>NC_045427.1:326324612-326939862 GCF_902635505.1 Sarcophilus harrisii
ATCACCTAGTACAGGGGTCCTCAAACTACGGCCTGTGAGACAGATGTGGCAGCTGAGGACGTTTATCCCTCCTCACCCAAGGCTATGAAGTTTCTTTATTTAAAGGCCCACAAAAAAGTTTTTGTTTTTACTAGAGTCTGGCCCTCCAACAGTCTGAGGGACAGTGAACTGGCCCCCTATTTAAAAAGTTTGAGGACCCCTGATCTAGTAACTGTCTGTGGCAAGTATCCCCAGGTAAAGGAACAGAAGAGGCTCAAATGTTGCAATTCATTTTTTGTGCAACAGAATAAGTCACACAAGATGAGAAAGCATGAATGGATTTTGATCTTTACTACAAACTTCACTTCATTATCTTTCTGTCTCAAATCTACACCTTTTCTAAATTTCCCTATTTGTATTAAAGGTGCCATCATCTTTCTAGTCACCCAGGTTTGAAACTCTGGTATCATCCTCCATTCCTCATTCCCATTTATCCAGTGTATTCAGTCACCATCCGTACCCAGTCAGATGCCACACCTTGCTATTTCTACTTCCAGTTTCTCCAAATAAATCCTTCAAATTCAACCCTTTTTCTTCAAATACAGACACTACAACTAATTCAGATCATCTTCACCTCTTATCTGGGCTACTGAAATAGCCTTCTAATCAGTTTCCCTGACTCAGATCTCATTCCACTCCACTCCATCCTCTACGCAGTTGTCCAAGTGACTTTTCCCAAGGTCCAAGTCCAAGCACATACATCCCTTACTCAGTAAATTCCAGTGGTTCCCTATTAGTTCTGGAAATGGCCCTGGTTGCATTGGGAAGCTTTTTGGCCTTTTTAAATTAAGGTCTTTAACAGATTTCAGTTTGCCTGAGGCAATGACCCTTCAGAGATTAAGGCTAGGTAAGAATTGAGGCAAAGAATGGCTTCTTTTACCTATCCAAAAAAAAAAAAAAAATCCAATCTGGAAGGGGAAGTCTCACAGTTTCTGGCCAAAATACAAACATTTGCTGTTTACATTCACACTGAGTCAATCAATCCCTAAATAATGACCATGTTGCTGATCAATCACTGAGAGCCAGAGTAATGGGTTTAAGGCTTGGTCTTTAAGAAAGAAATCAAACTGAGAACCCCCAAGATATCTTGGGAAGTTTCAGTGATACAAAAAAAATTACATTTGGGCAGAGCACCTACAGGTAAAAATGAGATACATGATAGAAAGAGAGAGAGAGAGAAAAGGAGAAGAGAGTGAAGGAAGGAAGGAAGAAAAGAGAGGAAGGGAAGAATAAAGAGGAGAAGCAGGAATCTCTCTACTTGTTAATCCCAGGATTTAGAACAGAAGGAAGGAGAGCTGTGTTGCCCAACTGATCAGTTCTGTTGAATCACTAGTGAGGCAGTTCTACTCATATAAGTTGTTGTTTGTCCTTTGTTCAACAAAAATATACACAGGATAACATTGAGGGTAGCCTCGGGCACTATGATTAAGGAAGGAGCACAGGAAAGGGCTTCTTGCAGAATGTGGAACTTTAGCCGAGACTTGAAGGAAATCAGAGAGACTAAGGGGGAGCTGAGGAAGGAGAGAATTCGGAACATGGGGAACAAACAAATGAAGTGGCTTGTGAGTGGAACAGCGAAGAGATTAGTGTTCACAGTGTACATAGAAGGGAGTAAGATGTTCAAAGACTGGATAGGTAGGAGGGAATCATCATAAAGGACTTTAAAAAACTTATTGAGTAAGGGGGCAACACAGTCAGATCTGTACTTTAGGAAGATCAGTTTCATAGCTGACTAGAGAAAGACTTAAGTCTCTTGAACAGAGCAAAGATACAAGATAAGGAAACCAACCAGCAGCGAACCAGTTCTAGCCAGAACTAGCAAATAGTTCTAGTAATTGCAAAATTAGGATTCTGATGTTGAGCAAAACAAGCAGAACCAAGAACACATTGTACACGATAGATAGAAAAATGTGCCAAGATCATCTATAAAAACTTGGTTCTTCTCAGTGGTTCAGTGATCCAAGGCAATCACAATAGACTTTGGACAGAAAAAGTCATCTACACCCAGAGAAAGAACTGAATGTAAATCAACACATGCTATGTTCACTTTTTTTTTCTGGGTTTTTTTTTTTTTTATCTCTCCCACAGTTTTTCACTTTATGCTCTGATTTTTCTCTCCCAACATGATTCATAAAGCAATGTATATTAAAAATACCCATTTACTAGAAAGAAAGAAAAAAGAATTAGGATTGCTTTCTGAAACCCCTTTTGTAGAAACCAGCTGATTTCCAAGCAAAGGGACAGAAAGGAATTTCTTATATTTTTCCCTTAGGTTACTAAGGATTGAGCTCTCCCCATGCAACTTTCTAGATCAGTTACAATAGAAAGCAAGATCCCAGGGCTACAAGCAAACAACTTGTTCTATATGTGTGTCTTCCTTTGTACCTCACCAGGTAAAACATGGTCATTCCAAACTGGTCTGGTGTTCTTTGATTGGAAGAACTTTCTACTATTATCGAAGTCATGAAGACAAGGTATTTTACTCAATATGATAATAGTTTGCTATATATTTTTCTTTTTCCCTCACCTTGGGAACTATCAGCATTCATTCCTCTGTTTCTTCAAAAATAAAAACAAGACTCCTGAATTTCTTTGGATTCATAGCTTTCTGGTAGTCCCTGCTAAATCTGATCTGTCCTTTCAGTATCTAAAATTGGCTCTATCCACCAATGTATTTGTCTGCTTGTTTTGTATTTTCCCACTTGAACATCGTTTTGCCTTCTGCACTCTTGAGCCAGACATTCCCATCTTCGTTTTCCTGGCCTTCATCTCCCTACCTGTTAATCCTAGGATATAGGGATTATATCCCTCTTTGATTAAATGGTGTCTGTCCCTAGTATCCTCTGGGCTGCTTGCCTATTCGGGGAGCACTTATAGAAGAGGTGGATCGTTCCTGTGACTCAGATGAAGACTACGAGGGCACTGGAGGAATGAGAAGGCTTCTCTCTTCCCACTGCACCCTGGTGATCCACCCACCAGAACACAGTCCCACCTATCTTCTCATTGGTTCCAAGCATGAGAAGGTAGGGCAGGGAGTGGGATGAAGGAGGGCCACCAAAAAAAGAACTGAGACTGGTGATTTCACTCTTCTCTTTTCCCTCAACTTTACATTTAGGAGGTTTGGCTTTGTTTCTTTCCCCTTTGTCTCTGCACCTAAACTCTGGTGACTGATAGATGTAGAATTCCTCTAAGAAGCCCTTGAAATAGCACCCTCAATTCAAAGGATGACCCTATTCATTTGGAGGCATGAAAAGGAGCCACGTGTTTGAAAAATCTAAGTTTTTCTTCTCTATATGGCCCTGAATGGTTGTTATTTATGGCCAAGTGTCCTTGCGCCTTTAGTGGACTTCACCTAAAACACTAGATTCTGCCCATTACTCTGTGAGCAAGGACTTGTTTTGTTCAGCTTTTTTTTATCCATAATATTTAACACAATGCCTGGCGTCCTATGGTTGCTAAATGTAGGCTTTTTGGAAGCATCAGCTAATTCTTCTTCACTTCTAGGACACATGGCTTTACCACCTCACAGTGGTTGCAGGCAGCAATAGTGCCAAGGTAGGCACTGCCTATGAGCAGCTCATTGGAAAACTGATGGATGAAGAGGGGGACCCAGGTAAGCAACATCCGACAGGCTTAATGTTCAGCTGGAGGGGGTGGATGGCTTGGTGAGATTGGTTAGGCAGCAATAAATGTGAGTCATTCCTTTGTCCACTTTAAGAATTGCCTGGTCATTAAGGAAAATGTATCCTTAACTCCAGCACCTACCTCTTAGCCCTGAATCAGAGCTGGAATGATCTACTTTTTGACCCTGGAGAATTTCCCAGAATAAGATGTTTTTCAGTTATCTGGTAGAAAGTTTACTCTGTTTAGCCCTCAGCTTTCAGGCAGGTTGATGAATGATGAAAGTGACCAGTTAATCTGTAGCTAAATAAAACCCAACATGGAAACAGGGCTGACCTGAGGTTCATATATGAGGTTCATTAATACGATTACTGATGTGTGTTCTCTCTTTTTCTCTCTCTCCCTCCTTCCCTCCCTTTCTCTCTTTCTCTCTCTCTCCTCTCTTCCTCCTTATCTCTCTTTTCTCTTTCTATCCTTCTCTTTCTCTCTCATCTTTTCCTTCACTCCCTCATTCCCCCTCCTCTTTCTCTCCTGTTTCTGTCTCCCTTCCTCTCTTCTCTTTAGCTCTCTCTTCTCTTCTCTCTCCCTCCCTGTCTCCTTCTTTACTTTCCCTCCTTCCTTCTCCATTTTCTGTCACTCTCTTCCTTTCTTTCCTTCTCTTTCCCACTCTTTCCTCTCTGTCTCTCTCTCTCCTTCTCTTTCTGTGTCTCCTTCCCTCCTTCTCTTCTCACCCTCTTTCATTTCCTTTTTTCTTCTCTCTACCTCACTATCCAGAGCATAATATCTGTGTGTGCAGTAACTGGGAACTGAGATTGCTTTATCTTTGGAGTTGTATCCCCAGTGCCTAGTACAGTAGAAGCACTTAATATTGATTGATATTGATTGATGATTGACACATAAGTGTCCATACATGTATAAAGATTTATAAAAATGATTATATATTATATACACATCCTTCATAAGCCATAATGAGGAACTCAATGCCCTTTGTGTGTCCCAGGACAATTCCTACCCTTGTTCTCCCTTCAGGGGAGATAAAGGCTTTGGGATGTTGGATAGGGTGTCTCCCGCCCCGGTGGTAACTGACCCTACCTCTGATGCTGTGCTCTCTCAGGTTCCCCTTTGTGGAAACACCCCATGCTGTGCTACAGTAAAGATGGGCTTTGTACCCCCCTCACCACCCTGCCCTCAGAAGCTCTGCAGACAGAGGCCCTCAAACTCTTTAAGGTAATTAATCAAGCAGCCCGCGCCATCGCCCCTGTTCTTTATCTTGTACAAGGTGTCCTGAACAGTACTAACACACAGTCCTCTCAAGCTATAACCACATGTAGCCAGGGAACTGTTGTTCTTGTGAAACTGGCACACAGGTTGGAAGAGCCTGGAGAAATGGAGGCTCCGCATTGCATCACCATAAGCCTTGGCTTTATAGCCTTTCCCTCCGCTTTAAGGATAGAAGCCCCATTTTCACTACTGAGAAAGGATCTCAGAGAGAGAAAGGAGGAAACAGTGGAAATATTATTTATGAGGCCCTAGAAAAACACAAGGCCTTTTTTTTAAAGTGAAATATAAATGCTAAAGTGCTAAAATCAAACTTTCCCATTCTATTTATTCTTAGTTCTTTTACAATTATAGAACTAGGCAAATTAAAACTGAGAATATGAAGTCGAGAATCTCTCCTTTTTACAAAGCTTCCAATGGAAGTTAACTGAATTCAGGTGCAATGGCTCATTGTTGTTCATTTGTTTTTCAGTTATGTCCTAATTTTTATGACAATATTTGGGATTTTCTTGGCAAAGATCCTGGAGGGGTTTGCCTTCTCCAGCTCATTTTACAGATGAGGAAACTGAAACAAACAGGAGTAAGTGATTTACCCAAGGTTATACAACTATTAAATGTCTGGGGCTGGACTTGAACCCAGGAATACTTGGTTCTGATGCCAGACTTGGCATGCTAACTACTGTGCCACCCAGGGGCCAAGTAAGTGCTGAACCTAGAGTCAGAAAGTTCAAATTTCAGACACTTAGTAGCTATGTGAAGCTGGGCAAATCACCAGTTCTGTTTAACTTTTCCCATTTGGAAATATAGTCAATATAGCATAGGAAATATAGTAAAAATAGTAGCACTGTCCCAGGGTGATTAGAAGGATCAAATGAAATATCATTTGTAAATCATACAGTGACTAGCACATAGGAGGCACTTTGGAAACTTATTTTCTTCCTTCCTTCTTTTATCTTCTCCTTCTCTTTATCAATTTCCTTTCTTCCTTTTTTTCTTTTTTTTCTTCCTTCTTTCCTCATAAAAACCCTCTCTTCTTTCAAGATATAGCTCTGGAATTACCTTAGTCCTTCCTGATTTTTTCAATGGCTAATGCCCTCCCTTAAATCCTATCTTGGTTCTGTATTCTCTTTATATTTATCCTTTACATACATGTACATGACCTTATTGCCTCCCCCATTATAATGTAAGCTGCTTTCAAGTAGGGATTGTTCAATATAATGTATTTGTATCCCTAGCACTTAGAATAGTGCCTGCTGCATACTAGGTGCTCAATAAGTTTGTTGGTTGATTGAAGGAGGAAGAACCCGTCCAAAACCCCCTAGACCTTTCCTTGAGAGTCTCACCCAGCATGTTCCCTTAGTAAAAGTGAGCCCATCCGAGACCATTTCTGCTAAAGTACTCAAGTAGAACTATGCCTTGTTGGCCCCTGTTTGCTTCCTTGATGGAAAGTGTTATTTTTTTTCCATTTGAAAGGCAGAGGACCTGAGACACAAAGACTACTACTTGTTCAGCAATAGCACAGAGGAAGCTAAAACAGATACCAGAAATAACTTCCTATTTTTTTTTTGTCTCTGGCCCATAGTGGGACAGCTGCTTCTTGCTCTGCCCCTGGAGCAGAAACATTTCATCCCTAAATCCCTTCTAGCCTTCCCTTTCTCCCTTGCCTCAGCCTTTAACAATGAGCCACCATTCCTCCTTTGGGAAAGAACTATGAGACTGCACTTGATTCTTGATTCTCCTATTCAGTCCCAAGACTTCTGGGGAAATGCAGCCCATCTCCCTTATTCTTCCCACTGGAATCAGAGACGTTTCTGCTACCTCAGACTTCAGAGGGGGAGCCTAACCCCGTGAGGCTCAGTCACTTAGCAGCTTGGCCACCAGGGCTTGGGGTGTCAAGAAGGACCAAAAGGCATGGGGGATTTGCTCAGTCAACAAGCATTTATGAAGCACATTATGTACTAGACTATATGCTAACTACTATGAACACAAAGAAAGGCAAAAAAAAATCCCCCCAAAACCTAAATCCACCCCCAAAATCAGCCCCTGCCCTCAAAGAGCATTCATTCTAGTGGAGGAGAAAACATGAATAACTAAGTATATACTACAGAAGAGAGAGTAGATGCTTATTTGCTTCCCACTTTTCTTTCACAGTCCTGCCAACTGTTCATCAATGTACCTGTAGAGGCTGCCTCTGTGGACTACCACGTATCACTGGCCCAAACAGCCCTGCAGGTGTGCCTAGTTCACCCAGAGCTGCAGAGCGAGCTCTACTGCCAGCTCATCAAGCAGACCAGCTGCCACCCCCCACAGAGACATTCGTTCTTGCAGGTGAGTGTCTGGGGCGTGGGGGAGCATCGGGCAGGCTCCCCCCACCCCCCCCATCTCACCAGTGGTGAGGAGAGCCTGTGGGAAGGGAGAAGAGAGGAAGAAGGGAGGACAGGAGCAGGAGATCCCTTCAGGTACACCCACCAACTGGGGTTGCCCAAACTGATGCTCTCACCTCTCTGAGCCACATCTTTCCAGGGCGGGGGTGGGGGTCCCATCTTTGTCCCATCCTTAATTCCCTCTAGATTGTTAGTTAGACCCCAGCAAGGTAAAGGACAGCTAGACCCTGCACTCACTTCTCGGTGCCTGGTTTCCCTTGGCAGTGCTGGCAGCTCCTGGCTCTGTGTGCTCCCCTTTTTCTGCCTCAGCATCACTTCCTCTGGTACATCAAACAGCGGCTCCAGCGCCATGCAGACCCCAGGTGAATAGATGGCATTTCCCTTACCTTTGGTCTCTCTCCCTTTCTCCCTCTAGCTCTAACACAGAATTCAGTGGATTTAAGAGGGAAGGAAGGAATACTATGGCACATATGGAAAAATAAAATTTTCCCTCCCCTCTGATTTATTGAAAGATTTGTACATGTAGATCAGTGATACCAAATTCAAATAGGAATGGATCTTTGCTGGGCAGCATATTAACTTAGAAAACCACAATTTCACCTAAATTATCTGTATTGTATTTTTATTTCTTCATTTCAATTTCTTCATCCAAAAATTGTCTGTTCATATCCTTTGACCATTTATCTTGATGACATTTTAATCTAGTTCCAGCATACTGGGGGGTTCTGTGGGCTGTAAATTTGACACTTCTGATGCAAACCCCACATAAAGAGCCAGATGTACCTGAATTTCTTTATATACCTATTGCAAGCATACCTATATCCACGGACATTCATTTGAAGGATTCACCCATAATTACAAAGTCCTTCTAAAGACACCAAGACTTTCATTTTTAAAAAATTAGCTCCATTCTGGGAAGACTCAGCTACAAATCAGATCTTACCTCTTGTTTAATCTAGTTGGGTGCTAAAATGTAATGTTCTTTTGTCATCTTTATTATATTTGCTCGCCCAATCCAAGAGCATTTAATATTTTTCCAGTTAGTTAGATCAGACTTAATTTGTGTGGAAAGTGTTTTGTAGTTTTTCTCAGAAAGTTTCTGATTTTCCCTTGGCAGATAGATTCCTAAATATTTTATACTATCAGTAGTTACTTTAAATAGGATTTCTCTTTGTAACTCTGACTGTTGGATTTTGTTAGTGATATATAAGAATGCTGATGACTTATGTGGGTTTATTTTATAACCAGCAACTTTGCTAAAATTGTGGATTATTTCTAATAACTTTTTAGTAGAATCTCTGGGGTTCTCTAAGTATAGCATCATATCATCAGCAAAGATGTAATGTTCTTTTGGTTAGGTTTTCTTGGAGTCTCTGAAGCAGCCTTCTTTTCAGTTCAATAATCACCAGAAGAGTAGCCAGGGATTAAAGTCCAAATCCTTTGTTATCTCCTTGCCTGATGCTGGGCAGCTTTATGGAGAGCCTTTCAGTCTGGCCTTGGTCTTAGGTCGGGGAAGAGCAGGAGGCCAGGCCAGCCACTGGGAAGATCGAAGATTGAATTGAATTTCTCCCCTTGGCTCTGAAAGCTTAAGCTCCTATTGCCAGTCCTTTATCTTCTCTGCCTCTTCTCTGAGGGCTGAGTCCCAGCTTATATGCTCTACATTGAGTATAAGCCAATCATTATATCACTAGGAAACCATTATTTGTTGTAAGATTAAAACAATCATATTGAACCATGCTAAACTAGATAACTAACCATTGTGTCATCAGTTCCACTTAGTTAGTACCTTGTTTCTGGCCCATAACAATACTAAATAAATCCCAAACAATTTTTCTGAGCTTCCTGCATTTAGATTGGGTTGTCTCTACTTTTCCTCTTTTCCCACTGACTCTTCTGGCTGGGTGGCTGCCAGTGAGGATCAGGAGATTATCTGTTATAAATATAGCATGTGTGTTCTGAGTGATAGCTGGAAGACAGAGGTTAGGTTCTCTTGGGAATTTCAGCTCATGAACCAGTGCTGAAGGTTTACAGGGCCTAAGTGTGGTGGGCCCTTGGTAGTAGTTCCATCCTAAGGTGAGTTTAACCTTGTGGCTCCCCTGAGCATTCAGATGTCGAAGAATCCAGAGCAACTCTCTTAAGGTCCTTAACATTAGTTGATAAACATTAAGTTCTTACTATATGCCAGACCCTAACCCCTTGGGACACAAACAAAGGCAAAACCAGTCCATTTTCAAGGAGCTCAGAGTTTAACAAGCGAAACATGCAAATAGCTGTGTACACACAAGATACATACAGGATAAACTGGAAATAATCAACAGAGGGAAGGCACCAGCATTAAGGGATCAGGAGAGGCTTTCTATATAGAAGGTAGAATTTTATCTGGGACTTGAAAGATAGATTGGAGGGAAGAGACACTTTTGGCAGGGAACAAAAGGGGTTGTACCTCTCAAGGACAGTATGACGTTGCAGGCCTGCAGGCAACACACGTGTGATGCAGTACTATTCAAACGGAACATGACAGGGATGTGTGTGATCCCCAGTGGTCTCCTCTCTCTTTTCTGTTTAGAAGCGAAACTGGCCAATACGCCACTTACTGCCAGCGAGCTGTGCGGCGGACCCTGGAGGCCGGGGAGCGGGAAGCCAAGCCATCTCGCCTGGAAGTTGTGTCCATCCTGCTGCGCAACCCCTACCACCACTCCCTGCCCTTCAGCATCCCTGTGCACTTTGTCAATGGGACCTACCAGGTGAGACAAGCATTCCAGGTCTTCCAACCTTGTCCTCTGGACCTATTTTATTGTTGTTCAGCCATGTCACACTCTTCGTGACCTGGTTGACCATAATGTCCAAATGTATTCCTTGGCAAAAAAATACTGAGTGATTTGTCATTTTCTTCTTCAATGGATTAAGTGATTTGGTTATCACTTGGTTAAGTTATCAAGTAGTTTAGTGATTTGCCCAGGATCATATAGCTAATTAATCATTGGCCAGCTAGATTGGACTCAGGTCTTCCTGACTCCAAATCCAGTGCTCCTTAATATTCTGGCTCCCTACCCCACATTAACCACTCCATGGAAAACTTTCTGGCCTGAGCAGTGTTTATTCAGCCTCCTGGGAAAGCACACCCTTTATCTGACTGGTTTGGGAAAGATAAATTCACAATTAAAATTAGCTTGGCATAGGGGTGGAGATGCGGGGAGAGAGGGAAGGAATGGAACCATTTTTCCCCTAAACCCTTTTACGTATGTGAAGGTGGAGGTTATCTTCTTGACACTTTTGTACAAAGGGGGAAACCGAGGACCAAAGAAAGCACTGTTCAAGGTCATATAGCAAAGAAATATAATAGAGTGGTGGCTAGAGAGTTAGCCTGAGAGACAGGAAGAATTGGATTTAAGCTGTTTCAGAATCTCGTTGGCTGTCTAACCCTCTCAAGATTCTCCTCCTATACCCCCAGGGACTCTCTAAAATTATTAGTCACAAAAAATAAAATAAAATTATAAGTCACAGAGAAGAAACTGATTTGCATTGATGCGGGAAGTTTTCCACCAAGAGATCCCTATATTGATGACATCACAGATCCATCCCACTCCCATCACTAGGGAAAAAAGTCACAAATCAGACACATGCTAGTGATGTGGCAAATGATGGAGTTGTTGTAGGCATCAAATGATGTTATTTAGAAGAGCACAAATGTTGGGGTTCGGTCATTGAAAAATTCCCAATGGCCATTCCCTTTGGCAAAAGATAGGTTTATTTAGGAGAAGAGATTATAGACAAAATGAAGAGATACAATAGACCACCAGGAATGGTAAATAAGAAATAGCATGAAAGAGCATAAAGTTAACAAGAAAGGGGCTTTTAACAATTAATGATGGAAAGAGCAAGTTCCCTAGTGGAACCCTCAATTAGCCAGGAGAAAGGAAACACCCCCATGGGGCTGGGGCATGCCCTTAGCTGGCAGGGTAAACCCTAAAACACCACCCAAAAGGGTTAGTTAGCCATAAGGAGAAACACCATAAGGCACAGGAGGGGGAAGAGAAAGACACTATGTAGCTGAGTGTTGTGGTACATTGACCCAAAGGGGTTTCAACAAAAATGGCATAGGCCATAAGCAGATATACAGGGAAAATTTAATCTGGGACATGACTGGGATTTCGGACAGGCTGCCCACAACTCCCACAGAGGGAGCTAAACTGATTAAGCTACACTCATCTTTCTCAGAGCTTTTTCCCTGCCTGCTCCAGGGAACAATTCTATCAGTGCTCCAATTTCTCTCTGCCAGCTGCACCTAGCTACCAAGAACCTCATCACTAGAATTTTATGTTTTATCAGTAGAATAAAGCTGATATACCTAAGCATTCTTCTCTCTGTACAAAAACACGCAAACCAAGTTTTCTCTGGCATCGTATGTCAAGCCATGTCCCTTACAACAAATCTTCTCGTGTCTTACCTTAGACCTCTTCCTTTGCTTTTCCTTACTGAGATATGTTTGCCCTCTCAGGTGATAGGTTTTGATGGCTCCTCCACGGTGGATGAGTTCCTCCATCAGCTGAACCAGGAAATGGGAATGAGAAAGGTATCCCACTCTGGCTTTTCGCTCTTCACAGATGATCCTTCTGGCAAGGACTTGGAGCACTACCTACAAGGAAGCATTAAGGTGATTTCATGCCTCCACATAAAGAAAGCCATTGACAGAACTCCCTGTGCAGAGATCTAGTCACCTCGTTAGAGATACTGATTATACAAGGAGAACTATTTCACTGGCTATAAAATCAAGTTACATCAACAAGCATTTATTAAGCATTTTCTATATAACAGGCATTAGCCACAGCACTGGGAATTACAAATTACAATTGCCTGCAAGGAGCTTACATTCTAACAGGGGAAGACAATACATAAAAGGAATCTAAAAGGGAATGGGGAGGCATAAAAGATATTGGAGGAGGGGGAAGAATGTAGGGAAAGTCCAAAAAGAAAGTGAAGAGAACATCCTAAAGAAGAATGAAGATTTGGTTAGTTTGGTTTTTGTTGTACAGTTGTTTGAGTCCTGAATGAATCTTTCTGATCCCATTTGGGGTCTTCTTGGCAAAGATACTAAAGTAGTTTGCCATTTCCCGCTTCAGCTCATTTTACAGATGAGGTGATAGTACTTTACAACTTACAGAGCACTCAACAGAGCATTGTGACAATTTGATCCACACAGTTGCACTGTGAGATGCTCTCACCTACATTTTACAGATAAGTAAACTAAGGTTTGAGAAGGTTAAGGTTACTTGCCCAAGCTCTCGGTGGCAGTGTCAGAGTTGGACCTCATCCACATTTGATTCCATGTCCAGTCCTCTCTTTTTTCCACACCATCACATTGCCTCATTGTGTATGCATCACTCTCAATCCCTAAAATTACCTTATTAAATATGGAGGTTCCATTTGAAACCAAATGTCTTTGGATGGGATTCAAAAAGCACCTGCTTTGGATTATATGACAATAGTTGATAAGGCAATTCTTAAAATATACATACAAGGAATTCCAATTCCAGGTAATAGGAAGAACAATCACTAGCAGTTGGGGGAATTAAGCAAGATTTGGTACAGATTTGGTACTTGAGCTGAGTCTTGAAGGAAGTGAAACATTCTATGAGACAAAAATGAAGATAGAGTCTTCCAGATGTAGAGACATGGAGGTGGGAGATGAATTGTTAAGTATGAGGAACAAAGAGAAGACCAATTCATATGGACGGTGATGTGGAAAAAAGGATGTAATATGCCAGAAAAACTGGAATGAAATTGGGGCTGTATTATGTATGAAGCACTTTAAAACCAAACAAAGGAGTTTATATTTCATCCCAGAGACAATTGTGTGTCATTGGAGTTTGTTGAGTAGGGGAGAGATGAATCTGTTTTTTTAGAAAATCACTAAGACAACATAGTGGAATGGTGAAAACATAAGGAAACCAAACAGACCATTACAATAGTCAAAGCAAAAAGCGATGGGAGCCTAAACTAAGATGGTAGATGTGTTAGGGAAAAGGATCCATTGTGAAAAGTATGGAGACAGGAAACATCAAGATTTGGCAACTAACACTATCCATGTAGTAAGGGAAAGTGAGAAATCAGGGCTAATGTTGAGACTGAAAACATAGGAGGTTTGAAGAATGGTGGTGTCTTTGACAAATAAAGAAATCTGGTAAAGACGATGGGCAGCTACTAGGTTAATAATAATGGTAGCTATTAGGTTACTACCTATTTATTGAACAACCAGAAGGAAAGCAATTAGGTGGGACTTTGGAATCTGCACTGTACCTGAAAAATTCAGTATTGTAGTTCTAAGCTATAATATGAGGAGATATATATATATATATATATATATACACACGTATATGTATATATGTGGATAATATAAATATGAGGACATTTTCTGACCGAAATCTACACCATCAGATATTCTTCTCTTTTCTATATCAATCCAATCAACACTCATGGCTCCCTTCTAGAGATTTCCAGCAGATAAAATCCTTCAGGGCTTAGAGGAATAGCAGTTGATTCTCTAGGTTTAGCACACAATTTATTTTACAATTCTACTTATCCTTCTGTGCTCTAGTTCTTGGCTCAGCCTAGAGCTAATCACATAGGAGATACTCAGTAAGCCTTTGGTAATGGGAACGGTAGTATTTAATTGAAAGGAAATAGCCCTTTAGAATATCTTCAGGGGTCTTTTTGAGTTCTCCTTCACAAAATCACCTCTCTCTATTATTCTTCCTCCAGATCTGTGACGCCATTTCCAAGTGGGAACAATCTCTGAGAGAGCTTCATCCTAGGAAGTCTGAGGGCAGCAACCGGATTGTGAAGCTGATTTACAAGAACAGGTCCTGAACACTGATGATGGGATGGCACATAAATGTTACACAAGGGACTGAACCTTATAGCCTTTCATTGCCATCATGAGCTTGTTTCCTCTCTATTTGATCAAAATGTTTCCTATTCTACAAAGTGGGGAAAGGGCCCAAGCTCTACGCATTGCTTAACATTTGGCTTTGTCCCAGACTCCCTATGTGACTTTCCCTCTTTGTTCTTACTTCTTCCTTGATCAGGAAAAGAGCAAAAACTAATCTCATAGAAGGATTTCATGTTTTACCATGTAAAGGGAAAGCTTTCCATTGGCATTAAGAGTTTAAGACTGTGAATTGGATAAGTAGCTCCTCTATCCAATTCAAGTGACAAGTACAGACATTCTTAGAAATAGATAATTTAACTATACAAACAATTCCTTTCCAGGGATCATCTCCTAATAAAATAATACATTTCCATTGACCTAACATCTCCATTGTGCTTAACTCATCTTAACTCACTCATAGAATATCATGATACCTAGTATCATGGTATCTAGTTAGTCTAGTAGGATTAAATCCAAGGAAGTTTTGAGGACCTCAAAGGACCTTCTTTCCATGTGTTACTGTTGGTATGAACTTATGTCATGAACCTTTCTTCTATGGCACGCTTCACGACAATTTTCTTTGGAAAAGGTCAAGATGACAAAGGGAAAATATAGGCCTTCTTCTTTTAAAATCAAGATTAAAAACAACCCTAAGAAAAATTAAATCCTTGTTGCTCCCTGTTTAGTACCCATGTTGATTTCTCTTTATATTGTTCTTGAGTCAAGACTTCCATGTGCTCTCTCCTTCTTGAAGGCTTTATTTCCGGCATCAGGTTAAGGGAGAAACAGAGCAGGAGCGGCTTCTGCTTGCCTTCCAGGTCAGCAATGAGATCACTGCAGGGAGATTCCCGGTCAACAAGGAACTAGCTCTTGAGATGGCTGCCTTGATGGCCCAGGTAAGTGATCTGCCATCAGCTGAGTGACATAGCTCCAATACCAGGGTCCAAAATAGACTGGATGACATTTTATTACTGCTGCTATGAGGATGCAGCCTGAAACACAGACAATGTAACAGGGCTAGACCTAAGAAAAGGTCACAAAAAAAATTTAAGGAACTGAGAGAAACAATTCCCAGGAGGTCAATGCAGGGAATATCCTCTTTGCGGGGATTTTTGTATGTTAAATGTCCCAAAGGATGGGAAATAACCAGACTACTTCATACATTTCATCTGCTAAAAGTATACAGGGAAAAGGAACACAGTCTGTGGCACTTTTTATCACTTTGATGACAGAAAGTTGATCTGTTAGAAGGCAACTGTCTCTTTAAGAGAGAGGGGAGCCCAGGATCTGAGAGAGAGAGAGCTGGATTTACAAAAACTAAAGTAGTTGGAGCAAATTATCATTCTCTAAGATATCTTCTTATTAAATCATTATTATAGGAAGACCTTAGTTTGGAATCTGGCTCTCCTGCTTACTTAACTTATGATCTTGGGCATGGGACTTAACCTCTCTAGGTCACAATTTTTTCATCTGTAATATAAAGAGAATAACATTTGCACTACTTACAAGATTAAATATGATAATGAAATAAACTTTGTAATAGGGAAGTGTTATACAAGTGCAAACAAGCATCATTTTTATTAGAATTTTGTGTCTTTATAGCTTGAAGTAAAGAGCAAATCTATCCCAACCATATCCTCCTGTAGACTATTGTCACTTCTCCATTCTCAAAATAAGAACTATAAATTCCACTTCTTAACGAACCTTTCCTTCTTCCTATGAACACTCGTGTAGCTCTAATTGAGGCCTAATGCTTGTATACTTTCTACACAGATGGAATATGGGGATTTGGAGAAACCTAACCTTCCTGGTACTATGGGAACAGCTCCGGCCAAGGTTCAATATCTCCTCCAATTGGTCCTAGAGAGGTTCTACCCCAAAAGATATAAATGTGGCGCCCCTTCTGAACAGCTGAGGTAGGATGGGCAGTATGCTCAACGTGGTATAGGGGGATGATATGGGGAGGAGATGGTCTGGTGGGAGCAAGGGCTGTCCCACAAATGTTGCATTTGGCCCCTTCACTGAGGAGCATTTTTTCCCTTCTCTTTTCATAGGTACTTGGCAGACACACTAGCTTCAAAGTGGACAACATTGCAAGGCTGTTCTCCCACTGAGTGCATCCGTATCTACTTAACTGTGGCTCGAAAGTGGTCCCTGTTTGGTGCTAAACTCTTTGCTGCTCAGGTATGTGTCAGTGGATCCTAAAAAATATATGTAATACTCCAATAGATGGGGAACCTCCAAGATCCTCCTAGAGCTTCCTTCTTTTCCAGCTGCTTAGATTTGACCTGGTTTAGCTTCACCCAGATCCCACTACTGAATTGGAATTCTGGACTTTGTACCTACTCTTAGAAGCGTGTCCCCTCCTCTTTCTAAGTTTCAGTTTATTTATAAAATGAACATGATGGATTAGATTGAAGATCACAAGATCATGATGGTAATTTGATATTTGGGTATGTAACCCACAGTGATGCTTCTCCACTAGAGGTCACTAGGGCACCAACTCATTTCTGATGAGACCCTTTTTGGCTGTGGCCTGTTTCTCTGCCTTTCTTTCTCTTTCCTCACTGCTCTGATCACTCCTGACTAGATTAAAGCGAAGTAGTCAACTCATTCACAGTAAAGTGCTAGTCCCCTCTTACATCCCCCTGAAGTATTTTTAAAATGAAATCTAGAGAGACTATGAATCCCTAACAAGCCCTGCACATGAAGGAGTTTGTTTGCCCTCTTGGTATCCCTTAAAGAACTATCTACTTCAGTTTCACGTAAGAAAGTCCAGTTTTATTGTCTGGCATAAGCTTGAATCTATCATCACAGACTTAATAGCATCTTATTCTTATGAGTTAAAAAGATAATCTTGAATATAGGAAACTCTCCCCATCCTTCCTCCCTAGGAATTCAATAGGATACAGAACTCACAGAATTTCAGGGTTTTTCCCATCTCACTCCCTACCCCTCTTCCTGTATTTCTATCAACATCCCTAAGACAAGTTGATAAAAGTCAAATATATGCATCTTCTTGATAGGGCTAATTCTGGGACTAACAAAAATTCTATAACCACAAGAGAAACTGCTCAAATAACACCCCTTGATACACCCATATATGAGGTACCCAGCTCTTCAAAAAGACCCAATATATTGATCAGGATCCCCAAGCTACTGACCAAATGGTTTCTTATATCTCTAGACCACTCAACTTTCTACCAAGGGGAACCCTCTGGTGTGGATTGCTGTGAATGAAGATGGTGTCAGTATCCTAGACCACAACACAATGGTATTGAGAAAAACAGATTTGCCCCCCAATTCCCTATACCCTCAGGTACTACCATTGTTTTTCACCTCAGGCCTGAGTTTTTATCACTACAAATTCTTGTGCTTCCATATGTAAATCCTTCCTTTATATGTGAAGTACAGGTTTTTAAAGTATAAATTTCCAGACATGATGAAATGATCCATAGTTATCTGAGACCACTAGTGTCTAGAAAATATCTAGCATGTCACTGATTTCTAGATTGAAAGATGAGAATGTCCCCACTGAATCTCTCATTTCCACCTACAACTGGCTTCTTTCTTATAGCAAGTTCAAGCCATTTATCCTTATTCCTTGGTGATGACGTTTGGTGGATACCAGGATGATTTTATGATTGTGATCAGACCTGTTCCAGATAAGAGTTCTGATAAAGGCAACACTGAGAAGTTGATCTTCCAGATGGCACTTCATAAGGTAGGTATGAGCAGCTGCCAGTGCAATTTACTCTGAACCTTTATAAGTTCCATGAAGGAAAGAAGGCTACAGTAGCTTCATATTTTAGGGTAAATAAAATAGCTGACATTTTATGGCATTTTAGGGCTTATAAAATACTTAACATATATTATATAATTTGATTTTTACAATAGCCTAATGAAGTCATGAAGAAAAATGTATGTAAAACATTTTATGTAAAAACATAAAAATGTATGTTTATCCTTATTTTGCAGAACAGGTGAGATCAGCATGTCAGGGCTTGAGCAAAGTCACACACAGCTAATAAGTAGCAGAGCTGTCATTTTAACCCAGATCCCAATAAATTGTGCTACAGTCCCTTCAAACTCTAAAACTTGGAAAAGAAACCATATTGCATTCGGTCAAAAGATGTCTCTATCTCCATCTAAATTTTATGACTTCAATGCAGGCAGTAATTCATAGTGTCCAAGTAGACTTGAACCTTTCCAGATTTTAGTTATTTTCCTTTCTTTGACTTACATTACCTCATGCAGATAATATATTTACTTGGAAATGTACGGTGTATAAAGTAATAGTAATATTATAAGATAAGCAATTGAGAATGACCTACTTATTCTCAGCAATACGATGATCCAAGACAACTCTGAAGGACTTAGGATGAAAAATTCTATCCATAGCCAGAGAAATAACTAATGGTGTCTGAATATAGACTGAAGCATATTTTGCTTCTTTCTTCCCAGATTGCCGAGTTGACATTTATGATGGCCAGCTATATGAACCACTGTTCCACAATCTCAGCTTCGTCTCCAAATACACCTCCAATTCGACACTTCCAAGGAAAGGATGGAAAACAGTCCCTTGCCTCTGCCTCACAAAACACTAAGGGGCCAACACTTTTATGAGCATCTTTCCTCGTCCTTTCTCCCCTCATTTTGTGCCTTTGGATTTGGTGACATCTTGCTGGGTCCCTGCTTCTACTATGTGCTAACTCCCATTCCATCCTTTATGCCTATTTCAAATTTTCACCAATTCTATAGGCACATGACAACATCTATGCAATCTAATGTATGCTGTTTCCCAAATCTAAACCCAAATGACAGAGGCCAAATATAAAATGGCCAGCCTCTGAATGCAATTCTACCAGACTTCTAAGAGAGGTCAGGATTCTGTGCAAACATCATCCAGAATCCAGGACACTGTCCTTGAAAAGAAAAATATCTCCTAAATCATACATAATTCTCTGCATTTAGGGGTTTTTAATGGCAGCTAATGTTCTCACACATTCAATTCATATCTGATGATACAAACTAACCTTTCCAGAACTTATGGTGAAGGCCTAAAGCCTACCACCAAGAGGCTTTATTTTCATACTGATGAGGTAACAGGAGATGGGAAGAAAGAATGGATTTCTTTCCTGTTTCTGGGAAGGAACACTACTCATTATCTCCCAACACTCTATCCAGACTAAGGAAGGAGAGTAGGAACTGCAGAGAAGGACAATGGGTACACTCTTGCCCCAATGATAGGGAAAAGAAACTCAGTCCCTTAAGTAGGAGTGAATACTTGCAGTGACTTGTGCGACAGTATATTGTTTCACGATGATGTCCTAACCTTGGTAGGGACTGAGGCTAATGAGCTGTACTTTAGACTATGGGCAAACTTCACTGCCCTACACTGTCCCAGGACCCTTACCAGATTATCTCCTCTGGTCTGGGTTTAATCAGTGGACCAAATGCTTTAAAAATAAGCAATCCTTAACTGTGCACAAAGAACTAACTGCACTGATTTCTTCCTGGTCTTTGAAGGTCCAAATAAATACACTATCTACTTTTTTTTGCAGTTTTGTTGAACTACTAAAGCTTGTGATCCTGATTGTATCCATTAAGACATGTTCTGCTTTCTGTAGGCAGTCAGTTTAAGGGAAATATTAATTAGCCAAGCTCACTAGAACATCTAATTATATTTCATCTTTAAAAAAAATGTGAAAGAAAACCAAAGCTTCCTTCTTTTCTGTTTCCTATAACCAAATTCTCTTCACTGAGACCAAGGCAGATGATTTTTATTGGTTTCCATACTCCATCCAAAGCCAACAAGTCAAAAATACCATCTTTCCAACATTTAGTAAGACAATTTCATTTCCTAACACACAAGTAGACTTAACATTTGTAAGGAAGAGAGCAGAGATAGCTGCATGGAAAACCAATTCCACCCAAATGTTTTGAACCCTGACATTGAAACGCCAATCCCCTTCATGATGATAAAACTGGATGGAGTTGGACCTAGTTTCTCTGAGTTCTGGCTCTATCAAATCCCCCATATGAACTCTAAGCTGGAAAGAACAAGATAATAAGCACTTCTAATTGTGTATTCAAATGCACTCTATAACTTCACTGTTCTTGTTCCTACCTCTTCCCTTCAATTGGGAAATGAAGATTCATCTGACATACCTTATTATAATCATCCTTCCAGGATAGGTCTGGAAGGTTGAGCATATATCCAATCTTACTTCATAATGTCCTGAACCCCTGAATAATCTTGTCTGCAACAATAAGTAAAAAGTTGGTATTTGCAACAACCAAAAAAGGAATTATTTTACACTAGGTTTTATGGATCTTTTCCCCATTTTTTTCTTCTTCCCTCCCTTGGAGTTCGTCAATGTTCTGTTGTTGTTGTTTAGTCATTTTTCAGTTGTGTCTGACTCTTTGTGAACCCCTTTAGAGTTTTCTTGGAAAAGATACTAAAGTGGCTTGTCATTTCCTTCTCCACAATGCCATGCAGAATGAATCAATGAGCATATATTATTAATCTTACTATAGAAAGTACTGGAAGCACAAATGGAAAAGCAAAATAGTCCCCGTTCTTAGGGTGCTCATATTCTAATGTAGCAAACAACACACATGGGAGATTTCTGCCACAAGTCAAATGGAAAGGCTCAGGGTATTCAGGATACAGTAGCTAAGCAGATAGCAATACATCTTTTAAAATGTCATTTCCACCAATAAAACCTTGTTTCTGATGTTAAACCATTTGACAATTCCAAGGACTTCAGTGGCAAGTGTTCAGTAGCTGTGGTTGCTGAAAAGATCAGAGCTGCATATTTGCAAAGATTGTTTCCTTGAACTGGTTGTGGGAGCTATGAAGAAGGGTCAGTGGTCAAGAGGGGTCCAGAGAATGGAGGAGAGGATGCTACTATTCTTTAAGTTTACCTTTCCACTAGAGGTAGTTGGCATTTTGTGTTGGTAATGATGGAGAATGTAGCAGGTCATCTCCATAATGACTACTGGAGTAATTTATTCAGTTCCTACCTTCTTCCTATCATTTGACTATAATTACATCCCTGATGTAATTACATCAATTACATGAGGACTCAAAAGAGAAAAGGCTCCCTTAGAACCAATGTTTCTGATACTTCTGTTATTTGTATCTAATGTCAGAACACCATACTTCACCCAGAAACAAGTCATTTCTCTCTGGAGCTACCTGCATTATTTCTGGCAGTAGTAACATAAATCACAGAAGAGTATATCGATATGCTTGAAAGACACAGCCAGTTGAAGTAGCTGTGAGGGAGCCAAATGATATATCTTGACAGCACCATCATAAATTAATTTCACACAGATCATAGAAATTGTCAGAACCCGTGGAGGTTCATGTCAATGAGTGACAATTCTTTCTTCTCTAGCCAAAACCTAAAATGATTCTCCGTTTTTCCCTTCAAATTCTTCACATGATGTGTTGCTGACAATCAGTTTTCTTAGTAGAGCTTGTAAATCATTAGTCCTAAGGTAAGCAGCATATGTAGCAAGGAATCCTTGCCGATATTGGGATAGACATTTCCCAAAAGGCAGTATGACTGACCCTCAACTTTAAGATGGGGAAACAAGATTGCACAGTGATTGGTAGAACATGACTGTTGACTGCAAATATTATATGACAGGCTATTCTATAGAAGAGGGATCAGCCATGCTGTACTTGACAATGCAGAAGAAAGTTGCAGAAGCAGATTTTTAGCTCAATAAGGAAAACTTTCTTAATATTTACAACTACATGAAACTGCAATGACCTGTTCTAAGAAGTAGTGTGTTCCTTATCACTGAAAGTCTTCAGTGAATGACAACCTGAAGGGATTACTCCCTGGAAAAATAAGCACTTATTAAATGTTTTATTTGTTCATCTGGGGGGGGGGGGGGGGGGAGGAAGATTTCTTTTTCTTACTTTTTTTTTTTAAATTAAAGCTTTTCATTTACAAAGCATATGCATGGGTAATTTTTCCAACATTGACCCTTGCATAACTTTTTGTTCCAAATTTTCCCCTCCTTCCCCTCACCCCCTTTCCTAGGTAGCAGGTAGTCCAATACATGTTAAATATGTTGAAATACATGTTAGAGCTAATATATTATACATATTTATACAGTTATCTTGTTGCACAAGAAAAATCAGATCAAGGAAGAAAAAGAAAAATCTGAGAAAACAAAATGTAAGCAAATAACAGAGAGAATAAGAATGCTACATTGTGGTCCATACTCTGTTCCCATGGTTCTCTCTCTGGGTGTAGATGGCTCTCTTCATCACTGCTCAAGTGGAACTGGTTTGAATCATCTCATTGTGGAAGAAGAGCCACATCCATCAGAACTGATTGTCGTATAATCAGTCGTCTTGTTGCTGTGTATAGTGATCTCCTTGTTCTGCTCATTTCACTTAGTATCAGTTTATGTAGGTCTCTCTAAGCCTCTCTGAAATCATCCTGCTCATCTTTTCTTACAGAACAATAGTTTTCCACAGCATTCATATACCACAATTTATTCAGCCATTCTCCAATTGATGGGCATCCACTCAGTTTCTATTTTCTATCCAACTACAAACAGGGCTGCCACAAACATTTTTGCACATACAGGTCCCTTTCTCTCCTTTAAGATTTCTTTGGGATATAAGTAACACTGCTGGATCAAAGGATATGCACAGTTTGATAACTTTTTGAGCATAGTTCCAAACTGCTCTCCAGAATAGTTGGATCCATTCACAGTTCCACCAACAATGTATCAGTACTGGGGGGAAATTTCTTTTGGGCTTCTGAAGTCCCTTCCAGATCTATGATTCTGAGTTGTTTAGTCTCTCAAACATTATAGGAGAGAAGTTATAGTTATGAAGAACCTCAGAATTCTACCTAGAATTTGACTCCTTAGGACATACTACTTAGGGAAGAATAAACCTCTAGAATTCTAAAGAAATGTGGTTTGCACCAACTTATTTAATCTGTCAAACTCTACTGCCTAGCATTATCTAAAATGGAACTCACATCCTAGAGTTGGGTCAAGGGTGATATCAAAAGAACCTTTAGACCAGAGACTTTCTGGTTAGTTTTGCAAATACGCCATCAATTTTTGACTTATCACTCATTCCCTCTAATCATGAGCTATGAAAAAGGAATCATTCTAGTTTCTTCAAGTAGATTAAAAGATTCTGCTCTCAGAATTCTTCCATAAGGTATTCCTACAAAGAGAAAGCAAAACACATAAATTTTCCCAGTTCTGTTTTATTTATAATCACTTTCATAATACCTCCTTGTTTTGATCTGACTCCTTTCTTCCAAAGGACTTGACCTCATTCTCATCTCCCTCATATTTTACCTCTCCCCACACAATGATATGGAATATAATTATGTCCATTTCACATTCATTCCTTCTTTCCAACAAACAGTTTTAAGGTACTGAAGGTAGTATAAAACTATGACACTGTTCCTGCTATATGGAAAGGAAAACTAACAAAATGACCTGTATAACTTCACATAATGGATCCGTGGTAAAGATAGGATATCATCTGGATAGTCTGTCACTTATTCTAGTCCTCTACACTCCCCGACTTCCATGTGGGTTATCAGGGCTAGGTTTTGCTGATGATCTGGCACTTGTCATTCTGGACTGTGGCTATGATTCTCCCTCTCCCAAGGCAGTTAGCTGCCCTACCTGAGGCCCTCCGAGGTCTGGCACTTCCCTGGGCTCACACACAAGGCCCAGAAGGAGAACTCAGACATAAGTGTTCTTGAGTACAAGCCAGCACATTCTCCACTACACCATGCTGCCATGTGGTACACAACTGGCCCAAACAAATGAATGGCTGTGGCTCCAGATTCTGCGATTATCTTGACAGGAAGCAGGATGGAAGTCTGCTAGATGGGACTCATGAGCTTGCTGACGTGACTTCCTGGTGTGCCAAGATCTCTTGACAGCTCCTGTATACTTCAATCAAGCAGTCCAGTCGGGGCTTGGCACTCTAAAGTCCAGAGAGGAGAAATATAGTCAGAACTAATGATTTTGGGAGGTTATTAGTACCCTGAAAGACAAAACAACTCAGTCTACCAGTTTCACAAAAAGCTCTATCTTTATATGTAAATACTATAAACTTCATCCAGTCGTTAATTAAAATATTTATTAATTAGCTATTTTATACCAAGTACTGTGGTGTTTCAAAGGTATTTAAATCACCACCTAATTTCTCAAAGAATTTATCACCTGACCTGAATTCAGAGAGGTAAGGCATCTGGGTTGACTCACCTGGAAGACAGGTACTACTTGTGACACCCCCTGTGGTTCTACTGGGTCCTTCAGTAAAATGCACAGGTAGTAGATCACCTTTTGCTGTAAGAGAATAAACCAAATGGTAGAAGCACAAATATAGCACGTAGCTGAAAGTCACCTTCAAAGGGCTACCTTCCCAATAGGTAATAAATATGTTTAAAATGTACATGACAGTAACAAGATGGGGGAAAGTGATAACATTTTCTAGACTGGCAACACAGCAAGACTGCACAAAACCCAGGCTAGAAGATGTCTGAAGTAATTCCCTAATTACTCATCTACAATAAAGGCAATAATGGATTTCCTAACCCCCAGAATTGTCATGAGAGTTTTATAAACTATAGAATAATGTATATGTACGATTCTGTAATAACAAGATCATACATTTTAAAATGCATACTGCAAAACCAGTGTGTTGCCTACTTCATGAAGACGATGGGCAAATCATTCCACTTCTCTTGGCTTCGTTTGCAAAATAAATTCAGATCTGATGATTCCCCAAGATCCCTTCCAGCTATGATATTCTATATACAAATAAGAACTTGATTTTTCTCTTTGGAACTGGTCCTCAAAGTAAGCACAAAATAAAGCCTTCACTGTGAAAAAGTGCATGCGTATTTTCTGGCCATTAAATGAAGGCTGAATCTACCTGATACATTAAAAAACAACTCTATATTGTCACCAACTCTATATATCTGGATTTTAAGGAACACTCAGGGTTCTAGGAACATTCCAAAGGTGCCAAAAAAGTACTTACCATATAAATGGCTTCATTGATGACAACATCCTTCACCTTGCCCATCTCAATGAAAGTTGTACTCTCTTTTCCTGAGGCATAGGATGAGGTCATTTGGATGCCAAGAGAGCCAATGATCAGTAGGGTTTCTTGATCAATCTTCACAAAATGGAGGTAACCAAGCAAGCCTAGAAGAGTGATGAAGATAGCAGCAGAGAGGACCATGCTGTTCTGAGGAAAGAAGAGAAAAGGAGCCAATGAGAAAACTGCACCAGATTTTATATGTCTTCATCATCCTAGCTATGACCAAATTGGCACAACACCACAAGATAATACGTAGGTCCAGTAGTGGGAAGTTAAGAATTCCTCCCTAGCAATAATAAGGAGATAAAGGAAATGAGAAGAACAGGAGGAAAGAGATGCCAGGAAGACTGTACAATGTAGCCTTTGTACCATTACCAAAACCAGAAGTTTTTCCTCCAAAGAGTTAAATATTGGAACTTCGGTCTTTCTCCTTTAGTGTTTCAGTGTTGCCTGAGCACAACTGGTTCATTCATTCAATTAGAATATAGGACTGCCTTATACTATTGTAGGATACAAAAAGGGAAATTAGAGCTCTACAATCATATTATTTAAACTACTCAACTGTAGTTTTACTAATTGGATGATTAGATAGTTGTTTCCTGCTAGAACAGGTACTCATACCTACAGTCCCAAACCTTGGATTGCTCAGTCTTTCAGTTGCTGGTTGATGGTGTTGCATCCAAACAACTCGTTATATAACGACCTATCCCCTGAATTTCAATTCATCAAGCATTTATTAGGTAACTGAGTTAACATGCAATTAATTACTATGTGCGAAGCACTGTGTCTACTTAGGGAGACAAAATGTACAAACAAGATATAAAGAGGATAAATTGTAGATAATCAACATAAGAAAGATACCAGCATTAAGAGTGATAAGAAGTCTTCTTAGAGAAAGTGAAACTAACTGAGCTTCGAAAGAAGCCAGGGAAACCATAGGCAAAGAGGGGAGGAAAAAATTCCAAACAAGGGGAAATCAGCGAAAATGCCCAGAAGTAAGAGGTGAAAATGTGTCCAATGCAAGGAATGGCAAAGAGGCCAGTGTCACTGAATTACTATGATGAAAGTGTAAGAAAACTGGAACTGTATGAGGACTTTAAAAGTCAAAGGATGCTATATTTGATTCTAGAAGTAACAGAAAGTCACTAAAGTTTGAGGAGGGGGAGTGACATGGTCTCTGCCCTTTATCACTTTGACAACTGTAGAGTATGAACTGAAGTAAGGTGAGAATTACAGGAAACAAACTGCCAGGCTATTGCAATAGCCCAGGTATGAGGTAATGAAGCCCAGGATGATGGCGCTGTCAGAAGAAGAGAAGCATATGTGAGAGATGCTACAAAGAAAGAAATGAGAGGACATGGCAAATGACAGAATACACAGCATGGGAGAGAGGAAGAGGGAAGAAATAAGATGTTGAAGATGACTCCTAGGCTTAGAGCCTGGGTGACTGGAAAGACAGTGATGCCCTTGACATTAACAGGAAAGTTACAAAAAGAAGAGGATTTGAGAGGGAAAGATAATAAGGTGGCTTGGACATACCATTGGGTGGTAAGAAATGAGAATGGAGATCAAGAGAAAAATAAAGGGGAGCAAATTTGAGAATCATCTACATATAGAGATGATAACTGAATCCCTGGGAGGTAATGGAATCACTAAGTGAAGAAGGCCCAGGACAGAGCTTTGGGGACAACCACAGTTAGTGGCTGCCACCTGAATAAAGATCCAGCCAAGAAGATAAAGAAGGAGCAGGTAAGAGGAGAACCAGAAGAGAGCAGTGCCACAAAAAGCTTGACAGAAAAGAGAGTATCAAGGAGAAGAAGGTGATTGATAGTGCCAAAGGCTGTGGAAAGGAAAAGAAGGATGAAGATTGAGAAAAGATTATTAGATTTGTCACTTTAAAATTTGGAGAGAGAAGTTTCAGGTAAATGATGACACTAGAAGCCAGAATGCAAGAGTTAATATAAGATGAGAAAAAAAGGAACTGAAGGCACATCTTTTATAAGCAGCTTTCTCAAGAAGTTAAGATATGAAAAAGAGAAAACCTATGGGATGACAGCTAGAGGGGATGGATGGATCAAGTGAGGATTTTTTGAGTAAAGAGGGAGCATGGGCATGTTGTAGGCAGCAGCAAAGCAGTCAGTAGATAGGGAGAGTTGAAAATCAGAAAAAGAGCAGGGATGATAAAGGGACAATCTACTAGAGAAAATGGAATGGAATGAGGTGCCTAATTCAGAATGTAGTGGCTCCTGGTAAGAAGGTTCTCTCATCATGCAGAGACAAAGAAGAGAGAAGAAGAGAAGAAGGAGTTCTAGGTAAATGGATTCAATTTTTTCAGGGAAATATGAGGGGGATGGACAACTATGAGACGTATGAGGGATGAAAAAGTTTGGAAAAGCTGCTGTGGTATGAATCAATTAGGTAGTGTAAAAAAGATTGCCTTGCTGTAGTGAAAGTCCAGTTGAAGTTATGTCACAAGAAATAGGGACAGTGAAGGAAGGGAAAACAATTCTGCAGAGAACGGTCAGGAAGACTTTGTCATCAAGAGGAAGCCAAAGTCTCAGTGAGTACAAAGAGAGTGAAAAATGAAAAGGTTTAAGAAGAAAGTAAGTTTCAAATTATGGAGCATTCTAGAGGACACAATAGAAGAGATGGGAAGTTTTAGAATAGAAAACTGGAGGTTGAGAGACAGTGGAGGGGTCAGAGATGTGGGGGGTATTACATTGAGGAGATAGGAATAAGGAGTGACCGATGGGGAACAGACAACAGAGTTTGAACAATGACAGTGGTTCAGAATTATTGTATAACAGGATAGAAGTTTATTAATCATATGCCGATTTACACTGCCCTCAAGTTCTGGGGTTACAAATACCAATATAAAATCCTTGCCTTCAAGAAAATTATATTCTACTGAGAAAAACAAGTATACTGATAAGTGGTTGGAAAATATATAGAAAATAAGCACAAAGCAAGAGAATGCCCCATTTCTGATATGTCCCATCTATCTGATAGGCCCAAGGATAGCAACAATTCATTTCTCTAACCCTTTAAATTTTTCAAAGCACTTCTCTCACAACCACTGAGACTCAATCAATATTACCAATATTATTATCTTCTTTTAACAAATGAGAAAACTGACACTGGCATAAGTCAATTGATTCGAACATGATCACAGTAACTATGTGGCTAGATTCAAACCCAAATCTCTTGACTCCAAGTGAAGAATTCTATCCACCAATCTCATGGTGCCTCAATGGTGATTCTCCTTTTTCTGTCTAATACTCATTATTAAATGTCTTTTCTTGATATCCTTTTTGTCTACCTGAAGAAACTTTCCTATAGCCATCACTCCCTCCTAGTTCTGTTCTGTCTTACCACAGGTCAGTTAATGTATTCCTTTATAGATGCACTCTGAATCTGATCATACTATGATCTCCCGTCTAGTTCCTAATACATTATGAACTGCCTCTTTTTCTTGCCTGTTTTGATGATAATTTTGTTATAGTGAGATCTTATAGGGTCCCCTTTTAAATTTTTTTTTCATTAATTTTCTTGATATTCTTATTTTGCTTCTCCAGATGAATTCTTTTTATTTTCTAGCTCTATGAAGTAATAATTTAATAGTTTTGATTAGTATGAACTATATCGAAAAGAGAGTGACAAACCCTTTTTATAAAAATTTCCTTTTACTTTTTAAAATCCTTATCCTGTCCCCCCATTCCCATGGTAATAGCACAAAAATCTTTCCAGTCTTTTCACCATAAAGAAATTAATATATATAAAACAACTCTTTACCTATATATAGGTGTGGATATATATATATATATATATATATATATATATATACACATATATATATATATACATACATACATACACACACATACATATATCCACAGTCCCATTTTTGCCCAAAACTCATGTAAAATAGGATACAATGCAATTCACAATAAATTGAAGCGAGGGATTATTTCTTTCACAGCTATAAGAGGAAGTTATTAAATGTATAGTAGTGAAGCAACAAAAAAGATGATTTACACAGATTCATGAGTAGGAGAAAGAAAAATGTCATATGTGTAATGTATGCTGAAGAAGAGTATATAAACAGGCCAGAGAGTTGAGATTATGGATTAATAAAATGCCAAAGGCACAACCAAGAAACCTTTTTTGGTACTTTTTATAAAAGCATATATTTTAGTAATACTAATAATAATAGCTGGTATTTATATAGAACTTTAAGGTTTATAAAGCACCTTACAAATATTATTTTACCTTCTTAACAACTCTGAGAGGTAGGTGCTATTATCTCCATCTTACAGATGAGGCAACAGGCAATGAGAAGTTAAATGACTAGCTTAGGGTCACACAACTAGTAAAATGAGTATAAGCTTAGGTCTTCCTGATTCTAAATCCTCTAATTCTCCACTACATATAGGTAATTATTTTGTAATGCAAGTAGTATAGTGAAGGAGAAAGACAGCAGCTGTGCTGTCGTAGTAAAGAAGATGCTAGGCTCAAAACACTAACTACCTCTAACAATATCTGTGCAACTCTGTACAAATCATTTAAGCCCTCTCTGTGTCTCAGTCAATTCTAGGATTTATCTAATTAAAGAGTTGCAATTTGCATTGATAGCTGTAGTTCTACGACACAGAATAAAAAGAAGTAATGAGGTACCAAATTAATGATTCAGACAATAAGTGATATATAAATTGTAAGGAGGATCTCTCTGGACTGGGATATTTTTAGAAGATTTCCTGGAGACCTGAGTTGGTGATTTTTGAAGACCAGGAAATAAGAAGATATATAGTGATAGATACTCTAGACTGTGAAAAACAGGCAGAACAGCAATGACAATGTGTGAATGCAAACAGAATATGGGGAGATGGGGGGCATAAAGCAATAAGTGAGAGAAAATCTCTCAAGTGAAGGGTTTATAGAATATTAATTTGGAGGATTAAAGTAGGATCAGACTTTGAAAGGCCTTAAATTTTGGATGAAGAAGATGGTAATTTTCAGGAACACAGAAGTTATCAAGTGGAGTCAAGGAAGCTAGGTGCCAGAGGAGATAATGCTAGACTTTGAGTTAGGAAGACCCATGTTCTAATCTTGCTTGTAAAACAAGCAGAACCAGGAATACATTGTACACAATAATATCAAGAAATGTGCCATAATCAACTATGAAAGACTTGGTTCTTCCCAGTGGTTCAGTGATCCAAAGCAATCCCAACAGACTTTGGACAGAAAATGACATCTACATCCAGAAAAACAACTAAGGAGAATGGGTATAAATCAACAAATGCTATGTTCATTTTTTTTGTTTTTGTCTTTTTATCTCTCAATAGTTTTTCCCTTTTGCTTTGATTTTTTTCTCCCAACACAATTCATAAAACAATGTATATTAGAAATAAATAAATTTACTAGGAAAAAATAATCTTGCCTGTTTTTGGTTAAGTTATTAGCTCTGTGTTAATGGACAACAAGTCACTTAGCCTCTCCTAGCCTTATGGATCATCTACCTCACAGGGTTATTCTGAGGTACAAATGAGATAATATATGTAAAATGTCTCGCAAATCTTAAAGGAATACGAAGATGTTAGATATTATGAGGCCAAAGAAGAGCTGGGTTTGAAATTAAGAATACCTAGGCACCAATATCACTCTAATACTTTTTAGTATATAATACAGGATAAGTTATTTAATCTCTCTATGAGCCTCAACAAATAAATCAATCTTAAGGAGTTGTCTAAGTTGTCTAAATCAGATAGTATCTCTCAGGAGGGAGAAGAGGAGACCAGAATATAGAGAAGACAGAAAACCATATCACAGAAGAATGGGTCGTTTTAACCTAGAAAAGAAAAAAAAGAGAGAGGCATTATAATACCAAACACTTAAAGGACTGTCCAGTAGAAGAGGATATATAGACTTGTTCTATGTTGTACCAGAAGGCAAAACTAAAAGCTGTGGTAAATCAATCAACAAGTACTTAGTAAGATCCACTATATTAAGATAATGGGAAAACAATGAAAAAAGTAAAACAATCCCTATCTTCAACGAGTTTGCCTAGATTTTGTAAGGGAAAATATGTGGGCACATAAGTAAATACAATACATATGCCAAATAAATGAGCTATTTTGGATGGAAATAAGGAAAGGTCTGCTATACAAAGTAGTACCTGATCTAAGTTTTTGAAGAATGTAAGAGATTCTAAGATAAGGCCTTAAGAATGGCATGTGTTTCAGGCACAAAGAACAGGAATGGAGAAAAGACATGAGATATCTAGTGTGAGGAATAGCAAATAGCCCAGTTTGGCTTGATTGCAGAGTTAAGTAGAGTAATGGTAAATATGGATAGATAGGTTGGGTCCATATTATAAAGGACTTAAAATGTCAAATAGAAGTTTATATTTTATTTAAAAGGCAATGGAGGACTGGAAAGCACCCCACCACTCCTCAATTGTCTTTTCTATGAAATCTATTATGAGTGCTTTGGACAATTCTTCACTGAAGCCAAACATCCAAGTAAACCCAAGGCTCTGACAGGATCAGAAATGCTGGAATGGGTAACAAAGATTTTAAGCTTGATGGACTAGAAGAAGCATATTTGGATATACTTCTAATATATGACAGCTCCTACGGCTCAGCTGGGAATATTGGGTGGTCAATGCTCGACTTGTAAAGGACAAAAACAAACTTTTCTCAGCAACATGAACTGAACAGAATGCACATTGTTTTTATATACAATTTGAGATCCCAATTCTCTGCTAATTTGGCCCTGAAGAGAACAGGCTGAAGTGGGTATAATTATTTTTATAAATATAAGCTAATTATGAAATGAAATGTAACATGGTCAGTTAAAAAGGGGAGAGGAAAAAAAACTTTAAATAAAGGCAGTGGAAAGCTTTCTGAGGGGATGTTAAATAGACAGAGCTTTAGGAATATGTTATGGGTGCAACCTGCTGCTAGTGGCTGCGGGGGATCTAACTCTGACCAGCAAAAACAGATCCCTTCATGTAAGAGAATGATAAGGATACAAGGAGACTGAGAGGCAGTTGCATTCTCTGACCTCTCTCCTCTTCCCTCTTGCCTCCAATTTATTTCATTCCCAATTCACAAGCCACATCGACATCAGTAAAGGCGATTTGCAATTCCTTCAAGGGTGTTGATTCACAGGCTCGAGGGCTTTCACACTTAGGCACGATCCTTAACAGGAATACACTTTCCAAATTACCTCAGAGGCCACGCCTGTTATCTCAAACTTAGAAGCTTTGTCTTTCCTGACTCTCAAACCCAACTCCATAACCCCTTCTCGTCCCGTCCCGGGCCACGCATGCACCTTCTCCCCAGCATCCTCCCCTTGAGAGGAGCTCCCATTTATGCTGCATCTATATCTCGCGAGTCCTTCTTATTTGATTTTGTTTGCGCACGCCGCCTCCGCCTTGGGAGGCAGCTCCTGGCCGGCAGGGATTGTTTCTGCCTTTCTGTGCATCCCCCGCGCTTGGCTTTGAGTCTCTCACACCCATTGGGCGTTTGGGGAAACGACTGCCGGCTCTGCTGCTGTTTCGGGAATACCCCGCTCCCGCTCCCCAGATACGGCCGGGACAATAAGCCGCGCACAGGCCCGTGGGCCAGACCCCGCGCATACTAAGCACTTCACCACTGTTACCTCGCTCCCGACCACGCTGAGAAGCAGGCGCTGTCACTACTACGCTCGTTGCCCAGAGGAGGAGAAAGCGCCCGCGGCCCGGCCAGGGGAAGGAGGAATCCCGCCGGCGCAGAAGGGGAGGGGCCGCAGAGTCGGAGCCCCGCGCAGCGGCGCAGCGCCCGTACCTGGCAGAGAGCGAAGAGCCCGTAGGCCGCCAGCCACACGGAGCAGGTGGCGGCGGTGAGCGAGCGCAGCGAGAGCCGCGGGCAGCTGAGGCAGAACTCCCGGCAGGAGGGGGAGTAACAGCGGCGCTGGAGAGCCAGGTGACCGCCGTCTATGTCCGAGAAGTTGCGCGGCTCCTCCATAGCGCCGGACCTCGCGCTACCCTCGCGGCTAAGCCACGCCCTCTTGTCATTTACGCACTTCCGGCGAGGAGCGAGGTCCGACCCCGCCTCCGCCCGGGTCTCGCGATTCTTCGTAGAAACCTGTGCCCCGAAGGTGGCAAACGGTCCTTGCTGGTGGGACGTGACAGACGCTTTGAAAGAGGCCCCGCTTCCGTTTCCTGAGGGAATCAAGCCGCGAGCGAGGCCCGGGACGCTGAAGCTCTCCGGGCTGTAGGCGCAGTCTGTGGGGACCGCTAAACTTTAAAACTACAAAGCGGCCTCCCGAGGTCTGCGAGGGGAGCCCAGGCCTTCGGTAGAGAGTCCCGAAGGCGGGAGGAGGCGGACCCGCGTAGTCCGCTGTTTAGTCCGCCCCTCAGGCGGGGGACCCCAGCGCGGGCTTTTAATAGAAAGACATTCCCGAAACAGCCGCGTAGCCCACAGTCATTTACTCAAGGAAACCTTGAATGAGGAAGAAGCTCCGCCCTGGGCCTCCTACTGTCGGCCCAAATTCTTCCCTGGGACGTGTGAGGATGACTGGGCTCCCGGGCACTAAGATGCCGCGCGTTAGCCACGCTCCTCGGAGGCTGCCTCTTTTCAGTAGTAAGCTGCCTCCCTGATGTAAAAATGGCGAGTGGGGCCAGAGTGTACGTGCTGGCAAAGCTACCGCTGGTGGGAAGAAACTTTCTGGTCCCAGCATGCCTCTGATAGCAAATGCTGCACCCGACACAAGTTGCCCTTTTTTTTTTTTTTTAATCCAAATCTATAATCGAACAAAAATAAATATAGAATTGAAGACTATCTCTACTGAACAAATAAACAAGAATAGATTAGATACACATGACACAGTAATGACTACTGTAATCTGGTATTTGATGAATCCCCAAATTCCAGCTTCTGGGATAAGAACTCACTTTTTTTTTTTTTTTTCCATTTTCTTTTCTTTCTTTCTTTTTTTTTTTTTTTACCATTTTTTTATTTATTTAATAGCCTTTTATTTACAGGATATATACATGGGTAACTTTACAGCATTAACTACTGCCAAACCCTCTTGTTCCAATTTTTCACCTCTTTACCTCCCCACCCTCCCCTAGATGGCAGGATGACCAGTAGATGTTAAATATATTAAAATATAAATTAGATACATAATAAGTATACATGACCAAACTGTTATTTTGCTGTAGCAAAAAGAATCAGACTCTGAAATATTGTACAATTAGCCTGTGAAGGAAATCAAAAATGCAGGTGTGCATAAATATAGGGATTGGGAATTCAATGTAATGGTTTTTAGTCATCTCCCAGAGTTAAGAACTCACTTTCACAAAAATTGCTGGGGAAACTGGAAAATGTCAGAAACTCATCTTAGACCTACATCTCATACTCCATATCAAAATAAGGTCAGAATGGGTTCATGATTTGGGGGTAAAGGGTGGTACCATAAGCAAATTAGGAGAGCAGTTTGGAACTATGCCCAAAGGGTTATAAAACTGCATTCCCTTTGACCCAGCAGTGCCACTCCTGGGTCTATATCCCAAGGAAATCCTAAAGAAGAGAAAAGGGCACACATGTGCAATAATATTTGTAGCAGCTCTTTTTGTGGTGGCAAAGAATTGAAAATGAGTAGATGCTCATCAATTGAGGAATGGCTGGATAAATTATGATATGTGAAAGTAATAGAATAGTATTGTTCTATAAAAAATGAGGACCAAGTTGATGTTAGAAAGGCCTGAAAAGATTTATAAGAACTTAAGCTGAATGAAACAAGCAGAACCAGGAATAAACTATACCTAATAATAGCAAGTAACAGAGATGATCAACTATTATTATACATATATAACCAGAAAAAAATAAAATAATTAAAAAACAATAAATAAGCTGGACTGAAGTTCTCTCTGGTAGAGTTGGCAATTTACCGATAAGCATCAATAATCCATTTAAATAACAGGCTATATTTCAGAATATGCCAATATTTTGTGGGAAGTATTTGTGGAATAGTGGAAACAACACTGGTTTCTAGTCTTAGTTCTTCTACCACTTAAGTAGCTAGGTGACCTTGAGCAAGTTAATTTTTTAAGTCCTCAGATTTCTCATCTATAAAATGAGAGGGTTGGTACAAATGGTGTTTCAGATTCTCTCAAGCTCTAACATTATATGTTTGATTTCTAATCGATATTCCTCCAGAATCTTATTTCCTGGTTGGTTGTGTGGCTTTTAAGAAGGAATGTTTATTTCTGTACAATGAGTTTGGAAAGAAAAACAAAAACCACTCCTTTTTGAGAAAACTCAATTTTTTAGTTCACAGTTATGAATTAAAAATAGTCTTACTACTGGGAAAACACTTTTACAGTCATAAGTTCTGATAAAGGCCTCATTTCCAAAATATGTAGAGAATTTATAAGAAATCAAGCCATTCTCCAGTTGAGAAATGGTCAAAGGATATGAATAGACAATTTTTAGATGAAGGAATTGAAATTGAAACTATTTCTAGCCACAGGAAAAGATGCTCCAAGTCATTATTAATCAGAGAAATGCAAATTAAGACAACTCTGAGATACCACTACACCCCTGTCAGACTGCTAGGATAACAGGAAAAAATAATGCTGAATGTTGGGGGGCTGTGGGAAAACTGGGACACTGATACATTGTTGGTGGAACTGTGAACAGATCCAACCATTCTAGAGAATGATTTGGAACAGTCTGATAACTGTACATACCCTTTGATCCAGCAATAAATTACTACTGGGCTTATATCCCAAGAAATTTTAAGGAAGGGAAAGGGACCTGTGTGTGCAAGAATGTTTGTGGCAGCCCTTTTTGTAGTGGCCAGATACTGGAAACTGAGTGGATGCCCATCAACTGGAGAATGGCTGAATAAATTGTGGTATATGAATGTTATGGAATATTATTGTTCTGTAAGAAATGACCAGCAGGATGATTTCAGAAAGGCCTGGAGAGACTTACACGGACTGATGCTGAGTGAAATGAGCAGGACCAGGAGATCATTATATACTTCAATAACAATACTGTATGATCATCAATTCTGATGGACGTGGCTCTCTTCAACAATGTGATGAACCAAATCAGTTCCATTTGTTCAATAATGAATAGAACCAGCTACACCCAGCGAAAGAACTCTAGGAAATGAGTGTAAACCACTACATAGCATTCCCAATCCCTCTATTTTTGTTTGTCTGGAATTTTTGATTTCCTTCACAGGTTAATTGTACATTATTTCAAAGTCCGATTCTTCTTATTCAGCAAAATAACTATGGATATATATGTATATATATATATTTATACATACATATAGTGTTGTTAACATATACTTTAACATATTTAACATGTATTGGTCTACTTGCCATCTGGGGGAGGGGGTGGGGGGAAGGAGGGGAAAAGTTGGAACAAAAGGTTTTGCAGTTGTCAGTGCTGAAAAATTACCCATGCATATATCTTGTAAATAAAAAGCTATAATAAAGGGGGAAAAAAGTCTTACTAGTGAAAGTAATTTTTAAAAGTATTTCATTCTCAAGTATAAATAAATGCTGGAAAAAGCTTCAAGACTTATTCTGCTAGTTAAATTTCTACATCTCAAGTTCTCTTACAAAATCTAGTTCCTCATTAAAATTCATTTACTTGTCACTTCCTTGGGCCCCATATAAAGTATAAGAAGTTACAAGACCTAAATAGGGAACAATCAGAGATCTCTTAAAAACTTAGAACAGACATTAAAGCTTCCTGGAGGGTACAAGAGGGCAACTTACAGCAACAATAAGAAATTGGCATTTTGTCAGATCTTTGTAGTAAATAGATTTTTCTAAGGAGTCCAAAAGTCTTATGTAAAGAACAACCAAAGAACATGTCCAACTCCTTACTCAGCAGGGTTTAACAGTAATCAACAACAAACATTTATTGAGGCCTACTATCTGAATTGCCTGAGGACAGGTATTAAAGGAGATATAAAGATAAAAATGGAGAAATAGCATGAAAAACAAACATTAAACTTTTTCTTCCTCTTTGCCTCTTAAGCTTTCTCTTCTCTTTAGGCCTGAAAGCAGTGTTTCAGCCAGGGAAATGATGTTTCTCTTGCTTGACCAAACCTGATCAGGTCCTGTTCATAGGATGCCCCCATTTCATATCTCTAGCCAAGTCATCAGTTAGATTGGAACCTCCATGATGACAGGGATCGTCCTCTGAAAACAACATTGGCTGGTGTACTTCTGGGTACTAGTAGAAGAGGAGATGGATTTTCAAATAGGGGTTGACCTGGTCACTATTGGTTTTCTCTGGTATACCTGAGTCATGTTTCTCTCCTAAGGAGAATTAGGGATTTTCTTAGAAATATATCATGATGACTAAAAACCATTACATTGAATTCCCAATCCCTATATTTATGCACACCTGCATTTTTGATTTCCTTCACAAGGTAATTGTACAATATTTCAGAGTCTGATTCTTTTTCTACAGCAAAATAACGTTTTGGTCGGGTATACTTATTGTGTATCTAATTTATATTTTAATATATTTAACATCTACTGGTCATCCTGCCATCTAGGGGAGGGGGTGGGGGGGGGGAAGAGGTGAAAAATTGGAACAAGAGGTTTGGCAATTGTTAATGCTGTAAAGTTACCCATGTATATATCCTGTAAATAAAAGGCTATTAAATTAAAAAAAAAAAAAAAGAAATATATCATGAAAAATTTGCTACCTCCAAGTGTAATGCCTTACCATAAGCGGGAGGAGGGTTGTGAAGGGACCTTTTGGCTTAAGTTGATTTGCAGGTTTCTTTAATTAGCAACACTACTAGATAAAGGAAGTTTAGGGAGCCAATGTTGTTTCCAGAGGAAGATCCCTGTCATCATGGAGGTTCCAGTCTAGCTGATGAGTTAAAACTATATTGCAAAACTGAGGCAAAATAGAGATTAGAGAGTTATAATTATTAAATTTATTGGAGAGTAAGTCAATTGACTGGATCGGACTCTCGTCTCCAAGTATCTACTATCGAATGTGGGGTATGGAGATTCTTTATAGGGAGTCAGAAACAATGACATAATGGGGAGCAGGTGAGAATGAAATGATGGGGAGGCACTGGAAATGGGAAGGTTAACTGATATTCTGATGGGGAAAGGCATCTGGTATTCTAATACATTGGGATGGGGAGCAGCATCTGATATTCTAAAATATAAGTTCTTTTATCCTCATCAATTAATCTTATGATCAAGAGGGAAGGGTGGTATGATAGCCTGAGATTTGGGGCAGAATGACTAAGGTAGGGCAGTTCAAGGAGACTGTGGCATTACAATATCAGACATGGCAGCATTCCAACTATAATAGAGGGGATAGTATCAAACAAGGCCTACCTAACCTATCTAAGAACATTGAAAGGATTGACCCAAGCACAAAAGTCCCAGTCCAAGAACTGAGGATAAAAAACAAACCCAAGAGGTAAACTTAAAAGAGAATATAACTCAATAAGTACAGCAGAGCCTCAAAGAAAAAACAACTCGAGGTTCTACCTCACATTCATTATATTGGCAAAGATGACAAAGGGAAATAACAATTGTTGGAGGACAGGCATACTGATGCACTGTTGGCAAAGTTGTAAAGTGTCAAAACCATTTTAAAAGGCAATTTGGGATTGAAGCTGTACCCCAAAATTTATACTATGAACAATTGATATCATCACTTATATTAAAAACTCCATGTAGATCAAAAAAAGAGGTTAATGTACCATATATACAAAAATATGTTGTTGCTTCTTGTAAGATACTGGCTTAATTTGCCATTTCCTTCTCCAGCTCATTTTACAAATCAAGAACTGTGGCAAACTGCATTAAGTAGCTTGGTGGGGGTCACACAGCTGTAAGTGTCTGAGGTCAGACTTGAATTTAGGAAGATGACTCTTCCTAACTTCAGTCTTGCCACACTATCTACCATGCAACTTAGCTGCCCTAAAAAAAAAAAAAAAAAAAAAAAAGCCTTTTTTTGTTATTGTAAGTTACTTAGGAGAAAGGGAAAAGTAGGTACCCTAGGGAATAACTGAAGAAATTACAGCATATGAACATAATATTGCTCCTTAAGAAATAACAAAAGACTTATTTTTTAAAATTGTATTAACATGTTGAGTAAATTGAACAGAATCAGGTGAATAATTTTTATAACTATATCATTGTAAAGGAAAATAACATTGAAAGATTTAAGACTGATCAACATGTAATAACTAATCAATTAGGACTCTATTAGACTAATGATGAAATATACTGTTGATGCGGGAAAGATTCCAATCTTTGATTCCCAACCCCCCCTAGTTAATGTAAATTACCCTCTGACTCACAAATCCTGGTCCCTTTGAATTCCAGTAGAAGATCCGGACCTGTCCCAGCCCCACCCGGATCTGAGCCAACTTTGGGGCTACATCCCAAAGCCCCTCGAGCTAAGTCTCCGACTTAAAAGGACCACACTGGGAACCCCTCTTTGCAGAGATTCCAAACATGGTAGCCATGTGAGGACCCTCTGTCCACTGGACCCTCTGTCCAGTGCCCTCCTTATCTCTACCTTCACCTGTCTCCTACTTCTAAACTCAGTAATAAACCTCTTTTATTAATCTAGCTCTCTGGGCCAATAAATGCTTTTATTGGGAATTCCGCGCTGCTACTAGACCTCAAATACCGCCATATCCTTGCGCCGAATCCAAGGGGGTTGCAGGGGAACTCTGTTTGATTCCCTGTACCCCAAACTTGCCACTAGACCTTAACTAAACCCTAATTTCATTTAGGTACCCCAAATGTAGACCTCAACATGTGGTCTACACCTCAACATTTGGTTCCTGACCTCAACACTGTGATGGACTAAAAAAGCTAAATGAGAGATATTTTCAGACATGACCAAAGTATGGATTTGTTTTGTGTGACTATACTTTTATGAAGGAGTACTTTGGATGGTGGCAGAAATAAGGCAATGTACATATAGTAATAGTGATACTAAAATGACAAAAGAAATGATCAGTGAATAATTAAAAAAAATAAGAGCAGAAAGGGGGCAAAGACAAGTAGGGAAGTGATGGAACTATGTAGAAGCCATATTTTAAAATATGAAATATTACAAAAAATAAGTTGTACTTCATGGGTATTAATGGGTATGTTTTTATATATAGTTCTTTTATTTCTATACAAATGCTCATGTATATTGAGGTTTGTAATGTTCATAATAATGAAAAGGACAAATTTTTTTCCATTTAAGGTAACTACTGATAATATAAAATATTTAGGAATCTATCTGCCAAGGGAAAATCAGAAACTTTATGAGCAAAATTACAGACCACTTTTCACACAAATTAAGTCTGATCTAACCAATTGGAAAAATATTAAATGCTCTTGGATAGGGCAAGCAAATATAATAAAGATGACAATATTACCTAAACTAATCTATTTATTTAGCGCTATACCAATCAGACTCCCAAAAAGCTATTTTAATGACCTAGAAAAAATAACAACAAAATTCATATGGAAAAACAAAAGGTCAAGAATTTCAAGGGAATTAATGAAAAAAAAAATCAAATGAAGGTGGCTTAGCTGTACCAGATCTAAAATTATATTATAGAGCAGCAGTTACCAAAACTATTTGGTATTGGCTAAGGAATAGATTAGTTGATCAGTGGAATAGGTTAGGTTCAAGGGATAAAACAGTCAACAAATATAGCAACCTAGTCTTTGACAAACCCAAAGACCCCAGCTTTTGGGATAAGAATTTACTGTTTGATAAAAATTGCTGGGAAAATTGGAAACTAATATGGCAGAAACTAGGCATTGATCCATACTTAACACCGTATACCAAGATAAGGTCAAAATGGGTTCATGACCTAGGCATAAAGAATGAAATTATTAATAAATTAGAGGAATACAGGATAGTTTACCTCTCAGACCTGTGGAAGGGGAAGGTCTTTATGACCAAAGCAGAACTAGAGATCATTACTGATCACAAAATAGAAAATTTCGATTATACCAAACTGAAAAGTTTTTGTACAAACAAAACTAATGCAGACAAGATTAGAAGGGAAGCAATAAACTGGGAAAATATTTTTACAGTCAAAGGTTCTGATAAAGGCCTCATTTCCAAAATATATAGAGAATTAACTCTAATTTATAAAAAACCAAGCCATTCTCCAATTGAAAAATGGTCAAAGGATATGAACAGACAATTCTCAGATGAAGAAATTGAAACTATTTCTAGTCATATGAAAAGATGCTCCAAGTCATTATTAATCTGAGAAATGCAAATTAAGACAACTCTAAGATACCACTACACAACTGTCAGATTGGCTAAGATGACAGGAAAAAATAATGATGATTGTTGGAGGGATCGGAAAACTGGGACATTGATGCATTGTTGGTGGAGTTGTGAATGAATCCAACCATTTTGGAGAGTAGTTTGGAACTATGCTCAAAAAGTTATCAAACTGTGCATACCCTTTGATCCAGTAGTGTTACTACTGGGATTATATCCCAAAGAGATTATAAAGAAGGGAAAGGGACCTGTATGTGCACGAATGTTTGTGGCAGCCCTTTCTGTAGTGGCTAAAAACTGGAAACTGAATGGATGTCCATCAGTTGGAGAATGGCTGAATAAATTGTGGTATATGAAAATTATGGAATATTACTGTTCTGTAAGAAATGACCAACAGGATGATTTCAGAAAGGCCTGGAGAGACTTACGAACTGATGCTGGAGTGAAATGAGCAGGACCAGGAGATCATTATATACTTCAACAAAATACTATATGATGACCAGTTCTAATGGACCAGGCCATCCTCAGCAACGAGATCAACCAAATCATTTCCAATGGAGCAGTAATGAACTGAACCAGCTATGCCCAGAGAAAGAACTCTGGGTGATGACTAAAACCATTACATTGAATTCCTAATCCTATATTTATGCCTACCTGCATTTTTATTTCCTTCACAAGCTAATTGTACAATATTTCAGAGTCTGATTCTTTTGTACAGCAAAATAACGTTTTGGTCATGTATACTTATTGTGTATCTAATTTATATTTTAATGTACTTAACATCTACTGGTCATCCTGCCATCTAGGGAGGGGGTGGGGTAAGAGGTAAAAATTGGAACAAGAGGTTTGGCAATTGTTAATGCTGTAAAGTTACCCATGCATATATCCTGTAAATAAAAGGCTATTAAAAAAAAAAAAACAACATCTACTGGTCATCCTGCCATCTGGGGGAGGGGGTGGGGGGTAAGAGGTGAAAAATTGGAACAAGAGGTTTGGCAATTGTTAATGCTGTAAAGTTACCCATGCATATATCCTGTAAATAAAAGGCTATTAAAAAAAAAAAAAAAAATCCTCACTGTCATCCTCCATCTCAGGGTGTCAGAGGGAAAAATATCTAGCAGAGTTTCAAATAGTATGCTATAAAGATTACATGTTATCCTTAAATAGCTAGTTAGACTAAAAAAAAAGAAAATTCCACTCTCATTCATCTCTAGAGAAATACTTATCCTGGCATCAAAGTCTGAAGTACTGCATATAAGAGGATATTTAAATCACTGTTGAACAGAATACCTAATCCTTATTGGCTCTAAAGTTTCTGATCTGTTAATAAGAGGAAAACTCACTGTACAAGAGCTAGAATCATATGTTTTGTATTTTTCTTAAATTATCAAGTAGCTAGAATATGTATTTTTGCATTATCAAGTGCATTAGTAGTCTTGATTACTTTATTTAAATTCAGGAGATTGCCTTTGAAGCAGGAGTGAAACTGTTCTCTTTTCCTTAAAAATTATCACTGAGATTGTGTCTCCTTTTTTGATCAGGATCTCCCAGGCTCTAAGGAGTCTAAAGAGGCCCATCCTCCCAGGAGGAGAGAAGTAATACTATTCAACGGCAAATCAACTCCCATGGATCTTTTTGAAATTCTAAATTCTCATTCAATTGAGAAATCCTGATCTGATCAGCTCAGGTTGTCCCAGCTCCCCACCAAGATACCCATATAACAAGTTCCCTTAAACTCACTACTTGCAAAAGGCCTAAAGTAGCTTGCTCAGCTGTTAGGACTTTGCCTGCTGAGAATACTTTCTCAGCATAGGATCCCATTTTCCTAACAGGACTCTGCCACTATAGAAGTCAGTCTTTTAGCAAACTGATTTCTATCCAACATTTTGCAATTAATAATTCAGGAATTAGTGAATTCTTTCACTTTAAATCTGTGGCCTATTTAAAGGGGATTTTAAACAATTCTCTTATTGTTACTAACCTCATCACCACTGGGAATTGAGGGGATTCAAACCTCATCATTTTTGATTCCCTGAACGGGAATAGAGGGCAGCCAAATATCATCACCTTCAAAAAACACGAACTGTCCATTAAAAGGGGTTACACACAATTACCTCCTTTTTTAAAGATAGTGACTAGTTTCTAAGATTGCCCTAGGTCCCCTTAGATTCTCCAACTTTGACCCAGCTCTTTAATTATATGATCTTCCTGCCACCAAGAATTGCATTTTGCCTGCAACTTTCTTTTGCCCTACTTGGCTGCAAAGTCCAGACTAGCTTTCTGAAGGACTTCAGGACCAGCCCTAGTCTTTGGTCTTAGTGGAGGAGTGAAGGAGGTAGGAGGGCCATGTGGCTATCAAAGATGGAGCCTGGAATCTAGTGTCTTTTCTTGTGTCTGTGGCTGAGAGCTGCTGTTGAGAGCTGTGGCCTAGAGAGTGTTTGTTCCGAGTCTGAGACTCCCTTTAAATACTGCAGTACAATTATGTCACTACCTTACACTGAGCATGCACAACCACAATGAGCATGGGCAACTGTAGAACATTACATCACCATATTATCCTAAGTATTTGCCAACTAGATTGATTACATCATTATATTACATTATGTGCTTAGAGAACCATTCTCTCACATTGAATAGTTACTTGCCTATAAATAGCCTGCTGTCCCAGATTTAAGTACACCTTTTCAGAGTTCCAGCCCTCTACACTTGGCTTTCTGTTCTATTGTGTGCAATATCCATATTATCCAGGTCCCTGATCCCTTCTCTTACTGCCCTTACCTTGGATCTCTTCTAATATCAAGTCTCAGATCTTTCTTATTAGCCAGGTTCAATGCCTACATCTAGAAATCCCTAGACCTCTAAGGCATTCCAACATAACTATTACCTACAGGGTAACATTTTGCTCTTGTTCTATGTGACTCTGTTGTCATGCATAGCAAATTTTCAGATGCTATTACTGTATGACATGAAGACATTATGAAATGAAGCAGAACTAATCCTTAAGAATAAAGATAACCTTACACTTATGTAATGTCTCATTGTCGACTTCATTTCTTCAAAGCAATTCTCAAATACTCAAAAAATACATCTGTACTACTCAAGTGAGTGGTTCAAGTATTATTCCAATTTTACAAATTAAAAAATTGAGACTCAGAGTGGTATAATAACTATTATGCACCTAGAATCCAGTCTCCTGAGATCAATTCCTGGGCTTTTCTCACTGTACTTATTGGGTTGGTTTATTTTGGGGGAGATGGGGTGAAGTGTATGTGGAATTTGCCACACATTTACCAGAAAAAAATTATAATCAGAAAGTTTACAAACCTTTATAACAAATATACAAGGACAATACTCGGTCTCCAATGAATAAGTGATGAAAACAGATGAAAGGTTCACAAATGAGGGAACACAAATTATAAATAATCCATCCTCAATAACAAATAAAAATGTAAATTAAAATACCTTTAAGGTAATACCTCAGACCCATCAAAATGACAAAGATAAATGTAAAGCACAAAAAACATTGTTGGTAGAACTATGAACAGAAAGTAGATGCAGACATTACTAATGGGACTTCCAGTTAGATTCCATCTTTTCAAAGTGTAATCTGATAAATGTTGGAAGGGATGTAGGAAAACTGGGACACCTGCATTTTGGTGGAGTTTTGAAGTGATATAACCATTCTGAAGAGCAATTTGGAACTATGACCAAAGGAGCTATAAAACTCTGCATATCCTTTGATCCAGAGTGTGTCTACTCTGATCCCACAGAGATCATAAAAGAGGGGAAAGGACCCACATGTGCAAAAATGTTTGTGGCAGCCCTTTTTGTAGTGACAAGAAACTGGAAACTGAGTGGATGCCCATCAGTTGGGGAATGGCTGAATAAGTTATGGTATTATTGTTCTATAAGAAATGATGAGCAGGCTGATTTCAGAAAAGCCTGGAAAGTCTTATATGAATTGATGCTGAATGAAGTGTGCAAAACCAAGAGAAAAATGTATACAATAGCAAGAAGATTATATGATGATTAACTCTGATCAACAATATAGTAGTTCAAGGGAATTCTAATAGATTTGTGATGGAAAATACCATTTGCATTTAGAGAGAGAACTATGGAGACTAAATATGAATTGAAGCTTAGTATTTTTACTTTTGTTGTTTTTTTTCTCTTTCTTGTGGTATTTTTACTTTTGATCTGATTTTTCTTGTCCAACATGACAGATATGGAAATATGTTTAAATGAATTGCACAGGGACAGGAGATGGTGCAATGGCTAGAGCATCCGCCCTGAAGTCAGGGGAACCTGAGTTCATATCCGGCCTCAGACACTTAATATTTCTAAACTGTGATCCTGAACAGATTACTTAACTTCAATTGCCTCAACAACAACAACAAAAATTTGCACATATTTAATCTATATCAGAAAGTTTGGTGTCTTGGGGAGAGAAGGGAGAAAAGAGAAAAATTTGGAACACAAAGTTTTACAAGAAAATGAATATTAAAAACTTGTACTTGGAAATATTGTATATGTATTTAGAAAGTGCAATCTGACCCTACAGAAGAGCCATAAAATTAATCATATCTTTATGATAATTCCACTTCTGGGAATATACCCCAAGAATTTAACTTGTTTTTAAAAGCAATATTTCTACCAAGATATCAATAGCTGTATCATGTATAACAGTTTTTGAAAAATGGGAAAAACCTAAATGTCTAGTAAATTTAGAGGGATGGCAGAACAAGCCATGCATGGCTCATTGATATAATAGAGGTATATAGCACAAGGATAATCAGTAGAATGTTGGACTTCAATTCAGAAAGGTCTGGGTTCAAATACTACCTCTGGCACAACTCCAAACAGTTATGTCCAGCCCTACTCTATTTTCTGAGCTCTAGTTCAGCATCCCCAATGTGAGGGATAGAAATTCCTATCCAAAAATGACTACTCAGAGACCTCTCGAAGTAAAAAGCAGAAAAGTTGTTTATTTAATAAATTCTCATGAGAATGAGCAATTCCACCGTGAGGAGGAAAAGAGAGATAGCTCATGGTAGAAGGGCTAAAGAAGGGAATAAGGCATACAGTTTTTATGGGTTTTAGATACAAAGGATTACATCATGAGTTGGAGAACATTAAGAGATAGGTGCCCCCCCACCCCCCACCCCTTAATTGGATGTTATTCGTGCCAAAAACAGCAGATTCCTAGTTCCGGGAGGAACCATACATCAGGCAACTAGTTGTCTAAACATTAATAACTTGAACAGCGATAAATGTCATCATTCTAGGTTAAATACATATATCTAAAATCTAAGTACATATTGGCTACTACTCAACATACTTATGTAGGTCACAGAGACCTAGAGAAACTAAAATATAGAAGAGGAATTTAAATGTCCTTGGAAGTTCTTCACCTTATCTTTACTACACGCAGCTGCTGGAAGTTCTTCAACTATACACACACATACACACACACACACACACCAACCTCCTCCTAGTAATTCACGTTTAAAACTTTAGTTATCTTTAGATGGACAATGGATGGAGTAATGAATTTAGAGTCAGAAAGATCTGCGTTTGAAGTCTTCCTCAGACAGAAACAGACTTGCCTGGGCAATTTACTTAATCTCTCTTGAACTCAGATTCTTATAACAGCATGTTGTCTCATAGAATTGTTAAATTTTATATTTTGCTATGATGACGATGATGACTGAACTCTCTGCTCTATACTTCATGTTACCAAGGGCTGTTAAATCTACCTCCACAATATCTCTCACATTGATCCACTCTGAATATTTTCACCTTTGTATCACCATGTGGCACACTGCCTTGTAAATGTTTGTTTTAAACTTTTCATTCAAGAGAAGATCTTTCTAAATTAAACACTCAATGGAGGCGGAGACAAGTTGACAGAAAGAAGCCAGGACACTGTCTGAGCTCCCCCCAGGCTCCCTCAGAATCAACACTAGATCGCTACAAACTTTTTTGCACATATGTGTCCTTTTCCCTCTTTTATGATTTGAGACACTGCTGGATCAAAGGGTATGCAGAGTTTGAACACCCTTTGGGCATAGTTGCAAATTCTATTCAAAAAGTTCTCCAAAATGGTTGGATCAATTCACAATCCCACTAACGATGCATTAATGTTCCAGTTTTCCCATATTCCCTCCAACATTTATTATCTTTTCCTGTCATCTTAGCCAATCTGAGAGATGTGTAGTAGTACTTCAGAATTGTCTTAATTTGCATTTCTTTAATCAACAGTGATTTAGAACATTTTTTCATATGATTAGAAATGGCTTTAATTTCTTCATCTGAGAATTGTAAGTTCATATCCTTTGACCATTTATCAACTGGGAAGTGACTTGTAGTCTTATAAATGTGACTCATTTCTCTACTTTGGAATATTTTAGAAATGAGGCTTCCATCAGAAACACTGGCTGTAAAAATTGTTTCCCAGGTTTTTGTTTCCCTTCTAATCTTGGCTTTGTGCAAAATCTTTTTAATTTAATGGAATCAAAATTATATATTTTGCATTCTTACAATGTTTTTTATTTCTTGTTTGGTCATAAATATTTCCCCTTTTCAAAGATCTGACAGGTAAACTATCCCTTGCTCTCCTAATTTGCTTATACTATCATCCTTTATACCTAAATCATGTATCTATTTCGATCTTATCTTGCCATAGAATATGAGATGGTGGTCTGTTGCTGACATTCTATTTTCCAGTTTTCCCAGCAACTTTTGTCAAATACTGAGTTTTTATCCCCAAGAAGCTGGAGGCTTTGGGTTTATCAAACAGTAGATTATTATACTCCACTGACTCACCAATCTATTTCTTAGCCAGTACTAGATGATTTTGATGACTGCTACTTTATAATAGAGTTTTAGGTCTGGTATTATTAGATCATGATCTTTTAAAGCCTGTTACATGGTCTGTAACAGGTTCTTAATTTGACTGAAGCAAGGGTCCATTCAGTAATTAATATTAGTAAGAAAGGTATGAGGCAAAGTGTGGCTTTCTTTTTTTTTTAACTTAGTTTAAATATATAATTAATTTATTAATTTTTAAAAACAGGAATCCACTTGGGAGGGGAAGATTCAGAAACCAAAATCAGGATTTAGGGGTGCAGATCATAGTTATGATGGAAGCTGTCCTTTCCTACCTAAAGTGATGTGAAGTTGAGGGGCTAAGTATTCAATAATCTTAAATTTCTATCAACTTCTTTCCAAGTTTTGACTGCTAAAAGTTTTCTTTACTAAAGTTACCAATACCTATTTTACTCTTTCTGGTGACAGTTTAATCTGTTATTCTCAATTTTTTCATTAATTTAAAAGCTTGCTTCCTTATGCAGGATTTCACTGGCAAAACAACTGCTATTACTCTGAAGTAATCGGAGCCAAAGGAAAGACCAAGAGGGGTTGTCCTAACAAAAGGGTTGGCCAATCAATAAGAGCCAATGTGATTTGAGTTTAAGGTATGGTCCCTGGGGGAAAAAAATCTAACCCATGAACTCCAAATTTTACCTGTTCTATATCTCCAACTACCATCTTGACATCCTCAATCTGAAGTATTCAGTTGCTTCTAGGATCAAATACAAAGTCTTCTCTTGGACTTTTTAAAGCCCTTTATGCTGGTTTTCAAACTATATTTCCAGGCTTATTATATTACTCCCATACACATGCCCTATAGTCCATCCAAACTGGCCTCTGCTATTTCTCATATATGATATTCCATGTCCTATATCTGTGACTTTGCCAGGCTTGGTATTCCCCCATACTTAGAATGCACTTTTTCCTATTTCTGCCTCTTGGAATTCTGTCTTCTTCAAAGTAAGAAACTTTTCTGATCTTCTTCACTGTCTCCCTTGATTAATGCCCTAACACTGTGTATTTATTTTATATCCCTGTCCATTTATTTTGTACATATCCTATACCATCTATAAACATATTCTATCTGCCTGGTAGAATGTAAGGTGCTTGAGGGCAAGGACTATCTTGGGAGTACCTGCATGTAGATCAGTCCAATCTGTACTACATTTAAAATTCTGTTGACATGAGAGACGATGTCTTTTGATTGACTAGAGAGGGAGCAAGGAAAAGAAAGGTGGAGGGTAAGTGGGGAGTTTTTGCCTAAACAGTTTTCCATTCTAAATCATAGGGATTTGAAAAGGCAAAAGAGTAAAGAATTTGCTAACCTCACAGGAGGAGTTTGTCGCCTCCTTCCCAGTAAGCAATAGCGTCAGGCCCCAGTTAGAAAACTGGTTTGATTTCTTCTCTTTGAGATGGAGTTGGAATCTGATTATAAATTATCTGAGTAGCTCAGTGGCAAAAAGGATTATTTAGACTCTCACTGATTATAATAAAATCTAGCAGTAGTTGTGGGAGCTATTTTATTTTAAATGATTCAATTGGGACATAACATTTTGTGGTCTCTCTAAACTAGGGCTGTCAGACTATAGTTAAAATGTCCATATCACCAATGAATTATTAAACCTTTGGAGCAGTTAGGTGCTGAGCCCAGAGGCTAGAGGACCTGAGTTCAAATTTGACCTCAGTCACTTCCTAGCTGTGGGGAAGTTACCTCAGTTACATAAAATGTAAAATGAGCTGGAAAAAGTAATGGCAAACCACTACAGTATCTTTGCCAAGAAAATCCCAAACAGGGTCTTGAAGAGTCAGGCAAGACTGAAATACACTGAACAAGAATACATTTTTACAAACAAGATAGCTGAATTCTTCATTCATTCAGAAAAGTAGATTGGTATAGTAGTTTGTTTTGCTAAAAGGCAAGTATTGAAACTATTTTGTAAAATAATAGCTAACATTTATAAAGTACTTCCCATACATTATCTCACTAGACCACACACAACAAAGAAATTCAGATTGAGAAAATCTTGATTTGCCTGGGATCTCCCAGCTAGTATCTGTGGCAAGATTTGGATTTAAAGTCTTGCCAACTCAAAGTCCACTGAATCACCTAGCTTCTACTGAGTGGATTGGATCAAATGGCTAGTACTTTTCCGTTCCAGTACTATTGTTTTATGATTCTAAGAAATTTGCTTAAAAGAATGCTGACCAATCCATTCTGGATAGCAATATTAAAGTTATGCAAAAGAATCACTAATTTATGCATTTGGTTTTTTTTTTTTAACAACAACTGTATAAATATATATACATATATTGTATTTAACATATTTTTAACTAACATATTTAACATGTATGATACTACCTGCCATCTAGGGGAGGGGGTGGGGGAAAAAGGAGGAAAGTTGCAACAGAAGCTTTTGCAAGGGTCAGTGTTGAAAAATTACCCATGCATGTTTTGTATCTAAAAAGCTATAATAAAAAAAAAATAATCACTAAGCAATCTAAATTTTTTGACTCAAGAGATTTCACTGCTAGGCATAAACCTTAAGAAAGGCAATAACAGAAAGACTTCATAGGCATCTAAATATTTATAGTAGCATTTTAATGGTTTCAAAGAACTAAAGGCGTCCATTGATTAGGGAATTGCTAAACAAATCGTGGAACATGGATTAATAGACTATTATCGTCATATATAAGACAATAAGAATATGAATAATACAGAAAATAATGGAAAAACTCAAATGAAGTGACATAAGCAAAACCTGGAAAATAATATACAGAATGACTATCACAATGTAACAGGAAACAACAATTGAATGCTGTGAAAAAATAATCACCAAATAACTCCAAACAGGAGAAATGGAGCCTTCCCCCTTCTTTGCAGAAGAGTTTTGTTGTCATTGTTGGTTTTCTCTGCTGAACTTTTTTTATTTTTTAAAATTTCAGCTCTCTGGGACAGGATAGGGGAAGAGTATAAATATTGAGAATAATTTATTTAGAAAATAAAAAGAATATATAGTGAAACCCTGAACGAGACAGCAAGCTTTTAAATTAAGGAAAAAACCGAGAGCGCAACAGAGTAACAGATAAAACTCTCGCCAGAACGACTAAGACAAGTCTTGGTGACTTTAGTAAAGAACGCTCAAAACTTGCCAAGTAGCTGATAGACATTTAAGGTTATTGAACATTTAGCCCTCAACTTCACACCATTCTAGGTGGGAAAGGGCAGCTCCCATCATAACCATGATCTGCAGCTCGAAGTCCTGGAGCGTGGGGAAGGGGCTAACTTGGGCCGGCGGGAATCCCTGGCCGCTTCCTGGCATGGCGGGCTAACAAAACGGCCCAGGACCGCTTCCTCATCCAGTTGGCGACCGCGCCACGCTGGCTCCAGAGGTGGAACGGACCGCCGGGCAGCCGGAGTCCCAGAGCCGCCCCACCCAGGCCTAAGGATAGAACCGCCCGCCCTCCCAGAAGAGACACACCTCCCAGCAGCTGCTCTTTTATTGGCTTACAGCACTTACTGGTCTTTGTGACGTCAGGGACTGGAAGGTGGAGAAAATCCAGATTAGGAGGGGGGGAGTAGATCCGAAACGAATGTGGACTCGTACACGAGGTGGGCGGGGATGGAAAAGAAGGTGTGCCGGAGGCCCTCGGGGGGCGGGGCTTCGTGCGCGGGATCCGTGACGCGCTGGGAGGGGGCGGGGCGCTACCGGCTCGCGGAGGTACCCGAAACGAGGTAAACGGATCGCTCTGAGCGATATAAAAAGCAGCTGCTGCCTGTTCCCGTAGCCCTTTGAGTCGCTGGCCCGTTATCGATCATGTCTCTGAGAAGCAGGCTCTCGAGGCTTCTTCAGAAGCAAGGGCATTCTGTGCTCAAGAAGTCCGTTCACTCGGTGGCTGTGATCGGAGCCCCGTTCTCTAAAGGGCAGGTGAGACCGAAGACTCCGCGATGGGGCGGGCGGGGAGGCAGGACCCCTTCCCCCCTCCCCCCCTTTCCTGGAAACCGGAGGAGGGTTTCCTCCGCGGAGCATCAGGGCGGGCAGCCTCACCGAGTGTCTCGCGGGGAGATGGGGTGGGGGAGGGGTGAAGCCGAGCCCAAGCCCTTTGGGAAGGGGTCGGGAGGGAGTACGCGGGGTCTTCCTGGGAGTGGAACGCTGGGTACAGGGCGCGGCGAAGCCGGCAAATGTTAGCTTTAGGGATTCCAAGTTCGGAGGAAAGGCGGGGGAGAACACGAGGATCTCCCTGGTTAGGGATGGTTGGAGAGAGATGGTTTCTCCAGTGGGGCTGGAAAAGGAGAAATGGGCGGCTCCCCCACCACCACCCCAAGAGCATCGGGCAGCCTGAATCAGTCACTGAGTGAGGATTGAAGGCTCGGGGTTGCAGAGAAGGGAATTATCTTAGAAGGGGAGAAGGCACTGACCTAGAAGATCAGTAAGTGGAGAAGACACGAAGGTGCAGCTGGCATAGGGAGAGGTTGTTTTGTTCTCCTCTAGACAGAAGTAGGGGCGGGGGAGAGGAAAGAGCCGGTCCTGGGAATGGGAAGATCCAGCTTGTTCTAGCTCTGTGACCTTTAATAAGTCGCTTTACCCCCCTGACTAGTCTCGGTTTTCTTAAAATGAATGGAACTAAATACATCTCCAAGGTCCCTAGTTCTGAAGTTGTGTGATCAGATTGATTGTGGCTCTTTTCAAAGTGAGGATATCCGTGATGATGTTTACCTGACTTTTCCAATTCTGGGGTCTCTCTGCCCCTGTACCCTCGCCTTTGGTGAATTAATAAAGTCTTAGGCGGGGTTGGATGTTAGTGCTCTAAATAATTTAACCAGCATTGAAATATAGGTTAACTTTTCAGAGAGTATCTTCACTCCCCACCTGAAATCAGTATCTCTTGTGTTTTTGTGACAGAAGCGAAGAGGAGTAGAACATGGTCCTGCAGCCATAAGAGAGGCAGGGTTATTGAAAAGGCTCTCCAACTTGGGTAAGTAATTGTGGTTTGTATTTGTGCAGTATAAAGAGGAGGAAGCTTTGAGTCAGTGCAAGTGGAAACTAATGTGGCAAACCAGGTCATTTCCTCTGAAATCTACTGTTGCTTCAATTTGAAATAAACCTTTAAAGATAACATATTTCAACACTAGTAATCATTAGCACCTTTTAATGCCAGGGACTTGAAGCAGAGCTGAACCAAACTGTTAATGTATGCAGTGTTGCTTTCTCTCAGGTTAAGTGTCCAGAAAATAAAGGAAGAACTCTCAGTGATTTACTTGGCTTCTTTTATGTCTCAACAAGTCCAGTAAGATGACTTAAGGGCTTTATATAAGGAATTAAGTGATTTTTTTGCTAAAAAGTTCTCTCTATTTGCCCAGTTTGGTCATAACAGTGCCACTTATGACTCACCATAAGCTTATCCCCATTTCTTCTTTTAAAATTCTATTACTGTAAGAAATCATGTCATATTAGTATTGCTGGAATAATTGGAATAATATGTGTGAGCATTACTTAACAGCTAGGGAAAAATGAAAAGTCACTAGATGATGCATGATAATAGACAAGATTTAGAGAGCTTTAAAAAATATGTTTAATTAAAAAAAATAGTGACTAAAATATCAGTCATGATAATAGGAAAGCAGTGTGGATAATTGAAATTTTCTAATTTTATATATAGAATTCAACTTATTCCCTTGTAAATCCTCACACCAAAGCTGCCAATAAGTAACAAGACCTGAGTTTTCAAGATGTTGAAGTTTTTGAGTGAGCTGGATTTTTTCAATCTCTCCTATGTATTATATCCCCCACTATACCGACTCATTGACTAGATGAATTTCCTGGTATAAATTCTCCTCTTTTATGGGATTTTGGAGCAAAGGATCCTTCATTCATTCTTCCTCTTTTCCCCCTAGTCCCCAACCAAAGACAGAGCTTTGGCAAAACACCCTTCTCTACTATCTTAATATTCTTTCCTTCCTCCCTCCATGAGTATCCTTCCAACTGCCTTTTGGACAAGTACATTCATACTAGCCTGTTAAAACTGTTTTTAAAACCAAGCATACCTTATTCCAGGGGGAAAGACTCCAGACTTAATTGAAAGAGCCCAAGAGTAGAAAAATACAGTTATCATTTGGGATCTGTAGACTAAAGATCATGTTTCAGCAACACAGCTTCTGCCCTTTCACTTAATCAGCCCAAACCTCATTCCCAGCGTCCTACCCCTGTTTCCTCTAGGAGCTGCTTTGTTTCTGACCAAACTGCTGCACCTAGATTTCTTATAGTTATCTACCCTTTGCCATGCCTTTGTTTCTTCCTTGAGCCCCTTTTTTGATCAGTTTTTTTTTCTCAATAGCATTTTATTTTTCCAAGTACATGTTTTCATATATATAGTTTTTAACATTCATTTTTTAAAGTTTTTTTGTTCCAATTTTTTTCTCCCTCCCCACTTTATCCCCCAAGACAGCAAACAATCCTTTTAAACTATTTCCATATTTGTCATGTTGTGCAAGAAGAATCAAATCAAAGAAAAATATCACAAGAATGAAAAAGCAAACAACAAAAAAGGTGAATATACTATGCTTTGAACCATAGTCTCTCATAGCTCTCTCTCTGGATGTGGATGGCATTTTCTATCTATTGGTATTGTCTTGAATCGTTGCATTGCTAAGAAGAGTGAAGACTCACAGTTGATCATCACATAATTTTGTTGCTATGTACAATATTCTCTTGATTCTTTTGAACTCCTTTTTTTGAGACTGGTTTTAGGCAGGAACTACTCAAGCTTCATTGGGCTGCTAGCCTTTGTTGCCTCTTTTCAGGCTTAACTACAAACTTTTGGGTAAAGTTGTATTTCTCTTCTCCTCTCCTCAGGACAAGCAAGAATCCTTATCCTAGTCCTCTATTATCCTCTAATTCTGTTTCCTTTCTTGCAGGAGGTAGATGATGACAGGGTTCTCACCCTTTAATAGTTTTTTGTGGTATATAGGTCTGAGCCCTTTAGTGAGAAAACTCACCCTAACTTATAATGGCTATTCAATGTTTGCCAGATCTTCATTTTTGCAAAATAGGCCATTAAATGGCCAAATATTTGCCCAATAATCCTACATAGCTTGAATGTCCAGGTTTCCCCAGTTTTTCTTTATATTTTTTAAATACTTGCCAATAAATGAGTGGTATAGAGGCAGTCAAGTTGATTGGGTCAAGTTTGGTGTTCCTGTTAGAAGCTTAGTAGATGCTTGTATGGTCTTTTCTTATAAAAATAGAGCTATTCAAAACATTACCTCCTTTACAGATGTAAGGTTATCTTGCTAATGAAAGAAGCTCACCATTTGCTGGGTACAAAATGGGTCCGATTCAAATACAGCTTTATAGGTACATTGCAGATAATTTATATGCTTGTTGATTTATCTACTGACTTTCTTTCACTGTCTCTATATTGATGGGCTCCTAATAAGCAGTGAAAATACCTAAAAGGGAGATGGAGAGAGAAATTTGGATAATTAAGTCACAGAATAAGAAAGACATATCTTGTATAATATACACATTATGTACTCAATAAATATCTTTTGGCCAACTGATTTGAACTCTTGTGCAAAAAAAATCCTGAGAAATCATAACTCAATCCCCTTGTTATATTCTGGACTAGATTTTGAAGTAGTCTAAGAAACCTGATCTGGTCTTTTCTTAAAACTCCAAAGAAAGAATTCCTTCAAAGTTAATTAGAAATTTCTGTTCTCAGTACATTTACCATCAGGAAGATTGATTCATATATCTAACTTGGGTTTTATTCTGCTACTATAAACAATAATTGCTGTTCTTCTCTTTTTCAGGAGATAGTTTCTTGTTATCTTTTGTTTTTATATCACCTATATTACCTGGTGTGTGTTTTTTTCCCCTTCTGGAAAAGCTATCCCTTTTAACAATAAGAACAACAAAAACATTCAAAACTAACCATCGTATGAAAATATAATCAGTGTTTTTACCATGACACTGCTCCAAAAAGAAGCAGAGGTAGTGGGTACTATCTCCTGTCTCTTCTTTACGGCCAGGCTTCGTCATTATGGTTTCAAAGCATTCAATTTTGATTGCTTTGCTTTCCACTTATATGTTACTGTATATATTGTTTTCCTGGCTTTGCCTACTTTATATTGGCTCATATAGATATTTTCATTCTTCTTTGAATTACTCAACTTCACTATTTTTAACAGTATGGCAAATATTCCATTGCATTCATGTACCACAACTTGTTTAGCTATTCCCTAATTAGTAGGCACTTGTTTTATTTCCAGCTTTTGACTACCACAGATATGTTGATTTCCTAGAATCAAGTTTAGGGGCTTGGGTTTCAAAATTGTCCTTTTCCTGTTACTTGAAGTATGTCTTATATTCTTGCTTTCTCACTCTTTTTCTCTAAAAGTCTTGTGTTTTTAAGCTCAAAAAGATGTCCAGCTATTAAAACCAGCCAAAGTGGTTCTTAAGTAACCATTAATTTTATGTCCTACAGTCTCTGTTTTATGATGGGGTATATCAATTAAAACAAAATAGGAGAAAATCTGAATTTAACATATCCTGATCTCCCAGATGTATTTTTTCTTTTTGCTAATGTCTATTTAAGATACCTTAATCCTTTAAGACTTGAAAGTCACTTTTTAAAAGAAATCTTGTTCTCCAACTTGGCTAGTTGTCTTCTAATAAAATAACAATCTTAAGCATTTCTAAGGTGAATAAGTGTTTTTTATTCCACAACAATATAGCTGTACCTTTTTTGTTGACTTTTTTGTATACATACTAAGTAGTAGGATTTTGGAGTGAAAAAGCATGGATATCTTAATGTGGTTTTTTAAAAAGCATAATTTCAAATTGCCTTTCAAAATATTTAGACCACATTCCCAGTGTGAGCAAAAATTTATTAGCACAACCTCTCCAATAGTGACTATTTCTATCCTTTATTATCTTTAAAATTTTTCTAGGTGTGAGGTAAGAACTTGGAGTTGTTTTGATTTGGATTTCTCTTATTTGTGATTTGGTGGTTAATAGTTTGAAATTCTTCTTTTGATAATTATTTGTTCATATCCTTAATTTATCCATTGGGAAATGATAGGCACTACCTTTTGATCCTCTAGACTCAAAAGTGAACTCTACATTCTGGAGATGGCAAAAATAGATTCTGGAAATGAACTTCAAGCTGTAAATGACTGACCTACGCATTAACTCTGCTGAGTCATCCTGAGGGCATGAGTCCATTCCAAAAGTAGACATCCTGAGTGAAACAAGGTTGCCCACTATCACCGTTACTATTTAATATTGTATTAGAAACGCTAGCTATAGCAATAAGAGCTGAGAAAGAGATTAAAGGAATAAGAATAGGCAATGAGGAAGCCAAATTATCACTCTTTGCCGATGACATGATGGTATACTTAGAGAACCCCAGAGATTCTGCTAAAAAGTTATTAGAAATAATCCACAACTTTAGCAAAGTTGCTGGTTATAAAATAAACCCACATAAGTCATCAGCATTCTTATATATCACTAACAAAATCCAACAGTCAGAGTTACAAAGAGAAATTCCATTTAAAGTAACTACTGATAATATAAAATATTTAGGAATCTATCTGCCAAGGGAAAATCAGAAACTTTATGAGCAAAATTACAGACCACTTTTCACACAAATTAAGTCTGATCTAACCAATTGGAAAAATATTAAATGCTCTTGGATAGGGACAGCAAATATAATAAAGATGACAATATTACCTAAACTAATCTATTTATTTAGCGCTATACCAATCAGACTCCCAAAAACTATTTTAATGACCTAGAAAAATAACAAAAGTTCATATGGAAAACAAAAGGTCAAGAATTTCAAGGGAATTAATGAAAAAAAATCAAATGATGGTGGCTTAGCTGTACCAGATCTAAAACTATATTATAGAGCAGCAGTTACCAAAACTATTTGGTATTGGCTAAGGAATAGATTAGTTGATCAGTGGAATAGATTAGGTTCAAGGGATAAAACAGTCAACAAATATAGCAACCTAGTCTTTGACAAACCCAAAGATCCCAGCTTTTGGGATAAGAACTTACTATTTGATAAAAATTGCTGGGAAAATTGGAAACTAATATGGCAGAAACTAGGCATTGATCTATACTTAACGCCATACACCAAGATAAGGTCAAAATGGGTTCATGACCTAGGCATAAAGAATGAAATTATTAATAAATTAGAGGAACATAGGATAGTTTACCTCTCAGACCTGTGGAAGGGGAAGGTTTTTATGACCAAAGCAGAACTAGAGATCATTACTGATCACAAAATAGAAAATTTCGATTATACCAAACTGAAAAGTTTTGTACAAACAAAACTAATGCAGACAAGATTAGAAGGGAAGCAATAAACTGGGAAAATATTTTTACAGTCAAAGGTTCTGATAAAGGCCTCATTTCCAAAATATATAGAGAATTAACTCTAATTTATAAAAAATCAAGCCATTCTCTAATTGAAAAATGGTCAAAGGATATGAACAGACAATTCTCAGATGAAGAAATTGAAACTATTTCTAGTCATATGAAAAGATGCTCCAAGTCATTATTAATCAGAGAAATGCAAATTAAGACAACTCTAAGATACTACCACTACACACCTGTCAGATTGGCTAAGATGACAGGAAAAAATAATGATGATTGTTGGAGGGGATGTGGGAAAACTGGGACATTGATTCATTGTTGGTGGAGTTGTGAACGAATCCAACCATTTTGGAGAGTAGTTTGGAACTATGCTCAAAAAGTCATCAAACTGTGCATACCCTTTGATCCAGCAGTGTTACTACTGGGATTATATCCCAAAGAGATTATAAAGAAGGGAAAGGGACCCGTATGTGCACGAATGTTTGTGGTAGCCCTTTTTGTAGTGGCTAGAAACTGGAAACTGAATGGATGTCCATCAGTTGGAGAATGGCTGAATAAATTGTGGTATATGAAAATTATGGAATATTACTGTTCTGTAAGAAATGACCAACAGGATGATTTCAGAAAGGCCTGGAGAGACTTACACGAACTGATGCTGAGTGAAATGAGCAGGACCAGGAGATCATTATATACTTCAACAACAATACTAGATGATGACCAGTTCTGATGGATCAGGCCATCCTCAGCAATGAGATCAACCAAATCATTTCTAATGGAGCAGTAATGAACTGAACTAGCTATACCCAGAAAAAGAACTCTGGGAGATGACTAAAACCATTACATTGAATTCCTCAATCCCTATATTTATGCACACCTGCATCTTTGATTTCCTTCACAAGCTAATTGTACAATAATTCAGAGTCTGATTCTTTTTGTACAGCAAAATAATGTTTTGGTCATGTATACTTATTGTGTATCTAAGTTATATTTTAATATATTTAACATCTACTGGTCATCCTGCCATTTAGGGAGGGTGGGGGTAAGAGGTGAAAAATTGGAACAAGAGGTTTGGCAATTGTTAATGCTGTAAAGTTACCCATCTATATATCCTGTAAATAAAAGGCTATTAAATTTAAAAAAAAAAAAAACCAAAAGTAGACATCCTTCAGTGCCTAAACAATAGGGACAACAAAATTCCTTACCACCTAGATCTGATTTCTTCATATATTTAAAAATTCTTAGTTATACATACATATGTGTGTGTACAATCTCTCCTATATAAATATTAACACACCAAAAATTTCATGATTTAGACTTTTTTTACCCATTATAACATCTAAATGAGTTTGTCTCTTCAAGAAATAGTAAGAATTATTAAAGGACAAAAGTGTGTAAGATTTAGTTTTGTTTTTAAGTATGTATAAAAGACTTCCCTTTTAAAAAATTGATGCCATCTCTTCAAATTAGTTTCTATAGATTTTTGAAAGGCTAGTCTTCAACTGAAAAAAAGCAATTTTTTATGTCAGTAATTTTGACCTTTTTATTGCTTAAGTTTGTTATATAATTTTTAACTAAAAAGTTTCTGGGGCAGCTAGGTGGTGCAGTGGATAGAGCACCAACTCTGAAGTCAGGAGGACCTGAGTTCAAACTTGCACATTTAACATTTCCTAGCTGTGTCACTTAACCCCAATTGCCTCAAGGGGGAAAAAAAGGCAAATCAAAAATAAAAAGCTTCCTTTAAGACTATTTTGACAGGCAGAGGTTTTTTCAGTCAGCACAGGGATCATTTATGAAGGAAGATTCAGTTCTAGCTGCCACATTAAGTAGGAGGGAATATTTCATATCACTTGCTTTATTCATCATTTATATTTCTATTATTTTAGCATTTTTTCAGCCCCACTAAGGAAGTTTCTAAAGTGATACCAAAACTTCAGTTTTCATTGTTCTACATTTTTCATTTTTTTCAAGTATGATTTAAGTTTTCATTATATCACCTAATTATCGATTTGCCCAATTAGCCTATTAGCAGTCTGACACTGAATTTGAGCTAACTAAATCCATGGTCCTAGAAATCTACCAGTCTTCCTGGAACAAAAAAGGGGAGAAGTTTAATAGTTTGACATATACAATATTACTGAGCAGTGCTAATATACTTTGAAGCCCACAGGGCACTAAGTAAAAAAGCAGCTAGATGATATGGTGTATTGTTTTGGACCTGGAGTCAGGAAGACCTGATTTCAAATGTGACTTCTATCACTTACTGGCTGTGTGATCCTGCACACATTATTTAACTTTCCTTGGCCTCTGTTTCCTCAACTGTAAAATGGTAATAATAGCACCTTCCTCCCAGGGTTGTTGTGAAGATAAAATAGATTCCATTTGCAGAAAGTATGACAGTCCCTGGAACATAGGCATCATGTTCCCTCTTTCCCTTAAAAAACAACAACAAAACAACAAACAAAAACAAGGAACTTTCCGTATAAATATATAAAAATGACCTGCCATGAAAAGCAATTTTTCCATCTTTGACCTGGTTTCCAATCCTTTCACAGATACCCATGGAACTAATTTAAACTTTGTGCTTTTTTTTGAATAACTATCCAAAGTAATCAGTCCTTAGACTTGTTTTCCTTTTCTGAGTAGAAAAGGGGAAGCTTCCTGCTTCATGGATCTTTTCATTTTGGATGGCAGAAAAAGCCCAGAAGACCCACTTAAAGAGGCATTATCCTGGGTCCTTTTTCTTCTTCCTGATGCTATTTAATCCTCATAATTACAGCAAATTTTTGATGAAGGTTTCCACTTTAAAATGTGGACATTCTCTGAAGGAGAATTGAGTGTTCTGGAACTAAAATAGAAAACCTTAAATTTTAAGTTTCTGTCTTTGTAATTATGGTAACTTGTCTCTCAGTACTTGACTTTCACCTCAACGGAGACATCTATTTTTAAGACTATGGGACTATATAGTGAGTGGTTAGAGTACTAGTTTTAGAGACACAGACACTGAACTTCTTGCAGTTAGTATATATAGTCTTTCTGATTTTTGGCTATTTGCTTAACAGAGCAGTGGGCCACAGCCAAGTCTAAAAGATAATTAAGGATCTTCATTGGTAGGACTTTAATTACTTTAATTACACTAACAAAATCACTTGTCCTGTTCTTTTCCCCTCTCCCTCTCACCAGTAAATGTAATAGGGACTTAGAATAGGTGAATTGCCTTGGTGAACTGTTTACAATCTTTTGGCTTCTAGTCACCCTAGGCTTCCTAAATCACTCAGTGCTTATCAGACACTAAAAGTGTTATGTCTTTCTGAATGAAACTAAAGAATCCAGCTTGCTTCTGTGACAACTATTGACAAAAGAACTGTGAGATTGTTTTATCTATAAGAAAGATGTGTCTTAAAGTAAGGAGGAGGATAGCTCCATTTAAAAAAGAATGATTATTTTTTTAGTTGCCTATTAAATGTGTATGAGTATATTGTGTAAATATGTATTTCTTTTCAGTTTTGAGTGTTAATGATTTTGTCATAATAACTAGTATTTGTAAAGCATTTTTTATGGTGAGATAGTATTTGTTATCTCATTTGATCTTCACAACTTTGTAAATGAGGTATATGCCATAATTATCCCTATTTAATAGATTAGGGAAATGAGGCTGGGAGAAAGTTAAGGCATTTGCCCAGAGACATACAAGGAGTGTCTTGCATTTTAACTCGGGCCTTCTGGCTTCAAGTTCATCTTTCAAGCTAATACTACAGTATCTAGTTTTTATTCCTGCTTTGAAAAGTCCTTGTCATTTTGACTGTCCAATTTGACTGTCCAAAAATGACTGTCCAATTCCTTCAGGATACAGCCACAAGTATTTCTATTTTTTATGGCTAATTTATTACAGAAAGGGTCACAGACCTGTTCAAATCATTTTGTTCTTGTAGCACCAGCTTTCCTTTGCTTGTTTCTGCTCCTGAGGATGATAAGAACAATACTTTTTCCAAATTCTTTCTAGTGTCTTCTAGTTGGTGTCAGACAGAGAAATGTTTTCAGGGAAAGTTAATTGGAGAAATTTTTTTCCCCTTCTGACTTATTTTCTGTGTCTAGAAACCCTTGGATTTTTCAATCCTAAATGTCTAGCTTTGCATGGGATTATCCTCAGAATGAGGGAAATTGCAAATCTTAAAAGGCAGTTTTAAAATTTTTCATGTTCAATTAGGTATGAACTTTCATTTAGGGTTTTCAAAAAGCCAGGTATGAGTTAATAGAACCTGTCCCTAAACTATTCTTTAGCAACAAGGCTCCTTTTGGCTTACTGATACTTGAACTACTTGCTAGGTTAATGAACTGCCAGGTATCAGTGGTATTTCTGTAAGGTAAGCCCAGATGTTTATGACAGAGAAGCATTCTTGTTGAATAACTTGTCTCTTTATGAAAATTCAAAAAAGTATTGTCCCTGAATATATAAGATGGCCTATTTTAAAATAAAATTTGTTTACTACTTTCCATATTGTGAGGATTAATGTAATTTTTCATACAGAGAGCTCAAAGCTGCTTGGATTAATAGATCTCTTTATATGCTGGCAGTGGAGGCTTGTGTTGGCATTGTCTTCTGGAGCTTACCTTACTTTCATTGAAATCCCATCTACTTTGCTTTTTTTCTTCTTCCCTGACCATGCAGTATTTTGATTGAGAGAAAAAAAAATCTTTTCTGATGAGTAATAATGCTTAGGAAGTTTCCTAATTCCTTCATACTGTTCTGTTTATTTACTAGTATCATTTTTTTTCCATTTTGGTTCTCCTCTGTAGAATCCTGATACAAAGAATATGTGCGCAATCTTTCAGCTAGTCTCCTTTTGAATTTGCCCTAGTTTCCTACTGCTATCTGAAGATAGCTTAAAATGCCTTTTGGACAAAGCCTGGCAGACTTTTATTAATATACAATCATTCTTGCTTAAAAAGAAATTGGCAAAGTTTTCCCTTTTAATTGAAATTCTCTGACTCTAGCATTTCCCACTTACATTTTACAGCAATCCAGTTCTACCCCAAAGTAAAACACAGGGACATAGTTTTAAGTTTAGAGGTTTAAATTTGCTTAAAAAGAAGAATAGTAATGTCCACTGTGGAGAAACTCCTTCCTGAACTTTGCTGGTTCTTATCCCTGCCTTGTCCACTAACTGTGGATGTCTCTGAAGATTCTATCCTTGGCTCGCTAATTTTTCCCCACTTAATGACATCACTTGGTAATTTCATCATAGGTTCTTTATGGATGATTCCCAGGCCTAGTCTTTCTCCTCAGCTTTAATTAGGTGCTTCACCAACTTCATTTTAAACAGCTTGAACTGGATGTTCTTGTAAGCTTTTCAAGCTCATCTTCTCAAAAACAATTTTCATCTTTTCCCCAAAACTTTCCCCTCTTCCAAACTTTGTCATTACTATTAAGAACACCATCACCCTTCAAATCACTCAAGTCAACAACCTTCAAATCACTCTTACCCGCTTTCACTTCACATATCTAATTGGTTGCCAAATTTTTTTTTTCTATCTTCATAGCATCCTTTTTATAGCTCTCTTTCTTTCACACAGCCACCATCCTAATTTAGGCCCTTCACTTCTTGTCCAGACTGTAATAAAAAAGATGTGATTTCACCATACACGCAGCAAATTGGCAAAGGTAAAAAAAAAATGAAAGAGTTGATTGATACTGAAGGGATTTTGGAAAGATAGGTACACTACTGCATTGTTCATGGAGCTGTGAATCAGTACAGCCATTTTTGAAAACAGTTTATAATTATACAAAGAAAGTGACTCAAATTTCCTTTTTTTTTTTTTTTTCCTAGAGATTTTAGGCATATACTCCAAGGAAGTCACTGATAAAAAGAAAGAAGCCCTATGTACAATAGAACGATTATGTGGCAACACTTTTTGTGGTAGTAAACTAGAAACAAAGTAACGGCTAAACTAATTGTGGTACATGAATATAATAGAATATGATTGTACTATAATAAACAATGAATTATAATGAATATAGAAAAGAATAGAAAGATGTAAATGAACTGATACAAAGTGACATGAGTGTAGTCAATAGTGATATCTCCCTGTCCTACTCCCACTTCTTTGCAAAGGTGGGATAGGGAGAGTCTGTGGACATGGAACAGTGCTTATATTGCCATATTTTTTCAAAATATTTATTGATTTTTATTGATTCACCCCCCCACACATTTATCTTTTTTTTGGGGGGGGAGGCAATTAGGATTAAATGATTTGCCTAGGTCACATAGCTATTATGTGTTAGGTGTCTGAAATCAAATTTGAACTCAGGTCCTCCTGACTCCAGGACTGATGCTTTATTTACTGTGTCATCTAACTATTCCCTTCCTTAACTTTTAAAGAAAAGATTCCTTGTTTTTTAATGGAGTGGTCCTTAGGAAAGGAGAGAAAGAGTGAGCAGAAGGGAAGAAATTAGGCAAAGTACAAAAGAAATCAAATTTTTATTTTTTTAATAAAGCTTTTTATTTTCAATACATATGCATGGATAATTGTCAACATTCACCCTTGCAAAACCTTGTGTTCCAAATTTTTTCCCTCCCTTCTCCCCACCTCCCCTCCCCTACATGGCAAGTAATCCATATATGTTAAACATGTATAACTCCTCTATACACATTTCCCCAATTATCATGTTGCACAAGACAAATCAGATCAAAAGGGGGGGGGGGGAATGAGAAAGAAAACAAAATGCAAGCAAACAACAAAAAGAGTGAAAATGCTATGTTGTGATCCACACTCAGTTGCCACAGTCCTCTCTCTAGTTGCAGATGGCTCTCTTCATCACAAGATCATTGGAATTTGTAGAGAGAGGGCTCAAATTCTGGAAAGGCGTGCTTGAATCAGACAGCAGAGCACTTAAGCACATTATTGTGAGATAATGGCTCCATAAGCATATACTTAGATGATATGGTAATATGGTGGCTCTCCTCATGATTGGAGCTTGCTGAATGTGTAGTGATGAGGTAATTTTAGGCAAGGATTGGAGAGCTGAGGGAGAGATGTCAGAATCACTTGGTGGCCAGACAAGGAGGAGAGAGGCTGGAGACTCGGGACTCCAGAATCCAGGATACATCTTTGGCAAGCTACATGGCAGTTTGCCTGCCTCCTTCACTTCTCCCCCTAAAGACCAAGGACTTTGATTTATCCTGACTCTGACTGATCCTGAGGCCCTCCAGGGAGTTAGTTGGGACATTATAGGAACTAGTCTGAATCATCTCACTGTTGAAAAGGGCGGTGTCCATCAGAATCGATCATTGCATAGTCCTGTTGTTGCTGGGTACAATGATCTCCTGGTTCTGCTCACTCAGCATCAGTTCGTGTAAGTCTCTCCAGGCTTCTCTGAAATCATCCTGCTGGTCATTTCTTACAGAACAATAATATTTCATAACATTCATATACCATTACCTATTCAGTCATTCTCCTTTAGGATACAAGCCCAGTAGAAACACTGCTGAATCAAGGGTATGCACATTTTGATAGCTCCTTTAGGGCATACTTCCAAATTGTTTTCCAGAATGGTCAAATCAGTTCACAACTCCACCAACAATGTATTATGGTATCAGTTTTCCCATACCCACTCCAACATTCAGCATTATCTTTTCCCATCATCTTAGCTAATCTTGAGAGATGTGTAGATACCTCAAAGTTGTCTTAATTTGCATTTCTCTGATCAATAGTGGAAATCAAATTCTTTTTAAAAATACAGTGATACTCTTAATTTGGTCTATGTAAATGATAAAAATTTGAATTTTATTTTAAGGGACTCAAGATCTCTCCTTGAACTTAATTAGCTATTTTAGTCAAGGACAGTTTGTTTATCTTTGATTCAGCATCAAGGAATTTAGACAAGAATACTGTCATAATTTTATTTCTTAATATTTTATAATACAATTGAGGCTCTGTGCTTCCACATTGCCTGCCTTCAGGAAGGATAGTGTTCCTTGTGGGAAAAGGTTTTCCTTTTTTAAAAATTTATTTTTTTAACCTGCAGAGAATTTTTTTTAATTAAAGCTTTTTATTTACAAAACATATGCTTGGGTAATTTTTCCAACATTGACCCTCGCATAACTTTTTGTTCCAAATTTTCCCCTTCTCTCACCCCTTCCCCTAACTGACAGATAGTCCAATAGATGTTAAATATGTTGAAATACATTTTATATCCAATATATTATACATATTTATACAATTATCTTGTTGCACAACAAAAATCAGATCAAGAAGGAAGAAAAAGAAAAAACTGAGAAAGAAAACAAAATGCAAGCAAATATCAACAGAGAGAGTGAGAATGCCATGTTGTGTTCCACACTATGTTCCCATGGTTCTCTCTCTGGATGTAGATGGCTCTCTTCATCACTGCACAGGTGGAACTGGTTTGAATCATCTCAATGTTGAAGAGAGCCATCTCCATCAGAATTGATCAAAAGACTCCTTTTTAAATGAATTAATTGGATTCCCTGCCTTCTTAAGTGCCAGAAATGGCGGAGCAATGAGAGAAACTGCACCAAAGACAGGCCTGTTTCCTACCATTTTGCTTTAGAACTTTGTAGCTTTTGTTGTTCTGCTCCTCATATTTTTGTTTGGTTATCTGTGGGCTCCTGTAAGGATTCCTTGTTTAGTCTTTGAACTTAAGGTCTTAAAGTAATTTTGGAGTTTGAAAGTCTGGTGTTAGAAATGAGGCTCTTTTGTATTTGGAATGCTTTTCTTGAAAAAAGCTTGTATATGGAAAACCATATTTGCAAAGACTACATTGAAAAACAGCACAAAAAGCAACTGAACCCAAGAATAAATGCAGAATCTAATACTGAATCCAGAGTGCAGACATCCACAAAAGCTGAATATGGTAGACAGAGTCACTGTATTGGTCAGTTCCAATTGATTGTTATTCTTTGTACAAGGATTGTTATTCTTGTGTACATCTCTGGAAAGGTTTGGGGATTGGGGAAGGGAAATAGGGAAAAGATTGTGATGTTATAAAAATACACACCCACATATCTTTTTTTCCCCATCTCCTATCTATATACAACAAAAGTATTCAAGTTTCTTTGAAAACTTTATCTCCTTTGGTTATACTGGCAAAGAATAAAAATGCCCTTTCCTCTGCAATTTTCCTTGAGGCCCATGTATTTGGCCTCCTGCTTTGAACCTTTGTGTTTTGGTTAACCCAGATATCTATTTCTTATGCAAAAATAGACCTTTTGAGTTTGTAGGAAAATATCTATATCTGTAGATAATGATATACTGCTATTTTGATATATTGATATACATATGTATGATACACACATATTGTAGATAATAAATCCTTTTAGCAAAAATTGTAAAGGAGGGATACTTATGAATATTATTATCAGAATTCTCATTATTTTAGTCACAAACCTACTCATCTCTTGAATATCCTGAATTAATATTAATACCAGTAAGTTCACATTGTAAATGAGGCAACCAATTATATAGATTCTTAGTTTTGTTTTCCAAGCCTGCAATTAACCAATCAATCAATTAATTAATTAAGAATTATTCTTAATCTGCCCAAGAATAGGGCAGAATCTTGTTTTTCAACTTGAAATGACACAATTAGGACTAAATTCTAACAGGACTTAGGAAATATCATTCCCTTGTGCATACCTTTCAGAGAAAATCGTTTAGGTTGAACACTACAGGTATTTTTTATGAGTTTGTAGTTATGCCATCTGGGATCTCCACCTTGAGCTAACACCCTATGCCTCATTTTCTTCTATTTAGGAACTTACTTAAATAATATTCTCAGGATTCTAAGAAGGTTGGACTAGATTAATTCCACCATCCTTTCTGCTTTGGTTATCCTTTGATCCCCCAACAGATCAAGTTTATATAGCTCTCAACAGTTTAACATGCACTTTCCTCACAATGAACAAATGAGGAACTTCAGTGATTCAGAAAGTACCATCCATGCCCTCTGGGTGGGGGAGTGTTTTGGGACATATGATATAAAAACAAAAGATAACAATCAAAATTTAAAGCATTTAAAATTTGTGGACTTATGTTTTAGGGAGAAGTTGGAGTCATTAAAAGCACTGTACAGTTTCCCAAAGGTATTCTAGTTTGTTCTATTTCTGTTATTTTCTGGGTCCATTTCAGGGCTTGTTCAAGATGGAGCAATTCTGTGGGCTATCTGTTCAATTATGTGTCATAGTAGTTGGGTGCACAGTGGGTAGTGCTGGGCCTAGATTCAGAAAAATTTGCATTCAAGCCACTTTCTAGTGTGACCCTCAATTTCTTCATCTGTAAAATAGGGATAATAATAATATCTACCTCTCAGAATTGTTGTAGGATCTAATAATATTAGAAAGCTCTTACTACTGTGTTGTCCTATGGTAAACACTATGCAAATGTTAGCTGTTATTGTTATATATTAAGTGAACTTGCCCAATCTAGCTTTGGTCTAGAAAGGTCTAGAAAGATAGAGTCGACATATCTATTGTTTTTACATTACCTTCATTTTCAAATATATGCCTCCCCTTTTCTGGGCTCAAGATCCCTCTATTACGAAGAATAAAAAGCAGTAGCAGAAGGAAGGAGAAGGGCATACAGTTAAGCAAAACTAACCAGTACTAGTCAAGTCTGAGGATATGTACAATGTTTGACAATCATAGTACCCTAGAAATAAGGTACTTCAACTTTTCTTAATTTCTTAGTTTTCTAGGCTTCTCTCTAAAATGAAGTTGCATAAAAAGGTGTCAACTTGCCCTGGTAGAGGGAGTTTCTCATTGGGAGTTCCCTACATCAATGAGAACTTAAGTCTAGTTCCAAGATCCTTTCTGCTATGTCCTTTGATCTTTGTTGCTATATCTGGTATATTTGTTATTATAATTACACCACATTCAGTTACCTTTTTTGTTGCCATTCTTTCTGTTTACACACATTTGTTATTTTTTGTGCATACTGTTTACCTGGTTTGGCTTACTTTATTCTGCAAAAGTTCACATAAGACTTCCATTGCTCTTCCATATTTTTCATGTTCATTATTTCTTCTGGATTATACCAATATTCCATCCTATTCATATACTACAACCATTTCCCAATCAACAAGTATGTGCTTTTTCTTATTTTTGGTACTCCAAAAAGTATGTCTTGACAACTTAAAATAAAATTTAAAAATCATAGATAACCCTTTTATTCTGATTTGACACTTGCTAACTATAACCTAAACAATTTTAACTCCCCCTGCAAATTATACAAAGTGCCTTCCCTGAAATCAATTAAGCAAGTTTTGATAATAGCCACTCTTGTGACCGACTTCGTTACATGTTTAGTGACTGTCAACAAAAATGAATTTTAGACTTGCATTTGCATTTAGTGGATATATAACCTATCTTTGCCTGAAATTTCTCTGCATAATACACTTCTTATAATGAGAAGAAGCAAGCCAGTCTTTTATCTCAAAGGCTGGGGTTCTTTTCTAGTGCCAACTAAAGTTGCTCTTTCTAGGATGCTTTGAAGTTGGTAGAGCTGGTAGTCCAAACAGAAGTTTGACCTCCATTGAGTTTCAGGTTGTGAATTATTTTTGCTCTATGGCTGTCATGTTTATGTTGATTAGTAGCTCTATCAACTTAATTAAATCCTAGAATCTGAGTTGAAGACATCTAAAACATCTTCTAATACAACCTAAAGCATCAATTCCTGTTTATAATCAGGACTAAACTTATTATTGAGCATCTCTGCTGGCAAAATTATTCAGTGGCTTGGTCATAAAAGTTGGCATAAAAAGGTCATTGAGGGGGCAGTTAGGTAGCACATTGGATAGAGCACCAGCCCTGAAGTCAGGAGGACCTGAGTTCAAATCTCTTCTCAGATACTACTTAATACTTCCTAGCTGTATGACCCTGGGCAAGTTACTTAACCCCAATTGCCTCAGCAAAAAAATAAAACAAAACAAAAAAAACAGTCACTGAGGAAGACTGAGTTCTCTTACTATTCCTTCAGTTATTGAGATTTCAATATCCTGTTAATCACTTTTATTCTAGGCTTCCCAGGCTGAAGAAAACATGGTCAGTTCTTCTATACCTTCAAGGGTATGTCCTCTCCCCACCCCAATCTTATTATACCTCAAAAAGAAACACAGAATGATTATTTTCATTGATAAAATCAAATTGTTGGAGCCAAAACAGCAAATAAATAAAAACCAAGGACCTAACGTGTCTGTGGCTTGAATTGAATATATCCAGAACCAATTTTTCTTTGTCTTATCTTATTTATTGATTATTCCATAACTTGACACTGACTTTTTTCTCTATCTTGATTACACCTTTTCCTGACTGGTTCAGTTCCTTCAATTTTTTGCAAGTCCAATCTTAGAGAAAATCATAGAATATGATTTTGTCACTTTTGGGTTTTTTTTTTTTTTTTTAAACACAATACTGTTTCTTCCCTACACTTAGTTCACTATCTCCTTGCTTAGAGCTGAAAAGCATAATCTATTATTATCAGCCTCCAGGAGTCATGATTGGTCATTAATTAGTTTTGAAATCCTTTCAGTATTTTCCTTTATATTAAGTGATCATTTCCAAAATTGTTCTCCTGGTTCTGTTTACTTGGATACCATCAATCTGCTCGAGTCTCCCCGAGCTTCTGAATTTTTCATAACTGTCTTTATCTGATAGCATAATAATATCCTATCACATTAGCTGTTCCATAAGACAAGTGCCCACTTGATGTTCAGTTCTCTCCTACTAAAATTGTGAGTAGAATTCCTCATTTTCATCTCTAAAAGACAGGATTGGCCTCAGAATTTTTTTTAATATTATTTTATTTTTCCAAATACATGCAAAGATAGTTTTTAATGTTCACATTTGCAAAACTGTTAGAATCCTAGTGTTAACTCAATGGAATTGATAAAATGCTTATTGGTTCACACAATGCTTAATTTAACACCTTTGAGAGTTCACACATTAGCTCACACATTAGTTCACACCTTTGGGAGATTTCAGGGTTCAGTATGAGATATCCAAATTCATACCTCCCATAATCCCACTCTCAGAGGAGGAGTCAATCTTTGAGTTTAAACCTCTAAAAGAGCATAAAAACAGCTGAGCTCAGTCAGGAGAGTTCAGTTGAAAAGATTGAAAGGGGAGTGTCAGTTGGAGATTGAGAAGCCACGAGTCGGAGTTGAGCTAGAGGCAGAAACTGGAAGAGCCAAAAGACAAGTTGCAAGAGCTCTTGGAACCAAGGAGTGAGAGAGGCCTCTAAGAAAACTAACCGGGCCCAAGGAAAGAGATAAGATTTGGAAGGAGAAAATAAACGTTTGGATTTTATTAGCTGGCTGCATTTGAAGTGATTATTACTTTGAACTGAAACTAAGGCTGCCTCCAGAAACCTCCCCAAGAAACCTGCTCACAGAGAACCATCATATATTATACAAAAGAAGAACACCACAAAACTCTGTGTTCCAAATTTTTCTCCCTCTCTCCTCAATTCCTCCCCAAGACAGCAATCCAATATAGGTTAAACATGTGCAATTCTTCCAAAAGTTTTCAAATGGCTAAAATAAAATGGAATTACAAAGGAAACCACTTATATTGAAATATATTTATCATAAAAAGAAACAAATTACTGAACCCCCAGGTTAAGAGGCCCTGGTTTAAATAATCCTCTACCTGTAAATTTTGTGGTCTATAATATATCAACCAAGTAATTGATTTACATTTTATCAAGAAATTTCAGTGTCTTGGCCCAAAAGAACTAGTTTTTCATTTCAGAGGACTATTCTAATAATCCTATACAATCAACTGCCTGTTCCTCCTTCAGTTAGAGCAGATACTCTAAGACAAGTATTTACCACAGTCTTTAAGATTAATTCTTAAAGGTTTGGCAATTGTTAATGCTGTAAAGTTACCCGTGTATATATCCTGTAAATAAAAGGCTATTAAATAAAAATAAATAAATAAATAAATAAATAAAGATTAATTCTTAAATAAACTACTCAGAAGTTCAGTACTCATATGTGTGTGAATGATCTAATTGTTCACTCAACTTGAAAGTAATAACTTTACTTTCCTATATAAGAAATAAGCAGATATTTGGTACTAAAATGCCCTAACAGTTGGGGGTTCTAGTTAAAATTATGCAAGGGAGGCAAAGGGAGACAAAGAGTACCTTTCTTTAACATGGAAAAGACTTGCTGAATTAGGAAAAGGAAGATAAACAAACTTATTTGCTTGCTTCTGACCAAAGAAATGAATCATAGCTAACTGTGCTGGTTATGTGCTATTTTATAGAGAATGAACGGATTTTTCCAGGAGTGATTTTATTTATTTTTATATCTTTTGGTTTTATATTATCTTTATTTCTAAATATATTCCTTGTTCACAGTGCCATGCCTTGTAACATAGAATGAAAAAAGGGGAAAAAAACCTAGTAGTTCAGCAAAATATATGTGTATATCTTTTCTACATATATAGAGGTTTAGAAAGGTGTGCATTTTCTTTGGGGTCAGTTTTGTTCAGTTATTTTTCAGTTATATTCAACTTTGTGACCTGTTTGGGATTTTCTTGCCATTTCTTTCTCCATCAGATTTTATAGGTGATGACACTGAGGCAAACAGGGTTAAGTGACATGCCTAGGGTCACCCAGCTAATAAATGTGAAGGCCAGATTTAAACTCAGGAAAATGAGTCTTCCTGACTCCAGACCCTGCACACTATCCACTGCACCACATATGTGCCAAACTTGGTCATAATTAAAACATTCATTGTTTCATTCTATTTATATTACTGTAGTCAATATTTACATTATTTTCCTGGTTCTTAAGCTCATTTCACTTTGCATTAGTTCATATATAAGATTGCCTGAATTCTTCATATTCTATGTTTTAAATGGGAGCTATTCCATTCACAGTCTATTACTCGACTGATGAACATTTACTTTGTTTCCACAGTAGTGCTTTGATATTACAGAGGGTTGTAAATATATTGATACACATGGACTTTAATCTCTTTTGGGACATATCCCTAGTAAGATCTCGGCATCAAAGAGCAACCATTTTTCAGGGGGAGAGGGTAAAAATAATCATTTATATAGTGCTTACTGCAACAGCAGGCACTGTGTGCTTCACAGATATTATCTCATTTAATCCAAAACATCCCTACTAGGTCAGTGCTGTTATTTTCCCTATTTACAATTAAGGAAACTTAAGGCAAAAAAAAGGTGAAGGGGCTTGTCTCTGATCAAGTTCCCAAGGCTGAATTTGAACTTCCGGCATCCTGATTCCAAGTCAAGTGATCTATCAACCTTACCACTTGGCTGTGTCACACTTTAGTAACTTACATTACTTTTCAGAATGGACGGATCAGAATTCTTTTTTTATGTTTTATTGAATTTTAGTTTATTTTATTCTCAATTAAATTTTAATCTGGTTTATTTTCAGTCAGTAGTTTTGCTGAACAAATGCAGCCTTTGAGACTTTTTATGTAGTGGATAAGACTTGGCTTTGAAACCAGGAATACTTAGTTTGGTGTTTTTGCTTGCTTGTTTTATTTTTTCCCACTTAATAATATTTTATTCTTTTTTCAATTACATGTAAAAATATTTTTCAACATTCATTTTTGTAAGATTTTAAGTTCCAAATTTTTCTCTCTGACCCCCACGCAGGACAGCAAGCAATCTGATATAGGGTATACATGTATAGTCATGTTAAATATATGTTCATATTAATAATGTTGAGAAAGAAAAATCAGAAAAGGGAAAAACCATAAGATAGAAAAAAACAAAAATAGTTAAACTTTCATGCTTTGATATGCATTCAGACTCTATAATGACAATTTTTTTATCTAAATCTATTGAAATTGTCTTGAATCATTATATTACTGAGAAGAGCTCAGTCTATCATAGTAATACATCAGAATTCTTTCAAGAAAATTTCACAAAATCATAAAACAGTGTATTCTATCTCTTTGCTTTGCCCTCCAGTTATAATAGATCTGGATAGTTTTGTTCTGCTCATGGAGTCATTCATTTCAGTCTGTGATCTATTCTGATCTTCTAAGAGTTGGTTATTTGGGTAGGATTTTACCACTTCTAAGCTATTCTGATTCTTTTCTCGAGTGTAAACAAATTTCCTTGTTTTATTTTATACTTCTTGTGAAGAATCTTCCCTCTCCCCTACCCCCCTTGCAGTTTCTGCTTGTAGTCAAGGAGTTAATATCCCCTTAAGGGGAAATTTAAGCTATAATTTTTTATACTGGTTGGAATTTGATTCATTTACTGATCTCTCCAGTTTTATTTAGTTCCTCAACTGGGCTTTGAGCCAGAGCCGCCCTTGCTGTACTTTTAGATGAAATTGTTGGATCTATTTGGTCTTAGGTTCCGGGTTTGACTTGCTCCTCCCAACATTAGACCTTCTCAATATACTGGTTCTTCATGACCCTCTGTGGCATCTTAGGACAAGATTCTAGAGATACTTAGAAGTCCTAATATATCCCACTCTAAGTTGACCTTAATTCTGGTCCATATTATTCCCCTTTGACTTTATAATCACCCTGAACATTTTCAGATGCTTTTGCTGTTCCCAGACAACTTTACAGGCTCTTGGCTCTTCTCTGTGCTGGGAGTGTGCAGACTTCTTTACTTGGACAGGCTTTGCTGGCTGCCTGCTTTCCAATTGTCTTGTGAAAGACAAAATTTGACATTTTGAAAATTGAAATTTTGTGTGTGTATACACAACTCTGGTTTAGAAGATAATTTCTTCTAAAAACTACATTTTATTATAGTTCCTTAATTTAAAAAAAATTTCAATAGTATTCTATTTTCCAAATACATTTCAAGATGGTTCTCGACATTCTTTTTAGTAAGATTTTGTGTTCCAGATTTTTCTCCTTCCCTTTCTTAACTCCCTCCCTCCCCAAGACAGCAAACAATTTCATATAGGTTAAATATGTGCAATTAATTTACACATATTTTGAACAGACAATTCTCAGACAAAGAAATTGAAACTATTTCTAGCCATATGAGAAATGCTCCAAGTCATTATTAATCAGAGAAATGCAAATTAAGACAACTGTGAGATACCACTACACACCTGTTAGATTGGCTAGAATGACAAGGAAAGATAATTCGGAATGTTGGAGGGGATGTGGGAAAACAGGGACACGAATACATTGTTGGTGGAATTGTGAATACATCTAGCCATTATGGAGAGAAATTTGGAACTATGTTCAAAAAGTTATCAAACTGGGCATACCCTTTGATCCAGCAGTGTTTCTACTGGGCTTATATCCCAAAGAGATATTAAAAAAGGGGAAAGGGACCTATATGTGCACAAATGTTTGTGGCAGCCCTTTTTGTAGTGGCCAGAAACTGGAAACTGAGCCCATCAATTGGAGAATGGCTGAATAAATTGTGGTATATGAATATCATGGAATATTATTGTTCTGTAAGAAATGACCAATAGGATGATTTCAGAAAGGCCTGGAAAGACTTACATGAACTGATGCTGAGTGAAATGAGCAGCTCCATGAGATCATTATATACTTCAACAACAATACTATATGATGATCAATTCTGATGAACCTGGCCCTCTTCAACAATGAGATGAACCAAATCAGTTCCAATAGAGCAGTAATGAATTGAACCAATTATTCCCAGTGAAAGAACTCTGGGAGATGACTATGAACCACTACATAGAATTCCCAATTCCTATATTTTGTCCGCCTGCATTTTTGATTTCCTTCACAGGCTAATTGTACACTATTTCAAAGTCCGATTCTTTTTGTATAGCAAAATAACTGTCTGGACATGTATACTTATATTGTATTTAACATATACTTTAACATATTTAACATGTATTGGTCAACCTGCCATCTGGAGGAAGGGGTGGGGAGAAGGAGGGGAAAAATTGGAACAAAAAGTTTGGCAATTGTCAATGCTGTAAAATTATCCATGCATATAACTTGCAAATAAAATGCTATTAAAAAAAATTTACACATATTTATCATTGTGCAAAAAAAGTGAGACCAAAAGTGAAAAAACCACAAGAAAAAAACAAAAAGATGAAAATACTAAGCTTTAATCCACATTGTATCCATAGTTCTCTTTGGATGTAAATGGCACTTTCTTCCCAAGTTTATTGGAACTGCCTTGAATTATTTCATTGTTGAAAAGAGCCAAATCCATCACAGTTGATCATCACATATAATCTTCTTGTTGACTGTGTACAGTGTTCTCTTGGTTCTGTTCAGTTCATCAGTTCAGGCTTTTCTGAAATCAGCCTGTTCATTATTTCATAAAGAACAATAATAGGTTATTCTTTAATATTATTATATTGTATTATATATTATTATTATAATATAAATATACCATAATTTATTCAACCATTCCCCAATTGATGGATATTCACTCAATTTCCAGTTTCTTGCCACTACAAAAAAGATTGCTATAAATTTTCGTACATGTGGGTCCTTTTCCTTTTTTATGAACTCTTTGGAATACAGACCCATTAGTGAAAGTTCTGGATCACATGGTATACACAGTTTTATAGCAGTTTGGGCATAGTTCTAAATTGCTTTCCAGAATGGTTAGATCATTTCACAATTCCATCAAAGATGCATTAATGTCCTGGTTTCTCCAAATCCTCTCTAACATTTACATTATCTTTTCCTGTCATATTAGCTAATCTAAGGGATATGAAGTAGTACATCAGAATTGTCTTAATTTGCTTTTCTCTAATCAATAGCAATTAGAGCATTTTTTTCATTTGATTAGAAATGGCTTTACTTTCTTCATCTGAAAATTGTCTGTTTCATATCTTTTGACCATTTATCAATTGGGGAATGACTTGTATTCTCATAAACCTTTCTTAATTTCTTGATAATTATTCAGTCTGGTACAAATGTCAGTCTTTTGTTGGAGTAGATGTTGGGGAGCTGGGCACAGTCTACTGTCTATTTAGGGCAGTCACATTAGCTAGAACTTCTCTTCCCTAAAACTATCCATGCCTTAATATTTTCTCAGGCCATTATTGCAGCCCTCTATACAGTCTCCTTCCCAATCTCTACACATTAATTAACTAGCTAAACCCTATACTTTTTTCTCATGCTAATTATGCCCTCCACAAATCAATACTAATGTAATCTCAACTGGTCCTCTCATTGCTGCAAAGCAATTCTCTTTTCTTCCTAATTCTATATCTTTCTCACTAGAGTTGCTCTTCTGACTTCAAATCATCTTCTCATCAGAGGATTTTATCTCAACTGAAAAAATAAAGGGCATTTGATTCTCTGAAGGGGGTCTTTCTCTTGCTAAGGCAAGCACTCAGTTCCATGCCTTCTCTTTGCCAACAGTTTGCCCCTGTTATCCTCCCTACATATAAACTAAAGCATTAAGCATTAATTAAGCCTATAAACAAAGCATTCCCCCTCCTTAAATCCTCCTGAGCTTGCTGTTCCCACATTGTCTCTTGTCTCTTCCCTCTCTCAGCCAAACTCGTTGAAAGAACTGTCTATACGGTCTCCAAGTCTTTTCTTTTGACTTTTAAAGTTTTTAATATTTTATTTTTATTTTGAATTTAAGTATCAAACAAAATTTCTATATGCAAAGTAGAACAGAAAGAGGAATATACACAGAACTTCAAGTTTGTTATATAACAGCATATGTAATAAAGAGGAAAGAAACAAACTTGCCTTGTACCAGAAACTGTGTGTACTTTCGGAATTTAGTTTGATTTGATTCCCCCCAAAATCTCCTACCAAACTCCCTGGGGGTATGTGTTATTCTCTCCATTTAACAGTTGAGAAACTAAGGCATATTGCTACAATTAAATGAGTAACTTCTTTACTATAAGGCCTGCTGCAACATGCAGCAACTTTAAAGCTTGTCTGTTTTCTCCTTTGTCTTTTGTACATTAATATAAAAAAATGTTTTTTGATCTCTCACTGTCTTCTAAAATCTATGCAATTTAAATTCCAACTTAGTCATCCAACTGCAATTGCTTTTCTCAGATTTGCCTTCTCTTAGTTGCTGAATATGATGGCCTTGTCTCATTCCTTATCTCCTCTGCGATATTTGATACTGATTACTCTCTCTTCTTGGGTATTTTTGTTACTTCTCTCTTGGTTCTGATGGTTATTTGAAAGCAGGAACTGCCATTTACTTTTTTTTTTGTATCCTCAAAATTAGCATTAGTGTCTGCAGTAGATGCTTACTTAAGAAATGTTTATTGACTAACCAATTTTTTTCAGGTTTCTTTGCTTAATCATTGACCATGTTGTGTGTACCTGGGTTCTGGATGCAGTTGACAGAGAAAAATTGAAGCATTAATGGAACTACTCCCTGGGGCAGGAAGGGAAGGGCACTGATGTGAATTAGTTTAGCTTCATTCTCTGGGATGAAAAGGAAACTTCAGCCTACTTGGTGAAAATTTGATTTGACAAAGTATTTTCCAAGTTTAGACCTAATCTAATATTTCAACAATTTATATATTTATTTCAACTACAACTTTGATAGCATTCTTTGTTGTTTTCTGGGGGCAATTATACTGCTTACTCAAAAACACAACCAGTCAAGAGAATTTTTATTTGTAATTAGCTATGGATTTGCTCACTGGAAACCATTAATACAATTCTGTAATTTTTAAAAGCCCAACTAGCACTAAGGGGAGCTTTTTTTTTTTTTTTTTAAATCTTTCTCAACTACAACTGCAACAGCCTGCTGGTGGGTCTGTCTGTCTACCTCAAGTTTCTCTTCACTTCAATTCAGCCACTAAAATGAATTCCCTAAAACTTAGGTCCTACCAGGTTACATTACAAACTCCACCCTCTCAGTAAACTTCTGTAGCTTCCTATTGCCTTCAAAATAAAGTACAAATTCTCTGTGTGACACTCATAGCCCTTTCCAGTCTTCTTATATCTTACTTCTTGATGGGTAAGAACCAATGGCTATTCCACAAAGAAATCTCTTGGTTTTAGGCTTTTGCCCGTGACTGTTGCCCGTGTTTGGAATGCTCTCTTTTGGCTAAGCCTACTTACTGGTTTCCTTATCTTCCTTTAAGTACACTTAAAATCTCATCTTTTACTGGAAACTTTTCCTAACTCATTTAATTCTAGTGCTTTCCCTCTGTTAATTATTACTTACTTATCTTGACTATGGACTATATTGGTATATATTTGCATGTAGTCTCCCATAATAGAATGTAAACTCCTTGAGGGCAGGAACTGTCTTTTGCCTTTTTTTGTTTCTCCTTAGCATAAATTCTAATTTAAAAAAATTAATCAGGAGGACCTGAATTCAAATTTGGTCTCAGACACTTAACACTTCCCGTGTGACCCTGGGCAAGTTACTTAATAACCTCAATTGCCTTAGCAAAAAAAAAAAAAATTAAGAATATGAATTCTGCTGGAGATCCATTCAATTTTAAAGGATACGTAAAAAGCGGTAGTTTTAGAAAGGCCTACTGGAGTCTGTAATCCTTTGGAAAGGGAGACAGAATGAAGCAACAAAGAAATATCTGGGGTGGATGATTGGCCTTACCTATTGATATAAAGAAATAAGCATGTTTATTAGGCCATTTCCCCTCTTTTTTTTTTCCCTGAGGCACTTGGGGTTAAATGACTTGCCCAGGATCACAGAAGTAGGCAGTATTAAATGTCTGAGACCAAATTTGAACTTAGGTCCTCCTGATTTCAGGGCTGATGCTCTATCTACCACACCACCTCGCTGCCCCCATTTCCCCTCTTTTTTGAAGAAAGGTGCTTAGATAAAATGTAGAAATGGGAATTATGAGTGATTTTGGAAACTAGAGGTGATGATTTTAACCTGGTGGGCATCTTGTTCCTTGGACTACAGTAGATGTATGCCAAAATTGTATTGAAATGCTGTAACTATAATTTTTTAAAAAGTGAATTAATCAAATCTGGTTTCAGGGACTTATTTTCTATGTAACAATGGGCAGGTCACTTAACCTGTCTCAGTTTCCTCAATTATAAAATGGGGATAATCATAGTACCTCATTCCCAGGATTATTGGGAAGATCATATGAGATAATAATTGTAAAATGTTTTGCAGCAATTAAAACACAGAAATGCTAAAAAAAAAAAAAAAAAAAGTAAATTAAAAAGCTATTTTAAAGTTTAAAAAAAAAGTGAATTTGGATCAGAAGTCCTAAGATGATTGAATAGATAATGGTGTATGATTTCTGGATGAATCTTACTTAGCCTGGCATACTTTATTTGGGGAGCCTGAAAAGAAAACAGACAAGTATGTACTCTGCCCTACCTTGACCATATGCTTTGATTTTTTTTTTTTTAAACCAAAGTAATTCTTCAAAGTCTAGTATCTTGGGATAGACAGAAGCATTATTATTTGAAATGAAAAGAGGGAACTGGGAGCTATGTGCCTGTGTCCTGGATCACTTTCCTACTGTACCCACTTAGAAGTTTGGTTTTTTCCCCTAAGACTCAATGGGTTTGTCATTGTTGTCAAGCCATAAACTAATGCCATAGTCTACTGCAGCATTGTTGTTTTACTTGAAGTTTTTTTGCTTGAAGCTCCCCCCCCAACTGAGTCCAATTTCTCCAAATACTTTTTTCTACAAGATCTCTACAATCTCTCAATCTTATTCTCAGTAACTTGTTTGATACTCTGAAAAATATGCTTTTCTTGATTTATCAAAATACATGGTAGTAACTGAAAATTCGAAAGCAATAGCAATAATACTTCCTGAAGTAAATCATCCATTTAGGAAAAAAAAAATGCTTTTCATGATAAATGTGGAAATATGTATAGAGGAAGTACACATGTTTAACATATTGGATTGCTTGTGGTCTAGGGGAAGGAGTGGAGGAAGAGAGAAAAAAATTGGAACACAAGGTTTTGAAGGGTGAATGTTGAAAACCATGTATATATTTAAAAAATAAAGAGCTTTTTTGAAATGGTTTTGATACTTTATTCTCATCTATTCCTTAAAAAATATTTTAGAGTTATTTATTTAATATAGTTTAAGCTCATCACTGGTTCTTGTCTGAATTTTTATTGACCCTTGAAAATTAAAGAATTATTGGGGTGAATGGGAATTTTTATTCCTTTCCTTCTGTTTTGAAATATTTTGTCCCCAGCTACTGCAGCACTTTCTCCAACGTCAAAGGTAATTTCTAGCTGATCTAAAAGATCAGTTGGCTGTTAGAAGCTATAAGGCTGCCAGGATCTTGTTGGTTACTATAACTGGAAATATAGAGTAAGTAGGGAGGTAAATAGCAGTCCTATTAAATTCAGTAAGTGGACTTGTACTGTGCCTTTGGCACGAATAATTTCTGTGTATCCAAAGGCTACCATGCTCAACGAAAACCTAGATTCTTTAAATTACTTATGACAAGCCCATTTCCACAGTAGAGCAACTCTTATTCTAACTGCTTCAGACCTAATGTATAGAATTTATCTTGAACTTGTTTTCTCCTAATTGCTCAGTTTTAAACATATTTTACCTTTAACTGGAATAAGTCTGGCTTTTTTCCCTTCAACAACCTCATTCACTCCTAGTAAATTAAATGCCACCTCTATGCAGACCACTTTGAAATCCTTATCTCTAGTCCCGATTTATCTTTTGAGCTCTAGTCCTACATCTTTAACTACGGCAGCATGCAGCATATAATGTATAGATTTTCCTTAAGGACTTCAGTAAGTACAGAATTGTGAGTTTATCTTTTTAAACCAGTTCTCTTTCTGACTTCACTACTTATGTTTGCTGAAAACACCATTCACTCAGTCCCTCAGTATTTAGGATTTTGGGTTTATGCAATTTGGCTATAATCTTCTTTCAACTCTCCTATTCAGTAGGTGGCCCAGTAGATGTTAGATTAAGCAAGTCAACTTAACCCTGTTTGCCTCAATTTCCTCATCTGTAAAATGAGTTGGAGAAGAAAATGGCAAAACTTGTCATATAGTATCTTTGCCAAGAAAACTCTAAATGGAGCTACTGAAAACTGAACAACAAATACAATTACTTAACAATTCTGTATACAAAACAGCTATTAAATTCATCCCTTGTTTTTTTTATCCCTACTTCTACATTTCAATATTCATTACCACCTAACTATTGCAATAATCTCCCAATCTTCATTCTTCTGTCTTTTTTATGCTACTGCCAGAATAACTTCCCTTGTGCCATATAGTTATGTCAGGCCTCAAGTGTTTGTATTAGTATTTTATATTGCCCCAATAACATATAAAAACAATTTTTAACATTTGTTTTTAAAACTTTAGAGTTCCCAATTCTCTACCTTTCTCCTCCTCTCCTCCCTGCACTGAGAAGGCAAGTAATTTATATACGTTTGTAAATCATGCAAAACATAAATCATGGTGAGGTCTCAAGTGAAAAACAAAACAAATTGTCAATAGCTTACTCTTGCTTCCTTGATTAAAAATTCAAGCACTGTAGCCTGGCATTGAGCTTCTTCACTACCTGGCCTTACCTAATCTTCCTCATCTTGCCTATTATTCTTTCCCATATCCTCTACACTTCAACCAAATTGGACTAGTCTTTTCTTTTCCTTTACCTCAACTTCTTTCTCTTTGCCTGTTTAATTTGTGTCTATCCTTTTAAACCCAGTTTAAATGCTGTCTCCTCCAGGCCTTTTGTGGTATGTTCTTTCCCATTTAATGCATCATTGTGTCTTATAGTTAGACATTTGTGTCTTATACTCCTACTAGACTAAAACCACAAAGATAGGGACAGTGCTCAGTTTTTCTGGTATGTAGTTCCCAGTGAGAATTTAAATAGATCACTTGAACAAAACTTTCTCTTCAGACCTAAAAGTTAATAGTCACAGTCCCAACCTTTATAGCAAGGGACCATTTCTTTTTGGGTTTAATTTTTTTTTTTTTTAAACAGTGCCCATTTGTGTTTTCTTCCTGTTTTCAGTTCAGAAGTTAAAATGGCCCCTAGCTTAGACCTGATTAGCTAATTGTCTATCTCATTGAATTTACTGAAGATGGTATGTGATGTGATAGGAACTAAAGCAGATGACATTTTAAACTCATTATAGCCAAAACAGAATTCATTATCTTTCCCCCTACTCTCTCCTCATAGTCTACCTTCCCTATTATTATAAAGTACATTATCTTCTTAGTCTCTCAGCCTTACTACCTAGGGATGATTCGAGACTCCTCACTGTCTCTCATCCTTCCGTATCTAAGCTGTTGCCAAGATCTGATTTCACCTTTCAACGTTTTTCCAACACTTCCCATCCCCCTTCTCTGCCACCATTCTTATTTACAGTATATACAAGTGTTTTCTTGTCTTTATTGTGGCCAACACAATGTGTTCTTTGTAACTGTACTCTAAAACTACTTTGAAAGGAGTTCAAGTTTATAGTGGCCAGGTGCTACTGGGGCCATTTGATCTAAGAAGGGAATATGAGAGTGGAGTCAAAGGATTAGAAACTTCTTACACCTTAGAGTATACATAGGTTATAAGATCTCAATCTTGACTGGGAGATCTCTGCTCGTTATTTTTGGGAAAGGATGCAACCTTAGAAAATGTTTACAATTCAAAAATGCCATTAATTGTTGTCAGTATTTGTGTCAAAAATTTGTCTCCCCTCTATAGAGAAATTCATATTCATCCTTTTGCAGTTATTACTATGCTGCATCAAAATAGAAATGATTTTCAGACTGAAGGCTTGTTGATTCTGAACCTAAGATTGTATTATGAAGTAAAGAGGTTAACTGTGATTAACATATTAAGTAGTCCATTTAAGAAAAGGAAAGCAGTAGTTTGCAGTTATGGAAATCAGTCTATCATGTTAGAATTTACAGGTAAGATGTAAGGTGATCTTTGAAATACTCAAAGTAACAGCTTCCATAGTTAAAAGGATTCATATAAAATACAGATATTCCCATTATCTCAGTAACATTTGATCCTTTCATTGTCACTCCAAAAGACTGAAATGATCTTTGATCACCCTTAGATCTCCTTCCTTGAACAAGAGATATGTTCCCTCTAAAAAAAAAGTCTCATGAAGTACACTATCAATTTTGCCAGATTAAATTTTAAAACACTGTTTTAGAAGTGGCATTCAACTATTTAGAAACCCACTTTAGTTTCCAGGTCCCTACCCAGAAGGTAGAGATCACAGGACTTGACTCTAGGAAGAACCTTACAATTCTAATGGAACTTGTTCATTTTACAGATGAGGAAACTGAGCCTCAGAACATAAATAGCTCATGGTTGAGCCAGGTAAACTCTGGAAATGCAATACAATATAGAAATAACAATTCTATTGTTCTTGACCCTAGCTTTTGCCAGTAGAGAATGCATAATTAATCTTCTTCCTTGCCTCCCTTTGTTTTGCCCTCAGGTTGCCGGGTAAATGACATGGGAGATCTCAGTTTCACCCCTGTGACCAACGATGAGCTCTATAACAACCTGGTTGTGAATCCTCGATCAGTGGGCCTTGCCAATCAGGAATTAGCAGAAGCAGTTAGCAGGGCTGTGTCTTCTGGACACCGATGCCTCACTGTGGGAGGAGACCACAGGTGAGTGGGGTACAAGGGATGTTACCTTAGTTAGTCCCCTAGCTTCGCTGGCACATCTATACATGTTACCTTGGGCAAATTTGTCAGTTTTCTTATCAGGAGTAAAATACTTCACTGGGTCGTTGTGAAGATTAAATGATATTATATCCTTACTATTTATATGCTTTAATTGTATAGAGATAAAATAAAGTACTTTATAAGTGAATCATATAGAATCTTAGAGCTGTAAGACACTTGACAGATCTTCCTATTTTAGATTGGGGAATAGGAAAACAGAATTGATCAAGTCTTCTATTAAGGAAAATTCATTAGGTCTTGGATTAAATTGAAACCAAAAACTAGAACATTGTGTCAACTGGACCGGAACTGGCCTCTAACCTGTGGGTAGCTGGAGCCAAATAGAGCAGGTTAGAGGCAAGAGAGTCAGGGATCAGACAGAAGCTTAATTAATTTCAAAGTGAGGAAAATGCTTGCAAGTGGAAGCTCCACTTCCCAAGAAGGAGGGCTTAACATGGGTGGAGTAAAAGACAGTAATTATATACATGTAAGTGAGCTGGATCATGATATAATCATTTTTAGGTCTTGTATAGTACCTGTCATAGCAGGCTCATGCGTGGACAATGCAGGTGTTCTTGGGTCCTGTGGGAAGTCTCCAAGTTGATTGTCTTACAGTAGCATATAGAACCAGAATTAGCATTGGCAGTACCTGGTTCAGTCACTTAGCAGTTACAAGAAACAGATTGTGAACAATTCAAGAGATACTATGGATCACCTGTTTTTATCTCAACTTTTCCCTTCTCACCAGCTTTTAGCACATTACCTTGTACAGAGCAGGCTCTGAATTGGTTGAGTTGAAAGCATTTTAAAATAATAGAATACCAGATCTTTTATTTACAGTAAACAAGATACAAAAATATATAAAACCTACTATAACATAAAGCTAAATGGCAGCCAAACTTATGAACTAGAATGAACAAACTTGGTTTGGAAGGACTTGATAATGAAAAATATGTCTGTCAGAACTCTCAGATTGAGTTCTCAGTGAACACTTGGTGCTGATCAAAGCAATATACTCTTGATCATCCAGAGTACAAAGGATTGTTGTTGGGCGAAGCTTAAGGGAAGCCTGCTTGCTGAGCTTTATCTCTGAGAAACAGACTATTTTGACGGTTGTAACTAATATTAATATTTGACAACATAACTGATGTTTTAGTGCAGTATGTTTTCACACTGGGAGTTGTGTTACCATCAATCACATACAATTGACATTTCTGCTAAGTTTTGAAGGTCTACAGTACTTTAAGGGGCTGATTGTTAGTGTTCTTATTCATACACTAGCCAGTATTTACTGTGCACCTACTTGTTAAGGATGGTGTGTGACAATGAACCACATATTTGGAGAAATAAAAGATATACTTGGTTCAAGGAATATTGTAGAACTAATACACCCATACATAAAAATCAAGATGTAATTCCTAAGTAGGGATTTAGAGATATCTGTGAGGGTTGGAGCCTGAAAGAAGATAAGTAGCTTTTACAAAGGAGAAATAGGGCCCAGCAGACTAGAGCATGGTGAATGTTTAAGTGCTTTTTTTTAAGTTAATGAAATTTACTGAATTTCTAACTGGAAAAATCCAAGGATAGATAAGATTTCGAGACAGTGGAAAGTAACTAGAAATAAAAAATCTTACCCCCACAGCTCAGTGCTATGGGCACTTTTCAATCAACTTCTAATCAATCTTCAACCAACCAACTTAAGTCTGTGCTGTTTTTCCTGCCCTTCTGCCAGTTACCTGTATGGCAATGGTCATTAAGACTACTGTAGGGACTCTTTAACAGTCTCCACATCCCAGGCGGGCTTGGGGGAGAGGAAAGGAACACGACTCAAAAAAAAAAAAAAAAAAAAAAAAAAAAAAAAAAAGAGTGAAAGAGTGAATCTCAAATTGCTAACTTGTTAGCAGCAAATAAAAAAAGGTTTGGTGGGAAGAGGGGTAGAAAAGATTTGGTTTCTCCTCACCTTAATTTTGTCACCTCTTAATATTCCCTGCTACCATCCATTAAACTATCCTTTTACCAAAAAACTTCCTACAAGGCTGTTTCTATAACTGTACCATGGATTTCCACAATCTAGAAAATAAGACTTTGCCTGGGAGCAAGTATCATCCAGAAAAGCACATTGGTCATGTTTGAAAATAAGCATTTCTTTGCTGAGATAGGAAGAATTGTTTTCACTATTGGTTTTCTCTCAAGGCTATTTTCCTTCACATTAGTAGAGTTATTTTGTAAGTTGTTTTGGTTGCTGTTACTTTGTATCCATTCACTCATCTTACAAAGATTCTCTTTATTCTTTACACGTTTTACAATGCACAAAATATCTTAGCAGCCAATCAGTTCAGCCGCCCTCACTCATAGTCTGACAGACATATTTTTCATTATCAAGTCCTTCCAAACCAAGTTTGTTCATTCTAGTTCATAAGTTTGGCTGCCATTTAGCTTTATGTTATAGTAGGTTTTATATATTTTTGTATCTTGTTTACTGTAAATAAAAGATCTGGTATTCTATTATTTTAAAATGCTTTCAACTCAACCAATTCAGAGCCTGCTCTGTACAAGGTAATGTGCTAAAAGCTGGTGAGAAGGGAAAAGTTGAGATAAAAAGATGACAAATAGCTTATTGTTTTATCTGTGGTTTTCTTATCTCATATACAGTTTATCATTGGGTTTAACAGGGATGACTCTCAATGATGGCAATTCCACTGGACTCAATATACACTGTATTTTTCAGCTTGGTGGATAGGTCACTTTTCCAGGGTTTTCATTACATCCAGGAATCAAACACTGAAAGGAATGGGAATGGGGAATACTTCTAGGTATCTGGATAAAATTAATCCAATGTAAAATGTCTCAAATTAAGGTTTTTTAAAAATTATTTTTTCTAACTCAGTGATCCTAGTTATAATGAATGCTGATTTTTGTTTTTGTCTTTCTTATTTTTAAGTTTCATTTTGATGTCTTTTTTAAAAAACATTAGAAATTTCCCAATATTTTTCTTTTATAACAAAAGAAAAAAATAAGCAAAACTTTTGATTCCTTTTTAACTTCTGAAGTCTAGATTGATGATTTTTATCTCATTTAAGACACTGTAGGCTTCAAATTCCTGAATTTCCTAAATTAACAAATGTTTGCTGGCTGCCTAAAGCAGTTGGTTCAAAGTATCAGTGTTACACGATTATCTGAAGTTTATTTACATACATACACACACACACACACAAACCTATAAATGGATACTACTTAATTATAAAATGAACATTTATAAAAAAATATAACTTTATTTTTTTAATTACCAGTATTTCTTCATTATCTTTCCCTCTCCTAGAGTCTTCCCCTATGACAAAAAATATTCTTTAAAGGAAAAAATTAGTAAAACCAATCAGTATATAGAAAAAGTCTGAAAATTATGCAGTATACCATAACTGTGGACTTCCTACCTCTGCAAAGGAAGTAATATAGGGTGACTTCTTATATCTCTTCTTTGTAGTCACTTTTCATTGTCTTGTGATGGTTCTTTCCATTTCCATAATGTTCTTATCATTATTATAGTTGTTGTTTTCTTAGGTCCACTTACTTCACTTTGCACCAGACTGTATCACTCCCAATGTGAGTCTATATGATACACTCTTGACCTGTTAAGGTCCTGTTAACAGGTTACCTGTTGAGAGGTTTTGGTTCATAACTATCCCCTGTGGCAGTTCACTCCTTTTCATCACTTGTTCTGCATTATCCAATCTCAACTTCATCAGTTTCAATTTTTATCTAAAATATAGAATTTGAGATTCAGATGCATTTTTATTAGGATGCTTACTATATTTCTTCTTTGCAGTCTGGCAATTGGTTCCATTAGTGGTCATGTCCGGCACTGCCCAGATTTGTGTGTTATCTGGGTTGACGCTCATGCTGACATCAACACACCCCTTACCACTTTGTCTGGGAGTCTGCATGGACAGCCAGTTTCTTTCCTTCTCAGAGAACTGCAGGACAAGGTCAGTCAATCAAACTGTTACCAGTGTTGAATGTTGACTCAACAAGGCACTAATTATCCAGACTTTGGGAGATAGTTGTGGAGGATGGGATGAATGTGATGCTTAGAAACGCTTCTCACTCAAAGTAGGGAGGAAATGATCACTGCTCCCACAATCACAAGTATTTATTTACTAGAGAACCATTTTTCTTAAGGACATGGCTTTGTGAATAGTGAAGTCAGAACTGAGCATTTCTTTTGGCTATGTAGACAACAAAGCTTATCCTCATTGCATAGTAGGATGTATACTGCCTTCTGAACTGGGTGTGTGAGGGACAAACCTCATCACCATTATTCGAGCTCCTCCCATTACCTCCTCTGTACCCTCTTTTGGTACAGGAGATAACTTCCTTGGCCTCCTTGAATACCTGTCTTAAAGATCATATTAAATGGGTAAATATTAAAGTCATATTAAAACTCTGGCTCATCCTTTTTCTTTGAAGAACCAAATTAGGACAAGTGGCACTACAGTTCAGTACAAAGACTGCTCATTATAGCAGGCTTGGGCTTTTGCTGTCAGCAGCATGAAACAGTACCAGTTATGCTTCACTAGGATCTGATCTGTAAACAGTTCTGAAACATGCAGAGCAGTAGAGAAGGACTTAATCAGCAGTTCTTAAGCTATTTAGATTAGTTAATGAAAAACTGAGGCTACCCTCCAAGTGAGGGAAGATGTTATTCTTTTGGAAAACTATACTGCTGTTTTTAGTAACTATTTACTGCAAGCACTGCCCTTAGAAGTATTTTTTCCAAGTTAGCATGTCCTGATCTTTTTTCACACATACACTGAATGATAGGAATAACAAATAGATAGTAAAAGGTGTCCCATGAATGCAGTAGAAATGAAATTATTTTATAAATGAAATTATATCTCTTAATTTAAAAACAATGTTTTGGGTGAACATGTTCAAAATAAATTTTCATCTCCAAATTCTCTTCAAGATTGAGAAATTTCCTGACTTTCAGTGGGAGTGACAAAAAATATTCAAGCTGACACAAAAAATAAAAGTAGGAAATTTGTTTAACAGTCTGCTTGCACTGGACATGCCCCTTCTCCCCCAATCCAGCTTTTCCCCCTGTGGGTTTATTAGGGATAGAACTATATATCATTAAGCATATGACAGGGCTCTGGAAATTACTTGAAGCTCTAGTCACATTCTGTACAACTACTTGACTGACAGCTCTATGTTGAAAGAGAAAGATCAAGGAAGAAAAAATGATATGCTTACCATTAGGAGGGTTTTCATAGTAAACAAAGCCTAAGTTTATTTTTTTTCCCCTTTTTATTTTTCACTTAGGTGCCATCACTTCCAGGATTCTCCTGGATCAAGCCCTGTCTCTCATCCCCAGATATTGTATATATTGGCCTAAGGGATGTGGATCCTGCTGAACAGTAAGATTTGTAAATGATTGTCAAAACCATTAGGCCTTATTTGACCTTCTCACAGCATCTCAGGCTTTTTCTTCCTTTTGGAGATGACCCAGGGGAATTGTGCCTTTTGCTCCTGAGTTCTGGGCCTTCTGGAACTTGCTTGTTTTAAATTTTGTTCTTTTAGCTCCAAGATCTTACCTAAAATCTAATCTCTCTACTACTGCCAATAAGTTGCTATTCTTGGTGCATGTTACTCCTTTCTTCTCCTTGTATGTTTTACCTCCATAGGTAACATATTGACTTAGTTAATATCACTTACTTAATTAAATAATAATTATAATATCCAATCAAACAAATTAAATAAATAAAACAATTATTTATGTTGAATTATATTTTAATTCATTTTCCTAAACATTTCCTAATTTTTATCTGGTACTTTTAGAGTTTTGCAGCCTGAGTTTGAAATTTCTGCTCTAGACCCATGTGTGTGTTTTTTAAGGCTCTTTGTAAAAGAAAAGAACATATGCAAAAATAAAAATAATATACCAGTGGCATAATTAGAAGGGTATTTTCCTTCTTCCTCTGTTTTTTAAACTATTTCAACTAGACTAAGTTGCATCCAACTTTCCATTTTGGTCCTTAACAAAAGCTGCCTTCCTCCCAGTTACTTCTGGGATAGAATCTCATGGTCTTTTCTACACAAGTACGTATTCAAATTCTCTATCTGAGGGTTCTGAAACAAACTCATTCAACTCAGCCTAAAAGCCCAGGCTCTAAGCCAACCAGATACTTTCCCTGGCTGGCAGAATTTTGAGTGCTCTACTATTACTAGAAATTTTAATTTATGTTTATCTCTTAAATGTTTATATGTTATAAATAAATTTCTTCACAACAATCCTATGAGGTGGGCAATCTAAAAATGATTCCCATTTTTAATTGGAGAATTTCAAGCACCCTGATCACAAAAGCCATTGCCAAGAATATACATATTCAAGTCCTTCTAGGTTCTAAATCCTAGTGTTCTTTCTACTCCATCATACTGAATTACTTAGCTAACTAATTTGCCCTACCTCCAGACAAAGATGTACAAGTAGACAAAGTCATTCATGACATGGGTTTTCCTCAAAATTTGCAATAAATGGTCTCACAAGGTTGGTCAACTTTCATTAATGATCGTTTTTCATTTGGGAAGTTGCTCTGATATGTTTTGATATATAGTCATCTTTAAATGTTAAATATATTTGGAAATGAATAACTACTTGGAACCCTTAATATGCAGAAGTTAAAACAAAATCATTAATTCAGGATTCCTTTCCTTTGCCTCACCAGTTTTATTCTAAAAAACTATGACATCTTAAACTTTTCAATGAGAGATATTGACCGCCTTGGAATCCAGAAGGTCATGGAACAGACATTTGAACAACTGATCAGCAAGTAAGCAACTATAAGGAAAAAGAGTGTTCCAGAGGGTAATGGTGCAGGAATTTATACATTGCAGTCTAATCTTCAATCTATTCATTGGGATGGCAGTTCATAAGAGAAAGTAAGATCTATAAAACTAGAATTTTACCCCTGTCCAATATAGAATTTATACTCATAATTATTTACAGCTTAGTAGCTATTTGTTTAAAAAAAAAAATGCACTAGAGAGGGCTTCTAACTACTGCTTCCCAAGAATCACCATCAATTTCCCTGAAAGCAGTTTCACTGATAGTTTTTGCAAGTTAAAGAATTTTATAAAGATATTTGGAATCAGAGCAGCCTTTTCCCTTAATTACTATTTCTTCAGTATTAAGTGGCTTGCCATTTAGATCATGCTACATCATAAAAGCTGTTAGAAAGCTGACCCTTTCATATGCATTAGTCTCACATTTCAATTTCAACCATTAGAAAACTGATGCTGGAACCAAAAAAGGAGTGAGTAATAAGATATGGTGTACAAACATTAAGGTCAGAGTCAAATCATACTGTTGGGCCTGGTTAGAGAGCAACAGAAATTGTAATCCAGATTAACCCAATTTAATTTACATCAGGCAGCTGGATGTAATACATCAGTAGGCTGGACGACACATTCGGTAGAAGTAAAGAATTCATTTTGTGGATAGTTTTGATCACATTAGGTTCTTCTGTAAGATCTCTAGGCCAAGCAGAAATTCTTCCTGGTTGGTAGATTTTTAAGTATTCTGCTATTAGTATACATTTTAATTTACATCTATCTCTTTAAATGCTATAAATAACTTTCTTCACAACAACCCTCAGGTAGGCAATCTAAGATTGTCTTAAAACAGTTTACGTTTATAAAATCTGAAAATAGATGCCTACAACAACTTGCAGAAAAAGGAATCATTGCAAACTTGCAGGTTCAGGAGACCAAATTTCTAGATTCATCAGGGAAGCTATGGAATTACTAGACAGGTGCAGATCAAAGTATGATTAAATGATAAATATTTCCCCATTTCTCTCTAGAAAACAAAGACCAATTCATCTAAGCTTTGATATTGATGCTTTTGACCCTTCACTGGCTCCAGCAACAGGAACTCCCGTTGTCGGTGGGTTGACTTATCGGGAAGGCATGTATATTACAGAGGAAATACATAATACAGGTATGTAGCAACTAAGTACATTTTTTGGACCTCTTATATGCAGGACGTTTGGTCAAAGATCCACATTACAGACTTTGTTTTGGACTTTTAAGATACACTGTATTTATATAGCAAAAGGGCTATTATTACTTATTTACATTCTTAGATGTTATAATCAGCATCATTCTGCCCTATTTATAAAAATGATTTTAAAGACTCAGGGACTTAAACATAGAAACTTAATCACCTAAGCCTCTACAGCATGATTTCTCTAATAGTTCTCCTATTTTACCTGTCTCTCCTTAAAAAACAAATAAACCAAAAAAACCTTCTTCCCCAGATGTTTCTTAGACTCCCCAAATGAAAATGGATGCCTAAGAAGAATTAGAACTTTTTGGTCTTGATCCATGGAAACATGCATCCTAATTAAAACTCATTTATTCAACAGTAAATGTTTCTTTAATTTTTTGTTGACCCTACTACCTGTATTGACAACATTTTGAGTTCTGGTTAGGTTTTTTGGTCTTATCAGATATAATCTATAGAAGGCTAACATGTATAAAAGAACATTATAATCAAATTGGAAGCAGGATAGCTTTGTCCCTAAGAGTAACAAGGTTAATACTTGAATCATTTCTCTAGTTCTAGACTTTCTTAGTGATCAGGCAAGGAAAAAAGCTAGGGAACTTGTCAAAATCTTCCTAATGAGGAAGATAGCATTTCCATTTTATGACCAGCTAGCCAGTATAAATTTTTAGAAAAACAGACTTGGCAAGTTCCACCCCATTCTCAATCTCTTATTTCCAGCCTTGCCTATTTTTCCTCAGTCATAATTGTAAAGAAAAAAATAGAAATTGAGCTTCCTCAAAGCAGAGGAAAAATAATAGTTACGGGTTGGCTCATTGCATAAATTGTTGCAAAAATTATTGAAGGTAAAATCCCTGGTGAAAAAATCTGGGGAAGGTTATGGATTTTTGTATACAGAAAAAATAAAAAATCACCTTGAGTGATAAAGTAATGAAAACAAGTTTGATCTTCAGCAGTTAGAAAAGGACAGATCATATTAAGGTTTGTCTGAGGTTTTTAATTTAGTATCTTTTTTTTCATTGAAAAATTAGGAGTGAATGGCCACTGGAGGTGCATGTTCTTATAAAAACTACTAAACAAAAAATCTTTTAGCCTACCAAACAATGTGACAGATGGCTAACATCCTGGCTAGCTAACATCATTTATTTTGATCACATACTTTTAAATTTTGTTTTCTTACCATCATGTTAATGGCAGCACATTTGAAGTAGGATATCAAAAGTAGAAGTCAAAACACTTAGGCCACAGGCCTTTTAAAATGAGAGGTAAATCTCCAGAAATAAGCACCACACTAGGACTCTGACTAGGATAACAAACCACCCTCCCTCTAGTTGAAATACAACTAGTAAAGAAAATAGAATTCCACTTTACTTCCTAGAGCAAAAGTTATATATTCCAGTAGAGGAATGTTAAATCATAGCAGCTTGAGCCATTACAATATAGCTTTCTGAAATAAGCAGTTGGAAGCTGGCTCCCTTTCTCTCCCAGTCCTACTGACTGACTTCTTTAGTAGGAGGATCATATTCATACAATTTGTGTGGTTCTGTTCCCTCAGGTTTGCTGTCAGCCCTGGATCTGGTTGAAGTCAATCCTCTCTTGGCTACTTCAGAGGAGGAAGTGAAGGCCACAGCTGGACTGGCTGTGGATGTGATCGCCTCGAGCTTCGGCCAGAAGAGGGAAGGACAGCATGATGGCTATGACCATCTCCCCACTCCCAGTTCACCAGATGAATCAGACAGTGAAGAATGTGTTCGAATTTAGAGTCTGTATTTTTTCCACAGGTTTTTCCCCCCACAATGGGCATTCCATAGTTCTACAGAGGCACTTAAAGGGATATTAAAATTGGCAATGTTAATACTGCCTTCATGAAAGCATAATTGTTTTTAAAAAATATCCCTCCTCATTTTTGGTGACCAATGTTACTGTATTCTGTAATTGGTTTTATTTAGTTCATTGGGAATTAATATATTAGATTACTCTATAAATTTAAAGAACTAATAAACACAGCATTTGTTACCTTGGTATAGCACCCCAGCTTTGTTACTATTACTTCACATTTCCAATCGTCATCTTCCTTCTTTCTTACACAAACAGTCCGAGTGCTTAAACTGCTAGTAGGCCCTAGCAGTAAAGTTGGTCCTTTAGCTCTTTGATTTAGGGATCCACAAGGAGAATAAAGAGGCAGGGATTTTCCTTATTATCGAAAGAACTTGTAATAGACTAGTCCTCCCAAGATGGCCAGCTCCAGAAGAATAACCATGGAAAGCAGCAGTTTATTGGTTGCCACTCTACAAATGGAAAAAGTAAAGGATAGAAGTTAGGACTTGTAAGCCCCTATTGGATAGAATGAAGAAGCATTGTGGTTTAGTGGAAAAAAAAATACTCCACTAAGTCAAATCTGTCATCTCTCTATTAATAGATATATGTACTCAAGGACAATTCCCCAAACTTCTGTTAAGTGTCATGTATCTGTAAAATGGGGATAATATTTGTTTCACCTGGCTGGTTTAAAGAATGAGCAGGAGAAAAAAATGAATTTCTAACTGAAACTGGGTGTTTTCTATAATCTTGCATAATACCACAGGCATGAAGTGGTGACATTTCTTTCTCCAAACTGTATCATTAATGCAACTTAAGTCCTCTTCCATTTCCTTCTATCCTTTATTTTAGTCATTACAACTGGAAAATCTTGTCCTGGTTCTCTTAGATCTCAATTTCTGACCAAAAGATACTTACTATTCAAAAGATAAACTATCCTTATCAATCTAATAGTACTATGTATCCTATCTAACTTCAGACTAGTCTTATAGGTCCTGAGAACATTATATGCCTCTCAAAAAAAAAAAAAAAAAAAAAAAACCACTTGCAACAACTTAAACAGGTCAAGCCACCTGCTGGTGGAGATATGCACTAATAACTAAGAAAGCGTTATTAGCAGCAGGAACTTTTTTAACCTGTCTTCAAAGCTGGAGGCCAGAGCAGAAAGAGGCAACAATAGCCAAATGTGTGGTTTACTATCAAATATCTATTCTTATTTCTTCCCTGGTCCTGAGCTGCATAAGACATAATTAATTAGGCCCCTGCAACGGTGCCTCTGGGAAAGTCCTCACTGTATTTCATCTCTCCCATATGTTTTCTTGGTTATAATGTCACAGTCACTAACCTAATTTAGGTCTTTATCCCTGAAATTATTGCAGTAGCTTCCAAATTTGTGGTGTGGTCTCAAATCATTCCATAATTGCTAAAGGGATTTCTCCCCCTTCCCCCAAAATCCAGGTCTCATGTCCCCCCTATTTCAGTAGATGGCTTCCTACTGACTTATACTTCCTTATCGTTTAGATATTTTAATTTCTCAACTAAGTTTTATAGTGTACAAAATTTAACGTAGCAGTACATGTACATATGAGAGCTGGAAGAATTCTTTGAAGTCATCTAGTCCAATCCTAATTTTTCCAGATGAGAACACAGGTTAAGTGATTTGCACAAAGTGACATAAGATAGTGGCAAAACTGGGTTTGGGTCTATGTCCGAAGATCTTTCCATTGCATATCTCTATTCTTGAAGATGAATGTCATCATGAATTTATTAATAATGACAGAAATAGAAAAATGTAATATAAAAGTAACTAGTAAAATTAGTTACACTCTAATTTCAAACTCACTTTCTAGACATCGAACGCAAGATCTTTCGACTTTTGCTCAAGTTCTCATTTGTATTCACCAACTGAAAAGAAAAAAAAGGAGAAAACCAAGGGTTGTTTTTTTTTTTTCAATTACAGAATGCTTAGGTCAAAAAATTGAATTTGTGATAACTGATAAATCCTGCTGAATGTATAGGGATTTCAGTCCATTTCTATAACTTACATAATCTCGGGTCCTTCAACCGTGAGTTTTCCAGGCTCCTCACCTTTGGGATATACTCCCTTCCTTGGCTATACTCTAAGTTTGTCAATGTCCCTTCTAAAATGTACCTCTAGACACTCTTCTACATGCAATCTGGCCATGGCACAAGTCAATTAGATTATCACTTCCTACCTCCTAGAGAATAAGGTAACAGGTATAAGATACTGATCTATCTGATGCTTCATTGAACTTGACTGATGCAGAGTGCAGTGCCCATTCAAGCTTGCCTCATATTCTTTTATAATATATATTATGTTCTACTTTCTTCCACTAATCCTATACTTAATGTTTTTTAACCCAATTGTATAAATTTACATTGAACTTTCCAGCCAATTATGTTAACCTGTCCAGATATTTCTGAATTCCAATTCTATCCCTCAATGTGCTTTCCTGGCTTCACATCAAATTCACAAAATCACAAAAATTTCTTGTGTATATCTACATCTTCCTTAGCAATACTGACGAAATATCTTTAGAAGAGGGGCAAGAATAATTCTGTGATAAGAATCTGCTGAACACTTGCTATAACCTAGTCAGAAAGAGAAATGAATATGGCTCTTACTAACCACCCCTCCCCTTTAAGTATTTACAAACCATTTCTTTTTTCTTTTTGCTGAGACAATTGAGGTTAAGTGACTTGCCCAGGTTCACACAGCCAGAAAATGTTATGTGTCTGAGGTCAGATTTGAACAGAGGTCCTCCTGACTTCAAGGCTGTTGCTCTATCCACTACATCAACTAGCTGCCCCTCAAACCAATTTTTTTTTTTATTAAAGCTTTTTATTTTCAAAACATGCATGGATAATTTTTCATCATTAATCCTTGCAAAATCTTGTGCTCCAATATCCCTTTCTCTTCTCCCACCTCCTCCTCTAGATGGCAAGTAATCCAATATATGTAAGACATAGTAAAAATACATGCTTAATCCAATATATACATACATGTTTATACAATTATCTTGCTGCTCAAGAAAAATCAGCTTAAACAGGAAAAAACTGAGAAAAAATATAATACAAGCAAACAACAAAAAGTGAAAATGCTATGCTGTGAACCACAATCAGTTCTCACACTTCTGGGGGTGGGGGGGAAGGGGAAGGAGGGTAAATAACTCTTCATTACAAGATCATTGGAACTGGTCTGAATCATCTCAATGTTAAGAAGAGTCATGTCTATCAGAATTGATCATCATGTATTGTTGTTACCATGTACAATGATCTCTTGGTTCTGCTCACTTCACTTAGCATCACTTCATGTAAGTCTCTCCAGGCCTCTCTGAAATCATCCTGCTGGTCATTTCTTACAAAACAATAATATTCTATACCATTCACACACCATAATTTATTCAACCATTCTTCAATTGATGGGCATCCACTAAGTTTCCAATTTCTTGCCACCACAAAAAGGGCTGCCACAAACATTTTGGCACCTGTGGGTCCCTTTCCCTCCTTTAAGATCTCTTTGGGCTATAAGCCAAGCAGTAACACTGCTGGATCAAAGAATATGCACAATCAAACTATTTCATTAAAGAAAAAATACCTGCTCTCAAATTCTGGCAGGAATTTTCTTAGAAACCTGGGAAGTTTATCCAGATCTAAGTAATATTAATTATTTGTCAGTTTAAGGCTAGAAGGGACCTTAGAGTATTAATAATACCAGTTAAATTTCCTTATTTTATAGGTGAAAAAATTGAGAATCAGAAAAATTAAGTGACTTTTGTAAAAATAGTTGACAAAGTTAGTATTGAAATCCAAGCCCTTTGTCTCTAAATCTAATGTTTTTAAACCCCACTAACTTATGTTGCCCATCATCAAATCACCAAGGAGAAGAAAACATTGGTGTATCTCTGGTATTTCTCAAGGAAGGTTAGGAAAGTCATGAAGAGGTAGTCCTTACAGATGAGTCCTCTTCAACCATTTGTCCAACCAGCCTTGGTAGATTGATCTCCTCCTCTCATTTTTCACCTTTCAAACACAACTTGTCTATTTGCTAAATCTAGAACTCAAAGTGCAAACAAAAACAATCAACCTTTTTCCAATACTTTTTTTTTTTTTTTAATGAGACTTATCTGGATTTGCTTTAAATATTAGAAGAGTAGACATTCATTTCACTATTACATTCTGCTATTTCTAACCCTTTTATTCCTAAGGGATCAAATCAAACAATCTGAAGTGGGAATGCAGGAAATAAGGGATCATTTTCATTCTCCAAAACTTTTCTGTACTTGAGCCAAGATGTAAATAACAGGCAAATCCAAGGTCAAATCTGGTCTGCAAGATCACTTATGATTCAAATTCTCATGGCTAATAGTAAAAAGAAGATGGGACTACTTTTATTGGCTTAAAATTGACACTGCATGGAAAGGTATCCCCCCCCCAAGCTAAAAATTATAAGGCAGTTATAGTCCAGGTCAATGAAATAAAAGAATAACTTGACCTTCAAATATGGGAAAAGTAACCTTTTCTATCAAGTAACTTTCCTGTCTCTCCCAATAGAAAAGAAAGATATAAAAATCAGTAAAAGGAACATTAGTTCTGTGACATTTGTCAATAAATAAGAGGCAATGTAGCATAGGGAATAGAGAGCTAGCCAAGGAAACCTGGAAGAATTCCCAGTCCCACTTTCAACAGATAAATAGCTGTGAACATGGGCTCCTAAGTCACATAACCTCTCAGTATTCTAGGTAACCTTCTGGTCAAGTAAACAAGTATCTTTATGTGCCAGACTCTATGCCAACTATTACAAATATAAAGGATGGTAAGAGATTTATTTCTGTTCTTGAGGAACAAAAAATTTAATGAGTCAAACAACATATATACCAATGAAAATTACAAGTCTAATCTCTATTTTTTTTTTTACAATAAATGCAGAAATTAAGATTAAAAAAGATCTCTACATTCAAGGAAAGCCATGTATTTTAAAAAGTAATTTAGTTCAAAGAAAGGGAAATTTAAGGTTCCCATCTCTGCCTCTAATTCCTAAACAGAGAGATATTGTAGTTTCTGGTTTTTGTACATTCCTAAATCATAATAAACCTTAGACTTTTATGAAAGACACCTAACTTACCTCTTTCCTTGCCTCTGCCCTCTTCCCCAATAAATCCAAGTGGAACTTACTCGGCTCTTTGTGCGTTCCAGCTGGTCTCTTTGGTCCCCCAATTCTTCAATGATTTCAGAACCAATCTGATCCGTCTCAGTGGCAATCTTGTGGGAGCGTTCAATACTCTGAGTGGCTCGATTTAGGCTCTCAGTTCCTTGTAGAAGTAAAACCCTTTGAGACTGTAGCTGATTCTGACCAAAAAATGGAAAAAGAATCAGACACTGTATGCTTTTTCTTTATAACCTTTGTTAAGAAAGGAGACAAGGGAATAATTTTTCAGATAGGAAGAAGAGAATTCAGACCCAGTACATAGACACACTGCTCTCAATTATTATCCCCTGTTGCTTTTTTGCTTGAATGGGAAAGAAAATATCAAAAAAGTGAGAATTTTTCCTATTTTTAAAGGCCATCAAGAAGCCCTCCCAAAGGGAGTTGAACCGGTTTCAATATTGTAAGAATTGTATAGCTTTCTCTGTACTTACTAATAGTAACTTTCCTTTTTCACTCATTAAAAATGTTAATTCTATAATGCTTCAAGAGTTATAAAACAGTATAGAAAAATGACAGTTAAATGAAGGGAAGGGTCATTTATTAAGCAATTACTTCATTTCAGGCACTTCATGAAGCACCACATACTAAACACTTTAAAAAAAGATTTCATTGATTTTCATAACAACCCTGGGAAATAGGTGCTATTTTACAGTTAGGGAAAGTGAGGTAAACAGCATTGACTTGCCCAGCATCACACAGTAAGCAAGTGCTTGAGGCTAGACTTGACCTTGGGTTCTTGCTGACTCCAGGCCCAAATCACTATCCACTTTGATACCTCATGCTGAATAGCAGTTTCTGTTGTCCTAATAGATAATTCTTAATTTTCTAAATCTTCACTAAAGCTAAATTCTATTTATAATACTGGGCAGTCTAAGTACAAACAACATACTTTTTAAATAAAAGTTTTGATTAGTTCCATTTTCACAACTACAGAATTTCTTCCATCATGCTTCCCCTTCTCTGACAGCCATCCCATATAACATTTAAAAAGCATACATTTCTAGCTCAGAATAAACAATTTAGGATTACAAAACAATGCCACTAGAAGAAATAAGGCTAGTGAAATCCTTTTATTGTATTCTATGTGTTAATAATCAAACAGGATCCTAGGATACCCATAGCAACTCACTTATATATCAAAACAACTGTCTTTCATTGGGCAAACAGTACCCAGTATTACAGCCAGATTAAATACAGAAAGGATGCTTCAAAGGAGGACCTGGATTCAAATTCTACCTCTGATACTTATTGGCTTCTAGGTAAGCTTGAATTAGTCACTCAAATTCCCTGGGACTCCATTTCCTTATTTGTAAAATGAGAAGTATGGACTGGAAAGTCTGAAGTCCCTTCTAGATTTATGATTCTAAACCTAAAGTTGGTTTATTTTATTTAAAACAACACTATCCTTCTGACTGACAATTAACTTATCATTTATAATTAATTTACTTTGACTGGGCTTATCAAGCCTTCCCTTCTTTACAACCTCTTCCTAATCTTAATTGTGTCTTAGTCGTTATCTTTTTTAATCTGGATTAAAGATTTTATCTCCTCTACTCCTCAGATTCTCATAAAAGCATCATAAAATGTAATATGAAGAGACTTAAAGTTTGGGTCATATATTTCAAACCCTCACTTTACAGATAAAAGAGGTCCACAAATTGCCTTATTTAAGGTCACATGATTAGACAGTGGCAAAGGTGGGATCAGAATTAAAGTCTCTAGACTTTCAGTCTCATGCATTACTGTTGCCACCCCCTAAATCATAAAGAATAAGAAAAATCTCTCATATTCCATAGTACCTGAGAAACTTAGCAGCATCCTATATTTTCTGGAAAGCTTAGGCAAATTTATATACATGGTCACTAGATCAAATTGCAAACTTTCTGTGAGAGAATTAAAACTAATGTAGTTAACAGCCTTCTTTTTATAGGCTACTTGTCTGCATAAATGCACCAAGTAGAGCTAAGATGATGGCGTACAGGTAGCTAAATGGAAAAAGAGATTCAAAAAGTCACTGAAGAAAATAATTCTTTAAAAATTAGAATTAAGCTAATGGAAGCTAATGACTTCACAAGACATCAAGAAACAACAAAACATCAAAAGAATGGAAAAAAAAAAAGAAGAAGAAGAAGAAAATAAACTGTGAAATATCTCAACAGGAAAACTGACCTGGAAAATAGATCCAAGAGAGATAATTTAAGAATTACTCAACTATTTGAAAGCCATGGTCAAAGAAAGATAATATATCAAGGAAAGCTGCCCTGATATCCTGAAATTAGAAGTTAAAATAGAAATTAAAAATAAAAAAAAAATTACCCCATCAATTGAGGAATAGTTGAACAAACTCTGATACCTGAATAATATGGAATACTTATTGTTCTGTAAGAAATGGTAAGCAGGTGGATTTCTGAAAAACCTGGAGAGACTTCCATGAACTGATGCTGAGTGAAGTGAGCAGAAGCAGGAGAACACCGAACACAGTAATAGCAGCAGAGTGCTGCTCTTCTCAGCAATACAATGGTCTAAGAAAATTCCAAAAGACTCATGACAGAAAACACTATCCATATCCAGAGGAAAAACTATGAAGTTTAAATGCAGATCGACGCATACAATTTTCACTTTTTTTTTGTTGTGGTTTTTCCCTTTAGCTCTGATTCTTCATTCACAACATGACTAATGTGGAAATGTTTAATATGATTGCACATGTATAACCTATATCAGATTGCCAACTTGGGAAGGTAGGAGAAGGAAAACTGGAAATCAAAATCTTATAAAAGTAAATGATGAAAACTAATAAACAGAAAAGAAAAAAAAATCCACCAATTATCTTCTGAAAGAAATCCCAAAATAAAACCTTCCAGGAATATTACAGACAAATTCCAGAACTCTTAGGTCAAGGAGAAAATATAAGCAACTGAAAAGAAACCCTCCTATATTGCCAGAATTATACAAACTTCCACATCAAAGAACCAGAGGACTTGGAATATGAAATTCCAGAAGGCAAAGAAACTAGGATTACAATTAAGAACGATCTATCCAGCAAAACTGAATATAATCTGGGGGGGAAAAAGTAAACATTTAATCAAATAGAGAACTTTCAAACATTCCTGATGAAAAGACCAGAGCTGAATAAAAATTGTGACTTTCAAATACAAGACACAGGAGGGAGGGAATGGAAAGATGATACTTGTAACTCCTAAGAACTTTTTTATTATAGGCAGTAGGAAAAAAGTATACAAAAACAGAGCACATAGATGTGAGATAACTCTGATGGGATGATTTTTAAAAAATTAAATTAAGGAATGAGAAAGAGAGATGCACTGGGAGAAAGGGGAAGGGAGATGAAGAATGGGCAAAATTATCTCATATTAAAGAATTGCAAAAGGAAGGGAAGATGCATCTTACTAACATTCAGAATTGGTTCAAAGAAGGAATAAAACACTCAGGTATAGAAATTTATCTTACACTAAAGGAAAATAGGTGGGAAAGGAATAAGAGAAAAGAAAAGGGGCTGATAGAAATGAGGGCATTTTAACTTTGGCAATGATCAGAAATAAAACAGACTTTTGAGGAAGGACAGGGTAAAAAAAATAAATGGTAAAAATAGGATAAGGAAAAATATACAATAAACATAACTGATGTGAATGGAGTGAACTCATGCATAAAATGGAATTGTATAGCAGAATAGATTAGAAATCAAAATCCAATAATGCTGTTTATAAAAAACATACTTGAGAGAGACACACACACACCTGGAACAGAATCTATGCTTCAGTTGAGGTAAAAAAGGCAGGGGTAGCAATCAGGATCTCAGACAAAGCAAAAGCAAAAACAAATCTAATTATAAATGTACCTGAGATTCAAGAACTTACCATGTGCTCATTCTCTATAGCATATGCCCCATATCTACTATCTCCTCGGCCTCCAGGCGGCACCGTCAAAGGAGTGCTTCTCACTTCTCGCTGGAGCTTGGCCAGGTCTCTGCGATAGCTCCGAAGCTTGGCCATCATAGGGTTGCGAAAAGACAGGGGGGCATAGCGCAGCTCCTCTTCCATCTCTGCCAGCTGTCAAGTTAGGAAGGTAGCCAGGAGTATTAACAACTCACATTTAGACATAGTACTTTAAAGTCTTCAAAGTGCTTTCATTATTCCAATCACAGGATGAGGCAAGGGGTAAAGGAGGCAGTGGGATACAGTAAAAGGAGCACTGTAATGGGAGCCCCCGGTCCCAAGTTTGAATGCTGACACTCTTCTTACTTCCTGTGTGACCTTGTGCAAGTCAGTATATGTCAATTTCCTTACCTGTAAAAAGAACTAGACAACCATTAAGGTAAAGGCCTCCAGCTCCAGATCTATGATCCAACAAACCCCACCTAACAGATGAAAATCCTGAGGCAAAAAGGGGGTCATTATCTACTCCTGAACACATAACTACTTTTAAGTGTGAGAAACAGGAAGAGAAGCCAAATGACCCAGATGGAGTTTAGCATCATCCCCACTCCATGATGACACCGCTGTATCTATCCCGGTCTGGCCTGGTTGGGACAATCAGACACACTTGTCCTCTTTAGGACAGAGCTGAACAACAAGTTGTTGTTGAAGCATTTCAGACTCTCCTTGACCCCATTTAAGGTTTTCTTGGGAAAGATAATGGAGTAGTTTGCTATTTCCTTCTCCAGTTCATTTTACAAATAAGGAAACTGAGGTAAACAGTGCTAAGTGACTTGCCCAGGGTCACACAGCTAGCAAGTGTCTGAGGCCAGATTTGAACTCACAAAGTTGAATCTTCCTGGCTTCAGGCCTGGCATTCTATTCACTGCATCACCTAGCTGCCCCAAACAAGGGTCAGATATCAAATATTTCTCCTCTTTAACTACCTGAAAATACTCAGTTTTAAATCCCTAATGCCTCAACATGCTATTCAAGGCAAGAGTCTACAAAACAAGTTTCAAATTGAAGGCAATTACAAATGTCTCTGAGATAATGCTCACAATGCTCAGGGCTCTGATCACCTGTCCAAATTCAGTTTTGGAGCAAAGAGCTTGGAAGCACAAACCTCTCTTGTCCCTGGCACAAGGAAGATAAAACCAGGCATGCTATTGGAAATAAAATACTATGTCCAAAGGGCTATCAAACTGTGCATACCCTTTGACCCAGCAGTCTCACTACTGGGTTTGTATCCCAAAGAGATCATAAAAGAGAGAAAAGTACCTACATGTACAAAAATGTTTGTAGCAGCTCTTTTTGTAGTGGCAAGGAACTGGAAAGTAAGTAGATACTCATCAGTTGGGAAATGCCTGAATAAGTTATAGTATATGAAGGTAATAGAATATTATTGTTCTATGAGAAATGATGAGCAGGCTGATTTCAGAAAAGTCTGGAAAAATGTATATGAACTGATGCTGAGTGAAGGGAATAGAATCAAGATAACAACAAGATTATGTGATGATCAACTGTGATGGACTTTTCAATAATGAGGTGATTCAAGGTAATTACAATAGACTTGGGATGGAAAGTAGCACCCACATCCAGAGAGAACTATGGAGACTGAATATGGATGAAAACAGTATTTTTGCCTTTTTAGTGTGCTTTTTTTTTTCCTTTCTCCTGGTTTTTTCCCTTTTGATCTGATTTTTTTTTCTTTTTTTGTGCACAGCACAATAGATATAGAAATACGTTTAGAAGAATTGCACATGTTTAACTTAATGGATTGCTTGCTGTCTTGGAGTGGGTGAAAGGGGAAGGACAGGGAGGAAAATTTGGAACACAATGTTTTGCAAAGGTGAATTTTGAAAACTATTTTTGCATATTATTTAGAAAAATAAAATACTATTAAAAGAAAAAAGAAAAAAGAAAAGCCTGGAAAGACTTATATGAACTGATGCTGAATGAAATAAGCAGAATGAAGAGAACACTGTACATAGTAACAAGATTATGTAATGATCAACTGTGATGGACTTGGTTCTTCTCAGCAATGCAATGATTCAAGGCAATTCAAAAAGACCTGGGATGGAAAATTCCATCTGAATCCAGAGAGAGAGAACTATGGAGACTAAATGCAAGTCAAAGCATATAGTATTTTCACCTTTTTTTTTTTTTTGGTGCTTTTTTTTACTTTTGGTCTGACTTTTTTTTTTTTTAAACAAAAGCTTTTTATTTTCAAAACATATGCAAAGATAGTTTTCAACATTCACCCTTGCAAAACCTTGTTTTCCAAATTTTTCTCCTTCCCTTTCCTTCATTCCCCTCTCCTAGACAAGCAAGTAATACAATATATCTTAAATATGTGCAATTCTATACATGTTTTCACATTTATGCTGCACAAGACAAATCAGATCAAAAATGGAAAAAAAATGAGAAAAAAAAAGCAAGCAAGCAACAATAAATTAATGATTTATATTGGGTTATGACCAACCCTACAACTTGGAGATATGCTGTTGTGACAGCTGTGCATTCTGAGAGCACAGAGCAAGAATGCAGAGATGTCCTAACTAGCTTTTCCCCCTTACCTTTAGCAGTTCCTCCCTTCCTCATTGGTTGTTTTAGTCTCTTATTTAACATGACACCAGAAAACAAATGAATAGAATGTTTTTTGTTTTTTTTTTAATTTTCAATAGTATTTTATTTTTCAAATAAATACATGTAAAGAAAGTTTTCAACATTCTTTCTGGATGCAGATGGCTCTCTTCATCAGAAGTCTATTGGAATTAGCCTAAATCACCTCATTGTTGAAAAGAGCCACGTCTATCAGAGTTGATTATCACATAATCTTGTTGTTGCTGTGTACAATGCTTTCTTGGTTCTACTCACTTCATTTAGTATGAGTACATATAAAAGTTTCTACAAGCCTTTCTGAAATTATCCTACTGATCATTTCTTATAGAATAATATTCCATAACATACAGATACCATAATTTATTCAGCCATTCCCAAACTGATGGGCATCCACTCAGTTTCTAGTTCCTTGCCATTACAAAAAGGCATGCTTACAAACATTTTTATACACATAGGCCCTTTTCCCTTTTTTATGATCTCTTTGGGATACAGACCCAGTAGTGGTTTGATTTTTCTTGTACAATACCATAAATATGAAAATATGTTTAAAAGAATTGTACATATTTAATCCATATCAGATTGCTTGCTGTCCTGAGAAGGAAGGAGATAAGAAGAAAAATTTGGGACACAAAGTCTTACAAAAATAAATGTTGAAAATTATCTTTACATGTATTTTGAAAATACAATAAATACTATTGAAAAAAAAAAAAAACACCCAATATTTTGTCTCTGGTGTCATGTTAAATAAGAGACCAGAACAACCAATGAGGAAGGCAGGAATTGCTAAAGGTAAGGAGGAGGAGGTTAGAACATCCCTGCATTCTTACTCTGTGCTCTCTCAGAATGTGCAGCTGCCACAACAACTTATCTCCATGTTGCAGGATCGGTCATAAATCAACATAAATTATTAACTAGAGTTCTTCTCCTAGAGGCAAGAAACATTCTCTTTGTTGTGTCACAGTTCCAACATGATCAAGCATCTAATCTCTTGGTTCAGGTATCCTAGAAACAGGAAGCCTACCATCTTTTTATTTCCAGTAGAAACTTACCTGGAAAAGAGGTAGGAACTGTAACCTAATGATTAATTTCTAACTATATAACTACCTCTCTAATTCTGATCATTTGTCTTCAGTGATTACTCACTTGAAGAGTGAAAACCTGGGTTCAAATCCCATTTGTGACACAAGCTGGGTGACCATTTAATCTCATTCAGTCTCGGGTTCCTCTTTCACAAAATAGGGCTACATATTTGTTATGAGGGTTTTCTTTTTCTTTTTTTTTTAAATTTCTGTCTAGGGGAAGAGAGAGAAAAAAGTCAATTTTTTGAAGAGAAAAAAAATACTACACCTAAAAGATAACCTTGACTAATTACCTTCTAAGAGTTGTTGTGAGGATTAAAAAAAAAAATGTGTAAAGTGCTTTGCAAACTTTAAAGTGTTAGATATTGTTGATTAATATTGTCACTACCAACAGCTAAATGCAACCTGGAGCCTTAGTTTTAAAGTGTGAATTTTAAAAGTGTGATGAAAGTGTGAACACCACTTCTGCAAGAGTGGTGTTTCCTGAATGGTCCCTCTAAGTTTTCAATGTAGATTTTTAATATTTACTTTAAGAGAGAAATCACTATCAAGTAAGGATGACCCAAAAGGCTCCTTTGATTCCATTTATGTATGTGTACAAAAATTCTTAAAATAAGAATAGGATGGGGTAGCTAGATGGCTCAGTGGATAGAGCACTAGCCCTGAAGTTAGGAGGACATGAGTTTAAATCTAATCTCAGACACTTAACACTTCCTAGCTGTATGACCCTAGGCAAGTCACTTAACCCCAGTTGCTTCAGCAAAAAAAAAAAAAAAAAAAAATAAGGACTGACTCATTTTAGAGCAGTCATCAAAATATCATCATCAAAACATGACTATTCAGAATTATTTCCAAGCCTTCCTTATCCACAGATGCCATCTACCTTCAGGATGACAGGATGACATTCAAAACGCCCCAAATCGGGTGCAGTCACATGTCAGATTCAGACACTGCTTTTGGAGAAACCAAATACTAGTAAAAGAAAGATGTCCCTTACTTCCCAGATCTCACCGTTTCATTTGCTTCCTGTTGTTTTTCATCAAAGTCTCTGATTAACTTCTTTTTCTCTTCTGAAAAAAAAAAAAAAAAAGTTATATTTTATTCCAGTCTGCTTCTATGACCTTTATACATATCATCCACTCTACTTTCCCCCTATTTTCTGCTAACTTCTGGTAATTCTTTTTTTTTTTTTAACTTTTTTTTATTATTATTTATATAGCTTTTTTATTTACAAGATATATACATGGGTAATTTTTTTCAGCATTGACAACTGCCAAACCTTTTGTTCCAATTTTTCCCCTCCTTCCCACCACTCCCTCCCCTAGAAGGCAGATAGACTAATACATGTTAAATATGTTAAAGTATATGTTAAATACAATAGAAGTATACATATCCATATAGTTATTTTGCTGTACAAGAAGAATCGGACTTTGAAATAGTGTACAATTAACCTGTGAAAGAAATCAAAAATGCAAGCGGACAAAAACAGAGAGATTGGAAATGTTATGTAGTGGTTCATATTCATTTCCCAGAGTTTTTTCGCTGGGTATAGCTGGTTCTATTCATTACTGAACAAATAGAACTGATTTGGTTCATCTTATTGTTGAAGAGAGCCAGGTCCATCAGAATTGATCATCACATAGTATTGTTGTGGAAATATATAATGATCTCCTGGTCCTGCTCATTTCACTCAGCATCAGTTCATGTAAGTCTCTCCAGGCCTTTCTGAAATCTTTCTGCTGGTCATTTCTTACAGAACAATAATATTCCATAATATTCATATACCACAATTTATTCAGTCATTCTCCAATTGATGGGCATCCTCTTAGTTTCCAGTTTGGGGCCACTACAAAGAGGGCTGCCACAAACATTCTTGCACATACAGGTCCCTTTCCCTTCTTTAAGATCTCTTTGGGATATAAGCCCAGTAGTAACACAGTTTGATAGCTACCTCTGGCAATTCTATGGTAATAACTAATTATGGTCATGACAATAACAACCAATAAATATCGGTAGGGCATTTTCACGTTAATTCATTTAACTCCTTTAAAACAAACTCTATAACATTAAAAAAAAAAAAAAGGGTGCCTTTTAAAAATATCTAAATGAGTGCTGTCCCCTTCAACCTAGATTCTTAAAAACTAATTCTTGTGATGTTGCCACTGATCAAAACACTTTGGGAGCTTTTCTTTCAAAAATTTCTTTAATACTTAAGGAACATTTTTCCCCCTCCCCTCAATGGTGGAGAACAGCCTCCTTAATTTAAGTAGATTTTACTTTTCAAAATGTCAGTATTTAATAAAATCCTGCTGTGCCAGGCACTGATATGTAAGGCACTGATGACAAAACTGAAAGTCCCTACCCTTACAACATGCCCATGTATTTTGTAAGTACCTTAACCCATGTAAAAAGTAATGGGGGGGAGGGAGGAGAGGAAGGGAATACTTCACAGGAGAATGGAGGAAAGTGTTTACTTATTTTGGAGGTGGGGTTTGAGCTGGTTTCTGAAGCAAGTGAGGGATTCTAAAAGGCAGACATGATGAGAGAAAGTAGTGCAGATATGGTACAGCAGGAGAGGTGAAGCTACAAGATGAGAGATGGAATATCTTCAAAAAGGAATAGTATTAGTAAGGCCAGTTTGGCTAGAATATGGGATCAATAAAGGGAAGATAAAGATATAGATGAAAGGGAGTGGATGCCCATCAATTGGGGAATGGCTGAATAAGTTATGGTATATGAAAAAAATGGAATATCATTGCTTTATAAGAAATGATCAGAATGATTTCAGAAAAGCCTGAAAAGACATGATTGAAACTAGCAGAACCAGGAAAACAACAGCAAGATCATATGACGATCAACTATGATAGATTTGGGCTCTTCTTAGCAATGTGGTGACTCAAGACAATTCTAATAGATTTGGGATGGAAAGTGCCATCCACAGGCAAAGAAAGAACTATGGAGACTGAATGTGGGTCGAAGCATATTTTCACCCTTTTTGTTTGCTTTTTCTTTTTCATGCTTTTTTCCCTTTAGTTTGATTTTACTTGTACAACATGACAAATATGGAAACATGTTTTAAAGGACTGCACCTTTTTTTTTTTAGTTTTTTTATTTATTTCTATTTTGAAAAAAATTTCTTTACAACATTATCCCTTGCACTCACTTCTGTTCCAACTTTTTCCCTCCCTCCCTCCACCCCCTCCCCTAGATGGCAAGCAGTCCTATACATGTTAAATATGTTACAGTATATCCTAGATACAATATATGTGTGCAGAACCAAACAGTTCTCTTGTTGATGGCACATGTTTAATAGGGAGTGAGAGAGAGAAAAAAAAACTTGAACACAAAATCTTACAAAAGTAAATATTGAAAACTATATATGTATTTGGAAAAATAAAGTACTATTGAGGGGAAAATAATTTTTAAAAATGAAGCCAATTCAGCCACGTGAAAAGACTTGGGGGCTGAATGAACCCCAATTTATTTAAAATATAATGTAGAATGTATACATATATTGTATTTAACATATACCTTTAACATATTTAACATGTATTGGTCTATCTGCCATCTGGGGGAGGGCATGGGAGGAAGGAGGGGAAAAATTGGAACAAAAGGTTTTGCAACTGTCAATGCTGAAAAGTACCCATGCATATATCTTGTAAACAAAAAGCTATAATTTAAAAAAAGTAAAAATAAATAAATAAAATGTAATGTAGATATGATTGAAGCATTTTTAGTCATTAAGAGCAAAATAAATGCTTCACAAGGTAAACTTCAAAATAAATTGCCACAAGTATCAGTATTATCATTCTATCAATAGATCCCTGGAATACACCCTTTCTTCTGCATAACCCATCTTCTACCCTGAATTAAATCAATAAGTTTCTATAGCTATATATATATCCTTCTGATAATTTTTTTAATGAGCAAGCAAGAACTATCCTTCCTTTCTTCTTGGCAATGAAGAAACCAAGATTTAAGAGCCCAGTGGTCAGATTCCATATAGTACAGCAAGGGAATAAATATTAATGATCAGGTATGGGGTATGTACAATCAGTTCTAAAGAACAGCTCTCATTAACTTCTAAGACTACCTACATATAGACTTTTTATTTGGAGACCTCTTCAAAAACTCCTCCAAGGCATACATTTTTTCATTGTTATTATTTACTAATTACCCCCCCCCAAAAAAAATAATCTTGACATTTTTTCAGCCTTTAAAGTTTCTCCAATAAGGAATCTCATTGGGTCTAAATAGGAAGAAGATTCCTTATAGAGGGGTGAGAAGATTCAGTTGTTCCAGTTTACAGATAATTAAGCCCCAAAGCATGAGGAATTTCTATGATTACATGAAAGAGATTAGCCTAAAAATAAAGTCATATAAGAAAAACCAAATGGATAATATATTTTCTATACTGTAATGGGACAGCACATTTTAAGGACAATAAACTTACACCCAGAATTAAATAGGAAAAGCAAATTTAAAAGCCTTTGGGAATTTGTGGCAGTGCTATCAAAGATCCCAAGTTGCTTGCCAACACACAAAAAACTTATCTTTATTAATATTAATGTTCTCAATTTTCAAAAGTTCTATGAAGAAAAATGCTATGCATCTCCAGAGAGAGAACTGATAAACTTTAAATGCAAAGAAAATTATACTTTTTTTCACTTTATTTTTTGAAAGTTTTTTGTTTGTAGTTTCTTTTGCAACATGATAAATATGGAAATATATTTTACATGACTTTACATATATAAGTGACATCAAATTGCTTGCTTTCTCAAGGAAAGGGGAAAGAAAGGAAAGGAGGGAGAGAATTTAGATCTCAAATTTTTTTTAAATGTTAATTTTTTTTACTTGTAATTGGGAAACATTTAATGAAATAAATATATATTAAAAAATGATAATGTCCTTTTGGTCATGCTGCATGGATGCAAATGTGGGAATATCACAATAATCAAATAAAGTTCTGAGTGTCCAAAAGTGCAAAAACATACAGCAGAAGGCAGCAATGTATTTCCATTAATTATCTGTGTGCAAGAACTGGTATAAGACATATACTACCATAAGACAATGTATGATTAGAAAACTCTGATCTCTTTTTCTTGCTCTGGAAACAGTAATCAGATTAATATAACCATTGTTACTACACCACGGTTCCACTAATAATTCCTGTAAATCTGCATACCACAATTCCCTTCTCAGAACACTATTCACAGATGTGCACTGCATCTCTTTAATGGAATGTAATTTCTTTCATAGAAAGGATATATCTCCAAGCTTAATATAGTGTCTGGCACATAGTAGGCATTTAAGTGCTTTTCTATACAACATTTACCCGTGCTTAAAACCTCAGTGCAATTCTCTACTCTGGAGCAGAATGTAAGTTGCAGAAGAGCAAAGAATTGTCTGAGTTAAAGGAATGGAGGAAGGAAGCACTGAAATGCCTTATACATGTAAGATGAATGTATTAATGTTAAATAAAATAGAACTAGGTGGTAATACATTTGACAAGTCTTCCTTTGCTAACACTGAAAACTATGAGAAGATTCTGAAAGAATCCTGATTCTATTTAGTCTGAAATATGCAGTTAACATTTATGTTTGGAGGGGCAGCTAGGTAGCACAGTGGACAGAGTAACAGCCCTGAAGTCAGGATGACCCCAGTTCAAATCTGGTCTCAGGCATGTAATACTTCCTAGCTGTGTGACCCTGGGCAAGTCACTTAATACCCCCCTCCCCCCCCCCCAAAAAAAAAATCTATCTTTGGGTCAGGATGAACTCAGGCAGGAAGAAGAGAGTACCTTAGGTTCAAAAATACCTTGTCAGTTTTTAAAGTATACATTGTAATACTTTTGAATATAAGCTACAGAACAAAGGATAAAAGTAAGGGGGCTATGAAACATGCTCAATTTTGGTATGGTTCCTAATATTTCATACAAATAGAAAAAAAAATTTTTAACTGTTAAGAAATGGCCAGGCAAAGGTCTAAATAATAAAGATGGAACTGACCAGCCAATCTGCCATTTGCAGACTAGTAGACATTAGATTTATCTTAGACATTTTTCCTAACCTTTCTCTGGCTTTTTTTGCCCATGATGGACAAAGGACTGAATAGAGGTGAATAGGTTGAGGATGAGACAGATGTAATCTATTGAGTTTTCTGATTTTCAAAGAAAGCTGTACTTCTGCATCACCAGGCTAGAAATCACTCATCAGCTGTTACTCAGTTCATGCACCCCTAAGCACAGAGAACATATTTCTTGTCTTCAAAATCAATCATGAAATATCATTAGACTTCAAATAAAAAACAATCAGAAATGTGCATTGCTTTTCTCTTTAACATTGTAGCTTTTCTTATGATCTCAAGTGAAAAGGAGTATTATTTCCTCTTTAAAAACTGAAACATTTGATTCCATAAGGATTAGACATCCAAATCATTTTAAGCTGAAAATCTGCTGTTTTTAAAGCCTTAGAAAGACATTTATCAACTTCTCATTAATTTATCCCTAACTCTAATATAACCTTTGACCCAAATTCCCCATGTCATAAAGTGCCTAAAGATTACTAACTACTAAAATCATCTAACATTTATATAGTGCTTTAAGGTCTGCAAAGAATTTTAGAAGTATTATTTTATTTGATTATGCTATTCAATGAATTAAACCATCTCTCTAGTGATGCTTCCAAGTAAGGCACAGCAGAGAGAGTGAAGGAGAGCTTATCTAGCACACAGAAGGTAATTTAATAATTAACTGCTGACTTAACATAATTGAATCAGTTGAAAAATGTGAGGATGCATAATCGGAAGAATAGAAAAGGAGCTGTATCTGAAGATGAGCTTCCAGAACTATAAAGCAGTTGGATTTTTGAGACACTTGTACTGAAATAGATCACAGAAGGTTTCTCAAACAGGTGTCCTAATTAGAAAAGCAAAAAAGGGGGAGAAACACATCATCTCCAACACTAGTCAGTTGCCTCCACTAAGCAACACATAGGAAGCTACATTTAGAGGCACAAACTAGGAAGATGGTGATCATCCACAGCCAAAGCACATAGAGAACATTTTGTTTCCTTCCAGGCACCAAATTTTAGGAAGGGCATCAGTAAAAGAAATAACTTCAGGAGGAAAGCAACCATCAGAGTGAAGGGTTCCAAGAAGCCTTTCCCCTACCCTTTACTAATAATACTACTGCCTTCCCTCCGAAAGTATTTCCAATTGACCCAGTATATGTCTTGTTTGTTGCAAGAATGTCTCCCTTATAGAATGTGTCCCCTAGAAACAATATTATTATTTATTGGACATGTGGTTTGTTTTTTGTCTTTTTTTTGTATGAGTAGGGCTCAGCACAGTATCTGGCACAGAGTAAACAATGCTTGAAAATATAACCTAACATAAATTGAATTACTCAAACAATATAGGAAAAATATCTAACAGCCCTTCTTTTAACTGGGGGAAGAGAAGAGTCAAAAAAGAGGCTGTAATGTTGAAATGAGAGGAGCCTGTTCTCACAAAGCAGAATGAAAAAGACAGAAATAGCCAAGAGGAAATTTTAGCTTTGACTTAAAGGAGGAAAAAACCTTCCTATCTCATAGTTGTCCAGTGTGGAAGCAGCAGCCTCTGGCTGGTTCCCCAAGAGAAAGGTTTTGTCCCCTCATGGGAGTCCTCAAAAATAAAAAAAAGTATCGGTAGGTAGACTGATTATGGTCTTCAGACTACGTGGGAGTGAATTCTAACCATTAAGCTCTAAGGCAAAAATCAGAGCACACCCACATCCACCCCCTAGCGTGCAAACTATTGCCTACAAACGAGCAGTATACACCACGGGAAACGGAACACAACCAATAGGAGCAAAGTGCTGGAATGAAGAGGTACAGGAAGAAGCTTCCCGGGGGATTTTGAGCAGGAACTGGAAGGAAGCCAGGAGGTGTCAAGAAGAAATAGCGCACCCCAAGCATGGGGGACAACCAGAGGAAATGCCTGGGGCTGGAGGTGGGGGGTCTCGTCCCGGTGTCACCGGATCCAAGGGTCCGGGGTCAGATGCAAAAAGAAAAGACTGGAAAGGGGACTGGGGGCAGGCTTTGAACGCCTGCACAGAGGATTTACGGTTGAACCTGGAGATGACAGAAGGAGACTGCTCAAGTTATTGTGGAAGGGCGGAGAATAGCTCCTTAAAAGCGAGAACCTTCTTGATTAATTGTACTTCCGGCGCTTAATTAAAAAAAAAAAAAAAAAAAGCCAAGAGGCGCTTCACAAACCTAACTTGGGATGGACGGGAGTGGGGGACATGACTCTGTGACGCACGTTCCAGAAGGAATGGGGAAACGAGAGAGAATGGGGGCGCCCCCTCGCAGAGGACTCACCCGTCCCTCCGGTCCCCAGGAGCCTGTCGGGGACCCCTCGCAAGTCATCATAGAGCCCGCGGAAGATCTCGTGCAGTTTCTCGAAAGGTTCCGAGGACACGGCGGCTGCCATGGCGCGGGGCCGAGGGCCTGGGCCCGGGAGCCGGCTTCTAGCTCAGCTTCGGGGACCAACCCGCCAATCTCGAATCCATCGCCCCCGGCAAGTGTCCCTACCCACCCCACCCCACCCCCAGCGGGATGGGAGGAGCTTCCGGGGGACCGAAGCGACGGGGTCCTTCAGAGCCGGAACTCTCGCCGCGAAGGCCTATCCTCCCACCCACGAGGGACATAGCGCGAGGTGCCTGATGAGAAACTTAAAACATTTCCGCGCGGGGGCGTCAGTGAGTAAGGAAAAGAGAAGCCAAAGCCTCCCTATATCTCCTTTCCCCTCCCTGAGCCGTGCTGTGATTTGTCTGCCAGATTTGGTACCATTAAACCGTCCTATATTGGGAAGCGATAGCTACAGTCGCCCGCCCACTAGCCGGTGGAGGGAAGGAGAAAAAAAACAAACCAAAAAAAAAAAAAAAAAAAAAAAAGGCCGTGGGAAAACACTGGTGTCGCAGTGCCTTGCGGGAGTTGTAGTTCGAAAGGAACGACTCGGGACAGTCCCAGAGATACGGAAACGCTGGAAGGTACTCTTGGAGCTTCCCCGAGACGCAGTCTCATCGTGCGTCATCACGCAGAGTCACCTGTCAGGAGCATCTCTTTATAGTGAAGTTAGAGGTCTCCAGCTGCTGGCCGGTTTGTTGTGCTCTTGAGTCTCGCGATTCCTCTTTTCCTGATGGGATCACTAAGGTTTGGGGAGGGTTTGTTCCCAGAAGGATAGCCGTTCCTATCCCCTATTTTAGGAAGTGTTATTTTTTAAGCTACTGATTTTATTTTTGTTTTTACCTTAAAAGTATAGATTATTCCCGCTTCCTCAGAGTTCTCATTGCAAAGTAAAATCGCTGAAACTCACAAAGGAGCCTCATCTGAAAGTGCATGCAACATACTTTTAATAATTTGTTACTTTTTTTTTTTGGGGGGGGGGTTGATCTGTTTTTTTTTGTTTTTTTGTTTTTTTTTGCAATATGGCTAATATGAAAATAATTTGCCTGTCTGCACGTACATAATCTATATTGGTTGTTTTCTGAAAGGAGGAGAGAGAATATAGAGCTCAAAAAAAAAATTTTAAGAATGCTAAAAATTTTTGTTTACATGTAGTTGAGAAAAAATGAAAACAAGTAAAAATGCAATTGAGAAAGATTTAACATTTTTTAAAATTTTAAATTAAAAGTAATTTAACAAATTAAAAAATGCATCTAGCACACCCCAAAAAAATGAAATAACAAAATTAGGCAGATCAAATATGACTAGAATGTAGAAACATGAAAGACGCTTCTTTGGGAGGTCCAGGGGATGTTGCACATGTTTTTTGACTTTTTTTCAATGTTATCAAACAGTGGTAATGTTGAGGTGTAGATTTGGGATACCTAAATGAGATTAGGGTTTAGTTAAGGTCTAGTGGCAGGTTTGGGGTACAGGGGCTCAAGCAGAGTTCCCCTGCAACCCTCTTGGATTCGGAGCAAGGATACGGTGGTAAATGAGGTCTAGTGGCGGGTTCCCAATAAAGGCATTTTGCTAGATTGATAAAAGAGGTTTATTATTGGGTTTGGAAGTAAGGAGATAGGTGAAGATAGAGGTAAGGAGGGCACCGGACAGAGGGTGCTCACATGGCTAGCATGTTTGGGATCTTCCAAAGAGGGGGTCCCAGCATCTCCCTTTTATAATGGGGAGATTTAGGTTGAGGGGCTTTGGGGTGTAGCCCCAAAGTTGGCTCAGATCCGGGTGGGGCTGGGACAGGGCCAGATCTTCTATTGGAATACAAAGGGACCAGGATTTGTGAGTTAAAGGGTAATTACATTAACTAGAAGGGGAGTGGGGGTGGGAATCTAGAAAGGAATCTTTCCCACATCATTCTACCGTCAAGCAGTTGGAACTTAAATTCATTTAAGAAAAAAAAAGACGTGGGGCAAAGTCTCTTATTGAGGCAGAATTGAAGATTCAAGTTCGGGGGTTCCCTCTTCATCCCCTCCAGGCTGAAGGACAGTTGAGAGTCCAAAGATTGAAGTCCAGATCTCGGGAGCAGGTTAAAACTGGGGTGTCATCCAGGGTGGAGATGGCAACAGCAGGAGATGCATCAGGTCCCTTCTGTGGGCTGCCTGTAAGAATGCTGATGGCCCATCTTAACTATCAAAGAGAAGTAGGAGAAAATGCTGGGAGGAGAAAATTTTCAATTCTGCTTCAATAAGAGACTTTGCCCCATGTCTTTTTTTTCTTAAATGAATTTAAAATTACCCTAATTTCATTTAGGTACCCCAAATCTAGGCCTCAATAGTACTGATATTTCTTCCTCAAAAACAAAACAAACAGACAAACAAAAAACTTTGTTATATAGGCATTGCTCTCTGGGAAGAATATGAGGGGATATAGATGATGATATTAAAAAGGAGAAAAAAATTTATTTTAACAATAATCCATCTTTTTCACTTTGAACTCCATTAAAAAAATATAAAGGAAAGTTTTATAGACACTGTGCTATGCTGGGAATACAAAAAAGGACAGTTCCCACCTTCTAGGAATTTTCAATCTAATGGAGATATCAACAAACAAATATTTGCAAACAGTCAATTTACTGGATAAATAGGTAATAATTGAGAGAAAGGCACTGGAATTAAGAGGAGTTAGGGAAGGTTTCTTATAGAAGATGGGATCTTAAATGCAAATTAAGAACCCCACACCGCGAGGCAAATAAGGAAAAAAATAATGATGATTGTTGGGGGATGCGGGGAAAACTGGGACATTGATGCATTGTTGGTGGAGTTGGAACAATCCAACCATTTGGAGAGTAATTTAATATGCTCAAAAAAGTTATCAAACTGTGCATACCCTTTATCCACGTGTTTCTACTGGGATTATATCCCAAAGAGATTATAAAGAAGGGAAAGGGACCTGTATGTGCACAATGTTTGTGGCAGCCCTTTGTAGTGGTTAGAAACTGGAAACTGAATGGATGTCCATCAGTTGGAGAATGGCTGAAAAATTGTGGTATTGAATATTATGGAATTTACTGTTCTGTAAGAAATGACCAACAGGATAATTTCAGAAAGGCCTGAGAGACTTCAACAACTGATGCTGGAGTGAAATGAGCAGGAAGAGATCATTATATACTTCAACAACAATACTATATGATGACCAGTTCTGATGGACCAGGCCACCCAGCAAACAGATCAACCAAATCATTTCCAATGGAGCAGTAAAACTGAACCAGCTACACCCAGCGAAAGAACTCTGGGAGATGACTAAAAACCATTACATTAATTCCCCAATCCCTATATTTATGCACACCTGAATTTTTGATCTCCTTCACAAGCTAATTGTACAATATTTCAGAGTCTGATTCTTTTTTGTACACAAAATAACGGTTTTATGTATACTTATTTTATCTAATTTATTTTTAATATATTTACATCTACTGGTCATCCTGCCATCTAGGGGGGGGTGGGGGAAGAGGTGAAAAATTGGAACAAGAGGTTTCAATTGTTAATGCTGTAAAGTTACCCATGATATATCCAAATAAAAGGCATTAAATAAAAAAAAAAAAAAAAAAAAAAAAAAAGAGGGTTTTAGTTGGGACTTAAGAGGTGGGGGGGCAGCTAGATGGCCCAGTGGCTAGAGCACCAGCCCTAAAGTCAGGAGAACCTAAATTCAAATATGGTCTCAGACATTTAACACTTCCTAGCTGTGTGACTCTGGGCAAGTCACTACAGCCTCAACAAAAAAAAAAAAAAAAAAAAGAAGAAGAAGAAGAAGAAGCCATGGGAGGTTAGTAGAGCAGAAGAAGGAGAATATTCCAGATTTGGGAGATACCCAGAACCAAAAGATGGAATATCTTATTTATGGAACAGTCAGGAGGCCAGTGTTATTGGATTGATGTGTGGGAAAGTAAGGGGGAGAGGGAAATAGGCCATGAAGAATTTTGAATGTTAAACAGAACATTTTGTATTTAATCTTGCAGGCAGTAAGAAACCTCTAGAGTTTATTGAATAGGACAGGGTGACAGGGAGTGTTACTATTGAAGTGTTAGTGATTTTTTTCCCAATTAAAAGTGACTCATCAGTAATCATTTCCCAGTTTATGACAATGCAAGTTAGTATTTTGTTTAAGTTTGCCTTATTGATTGCAAACATCACACAAATCTTGGATGACTGACCCCATGCTCACCAGAGGCATCCCTTCCCCCAAGAACAAATGTGTATATATTCAGCAATTAGTTCATTTAAAGACACAGCTGGCAAGTTGAGCTCTCCTGTTCTTCCAACCCCCAGGCCACAAAACTAGACATAAAATGAAAATTACAAATACATACTTGTTGTCTGTCCTTCATTCTTGAAGAGAACCAGTGACATCAGGAAGATAATGTCATGACTCGCAAGTAAATTGGAATTTTGTAAAGCAAGACTTTGAAAGTCACCAACTTCACTCTCTAGTAGATAACAAGTAAAGGATTAGGTCCTAATGATTAGGGTCAAAGCATCCAAAAAAACCACTCAGTAGTGTTGGGGTCTCTTTCCAGCTTAACTGGGTTGATCAATCAGGGATGGCTGCCTAGCTGGGCTGGGGTCAGTTATGACAGGTTTCATTTGGGAGTGTTGTATCCGGGTCTCTCATTTGGTAACACTGTTCCTAATATGACTTCTGCAGACTCTGATAAATCCCTACTGATTCACTGGTGTCTGTATACCAAAACATACCTGTAGCCTATAGACTTTGGCAGTTCAGTCTGCAGGTGTTCAAGTGGTACTGCTTCTCCACTTCTTCTCCTTTTTTTGGACAGTTTTCTTCCTAAATTGGTTTTAATCCAGTGATAAGTTCATAGATCAAGTAAAAGATCCTGAACACACACATGACTAATAAAACAAGAAATATTAACAAGAGGATGAATAAAGAAATCCAATATAGGTGTAGCTTTAGGGGTATCAAGTCCTTTGGCAGTGAGCTACCATTATCTTCAGAAGTCTGCTAAGTGCTGTATCTCAGATAGCTTTTCCTGGATCAAGACAGATTTGTGGAGGTATTTCCTCATCTCTGGGTTCCAGGCACTTGGAAGATTCTTTCAGTAATCCTTGTGAGTGATAAGACAATATAATTTAGTAAAATGTGACAAAATCTTATTATATTAGTCTTCAGTAATTAGTTCCTCTGGTCCTACTAACAAGAAAGTTAAAAGAATATCAAATTAGTGTTATGCCACAGTTCTCTTTAATTGTCCTGACTCAATTTCCCTGTATTAGTTTCCCTGCACTAGTTTCTGTCTCAGTTTCCTTAACTGTTCCCCTTAATTGTAAAACCCCACCTCTGGTCCATTAAGACTGGGGACCATTTGCTCTGGGGTTGTAAATTGTCGGCAAGACTTTCTGACTTTTTCTGTCCTCAAGAATTTACACTATCCTCTAAAATATTTCAAGAGATAAGACTACCCGGATATCTCACTGACATCTTTACCTCTGTTTATTCAGACATCCTGACTCTGGCTTTTAGTAAGAATTTATGGCCTCCCCTGATCCTGACAGAAGTTTTCCCGCTTTTTTCCCTTCCTTTGTTTGTAAAAGGTATTTAAGGAGATGGGGTTCTCCCATTCATCGCTGGGGGCTGGATTCTTTGAGATGACAGTCTGGTCCAGCCCTGGGACCAACATGGATCCTTTAGTCCCAGTATATATCTCCATTTAATAAACTATTGAATTGGTCTCTGATTTCTGTCTGACTGAATAATTTGAAACAAGAGTCCTGTCCAGTCAATTATATTCTCCCATTAATAAAATATTAAAAACTCTCTAATCTCTCTCGTGCCTCACTTTCTCTGGCATTACATTAGAAACTCATAATTCACTTGGAACTAGCATTTGTTCTTTCTATCAGTACCTAATCCCAATATCTGGTATGAACAATGTCATCAAGAAGCTGCAGGAAGAATCTTTAAAAAAAGGATCCATACTATGCTCAAAGGGCTATAAAACTTGTTCTAACTGCATCATTGCTAGATCTATACACCAAAGATTTATTAAAAAAAATATTGTCAAAATATTTTTTTTTCCTCAATGTTAAGACCAAGCAAGCAGGCTGGGTCCTAAGCCTGCCATAACAATAATCCTTTGCACTCATCATCCTCCGTCAAAGTACATTGCTTGGATCAGCACTAGGTATTCACTGGAGGATTTAGCTCCCCTTATTTCCTAGGGCTCACAATCTCTGTACCTTGTCACTGACAGGTTCTGCACTCCTATTTCTAAAACAAAGCTCTGCTTCTGTGCCCCCTAAAACTTGAGACAATGGATGTTCCCACAGGACCCAAGAATACCAGTATTCTCCCAAGAAATGCTAATCATGAGAACTATCTCAAGATCTAAGAATGATTGTATTTAAGTATGCATGTAAGTGACTCCCAATATCAGCAGCATTAAGCCTTCCTGGGCTTCCATCTGCAGGAAACAATACCTTACTCTGATAACCTGATTTGGATGCTATGAATAGGCAATTTTAAGACAAAGTATCAAAACTATAGCAACATGAAAAATGCTCTAAGTCACTACTGATTAGAAGAATGCAAATTAAAAACAACTCTGAGGTACCATCCCACACCTATCAGATTGGCTAATTTGATAGAAGAGGAAAATAACAAATTTTAGAGGGAAAATTACAAATACCGTGGGAAAATTGAAATGCTATACATTGTTATGGACTGATTGAACCATTTTGGGGAGCAATTTAGAACCAAAGGGCTATAAAATCATGCATATTCTTTAACCCAGCAATAGTACTACTGAGGGTATCCTAAAAAGAGATTTAATTTAAAAAAAAAAAAAAGAAAAGAAAAGAAAAGAAAAAGGATTTTTATGTACAAAAATATTATTTTTGGTGGCAAAGAATTGGATGCCCATGAATTGATGAATAGCTGAACAAGTTGTGGTATATGATTGTGATGGAATGCAATTGTGCATATACTGAAATAATGAACAGAATGCTTCCAAGAAAAACCTGTAAAGACTTCGATGAACTGATGCAAAGTAAAATGAGCAGACTCAGGAGAACTTACACAGTAATAGCAATATTGTATGGTGATGGATTATAAAGGACTTAACTATTTTCAACAATGCAATGATCCAAGACAATCTGAAGAATATATAATGAAAATTGCTATCCATCTTCAGAGAGTCTGAATGCAGATCGAAATCTACTTTTTTTTTTGGGGGGGGGGGAAATTCTGGTTTTCTTTTACCATATAAGTGATGTGAAAATGTTTTGCATATACACCTATATAACCTCTTTCAAATTACTTATCTTCTCAAAGAGAGGAGAGGAAAAGAGAGAATTTGAAATTCAAATTTTTTAAAAACAAATGGTAAAGCCATTCTGGAGAGCAATTTGGAACTATGTTCAAAAAGTTAGCAAACTGTGCATCCCTTTGATCCAATGTTTCTATTGGGCTTGTATCCCAAAGAGATCTTAAAGGAAGAAAAGGGACCTACATGTGCAAAAATGTTTGTGGAAGCTGTGATGAGGTCTAGATTTGGGGTACCTAAATGAAATTAGGGTTTAATTGAGATCTAATGGCAGATTTGGGGTGCAAGGAGTCAAACAGAGCTCCCCTGCAACCCCCTTGGATTCAGCACAAGGATAAGGAGGTAAATGAGGTCTAGTAGCAGCATGAGTCCCCAATAAAGGCATTTATCTGCCCAAAAGCTAGATTGATAAAAGAGGTTTATTATTGGGTTTGGAAGCAAGGCTAAAGCATAGTTAAGGAAATAGGCGAAGGTAGAGATAAGGAGGGCATCGGATAGAGGATCCAGTGGACAGAGTCCTGACATGGCTAGCATGTTTGGGACCTCTGCAAAAAGGGGATCCCAGCATGTCCCTTTTATAATGGGAGATTTAGCTAGAGGGGACTTGTGGGTGCAGCCCCAAAGTTGACTCAGATCCTCCTGGGGGCTAGGACAGGCCTGCATCTTCTATTGGAATACAAAGGGACCAGGATTTGTGAGTTAAAAGGTAATTACATTAACTGGTGGGGAGAGGGGGGAGGAGTTTGGGAGTCACAAAGAAAGGAATCTTTCCCGCATCAGTAGTGGCAAGAAACTGGAAATTGAATGGATGCCCATCAATTGGAGAATGGCTGAATAAATTGTGGTATATGAATGTTATGGAATATTATTGTTCTGTAAGGAAACAATCATCAGGATGATTGTAGAGAGGCCTGGAGAGACTTACATGAACTGATACTAAGTGAAGTGAGAAGAACCAGGAGATCATTATACATGGCAACAGCAAGATTATACAGTGATCAATTCTGATGAACATGACTCTTCCCAACAATTGATACCAGTTCTAATGATCTTATGATAAAGAGAGCCATCTACATCCAGAGAGGTGTGAGGGATGTAGAAGACCCTTATCCAAAATGATTACTCAGAGATCACTCAGTGGGAAGGCAGAAAAGATGTTTATTGAAAACCTTCGGAGGATGAGCCATCCCATCACGAGATAAGAAAGAGAAAGCTCACTGTAGGAGGGCTAAAGAAGTAGTAAAGATACATAGCTTTTATACAAGAAATTACATCACAAGTAAGAGAGCATTGAGAAGGGGAGGGGGAGGCATCTAATTGGTTGTTGCTATTTGGGGAGACTGGAATGGAAGGTTTCTGTTTCCCCAAAATCTCCTGATTTCTAGGAAACAGAAAGTCAGGCCTTCAGACTTAATTAAGCAGAGAGTGGTTCAGCTAATAGACTAAATATCGATAAATGTCAAATACCAATAAATGTCATCAGCTCAGGTTAAGTAAATATGTTTTTAGCTGGCCAAGCTCAAGTAGATTTGAGCCTGCACATATTATACAGATCATAGAGGAAACACAGAAATAATGAAAATAAAATACAGAAAAAGAATTCATACATTCCTATAAGTTCTACTGTGAGAAATGAATTTGGATCACAACATAACATTCTCATTCTTTGTTATTTTGATTTCTTACTCATTTGCTTTTTTTATCTGATTTTTCTTGTGCAAAAAGAGAATTGTATACCTATGTTTATACATAGTGCATTTAACATATATTTTAACATGTTTATATATATTGGATTGCTTGCCATCTAGGGGAGGGGGGTGGGAGGAAAGAGGAGAAAATCTGAAACACAAGGCTATGCAAGGATCAATGTTGTCAAATCATCCGGGCATATGTTTTAAAAATAAAAAGCTTTAAAACTTTAAAATTATGATAAAAATTATTTTCACATACAATTAGGGAAAAATAAATAAATGATATGTACATGTATGTATGTCTGTGTATGTGTGTATAATTTCACTCAGTCATCTCATGAGCTCTCATGGATTCAATTATAATCTTACTCAATTGATTCCAATAAGTATTTGTTCAGCCCTAATCTGTCTTCTGATCTCTAGTCAAGCATTTCCAGCTGCTTATTAGTCATCTCCAAGTAGATATCTCATAGATATTTCAAATTCAACATGTCCAGAACTGAACTTAATATCTTTCCCTCTAAACCCTCCCCTCTTTCTATTATCCTTTCTACTATCAAAGGCACCACTTTCTTCTCAGTTACCCCAACTTTTGAAGTTCTTTATAATCTGGCTTCTTTTTGCCCTTCCGTCTTCTTACATTTTATTCTCCTTCACGTATGTATTCTTTGGTCTAGAGACACTGGCCTCCTTACAGTTCTTTGCAAAAAGGTACTTCATCACCCAACTCCGTTCATTTTCCCTAATATTCTCCATGTTTAGAATTTTCTCTTATCTCTGCCTCTTGGCTTTTCAAATCCCAGCTAAAGCTTCACCTTCTACAAGAAATACTTATTGGTCCTTCTTGATCTTAATATTTTCCCTTTGAGATTATCACCAGTTTATCATATATGCATGTATATTTATTTATCCTAAGACTATCTTCCATTTGTCATATATATGTTAGTATAAGTATGTGTTTGTTTTTTTAATAATTCCTGTGATAAGCATTGGAGATACCAAAAAAAATAAAACACACAAACACAAATTTGCATATATATGTGGGCATGCAGATAAATGTGCGTATGGTATTCATATATATGTATGCATTCACACACACACACACATACATATATACATAAAAATCTTGTTCGCATATAGTTGTTTGCCTGTTGTCTCCCTCATTAGACTGTGAGTTCTTTGAGAGCAAATGTTGTGTTTTGTTTTTCTGTGTATCGCCAGTGCTTGACACAAGGCCTGGCACTGCTAGGCACTTGATAAATCTTTGTTGACTTGTGTCATTTTATCCTACTTGAATATAATAAGAATCATGGAACTTGAGAGTTGGAAGGAAGGTCAAGAGTCTACATACATATCATCAACTGAGAATCAGTGGTCATCCAGTCTATGCTCAAGTACTTTCTGAAGCATCACATTCTACTTCAGTATACTTTGATCATTAGGAAATTTTATCTGACATAAATCTAGAAAGGCAGTATGGCATAGTGGATAGAAACTTAGCCTCCAAACAAGAAAATCCTGGATTTAAGTCTTACTGGGATCATCCTGGGCAAATCTCTGAACCTTTTAGTGCTTTAGGTCAGACTCAAATAGAAAAAAGTCATAACTTTCTGTAAGGATCCCTGTAAACTACACATTATCTTAAAAACACACAATAATATTACCTATGCTATTGTATTTTTAATTTTAAAAATATTTTCCAATATTAATCTGGTTCTGGCCCATAGTCAGGATTGTTTCAGCCTGGTCTTAATGTTTGACATTTCTATTATGGGTAATTTTCTAAAATATAAAAAAAAAAAAAAAAGAATGAATAAGTAAAATATCCTTGAACTGGAAGCAAAATTTTTTTTAAATCCTTTTTAGTTTCTCTAGAAATATTAAGAAATTTTTTTTTTCCTCTAACAATCTCTCTAAAATCTTTGGAAAGGTGAATGATGGGTCAGAAAAAAGATATGATCTAGAAGGAATGAGATAGTGGCTTCATTATTCAATACAGGAATGTTAACCCAGAATGAACCACCTATTTTTAACTATTTCAAGATTTCTGTCTATAAATGTTAACTGAAATTGTGGGACAGAGTAATGTTGGAGGACATGGGTATAGTCTGGACATCTCCTATCCAAGCTAAGGATGGCTTGGATATAGATAAATGATAAATAAAATTGGGAAAGACAAGCCAAAAAAATAGATTTTGGATTTTTTAAAAATTAAGTATTTTTGATTAAAAGTTTTACTTTTTTTTCATTAGTGTTAATAAAATTTTTTCTTGGACACCACAGATCATGTCATCTATAAATTTTCATTTTATGTATTTCTTGTCCATGCCTTCCTATAAATCCTGCAGGAGAGGTTTTCTGGCAAAAAGTTGCATTTAGATCTCTTGATATTGCAAGAATCCATACCAAGGGAGCATATTCCACTAGTGACTCCTCATTCTTACTACCTGACTTTCCCAGTTTGTTTCCTAGTCATACTTCTCTCCATTAATCTTAAATATTCTCTTAGTTATTACCCAACATTGTAGCCTTTATCCGATGTGTTTATTTTTTGTCTCAGATTTTTGTTATCTATAAATCTGAAGGTATATATCTTTGCCTTTATCCATAAAATGGATAAAAATGTAAAACAATATGGGATCAAGCACAGATTCTTGAGGCATTCAGGTTGTGGAGAATTCTTTTCCACCATGACAACTAATTATTAACAATTAAGCATAGGAATCAACCATTCAACCATTTTCAAATCTATAAAATCTATAATTTCTACTCCACATCTCTCCATTTTTTCCCCATAGGAAAAGCATGAGAAATTTTTGTCAAATGATTTGTTAAACTTATTTGTAGCATCTTCTGAATTACCAGTTTGGCAATCTTATTAAAAAAAATAAAGTTAATGTGATGACTTTTAAAAAATAATTGTTTTCAAGCAAGGCCAAGAGATCATTATATACTTCAACAACAATACTATATGATGATCAATTCTGATGGACTTGGCCATCCTCAGCAATGTGATCAACCAAATCATTTCCAATGGAGCAGTAATGAACTGAACCAGCTACACCCAGAGAAAGAACTCTGGGAGATGACTAAGAACTATTACATTGAATTCCCAATCCCCATATTTTTGCCCACCTGCATTTTGGATTTCCTTCACAGGCTAATTGTACAATATTTCAGAGTCTGATTCTTTTTGTACAGCAAAATAATGGTTTGGTCATGTATACTTATTGTGTATCTGATTTATATTTTAATATATTTAACATCTACTGGTCGTCTTGCCATTTGGGGGAGAAAATGGGGGAAAGAGGGGAAAAATTGGAACAAGAGGTTCAGCAATTGTCAATGCTGTTAAGTTACCCATGCATATAACCTGTAAATAAAAGGCTATTAAATTAAAAAAAAAAAGAAAACTATCTTTGCATATATTAAAAAAAATAAAAAGTTCTCATTATATACAAAAAAAAAAAAGGAAAAAAAATAATTGTTTTTCAGTAATTGAGCTTTTTTTTCTTTTACCTGCCCAGCTTATTAGAAAAAGAAAGAAAAAATCAGTTACGTAACAAGAGAAGGGAAGCAAAACAAAGTTACAAAATGGCTATGTCCAAAAATGTATCTCTTTTAAAAAAGTATATAAATTGGTATTTTTAATGAAGAATGAAGATGATATGGTATCTGCTGTGGATCCTGGTGGCCAACAGTCTGGTGATGAACCTCTGCAAAACCTAGCTGGGTTGTTTATTAGGTCACAGAATACCAGGACCATTCTTAAAGTCTTTCCAACTTGGTAGAACCTATCTGAGCATGTACTTCAGTGGCAAAGCCTTCAAGAATCCAAGGTCACCTTCATGCTGGGATGAGACATACTAGGATTTTGTGGTCAGTTACATACACGTAGCCCATAATTTTACTAGTAAAACACAGGACAGAATATTATAGTCAAATCAGAGATAATTTTTGTTGCAGTTGTCTGGTCAGTGGGGGGAAAAATACTAAGGAAGGACATGGAATGATGTCATCCACTTTCTCTGAAAAAATAGTCACTGAACCACTCTCCTCCCCAACCACATCCCCTGCTTGGGCTGAAGGTGGGGGTTTATCGGTAAGATAAAGTGCTCAACATAATATCTGGCACATAGTAATAATGTAATAAGTAATTAAGTAATAAATTAATAATAAATGCTTGCTACTTTTCTATTGTCTCTACTCAGAGAAGCTAGGAAAAGATGGTGAATAGAAAGTGATTCAGCTTCTATTAATCCTCAATGGAGCAATAACCCCATTAACAGAGCCAAGATAATGGATCTAAGCCTCAGCATTTAACACAATGCCTGCCCTTAGTAGGCACTTAAATGTTGATTGATTGCTTGATTAAGAAGCACAATAATAAAAGTATCCTTTCAGAATTAGCTGGGTCCTCTTTGGGCACAGGTACCAGAAAGGTTTTTTCCTTCCTTTTTTTCCTAATAAATTCCTCTGTACAAAAAATTATATTCTGCATTTTTCTTGCTAAAGAACTGCTTCTATCCCTATTAGAGCTGTTTTCAGAGGAAAGATGAATATATAGATCTTTGCAATATATAGATAGAGGGAGAAATTTAAAAAATAAGCAAAGTACTTTGTCACTGGAATGAGAAAATTTAGCAGCATAATGCTTCAACATAAACACCATTATCTGTAGAACTAAATTTATATTGTTTTTCAAGTATATGACAATAACATGTAATAGATTTATTACAATTAAATTAATAAATATTTTAAAATTTACCTTAGTTTCTAATACATTAAATACTGATACATATAATCCATGTAAACAAAAGTTCTTTGAGTTCTTCCATAATTTTTAAAAGTATAAGGGATCTTATAAAGCAACAATCATCAAAACTTTTTGTTACTGGCTAAGAAACAGAATGGTGGATCAGTGAAATAAGCTAGATACACAAAACAGTGGTCCTCAGATCATGCTCTAAAACTCAGCAGAAGAGTCACTGCACATTGCTTTGATGGAAGGAGTTTCCTCACTAGGACTTCCTACATCAATCAAAGTACGAGTCCAGTTAAAAAAAAAAATTACATTATGTTTTGTTGCTTTTTTTTCCTTATTTTCCTCTGTTTTGATCTGATTTTTCTCCCACAGCACAATAAATGTGGAAATATGTTTAGAAGAATTGCATATGTTTAACCTATTTTGGATTACTTATTGTCTAGGAGAGGTGGGGCAGGGAGGAAGGGAGAAAAGTTGGAAAGGTTTTGCAAAGGGTAATGTTTAAAACTAGTTTTGCATGTATTTTGAGAAATAAAAAGCTATTATTACAAAAAAGAATTATGTTAACCACGAGGAAAAAATCAATAACAATACAGAATGAATAGCATTTATTTTTATTTGTTATGTTCCATTCCATATAAGTTAAAAACCAGTGTGTTAATTCAATTGTTCTATCATAATGTTTTATAAAACAGAAAAACTTCCCCTCTGCTACAATAACAGATCCGTTTTCTAGGCCATAATGATACAACATGGAAGAGAGAAATGTTTAAATATGAATAATCATAACTAGGCCTAAAATCATACCTTGTCAAAGTTAAACATCTGAAATATCAGTACTGGAAAAATAACATCCAAACTCTAGCAAGTCACCATTCTCTGAACAGTTAAAACAAACACGTTCTAATTCCCGTGTTTTTCTTTGCAAGCATTAATGTTGTAAAAAGTTAAATTCCACATATAGCAGTTCTAAGTGTATCTACATAATCCTAATGATAAACAAATACTCTGAAATTATAATAATATTATTATAGCTAATGTTTACATAATATTCAGTCATTGTCAAGTAGTACTCAGCTAAGAACTTTACAACATTTGATCCTTATAACATCCCTAGCCTCCGAGGTAGGTGTTATTATTAACTCCATTTCACAGATGAAGAAACTGAGGTTGAATGACTTGCTCAAGGTCACACAGTTTAGTGCCTAAGGCTAAATTTGAACTCTTCTTGACTCCAGACCCAGCACTCTACCCACTGTGCCACCTAGCTGCCTAGAAATTGAATAAAATGATGCATAATTTCAGTATGTTTTCATCTGGGTTATAGAAAAAGATTCTTTACACTATGAAGATGCTTTCCCTAGCTATATTAGTGCTGGTTGGGACTGCCATTTTAGTTTATCTACTATCTCACAGACAAGCCTCTTCTACTATCATTCAACTTGCAACAACCCCACCCTGCCCTTCTCTAATCCTTTGTTTTCTAATTTCTCCACATGCTTCCCTACCATTTGCACAGATACAATTGAAAGGAAGACCTACTCACTTAACTGTTTTGTAATCATCAATGACATAGAAGCCCAAAACTATAAAGAAAAATAGACTCTGTTGAACGTATGAAGACCAAATGACAATTGTTCCCTTCTCTCATTCATATTATCTGTTGTGTAACAGTGAGTTCAATCTCTACTGTTTGGTAGCAGTCACTAAATTAAACCAGTCACACATGTGACTGGTGATGAACAATAATTAAATAGCCTTGCCCTCTTCCTTCTGATTTTTTACAAAGAGAAATTAAGGGAAAAGGAAGAAGGAAATGAGAGGCCTGATCCTTTAGATCTTTTATTCCTCTTTTTTTTTTTTTTTAAACTTTGTCAGAAACAGCAAGAAATGACAAAGAACGCTTAGCCTTTATTTTCTCCTAAATGGAGTGGAAGGAGAGAGTTGGAAAAAATTTTTTAAGCCATCCTATTAGAAACACAGTCTGCTCCACCATAATTACACTGGCTTCAAGATACTTAAAGGAAAGAGTCAAAGGTCTGGATTTAATAAAGATTTTCCTGAGTGAGTCTAGACATCAGTTTTGGATTGGTTTTACCAAAGGAGGAACCTGATAATGGTCTTGAAGAAGGGTCTCTAGACTATTTACAGAACTATTTTCCTGAAGATGAAGATCAGTTTGGTAGGAACTTGACACTATGCAATTAAAGGTCAAAGAGGGCTAAACTTTCATTATAATCCTTCCCTCTTGAAAGTTTGGTCCCATTCGCCCAGAGGTGAATAGAAAGAATGAATTATCTGCACACGTAATTTGGAGTCTTACTGACCTGTAATATTACAAATGGCCCTGGCAAGGACAGAGACAAGGCAGAGACATACAAGTAAAAAAGACATAGAAAGATCTGGCAGTGCATGAGATTGTTACCCTGATGTCAAGTAGGCAAATGTGTTATCAGCAGAAGGATTGTGCTCCCTTTGAATAAACTTTGTAGAAGTCCTTTTGGCACTTTAAAACCAAGCAGTCTGAAGTTGCTCTTTGGGGACAGACCAATCCATCAGTCCTGCTGGATTCCCAGCAGGTTACAGCTAACATCCCATAAACGCCTTGCTGTTGTCATGTTGCGTCCCCGGGAAGAAATCCATGCAGGACTACATTCACTAGAGAGAAAAGAGAGACTGATGTTATTGACTTTGTCCATGAAGCAGACTTGTTTGGTCCAAGCTCTGGATAAAGTATAGCAACAATAATAATAGCTAACATTTATATATCATTCTATTTCAGGCGCTTATTATCTCATTTAACCCTCACAATAACCCTAGGAGGTAGGTGCTATAATTAACAGATGAGGAAACTGAGGCAAACCTGGCTTGCCCAGGGTCATATAGCTAGTAAGTGTCTGATGCCACATTTGAATTCGGGTATTCCTCCCTCCGTGCCCAGTGCTCTATACACTATTTCACCTAGCTACCTAATATAACAGAAAAAGCACTGTGTTAGTTCCACAGGCTTGAGTTCAAATCTGAGTTTGAGCCAGAAACAAGTCCAGAGGATTAAAGATGAAACACACTATCCACCTCCTGCCAGAGGTTTAAAATACAGGATAAGACATGAATTCTTGGACATGGTCAATGAGTAAATTTGTTTTGCCTAGATTATTTGTATTATGAGAAAATTAGCATTTTCTTTCAGAAAAATTTTCCAATAAGATAGAAAGAGGAAGAATGGGAGGGAGAAATCATGTTTCTTTTACATATGCCATGTCACCTCTCTAGCCCTGGGTTTCCTCATCAATAAAATTAGGGGATTGAACAAGATGATCTAAGATCCTTTCCAGGTTTAACATTCTTTGATTAACAGATGGTTGTTGAAAAGATAGAATGAACTATTAAAATGAAACTTTTACTTTACCACTTGATAGTGGTTGGTACAGTGTACATTATCATTATAAATGAACCAATAAGCCTTAAGTATTTATTATGTGCCAGGCACTACATTAGGTACAACAAATAAAAAGATTAAAATGAAGAGTCTCTATGTCCAAGGACTTTCCAACCCCTCAGAAGAGACAACATACATATTTAAGAAAATATAAAATATATAAAAAGCAATTACAAGATATTTTGAAGGACAAGGTAAAAACACAAGCATCTGGGGAATTAGAAAAGACTTCATGTTCATGTAGGAGGTGGTTCTTAAGTGGAACTCTGAAAGAAGTGAGAGACTTTTAAGAGAAAGAGATGTAAAGGGAATGTGTTCTAGGAATGGGGGATTATCAGTGAGTAGGGATGAATAACATGAATTGTTATGTTTGAAAAATAGCAAAGTGAGTTTCTTTGACCACAAAGCCCAAGAAGGGGATTAATGTATAATAATTAGATTTTAAGCTTCTTGATGACAATGTTGGTGTTTGCTTTTTTTAGTATCCCTAACACTTAGCACAATACTTGGCACATAGAGGCTGCTTAATAAATGCTTTGTTGTTTGCTAGGTAATGATCCTGGAAAGGTGGACTGAAACCTACTTAGAAACGCCAAAGGAGTTTGATCCTAAAGGCAATGGAACTTATATAACAAAGAAGTTAAAAGGTTAAACTTGAGTGAAAGATGGATTCCAGAGGGAAGAGACTGAAGACAAAGATCTTCTAGCTTATGTGAAAAATAATGACTGTTTGAATTACAATAGTGGTGTATTAAAAAAGCTCCATAAGCACAAAGAATATATCTAATTTATCTTCATTATATTTCCTTGTGCCTCAATAAATGCTTGTTGAATATACAACTGACCAAAGCAATCAGACTAAAATTAAAGTCCATAAAATTGGAAAGGGATCCCTCTTCAAAGATCATCTTTCGAAGAAGACTGCTCCTAAGTCAATGAAAATAAAGATTTATCTATTTTGTATTTCTAAATTTTATAGATGATAAGAATATTTTATGGCTATGTTTGGAAATCTGCTCCAGTAGATAAGTAGTTGGAACCCTACATCTTACTAATAGAATGTATATAGCCACAATATTCATAATCATGGGTTCTCAGATAAATGCCATCATCATCTAGATCGAGAACTATGGAGATTGAATATGGTAATTTATAGTAAGAGTATAGCCCTAGGTGAAAACCTGTGTAACGGAAACTATGATGTACCCACAAGAGAACACATCTGAGGTTAACTGACTCAGATATTCCTGTTTTATATGAATGCAGGAGTATCTGTTTTGGTTGTCCTTAGGCATCTGAGAGCCAATATTGGTTAACTTTAGGAGTGTAACTATAATCATTATAAAGTGTATTTTTATATTAAAATGATGAAGAAAGAAAGGACAAAACCTTCTGGCTTATTAGGACAATAGAGCTTACCAGAAAACCTTACATCATAAAGTTCTGAAATCTTGAACAGATGTACAGGACAAAATTGAACTATAGATGAATCAAGAGAATTATAAATAACTGTGAATTTTGTAATTCATGGTATCATAATTAAGGTGCAGAAGATCCATAACAGTTCAAATATGACTTAGAAGCATGATGGACAAATCATTCAGGAGCTGCCCAACTCAATATCAATATGCAAAAAAATTATCAATAATATTTATCAGTAACATGAAAATAACTCAATAATTTATATTTCTATCAATATAAGGCTTATTTAAAAACTCTGGATATGTTGTCATGCAAATGACATTCTATGGAGGAAAAATTTGACCTCTATAAACACAGTCATACCTGAAATGTTTCCCACTCAGAGGCTCAAGGCCCTCGGTCAAAGCACAATACAGGCTGGTCTGGGCTCCCTCCTGCGGGGTCTTACTAAAGGAGGAGAACAGCTTCAATAACAGTTTCATGCAAGTTGAATGCCGGAACAACTCAGAATTGACGGTTCCAGGGTGCACAGAATATGTAGTTACCCCAGTACCTAGAATGAGAAGAACAGGGATTGTGGGAGGTCACATACAAAAACCCAAAATCTCAATCATTGGTTTATTACCAACATCATCTTAGAAGTCTAGGGCATAAGGCAGGCTCTTGAGGCCATCAATGGGACCCATCTTTACACAGAACAAGCCTGAAAACCTGCTACTTTATTTGACTTAGAAATGGTAAGAGTCCAAACTTACACCTTGATAAATGAAGATCAAGTCCCTAGCTACCTCAGGTTGTAGATCCTTATTTATTTTCCAACAGGCCACTGAGCAAGAGATGCTTGAAGAAGTAATAGGTGAGGCCCATATTGTAGGATTCTTTATCCTATACATTTTAGGAAGATTCTGCCTAAATAAAGAGGGAGGGAAGACAACTGGATTCCCTATTGCTTTTTTACCATTTCTGTTCTACTACCTCCATTCTTCTGCAGGTCTACCTTTTAGTCTCCGAGCTAACTCCTGGGTAAAAAGCACATTGGCCAGCTTGCTGTGGCAGTAGGCAAGGCCCCGGTTATAGAACTTCTCGCCATGTAGGTTGTAAAAATGGATCCTGCCAAGGTGAAATGCCAAGGAAGATAGGTTTATCACCCTTGATGGGGCTGATTCCTTCAGCCTGTCCAACAGCAGATGGGTCAGAAGAAAATGACCTGAGAAGGAATACAGAAAAGGAGAAAGTTCAGAGGCAATAATAGTATGGGGCCAATTAGAGAAAATGTCAAATCAAGTTTCTCATTTTATCTCATCACTAGCATGTTTACAGATAATGCTAAGGTTCATAAAGTGCTTTACATATATTGTCTCATTTGATTCTCACCAAAAACTTGGAAAGATTGGTACTTAAAGATACTATTCTCATTACAGATGAGGGAACTAAATTTTTGACTTGCCCTATGTTTCTCAACTAGAAAGCTGGGTCAGAAGTGGACTTTTGGTTTCCACTGTTCCATGCTATCTTTTTAATGAAAAATTAGCACTATCCCAAAGATAAATGTGAAGTAGTCAATATGACTGTAGAAGTTGCTGGGCACAAATGCAGTGGCCCAGAGAGAGTACCAGAATCCAATCTTTTGGATAAATAGTGGATCAGATCTTTTTGTGAACAACTTGGATGAAGTGGCGCCAGAAGTTAGATGCCAGAGAGTAATTTCTGTTCAACGGGAACTGCCTGAGATTAGGAATTTCTCCTACAACAGGTTCAAAATATGGACATGGTGATAAGGGATTATTGCTGAAGCAACTGCAGGTGTAAAAGCAATGTGATGGCTGTGAACATCCTAAACTAAACTGAATCTAAACCAGAGACTTGTAAGGAAGGAGAACTTGGCAATATCTTCTGCTTTCTAACTCTGTTAGATTTCTTACCTAAGTGATTGACTCCGATGTGCATCTCAAATCCGTCAGCTGTCTTAGAGTAGGGGCACATCATCACTCCTGCATTGTTGATCAGGATGTGAAGCTGTTTTTCCTCTGCAAAGTACAGAGGAAGAGATGAGGATTTAGCAGCAGCCATAAAGCTACCCATGCCCTGGATACATGCCCAGCCTACTTGCATATGATGAGACATGGGAAAAAAAAAAAGACTCAAGAATCAAATCTTTATTTTTCTATCAGTTGCATAGGTCACATTCAATCCATAGATCAATAATCAATCCTGTATCCTACTAATAGATTTTATCTAATTCCATATGCTACAAAGAAGATAGATTTGCATGAAGTAGGCAAGAAATTGACAGATGCAGGTAACTTCCAGACCCTTAAGAGAAGAATCAGAAGTCACTTATTTATGGAAAGTGAGGCGTTTCTTAAATGTAGAGATTTTTTTTTAGAATAGCGAGCCACACAGTGAGAGTGCTATTCCCATTCTTGTTTCTTGTCCCTTCTTTGATCCTTTTCTCCCGATTATTCAGTTTTGCTCTCACCTGCCAAGAAGGCCTCAGCAAAAGTTCGTATTGATTTGGTGTCAGCCAGGTCCAGCTTCCGCACCAGCACCTGTTGGTTCCCCGTCTTAGCCCGGATTTCACTGGCTGCCAACTCCCCTTTTTGTAAATCCCTACAAGCAATATATACTCGAGCTCCTAAGAGTAAAGATATAAACAAGTTCAATTTTTGTGTACAGTACTACTGTGCTGATTTTGAGAACAAATCTAGTGGTAATGCTCATGATGGACTTAGGGGAGGTTCTTACATAACTGAAAGGGGCATTGTCTCGTAAATCTATACTCTATATACATCACCCCCACCCTTAATTCTTCATCATGTGGAAAAGGGAATCACAAGTTGGGATCCAGAATATGGGGGAAGTTAAATCATCCTATCTGGGTAAAGGGGAAGCATGATCCACTCAGTTTAATTCCCACCAGGCTTGGGAGCCCGTGCATTGAGGCAAAGTGCAATAAGGAAAGACAAAATAGTTACTGAATAAATCTCAGGTAATCAATGGAGATAGGAAAGGGGGGAGATACCCAAAGTTCAGGATGGGTATAAATAGGGTATAACAACAGAGATTCTTTTTTTCCTTTTTATAGATTTTTATTGACAGAACATGTGCATGGGTAATTTTTCAGCATTGACCCTTGCAAACACTTCTGTTCCTACTTTTCCCTTCCTTCCCTCCACCCACTTCCCTAAATGGCAGGTAGTTTCATACATGTTAAACATTTTAAAGTATATCTTAAATACAATATATGTGTACATATTTATACAGTTCTCCTAACAACAGAGATTCTTAAGAGGACAGTAAGCTCAGACCAATCTGACTGACCAGGATGAACTGTTCAAGGAGGAATCTATTAGATTTATTTTACAGAGAAGGTAGCTGGGGCACAAAGTATTAGAATTTTATTCAGCAAATTACTAACATTCATAGTACACATCATGGTATGCAAAGCTTTGTAGTGGTATAGCATCAGAACTCAAGTGGGGACAACAAAATTCAGGTTCCAAGGATACTCTTAAATTCTGAACCATAGATACCTAAAACTAAGAGGGAAAAGATGAAATAACAAGAAAAAGAAAATAAAAGCTGGAGAGGACTGGAGGAACATAAACTTGCCTCTCTGAGCAAGGTCTTTGGCTGTCTCCTTCCCAATGCCTGTGTTGGCTCCAGTAACTATTACCACCTTTCCAGGAAGCTGAACAGTTGATGTACATACTCCTTTGGAAAGTGCTTTCCTACAGAGGAAAAGAAAAAAATTCATTTTTTTCTCCCACAAGCTCCCCACCTCAGCCTGGGTTTCTTATACTTATTTGATTTTTTTTCCCATTGCAGTGGCTTTCAGACAATAAACATCTTTTATTATCCTGTGAAAGATTTTTTGAGGCTGGACTTTTTTTTGGAGGAAAAGATGGAAGGAGCTTGCAAAGGCAAGTAGTCTTAGTGCTTCCAGTTAAATGAATTGTGTCTATTTCATGCTAATAGTAGAGGCAGCTAGATGGTTAATAGATAAAGTACTGGGCTTGGAGTGAGAAAGGCCCAAGTTAAAATCCAGTCTTAAACATTTACCAATTATGTGACTCTGGGTAAGTCATTTAACCTCCGTTTACTTTAATCCACTGGAAAAGGAAATGGCAAATCACTCCAGTATCTTTGCCCCCCAAAATCTCATGAATCCACAATCTTCTCCAGTCTTCCTAATCTATATTTTCCCACTGGACCCAGATGGCTCTGGAGGGGAAAGTGAGGCAGATGACCTTGCACAGCCCTCCCTCACTTAAATCCAATTTACTTGCATGTCATGGCATCATCTCCCTGATGTCAGGGTTCTTTTAGAAAATGAAGGACAAACAACAAGAGCTTAAGAACTAGGACTAGAAAAAAATGGAAACAGAATGGGTACCCATCAATTGGGGAATTTTGGTATATGATTATGATGGAATGTTGTTATGCTATAAGAAATGATGAGCAGGATGCTTATAGAAAAACCTATAGTCTTTTATAAACCAATACAAAGTGAAGTAAGCAAACCAGAACACTGTACATGGTAACAGCATATTGTAATAATTGTAACCATGGAAAACTAAGCTACTCTGATCAAGACAATAATCCAAGACAATTCTAAAGAACCCTTAATGAAAGATGCTATCACCTTCTCCCTAGAGAGATAATTGATGAACACTGAGTACAGACTGAAGTACTTTTTTTCACTTTCTTTTTACCCCCCTACCCCAGGATTTTCTGTATGTTTTCTTTTGCAACATGGCTAACATGGAATTATATTTTGCATGACTTTGCATGCATACTCAGTATATTACTTGCTTCTCAAAAGGTATGGGAGGTATAGGAGGGAGTGAGAGAATTTGGAACCCAAAATTTAAAAAAATGAAAGTTAACAAAAATTTTTAAATGTTAATTGAGAAATATTTAACAAAATGCCATATTTATGTATATATTTAAAAGTAACAAACTAATTCAAAAAATGGGAAAAATATATGAATTGATGCAAAGCAAAACACAGTATAAATCTACTATAATGGAAACAAATATCCAAATTTGGGTTTACTGAAAAGACCAATTTTGATCTTAGAAAAAAAGCATTGAAGGATACTCTATACCTAAGCGGAGAGTTTGAAGTGCCTTGGATATGGAATGTCAGAAAGCAGATTTGTAAGTTATTTAACTGTCTGTTACAAGTGAGGATTCATTATGAAGGCATATTGGGAAATAACTGTGATGTGAAAAATGAAGTTACATTTTTTTATATTAAAATGGCAATTTAAAAAAATGAGAATTAGACTCTCGGTCAGGAGGGCATTGGGCTTCAATTTCAACAATTAACTTTCTGCCTTTGTATCCCAAACACTTAGCACAGTGCTTGGCACATAGCAGATCACAAGCCTTATTCTGTAGAAAGATTACATCTCTGTTGCACACTGGGTATGCTTTCTTATTGCCTTGGCACAAAGCCAGTCCTGTGAAAAAAATTTTTTGAAATTATAATACTTGATCCTTGTGTAAGAGGTTTTGTTTAGTGAGGCAGTAAGATGGAAGAAGATTGCTTGGATTGAAACCAATTCTGGGATAGAAATCTAGTGCTGGCATTAATATTCATTTCTCTGAAACTTTGTGTTCTAAATTTTTCTCCCTCCTTCCTTTATCCCACCTCTACCCCCAAACAGCAAGCAATCATATAAATTAAATATGTACAATCCTGGTGCTGACTTTAGCTATGTGTCCCTGGGTACAGCAACTAAACTTTCTGGGCTAGAGTACCCATAACTGCAAAGTGTGGGGTAACATCTATACTACTTTCTTCAAGCATTGAGAAATATTTTATAAATCTTAAAAAATAATACAAATATAAATTATTTCCTAGATTGCCTCCAAAATCTTTAGTTTGCACCTTTATCTCCAATCTGCAGATAAGATTATCTGTACTGTATATAGGATCCTAAACAGGATTTCTGAAAGTAAAGAAACAAGAATAGTAAATAACCAACATGAGGACAGGCAGTATTCAGACTAAGAACAAATATAGTTGCAACTCGGTTTTTTTTTTTTTTTTTCTGTTGATCTGAGGAATATATATTTTTTATTTTTTTTTAAAAATAACTTTTTATTGACAGAACCCATTCCAGGGTAATTTTTTACATTATCCCTTGCACTCACTTCTGTTCCGATTTTTCCCCTCCCTCCCTCCACCCTCTCCCCCAGGTGGCAAGCAGTCCTATACATGTTAAATAGATTACAGTAGATCTTGGATACAATATATGTGTGCAGAACCGAACGGTTTTCTTGTTCCTCGGGAAGAATTGGATTTAGAAGGTATAAATAACCCGGGAAGAAAAACAAAAATGCAAACTGCAACTTGTTAAGGTTTGTTTACCCCATATTATGATCTCCTTTTCTACTAAGCCATGAAAAAGGCCAGCTTTTTGATTCTTAGGACTCTTTAAAAAACAATCTATTTTTCATGCCACAGAAGATGTTTCAATGGGCTTTTTTTTCCCATTCAAATCTTGAATCTATAAGATGCAATTTCATACATACACCCTCACTATTTTATGGTTGTAACAGTCTCTATGGTCTATTCCATGGACTATTCAATGTTAAAAACAAAACCAAACCAAAGAAAATCAAACTACCAAATTTTGCAAACAGGGCTCTCCTCCTTATTTCCCATAGCACTTTGATGTTTCAGTCCTTAAAGTTAAAAGAATCTAGACATAGATTATCTAAATCTGCGATTTCATCAGTTTCATCCAACTACCTTTACAATGTAAGACATTCAGTTGCCTGTGACACTGAATTTAAGGAATTTTCTCACTGTTGCAAAACATTACATGCCAGAGGTCAAACCTTAACTCAGATCTTTTGAATTTAAGGAGAAAGAGCTACAGAAAGAAGAGAATATAAGAAACAAATTTAAATCCTTAAATGCCATTTAATGCCACTAGTTGCCCACCATCTTCTGATGCTCCAAAATTATTCTTGGTTAGTCATCCAAACTCAACCAATCAACACACAGTAGTTTTCCTCTTTGCTCAGGGGAAAATCTTTGTCTTCCCCTTGATTTTGAGAAAATGAAGCCCATTCAAAAAAGTGAGCAGGTACGTTTCTAAGTCCTAATGAAAGGAGATGCAATTCAGGAAGTAACACGTATCCCCCTCAGCCTTAATAAAATATACCCTCTGTGAACTTTTTCTTTTGACTCTGAGACTAAGAGAGCAACTGAGTCATTTTTTCCCTGGCTCATACTCCTAATGAAAAATGGAAGGTGTTACAATTCTTTGGAGCCGAACTCTTTCAGTGAGTTTGTACTTTTGCCGGAAGGTCAAAAGAGATAACAATCAAGACTTAGCCAGAACAGCGATTTTGTAAATTATCAGTGCGGACGGGAATTACGGCGGGGGGAGGGGGCAGGGGGCAGGGGGCAGGGGGAAATGTGCTCTCTCTAATCTGAAACCCTAGGTTAAGAATGTTGAGTTTGGGCCGGGGGAGGTTGGGTCCTAGGTCTATGATTTCTTCAAACTACTTCCACTAGAGAAAACAACTTCGTGGAGGTTGCATTGATCCCAAGAAAAACACTATTTTTTGCTTTTCATCTTCTCTCACGGGGACTGTCCAAAACCCCATTGAGCCCCTGCCACCATGGGCATATTAAACCTCCTAAAGGAAGGAGCCGCCCTGATCTCCCAGGACTCTGGCCACTGGGAGTGGATCAGAGATTCCCCGAGGCCACCGGACTACAAGCCGGGCCCGCAAGCTGAGCCCTCCCCCGCGTTTGGCTAGGACTACCCTTTGCAAGGAGCCCCCATCGGGCTCAGCCCTCGGAGGCCCTCCAGCTAGGAGCTTCCTCCGCAGCGAGAAGCCCCTCACCTCTTCAGGAAGGTGGGCTGAGGGAGAAAAGGGGAGAGGAATGGGATGGCCGCAGAGCCGGCCGGCCGGCCACCAGCCCTCACTCACCTGATGTAGGGTGCTGCCAAGACCAGGAGGAAGACAAATGAAGCCAAGAGCACCAGAACCCCGAACATCTTTCCCTAAATTGGCAGGGCTGAGCCCCAGGTAAGGATGATGCAGATGTCTTGGTGCCTCTAACTAGCACCAGCTACTATGGCTGGCTCTCTCTGAGCACTTCCTATTTAAGTTGCAATAGGTTCAACTAGGGAAAAAAAAAAAAAACAAAGGCTTCTGGGCAATGTAGTTTAATTTAGACTTTTCTTAGAAGCCGAAATTTAGAAGCTGGGATTAGTGCTACAGGATTTCTAGTAAATCCCATCCCAGAGGTTTTTACCTACTCACTTGGGAAGGGAATGGAGGGGCAAACGGAGGATAAAATGACTCTTTGAATTTACTAGTGAATAATTGTTCTACCTGGTTTCATATAAAAAAAGTTTATCAGTTTCCTTTGTCTGGGTTTTAATCACACATAATTTAGTCACTTAAACTTAATGACCTATAGTTTTATCATCTGTCAAATGGGGATAATAATAACATACACCCTCCCCCCACCCCACCAATGAAATAATAATTGTAAATAACTTAGTATAGTTCCTGGCACATTTCAAGCACTATATGAATGTTAGCTATTTTGGTGGATTAGTGATAAGTGTCAGCACTGGAATCAGGAGGACTGAATTCAAATATGACCTCAGAAATTTATTATCTGTGTGATCCTGGCCATGTCATTCTACCTTGTTTGCCTCAGTTTCTTGTAAAATGAGCTGGAGAAGGAAAAAAAACCACTCTATTATCTTTGCCAAGAAAGCCCCAAATGGGGTCATGAAGAATCGGATACAACTACTCAATCAAAAAATAAATCTTCATGATCATTATTATATAACTTGAAGGAGAGGGGAAAAATAGGCTTTGTTTCAAGGACAGTTCCCTGTAGTAAAAGCTGATATTTATATAGTTTATCAAGTATTTTCCAGAGATTATTTTATTGGACCAACACTTAAGTCTTTGTGGACCTGAGAGTCAGTGGTTTTCCCCTAAATCCCAGAGAATTATCAGAGGCAGGATTTAAACCCAGGTTTGCCAACTTAAATTCTAACATTCTTTCTACTATACCATACAGTCTCTTCAATATATATAGCAAATACTTAATGAATTCCTTATTGGAAAAATTCAATCACTGTTTCATTCAAAATCAGAAAGTTTAAGATTAAATTGTATAGATTACAGTTTTTAGTGACTCATAGGATAAAACATTTCCATTGGTTTAACATTAATCTTCAATTCAATCAATTAACATTTATTAAGTACATTTGCTACATGTATAAAAAAAGGCGAAAGACAGTTCCTGCTCTTCAAAGAGCTTACAGATTAATGGATCTGATAACCAATGATCTCTATTATGTTGTAATCATAATTTCTTACATTTGCAGCACTACTGAGACCTTCACTCACCTCATTGAGCCCCGCAACAATATAATTATCAATATAATTTGGTATATTAAATTGTCTGACTGGAATTTTTTAATTGTAATTTAATATTTTATTTTTTCCCAGTTGTATATGAAAACAATTTTAACATTTTTTCAAATTCTGAGTTCCAAATTCCCTCCTTATCTCCTCTTCCACCCCTCATTGAAAAGGCAAGCAATTTGACATAGGATATACAAGTGTAGCACTTCACTGGTTTTTTTAAATAGTATTTTATTTTTCCAAATACATGTAAACATAGTTTTCAATATTCATTTTTGTAAGACTTGCTGTTCCAAATTTTTATTCCTCCCTCACCTTGGTCCCTTCAACATTTAAAATCCATATCTTTCAATGATGATAAATCTGGATATTTTAGATGTTTATCAAAGGTCTTTCATTGGGAAGAATTTAAGCGTATGAAATACATGTGTGACATTTATAAGTAACATTTGTTCAAAACAAACTTTTGAAAACTTGACACTTTTGGATTAAGTAAAAAAGCATGAGTTTTGAAATCTCTGATTGCCTTGGTTCTCAGCATTATCATTCTTTATTGAATTTATTTCTTATTAAAATATATAGTTTTAAGACCTTTTCTAACAATATTATGTAAATTTTGTAGCGTGGGTATATGGGAATATTGTTTGTATGTTGCTGTATTTTGTCTAAACTTTATTATCTTACTTTCATGCTATGTATCTAACATAACCTACCTATGAGAAACATGTTAGATAATGTAACTTTGTTACCAATTTATAATGTGTGTTTCTACCTTGTTTTATATACGTTATATAACATTCAAAAATAATTTTTTCCCTGATTGATAAAAGAATACAAAATGCAAAACCTACAATTTTGATAACTGAAAATTAACAATTGTTTTTCAGATTCTTATTATATTGAGAGTATTGTTTTATCTTGGGCTTGGGCTTGTCTAGCTACTGAACGAATACATTAGACACATTTAGGATTTAGATGGAATTTTACTTAGCTTGCATTTTAATTCTTTGGTTCTTTGCTGTTTCTATTAACTCATAGCATTATTTTAATAAATATTATAATATCAACCTAAAAAATTCTTATCTAATATCTCTTCTCTTCTCTCTCCCAGAAATCTCTTAGCCAGTCAGGAGTCCCATCTCTGTGTTCTTATGTAGCTCATAGAACTATCCTTCAGGAGACCAATAAGTAGCCTAAGTGAGGAAGAAGCTACACTTGTTTAAGACTTTGTTTTGTGTGTTACAAAGGAATAAGTATAAGGATTACATTTATTGGTATAGAGGACTCTTGGGTGAGGAAACTATGCAGTTGGGCAACTTCTCTGCTTCCAGAACACTGAGGTTTATACAAACAGTATGTGTCAGCGACAAAATTGAAATCAGGTCTCCTGGCTTTGAGGTCTGCTCTCTTTTCATTATTCCACACTGCTTCTGTGTTACAGAATTACAATAAATTCTTAATTTTAATTGAATAAAATGTCCACTAAAAAAGACAACTAGGTGATACACTGGATAGAGCACCAGCCTTGGAGTCAGGAGTACTCATCTTTGTGAATTCAAATCTGACTTCAAAAAAAATACTATGTGACTTTGGGCAAGTCACTTAATCTATGTTTGCCTCAGTTTCCTCGTCTATAAAATGAACTGGAGAAGGAAATGGAAAACAACACTCACTAAGAACATTTTTTTGGATAGATTGTTTTATGAAAAATAGGGCATTGTTGCTTTTTAATAAAAGGGGAACCATTGCTATGTAAATTTTGGAAATCACCACTCATAAGATAACTCAGAAATTGAGGACTTTTTCAAATGCATGTAAGAAACTGTATTGTCTCATTTGACTCAATTTAACTGAAGGGGAACAGTTAATGCCATTTACTCACAATCAGTCAATATTTATTAATCTCTTATTATGTTCCCAATACTGTGCTAAGCATCCAACTTTACTTAGAGCCCTGGAGTGTACACTGAAGTCTAAATCTTCTTCTCTGTGCTGAATACAGGATTCCCATCAAACCATTCTCCATAATATCCCTTTATCCTACCCCAAAAGAGCTCTCTCCCCTTGTCACCATCAGATACCTCTATGTCATGGAAGTAAGCCTTTTATCATACATGTCCTTTAAGCCTTAAAGTTAATATAGGACATTGTGCAGGCAACACCTCCCCCAACTATCTTCATTATCTTTTTATCTGTTTTTTGTTTATCTGTTCTCTTCTCTTTCCTTCTTCAGAACAATCGTCCCATATAACCAGCAATCAATCCTTAGGCTATTGTCACATTCCCTACCAAGAAAAATTGGCAAGGCAAAAAACAGAACAATCTCATATCTTCCCTAAAACTATCAGAAACATTTTCAGATTTTATGTTCTGGGGCCTGATTCAGTTTTAACCCAGACTATTTAACTTAATTTAACTTTTTGGTCACTCTAACAGCAACTTTGAATATAGTTCTACAGATAGGTCTTCTCCCCACCTCTCCCTTAATATCATCCTTAAATCTAATGGTAGGCTCAGTGTATCAAAGGGCACAACTAATTTATTAACCTTATTATGTAGGTATGTATATATATATACAAATACATATAAAATGCATATATATATGTATATATATTTCTTGTCTGTTTTTGTTTGTGTGTGTGTGAAAAATGTCTAATGGAAATAGATCACTGAGGTAAGCAAGAAGACCTTTTCTACTGGTCTGAGAAAGCAATACATACACACATACACATGCACCCATACACATACACCCATACACACATATACATATACATATGTATATATATATATAAAAGATGTCTTAAAGTCTTATTGCAGTTCTAAGCTTTAATAACTTTAAGAAGTATAAATGATACAAAGTTTTAAAAAATGATTTGAAAAGATAATTATTTAAATTTTAAAAATATTTTAAACTTCTTATTAAAATATAACATAATCATCATCTCATATTATATAGTTCTATTCAGTTTTCTAATTTTGTAAAAACTTACTTCTCAGTGATTGAGAAAATTGTATTTGTTATCTGTCAGATCTGAAAACAAATGACTAAAAAGGTATAGAAGTTATGCAACCAATGTTAACTCTGAAATTACCAAAGAGTTCACACAAATTATCATAATCACAATTAACTCTAAGAAATAAAATAAAATAAAATAAAAACAAAGAGTTAACAATGATCATAAGCAGAAAGCTTTCTTTATTCTGTTGGAGAGAGAAGCTCAAAACATGTGCTGGAAACTGGCTTTATTGAGCCCACATCTCAATACTATAGCAATGGCTATGTATTCCTGACAAAGGGGCAAAATGGGAGAAGTTTAATTCAGAGCAGGGCTTTATGACCGGAATAGGGTTTCTGCAAGTGTTTGTCCAAGCTCAGAGACAACTGGTGCTAATGTGAAGCCATTCTGGGACTTTGCTGCAGCTGAATTTATTCAGAAAGTGAGCACAAAGAATTGCTATTGTACCAAGTTGAGGGTACAGTTGGCCAGGGATAACAGGATTCTGAAACTAATGAGCAACAATGATAAGGTACTTAAAGTTAACACAGGACAAAATTGGGTGTCTGCCACGTATCAAATCTAAAAACACATCTCTGGAAGGTTTCCCCTTTCTCCACCCCAGCTCTGCCCACAGAACTATAGGTACTGCACACTGTGCACAAAGTCAAAACCACTCCTCAACTCCACCTCTAAGCCATAAAATTAGCATATCAGTGACATGGAGTACTTGGATTTCTCTAACATTTACCTTCCTACTCCTGAGTTTTTGTTAACTTCTTTTGGAATTTAGCTCACATTAATTGACATTACAATTATAATAAACTTTGCTCCTTAACTTGGAGGTGGGTACAAGCCTGTAAGTTCTTTTGAGACACCTCAATATACCAGTATGGAGCCCCAACATTTTGGGGGCCCTTTGAACCCCAACAATCTAGAGGCAGTTGAATTCCTGTCTTGGAGTCAGGAAGATCTAAATTCAGATCTAGCCTTAGATATGTAATAATTGTGTGACCCTGGGCAAGTCACTTAATCCTATTTACTTCAGTTAAACATGGAGTTAAACATTAAGGAGTTGGAGAAGAAAATGACAAACCACTCCAGTATCTTTATCAAGAAAATCCCAAATGGGATTACAAAGAATGGGATACAACTGAACCACAACAACATAATGGCGCTTTCTTTCTTTTTTTTTTTTTTTTTAACATTTTAAATTTATTTAATAAAACAAGGATTTCCATAACATAGTACAATAAAAAGATGATTGCATATAAAACTGAAAACCTACTATGTACAATTTATTATTTCTTTCAAAAATGCAATAAAATTATCGTGTAAATTTCTTTTTTTCTTTATCCTCCCCTCCCTAGAGATGGCTATCATTAGGCCCTAAAAGGCAGATATATGTACAATAATTCTGTAAATACATCTATCAGTTCTTTCTCTGGATGCAGATAGCATTTTTCTTCAAATGGCCTTTATAGTTAATTTGGGTATATATTCAAAATAATATTCTCTCAAAGTCATTTTTTAACCAATTTTGCTGTTACTGTATACAATGTTCTCTTAGTTCTCTTTTTACTCTTCATTATTTTGTGTAAATTCTTCCATTTTTTTTTAAGATTATTGAGTTCATCATTTTTTTATAGCATAGTAGTATTCCATCAAAATCATATACCACAGCTTCTTCAGCCATTCCCCAATTGATGGGCATCTCTGCAATTTCTAGTTCTTTGCCATCACAATAACAGCTGCTAAAACCATTTTAGAACACATAGCATCTTTTCCTTTTTCCCTAATTATTTCTGGAAATAGACCAACTAGTGGTATTGCTGGGCCAAAGGCAGTTAATAATTCTTTGGGCATATTCCATCACCAATGAATTAGTAATACCAAAGACTCTGAAATTGTATATCTAATTCTAGTTTTGTTCATAACCAATGTGTCTCTATTTAACTGAGGAGTCCTTGCCTCACCTGCTGGTGAACTATCTCTTCCTGCCCCAGAGGATCTAGTTTTGCCCCTTCTTACATGTTAGGTGTTGCTTGATGACTTGAGAATCCTCTTCAATCTCCTTGCTGTCAGCTCTTTCCTTATTAGAGCTTCTACTCTGCCAACCAACTACTCATATTCCTTAGAAAAGGAGATCAATTTCCAGGTACCTTTACCTGTTCTCAATCCAGCATTTTCTCAGTCTCCAATAAATCATGCAATTCACACGATTGTATTGTATTGCCTCCCTATTCCTGTCCTTGCTTTGAATTATCTTTTGCTGTTATTCAGTCATATCTGACTTTTACTTTTTGGAATTTTTTTTTTTTGTTATTTAATCATTTTATTAACAATGTCAATAAGGTATTATATTAAAAAGGATAGTCATTTGGAAATCTCTTTTATTTTATTTTTTGCTGAGGCAATTGGGGTTAAGTGACTTGCCTAACACAGCTAGGAAGGGTTAAGTGTCTGAGGTCAAATTTGAACTCAGGTCCTTCTGACTAAAGGCTAGTGCTCTATCCACTGTGCCTCCTAGCTTCCCCTCGACATCTCTTTTAGACAAACACTTCATGAAGGGTTTCTTGGGACTTATGAGGGGAGATAATGTGAAGGGAAGAATAAAAAAATGGGTGGCACTTGACAAAATGTAAAGAGGGCAATCCCTTTTTACAACATTGACAAAATCAAAAAAGGCGACTGCCTTTGATAAATAGATTTTATAGATAAAAGATGCAAAGGGAAAAAGTAGGTATTGGGAATTTTCTTGGCAGAGATACTGAAATAGTTTATCATTTTCTCCTCCAGTTCATTTTATAGATGAGAGGACTGAGACAAGCAGGGTTAAGTGAGCAGCCCAGAGTCCAAATTTGAACTCAGAAAGATGAGCCTTCCTGACTTTAGACCTGGCACTCTCTCAACTGTGCCACTTAGCTACTTTATGACTTACCTTGCCCTCTCCTAATTTCTTGATCTTTATTTTTCAATATCCTTATTCTTTTTTCAAAATTGCAAAAGTAAAACTGAATATAATTCCATCCTCAGAACATCAAAAGAAAAAATGAAATAAAATAATCAAACTAGTATTTTTCAGAGTTAATCCTGTTTGCTTCCATTTCTTCATCTGTAAAATGAGGTCATGAAGAGCCTCATGTTTGGTCTCATGTGACTTTTATCTCAGATGTAACTAGGTGAACCCTTTATCCCTCAAAAAATTTAACAGTAAGATTTTTTAAAATTATTTTTTCAAATACATACAAAGATAGTGTTCAATATTCACCTTTGCAAAACTTTGTGTTCTAAATTTTTCTCCTCTCTTCCCTCTCTTTCCCCTCCCCAAGATAGCTAGTAATCTGATATAGGTTACACATGTGCAATTCTTCTAAACATATTTCCATATTTGTGTATGCTGTGCAAGAAAAATTAGATCAAAAGGGAAAAAAAAAACACAAGAAAGAAAGGAAACAAGGAAACAAACAACAACAAAAAAGTGAAAATACTATGCTTTGATTCTCATTCAGTCCCCATATTCCTTTTTAGATGCAGATGACTCTCTCTATCCTTAAGTCTATTGGAATTGCCTCAAATGACCTAGTTGAACAGAGCCATGTCCATCACAGCTGATCATCACCTAATCTTGTTGTTGTGTTCAGTATTGTCTTGGTGCTGCTCATTGCACTTAGCAAAGATTATGTCCACTTTAAAATAAACTTTGCTCTTTGTAAATGTTATTGTTATATCCTTCATTTAAAAAAAAAAAAACAATGACATCACCACCAGTGATGCATTTGTACATGAATTGGATTTAAGTGAGGCAGAATTGCACAAAGTCATCAGCCTCATTTTCTCTTTTTGAGTCACTGAAGTTCAAAGGACAAAAGTCAAGATGACCGGTGATGGGCTGGAATGCAGTGGACAATCTTGTGTCTGCCTGACTAAACTCTAAGGTCTCCACAGTGCCTACATCAGTGTTGGAACAAATTGCCCTCATCCACCAATCCACATGCTTGGGGTAGACATTCACTTAATATACCAGCAGTCTCAGTCTGGTTTAGCTACCAGCGTGTGCCACAGCTTCTTAGAGATGGGGTAAGAGCTAGGTGCCAGGCAGACACCAAAGGTGCATGAACAGCTGTCCCACCAGAGGTGCTAATCCTTCTAAATACCCTTTATATATACCTTTTTGGTATATATACCTTTAATATATACCTTTTTGGTATATATTATATATATTGAAAAAAAATTAAATAAGCAAATCAGATCTGACTAAATCAATAGTACAATTCAAAGTAATCAATAGTAGACACTGACATTTATATCCAACATAGGAGTGTGACAGATTGAGTGTAATACACATGAGTCTAAAAATAAAAAAGAGAACAAAACTAAAGCAAAATCAAGAGGGAAAAGAAGAGTGAAAGAAAAATCAACAGACTATAAAAAAATCATTGAAAATGAATGATTTTTTTGCTAGATACATTCGATGGAGAAATAGGTTGAGAGCAGTTTCATGAAAACCTAAGAGAGGAGTGATATCCAGGAGAAAAGAAGGATCAACAATACTGAAGGCTGCAAGACAAGTCAAGAAGAATGAAAAATAAGAAGAGGTCATTAGATCTGGCATTTTAAAAATCTTTGATTACTTGGGAGAAAACAGATTCAGTTTAATGATGAGTTAAAAGCCAGATTGCAGAGGGTTTAAATAACTTTCTCATGGAATATAGACATGAAAAAAGAAGATTAAATAGAATGATAATTAGAGGGACTAGAACAAGGGAATAAAACAATTAGAACAATAATTGTAAGATTGAATGAGAGTTTTTATTGGACAAGTTTTGAGAGTATTTATAGTCAAGAGAGAAGCCAGTATGTAGGGAGAAACTGAAGACAGCCAGGATTCTGAACTCCAGAGCCTTGGGAATAGTAGTGCTCCCCAGGGCACCAGATCTATTTCTAGTCCAGTCCTGCAGCCATCATTGAGGGAATAAATCATGGTGAAAAGGAGGGCCACCTTCTCATCATCACCACCATGGACTACTGACCAACTGCTACCAACAAGAAAATGAGCACAGGATCCCCAAGAATGGCAATGTCCCTCCAGACCTCCAGTCCTCCTTTTACCAAAGCTCTAACAACCCTCATTTGGGAGAGAGCTATTATTATGATGATGATTAAAGCTTTTTATTTACAAAACATATGCATGGGTAATTTTTCAACATTGACTTTTGCAAAACCTTCTGTTCCAAATTTTTTCCTCTTTCCACCCACCCCTTCCCCTATATGGCAGGTAGTCCAATATATGTTAAAAATGCATGTTGAATCCAATATACGTATACATATTTACACATTTATCTTGCTGCACAAGAAAAATTGGATCAAGAAGGGAAGCAAACATCAGTAGAAAGAATGAGAATGCTATGTTGTGAGCCACACTCAGTTCCCATGATCCTCTCTCTGAGTGTAGATGGCTCTCTTCATTACTAAACAAGTGAAACTTGTTTGAATCTTCTCATTCTTACAGAGCCTCGTCCATCAGAATTGATCATCGTATAGTCTTGTTGTTGCCGTGTATAATGATCTCTTGGTCCTGCTCATTTCACTTAGCCTCAGTTCATGTAAATCTCTCCAGGATTCTCTGAAATCATCCTGTTGGTTGTTTCTCACAGAACAATAATATTTCACAACATTCATATACCATAACTTATTCAACCATTTTCCAACTGATGAGCATTCATTCATTTTTCAATTTCTTGACACTACAAAGAGACCTGCCACGAACATTTTTGCACATGTGGATCTCTTCCCCTCCTTTAAAATCTTTTTGGGATATAAGCCCAGTAGAAACACTGCTGGGTCAAAGGGCATGCCCAGTTTGATAACTTTTTGAGCATAGTGGAAAAACAACTTTTGAGGAAAAGAGACCAGACAGCCCACCAAATGCTAACCACTCACAGGGGAGACAAGATGATCTAATTTGAGGCAGCAAAGTATCCTGAAGGAAAAATAGGAGATAGCATGCACCACACAGCTCAAACCACCACCACCGAATCAACCACTATATCCCTCCATATCTGATGGATACAACTTTCTGAGCCTTGGAAATAGCAATGTATCTTGGAAAGTGATCCCAGTAGAGATTCAGCCTGCCAAGTGCTCTTGCAGGTACTACACCACAGCTACTGAACACTCAGAAAAGAAAGTCCTTGCTACTGTTGATAAAGCTGTGATTTCTTCCAACTATTCTGGAAAGCAATTTGGAGGTACCTTCCAACAGCTATTAAACTGTGTAAGAAAGAACTAGGGAAAAAAAAAAACTAATTAGTAATCATTTCAGAAAAATTTATTGAGGTACTAGGTTTCAAGCGTTGTATTAGGTACTGGGGATGCAAATAAAATAAATGAAACAACTCCTACTGGTTAATGACCTTACAAAGGGGAAAGTCTTTAACAGGATTGTAGAAAAAACTGAGCAAATTATGAACAAAGATTTAAGGGATCATGATGAGGAAAGGATAAGATTCAAAGACTATCTAGGAAGACTTGTATGAACTGATACAGAATGAAGTACAACCAATAAAACTTTCTACATCATGACTAATTATAATCTTATGAAAGAATACAATTTTGAAAAACTTAAGGACCCAGTATCAAAGAGGACAATGAATCATATTTTCTACCTCTTGACAAAGAAGTGAATGATTAAAGATCATTCAGCTTAAATGCAACATGAAACTTAGTCAATGTGTGGGTCTGTTGTACTTTGTTCTAATTATTTGTTGCAAGGTAGGGTAGAATAGGGGATTGTGAAGAGTTGTGGAAGGGAGGATAGCAGTAATGATACCGAAAAAAAGAAAAGAAAAAGAAAAGGAAAGAACATCAACGAAACAAAAAGTACAGCAAGAGCACAGTCACACAAAAGCAGGAGCATAGTCAAGGTGGCATTGGAGAGAGTGCAGGACTTAGAGTCAAGAGGACCTTAATTCAAATCCTATTTCATTCAGTAAAGCTTTGTGATCCTCAGCAAGTCATTTAATTGGTCTTAGCCTCAATTTTCTCAGCTGTAAAATGGAGATAATAATAGCTTTTATTATTAGGATTGTTGTGAGCATTTTGCAAACCTCAAAGAGATATGTAAATCTTAGCTATATTTATTAATTATTATTAAAAAGTAGACTATGTTAGAATTGGTGTGTTAAATTTATTATATGCTTAAAAATCTGTGTATAATAGAAATTTATTCATAAATAATTATTTTTTCTGCTTTTCTTGTATATAGTAATGATTGAATCTGTTGATATTTGCCAAGTTCAAATTAATAAAAAAAGGTAAAATCATAAAAGAAGAAAGAATCTTTGTGCTAAGAGAACTGGTTCTCTTGAACTGAATATTATTGCGATTTTTGTTTACACAGAGATTTCTCCAATATTTGGGGGATATACAACAAATAGTGAAATAGACATAAATTTCATAGATAAGTGGGAAACAATAATATTAGCTAAGCATTCTTTATTATTTCTAAATACTTTGATCAATACCATGGGAAATGGTTAATTGTTGAGACAGAATAATAGAGCCTTTGCTTTAACAACTAATTGGATTATACATACAATACATATACATACACATTATATATATATATTCAACTATATACACCTAAACATATATGTATATATTTCATACATGTGTGTGTGCATTCTGTATCAGGTAATATCCATTTATGTCCATAATGGAAGACTGGTTTTGAAGTTATGAAAATTCTAAGTAGCAAGTCCATTGTAAATAAGGGGCATAGAATAACAGAAGCCAAATATCATGGAAAGAATTGTTTTGTTGACCCTGTGGCAACAGGGTACATAAAGTTGGCTGAAATGAAGAGATAAGATTGGGGGCAGGGTAGACCAAGGTGGGCAGTGTGGAATCATTCTTGCCCTTTGCCTTAAATTTTAGCTGGCTTTTACTATAAGCTGCTGCGGGGGCTGGGATTTGGTCAGGGGTCTTTAGGAGTTAGCATGACAGCATGAGCAAGTAGGCACATGCATTTTGATAGTGATAAAAGCAAGAATGATTGTACTCCTTATGTTGTAATACTAATATGAGAATGTCCCAATACTGGGTTGAGAAACATCTTCCTTTTGATATCATTTTTTTTCACTTAAAAAAAAGAATTATACAAAATCAATTGGGTACTTTGGGTTATAACGATCATGTTTAATAATTATTTCATCAAGTTATTTCTGTTCCCTCTTTAGACCCCGATCACATAACCTAACATTAGATGAATGGGATGTTTTATGATCCCTTTCACCTATTGCTCTACAGTACTATGGGAAAGCAATGTGTTTCTCTTGGACTTTCCTGCTCCTCAGCCAAAGATGTTCCATTGAATCATGATCAGAGGAGTTGGGATTGGAAATGAGATTCAATATAAAAACAATCAGAAATCACTGTAGATTTTTTTGAGGACCTAATTTCACCCAGATGACAAGTACTTCCTTCTTCATCCTTCTTTAGTCCTTTTTGATTGTCTTAGATTTGTGGGAATAGAGCAGGCCTGCTGTGGTAACAGCTCTAAGTTTCGGCAATCTGACCCTGGGTGAATCCTCCCTTCCATTCTTCCTACAGGATCCCACTGCTTACTTACTGGCTCTTTTCTTCACCTCTGCAATACCCTCCTTCTCTGTAATTATAAAAAAAAAAAGAAAATGTCAACATCAGCAAGTGTGATATGGCGGAAAAATACACCCAAAGACTGATGACCAAGCTCTATCACTGTCATCATCATCACTGGATGACTTTGGCCAAGTCACTCACTCTGAGCCTCAGTTTCTTCCCTGGCAAAATGATGATCGAGTACTTGTATGTTTCCTTAATGATAAAATGAAGGACTAGGAACTAAATTATTAGATTCCTTCTAGTTCTAAATTCTATTCATCATTTATTAAGTACCTGCTATATGTTAGGCACCATACTAAGTCCTTTGGAGACCAAGACAAAATGGAAAAAGTCTCTGCCCTACATTTCTTTAAAAAAGGGAAAAGGACATACAGTGTAAAAATATTTATAGCAGCCCTTTTTGTGGTGCCAAATATTGGAAATTGAGGAGATAACCATCAAGTGGGGAATGGTTGAACAAGAAATGCTAATGAATGTAATAGAATACTATTGTGTAATAAAAAGATCAACAGATAGATTTCAGAAAAAAGATGGATTTTTATCAACTGAAGCAAAGTGAAATGAGCAGAACTAGGAAAACATTGTACACAGTGTCAATAACACTGTGTGATGATCAACTATGATTGATTCCACTCTTCTCAATATCACAAGTACAAAGGATTTATGAAGGAAAATGCTATTCTCATTTATAAAGAACTAATATATTCAGAATGCAGATTGAAGCATACTTACTTCACTTTATTTTTTTTTTTTTTGGGTGGTTTCCCCCCTTTTGATCTATTTCTTCTTTCAGAACTGAAAAGGCAAATCTTTTCATATCCTATATATACAACATAATACATTTGGCCTCAAGAACAGCCAGAGTCAGGATAAGTAAAAGTCCTTGGTCTTCAGGGGAGAAGTGAGACAGACAAACTGCCATTACCTTGCCACCAACCTCCCTTCTCCTGGTCCTGCTGCCAAGTGAAGTTCTCTCCCCTTTCTCACTCCATCCCCTAATCCTTCCCCACAATTCTCTTAACCCCAAACATTGAACCAGCATTAACTGAGAGAAAAGCAATTCCAAACATATGCTAATAGAATCATTGTCCAATAGATAATTAGCCTTAAGTGCTCAATTATCTGATTCAAGTGCACCTATTCAGAGTTTCAGCCTTTTACAAGAAGTGTGACTGATTTGGAAATATGTTTTATATTATAGTACATGTATAATCTATGTCAAATTACATACTATTTTAGCAAGAGGGGAGAGCAGAGAAGGAGAAAAATTTGGGGACTCAAAATCTTGTAAAAATGAATGTTAAAAAATGTCTTGACATGTAATTGGGAGAAAATACTATTTTAAAAAGTTTAAATTCTATTAAGGGAAACAATGTTCACACAGAGGAGTAAAGACAAAGTAATTTTGGCAGGGGTGAGAACATCAGCAACCTTAGGATCAAAGGAGATCCTATATAATGAGGCCACCTTTAAAGGAAATTAATCCTTTTCTAAGAGAGAGCTGACAAGGAAGTGAAGTCCAGGCATAAAGATGGAAAGGAAAATGCTGAAAAGGAAAAGCAATCACTATTCAAATAGTGTAGAAGAGAGTCTGTTCAAAGATTAGTTAGACTAGAAAACTCCTAGAGTCTCTTCCAGTTCTGTGGCCTTTAAGGAAAAATTCATGTATAAATATATAGAGCTGTTTTTATTCTATTGTTTTTCAAATAACATCTCTTTTTTTTGTGTTGTCCTCCCCCCATTAGACTGTAAATCCCTTGAGGAGACAAGCAATTTTTGTTTGTATTTGTATTACCAATGATTAGCACAGTTCTTGGAACATAATAAAGACTTATTAAATGTTTTCTCTATTTATTAGATGGTGCTGTAGATAGAGCACTGGACCTGGAATCAGGAAGACCTGAATTCAAATCCATCTATGTGACTCTGCTTTCCTCAGTTTCCTTATCTACAAAGTGGGGAAAAAAAATACTATTTAACATCTCTTAGGGTTTTTGTGAGGATCAATTGAGGTAATTGTACTTAGTAAGTGCCTGGCACATAGTAAATCCTATATAAATATTAACAATCTGAAGTTTTTTTTTTTTTTTTTTTTGAGTTACTTTTCAATTCAAGACCCGAAGAGAGGGGGGAAAACCCTTCTTAGGGATGTAAATGTGACGGGAAGAGTGAGCTGCAAAGAAGTTTCTCTGGTTTCCCCACAATCTCTTTCCTAACAATCTGAACGTTTGGACCCTCCCTATCAGTCCCATTTCGACATCTAAGAATTGGACTACATCTCCCAGCAGGCCATGCTCTCACCGCTCACAAATTTAAATCCGATTCTGAGTCAGGCTCAGATCCAGTCTGCTTGGGAGCAGCAGAGAAAGCTGACGGCCAGGAACCTGAGAGAAGTGAGTTACAACAGCAGGAGCAGCAGGTTGGAAAAATGATAGGCATCTTCGTGCTGCTCACCTCCTTCCTTTCCTTCCTGTACATGGCATTTCCCTACATCAGGTCTGTGTTCATTCATTGGCTCATTAAAAACTTTATTTACTCCTGAATCAGGGACACACTTCTGCTGAGAGAGGAAAAAGTGATGGGGACAGACTGGGGGAAGTGAGCGGGAGCAGGAACAGCAGGAAGGCAGTGGTTATGGCTATCACCCTGAAAGATGAGAAAGGAGGTCAAGCCAGTTTGCCAGGTGGATCATGCTGTGAAGGAAGGATGATTTTGCTTCAGCTGAAGCAAAATAAATTCTGTTCCAGCCTTTTACCTTTACTAGTGTCTCTCTGTGTCAAATGGGTTTCTTGTAAACAACGTATTGTAGGGTTCTGTTTTTTTAATCCACTCTGCTATTCACTTCTGTTTTATGGGAGAGCACATCTCATTCACATTCAGTTATGATTACCAGCTCTACATGTCCCTCCAGAGGATGGGTGATTTTGAATCCTTTGGGGATTGGTAGGAAGTGTGAGTAGATAACTTGCTATTGGAATCTAACTGTATTGATTATTCTTAAGATATGGCGGCCTCCTTGTCTACTAAACATTTCTAGTCCAGATGGCATTATGGAATGACATGGGTCATGAGTGCTGAGGGATTAATTAATTAATGCTTAGGGGAATTCTGGGAAATAAATGAATAAACTTTTTTCCTTTGAAAGTCTCATACTTTACAGACTTCGTTTCTCATTCTGTTTTGTGATTTCTGTGGTTAGATTTTTGTAAATGTCAAGAATTGCTAAGGAAAATCTGAGAATTGTCAATAATTGAAAATTCGGAAGAACAGCCACATCCCCTTAGGTCCGTGTTACTCCTCTTTCATTCAAATCATGAGTTGGCAGCTATGGGTAGTAAGGAAGAGCTCTAGACTTGAGAGTTTTGTTCTGTTGTTAACAAGTGTTAAGTGCTGGGATTACTACTGTAATAGAAGAGCAGCATTGTACCTCAGATGGCTCTTCCTATACCTATGGAGATGTAGAGAGGTGACTGGAGCTGAGTATTCCTATAGCAGATGACCAGCGTCTGCTCAGAATTTGTCCAGAGACTAGTTTTTAAATTAAGTCTTGTTTTTTTTTTTTTTTTTTTTTTTATTTAATAGCCTTTAATTTACAGGATATATACATGGGTAACTTTACAGCATTAACAATTGCCAAACCTCTTGTTCCAATTTTTCACCTCTTACCCCCACCCTCCCTAAATGGCAGGATGACCAGTAGATGTTAAATATATTAAAATATAACTTAGATACACAATAAGTATACATGACCAAAACATTATTTTGCTGTACAAAAAGAATCAGACTCTGAATTATTGTACAATTAGCTTGTGAAGGAAATCAAAGATGCAGGTGGGTATAAATATAGGGACTGGGAATTCAATGTAATGGTTTTTAGTCATCTCCCAGAGTTCTTTTTCTGGGTATAGTTAGTTCAGTTCATTACTGCTCCATTAGAAATGATTTGGTTGATCTTGTTGCTGAGGATGGCCTGATCCATCAGGACTAGTCATCATCTAGTATTGTTGTTGAAGTATATAATGATCTCCTGGTCCTGCTCATTTCTCTCAGCATCAGTTCGTGTAAGTCTCTCCAGGCCTTTCTGAAATCATCCTGTTGGTCATTTCTTACAGAACAGTAATATTCCATATAAATTAAGTCTTGTTAAAAGCATATTATACTTAGTATGATGTGTATTATTTATAGGGTATTGTAAAGTAAGGAACCTACTTTTAAAGGACCCATTAAAACAAACTTGTAAATATCGCAGAGATCTTATAGAGGGTATTCCTGGCCATATGTCCTTTAAGATCACTTTGAACTTTTAAGTTCCTGTGACTCTATGTCCTCTGCTACCTCATGGATTGTTTTTGAGTTTTCACAGTCTTTGTTGCTATTAAGGAAACTTTCTTCTGATTTGGCTTAAAATTTTAAAAAATAAGTAAGCATTCAAATACAGGAACAATAGCAAAAGAAAAATACGCACAAAACAAATCAAAACAAAGCCTTTTTATCCTCTTTGCCCAGATGATTATCCCTTGCTCACAGGCATACATCACCTTCTAACAGGGAATTCTATCGGATTGCCTCCCTAAGCCAAAAATAATCTGTTGACCTCAAAAAAAAATTAAGGTTAAGGAGCATGTTCTCCATGTCTTCAAATTGCATAGAGAAAGAATGGAAAAAATCTGTAATCATTTCTTATGCAAGTCAGATAGGAATTGGGAAAGAAAATGAGTTTTAATAACCTTTTCTGTGTATCTATAGAAAGTATTTTGCTGGTGGAGTTTGCACATCAACTGTGCAGCTTCCTGGAAAGGTAGTTGTGGTCACTGGAGCCAACACGGGCATTGGGAAGGAGACGGCCAAAGAGCTTGCTCGGAGAGGTAAGCCCATGTTTTTCTTCCTGATACTGTCATCCAATTTGTCCCATTTCACCTGTCTTTACTGTTAGTTCTCCAGTTTTAGGCATGTGGCCAGGAGTTCAAGAACATCTTTAGCAAGTATCCTCATTAGTAAGATATAAGGGCCTGAACTAAATGAGTGGTTCTCAACATTTTTGTATTGCAAGACCCTTTCAACCAAAAACATGTATTGTGAATTCCCAGGGTAATTTGACATATTTCTTATCAAATTCTTGATAATTATTTACTGCTTTATGGCACCATTAAATAATTTTTAGTTCAAATTCCACAGACTTAACATTTCAAACACTGGACTTGAGTCACATTGTAAACCTCTTTCCCTGTTGCCTCTTCTTACTATGTGACAGATATAATTATTAATATATCTATAAAGTGTTACTATCTTTTATTAGAAAAACTGAATGCATACATTCAACATCTGTGCATTTTTTCTCTCCATCTCATTAATGCCACATACAAGGGAATATATCCTGGAATCACACTTAGGTTAACAGCTCTGAGTGCACAAGTTCCTGAAAATTCGAAAATTGTCACTATTGTGTTGAAGAATGTAGCCCACTTATTTTCTAGAAAGTGCTCAGCTCCAGATACCTCCTCATTGGTTACCTTCCAAATCTCATGCATGAATTTGAACCCAGAGACACAAGTAACTGGTTCTTTTCCTCTTTCCTTTGCCCAGGAGCCAGAGTATATATTGCCTGCCGGGATGTACTGAAGGGAGAGTCGGCAGCAAGTGAGATCCGGGCTGCAACAAAGAACCAGCAGGTGTTCGTCAGGAAGCTGGACTTGTCTGACACCAAGTCAATCCGAGCCTTTGCGGAAGGATTCCTTGCAGGTGATGGGGAGCAGGGAAGGTAGAGAAGAAAGAATACAGGTTGTAGGAGTGGCTTCTCCACCTAGAGAGCTTCTCCTTGCATCAGCATCACAGACCCCAACCAACTGGTTCTGCTACAAGAACCTGCAGGACAGGGACTGGAAGGAAGCAAAGGGAAGGGCAGCTAGACAAATTGGGTGGGGCACTTATTTTCCTCTAGTCTCAGCTATGAGAAGATGGGAAGTGCTAGGCTCCTTGCCAGGGCTTGAATTATAACATCAAGGTGTGGAACCAACATTGCAGAATCCCTACATTGTCCTTTATTGTTTGATGGTCAGTGAGCCAACGACATTTTGTGGCCATCGGCACACTAGGTAGGGCGTATCAGCTGGTACCACACTTTGGAGTCATGGAAGATGGATAAGCAGCTTTTGCCTGCCATTTAGAAAGATATTTAGAAGCTTAGGATGGAACACCATCCTAGATGGAAGTGCACCCTACAGGATGTGCACTTGGTTTCTGTTGGGAAGGTTATACATAATGTTTGTAACTGCCAACATGCACACTTTCATGCTTTCCATTGTGTATTAGATGCAATTAGATGGTAAGCTCCTTGAGGGCAGGGATTGTTTTTCTTTTTATTATCTTAATTTTAAAACAATTTAAATAATAAATAATTATATTAATATACATTAATTATTATTATCAAACTTATTATCATATCTAGGACTTAGCATAGTGCCTGGCACATAGTGGGTCCTTAATGTTTATTGGATTAGATTGGATTGGATTGAGTGAATCCGCTAGGTGCAATCATGAATAAAGGCCCAGGGCAGGTACCCAGGATCTTAATAATTAGGACTGTGACAAGCTCATTCTATTTTTGTTGTGTTTTGCCAGAGGAAAAGCAGCTCCACATACTGATTAACAATGCAGGGGTGATGATGTGTCCCTACTCCAAAACAGTAGATGGCTTTGAGACCCAGTTTGGAGTCAACCACTTGGGTAAGTAGTTTACCCATTCATGCTCTTCCTCTTCTCAGTCTCACTTCCAGAGAATGAAGCCATTTATGTCACCTTCCTTTGATTTAGGAATATCTAGCCCGAATTTAGGGTTCCACAGTATTCTCTTCTCTTGTATGGACAATACTAAAGGTTTAGAACCATGATAACCTGATATAACATCTGGCAGAACTCTTGCCCCCAAACTCTTGCTCTGGGACACACAGAACATTCTTATTAGCACAAATGAGCAGTTTTACATATTGAACACACAGACAGGGAGTAATTGTCACTCTTTCCATGATCCTACAAATTAAGATTCATCCTAGGGACAAACCTGGGGAATACACCAAGACAAATTACCTTCAGACTGCCCAGGGATCTTCACATGATCTTCAAAAAGGCATTATTTTCCATACATTAATGTCATTCTCTAAATCATTCTCCCTCATCATCACACTGATATTCTACTCATTTTTAGTACTCATTCAATAACTGTTCCATACGCAATACAAATTATCAGGGGGCAACTCCCCAACATGTCTGTTCTACCAATTAATTACCAGAATTAGAAGAATATGGTTGCTACTTTTTGTGGCCTCAGGATAGCTCTGGTTAGAAGCATCTGTGAGCCCTCAGCCCAACTGTGAACTCCTTAATGTCCCTTCCTGTTCTTCATATGGGGATGCCCCCAAACCAGGATATGGCAGATTGAACCAGGGGCACAATATTGGACATACTGATATCAAGCAGATGCATTAGTGCTGATTCATCTCTCTTCCCTGATCTCTCATTTAAAATGGAATTTTCTTCCCATATAAACCAGAACTTCAGGAGATACTGGGGTGAATGGTCTCGGTCTAGTGCAGGGGTGGCTCTAGAACAGGACATATTGAGCAAGGTCAGGTCTGGGAAAAGAGTGGCTAAAAGAATCAGGCAGAGGCACTAGAGAGAGACTCAAAGCTTGAGAAAATTGGGGAGCACTCACAGCTTGAAAAGCCAAATGGGAAAAGAAGTGAAGGCTATTGTGCTAATAGCAGTGGGGAAACTCCTGGAAAGAGTGTTAGATTTGGAGAGAGGGTCCTTAGGCTTAAACCCCAGTCATGTTATCTGATGGGGCAGCAGATGGTGCAGTGGATAGAGAGCCATGTCTAGAATCAGGAAGATTCATCTTCCTGAGGTGACATCTGGCCTCAGACACTGGCTATGTGATTCTGGATAAGTCGTTTAATCCTGGTATTGTTTGTATTGGTTTCTTCAAGTGAGCTGGTCAAGGAAATGGCCAATCAATCTATTATCTCTGACAAGAAAACCCCAAATGGGGTCACGAAGAGTGACTTGACAGTTTGTACTTGTTACCTATGTGGACTCAGGCAAGCCTCTGGCCCTATTTCTTTATGAGGGGGTTGAACTGGATGGTATCCCAGATCACTTCCAATTCTCAGTCTGTTAGTCCTCCAAGGCCTTTGTGACCTCTGCCCTCTTTTCTCCTTCTTGCCTATGGCTTGGATCCACATAGATGTAATCATGGCCTAATAGCAAAGGCTATTAGTGTTCTCTGCTCCTAAGTGGGCAGGAGCAGAGACTGGAATTATCAAGAGAGGCAAGAAAAATAAAGAAATTGCCCGTCCTTCCCTTTGTTCATAAATTTGAGGAAAAGGGAGAGACTGTGGTATATGTGGTAAAAATTCCCTTATGGACTCATTTTCTAATCTCATCTCTTAATGGGGCAGAGTTGAGATAGCTTCATTCATTCATTCAATAGCCCTGGAGTCAGGAGGACCTGAGTTCAAGGCCAGCCTCAGATCCTTGATACTTATCTATATGATCCTGTGAAGTCATTTAACCCTAATTACCTTGCAAAAAACCATAGTGGGTCAGAGTAGCAAGAATGATTTCTTCACAATACCTTATGAGATAGTTACTGAAAATAGTATCGCCCCCATTTTATAGATAAGGAAATTTGGGCTCAGGTTGAAGTGGCTTCAACTAATTAATCAATCAATCAATAAACATTTATTAAGTACTTACTGTTTGCCAGGGATGGGTTAGTATTAAGTGATTGAGATACACAGATAAAAATAAAATGGGTTTCAGCTGGAAGAAATAATACATAATTATATATAAATAGATATAAAGGCACTAACAGCTAGGGGGAGGGAGAGAGAATGGGTAGGAGTGAAAATAAATAAAATTTTCATGTAGAATATAGTCTAGAGATTTAAGAGATGGTGGTGGTGAGGAGGGAGTGTGTTCCAGGCATAGGGGATAGCTAGCACAAAAGTATGGAATTGGGAAACAGCAATCAAGGTAGTAATGTGTAATAAAACTGGAAAGATCATACCAAAGCATACATACAAGCATTTATTAAGTGCCTAATAGTTGCTAATTACCATGCAAATTCTTGTTATTATGGACCATGTAAGTATGTACAAACATAGTATGAATTAAAAATGAATGATTATGGAGAGAGGGGGAAGATTTGGGGGAATCAGGAAGGTTTCAAGTGGAAGATGGGGTTTAAGTTGAAACTTGAAGGAATAAGGATTATATGAAGCAGAGATGAGTAGTGAGGGCATTCTAAGCATGAGAACTTGCCAATGCAAAGGCTTGGAGACGAGATGAGGAAAAGAGAGAAAATCAGATTAGCTGGACTGCAGGATATGAGGAACAGAAAACATAATGAAATTAGGAAGATGGGTTGGGGCAGATTGTTAAGGATTCTGTAAGTTATTCATGGATTTGTATTTTGTCCTTAAAACAATAGGAAGGCATTAAAGTGTATTAAGTTAAGGAATGACATGGTCAGACTATCAGGCTTAAGAAAAATCATTTTGGCAGCTGTGTGAAGGATAGAGCAGAGTGAGGAGAAATATGACTCAAAGGTTTGTTGATAAATGTTTAACAACCAGTTCTTCAGGAAAACAAAACAAAACAAAATGTTTAAGTGTATCCATTTAACTTTAAACTGTGTTTTCTGATTTGAGGTTTAAGTGCTCATACTGAAAATTTAATAACTAGTTCAAGTTAGTTCCAGCCTACCTTGGACTTGAGGCAGGGAGATTGTATAATTGATAAATGTCAGAGCCAGGATTTGAACCTGGTTCTCTCCTGGCTCAATGTTCAGCATTTTTTTCATTCTAAAGTAGAGATAGTCACTTCCTCTTATTTCCTGTTTTTGGACAGTTGCTTTTATTTTCATAGTTTTCTTCATCATTCTAACCCTCTATTCTGCTCACAGGTCACTTTCTTCTGACTCACCTGCTCTTGGAGAGGCTAAAAGAGTCAGCTCCATCCCGTATAGTGAACTTATCTTCCGTGATTCATCATTTTGGTAGCATTTACTTCCGTGACCTGCAAGGGGAAAAATATTACAATCGTGCCTTTGCTTATTGCCACAGCAAGCTGGCCAATGTGCTTTTTACCCGTGAATTGGCTTATCGGCTAAGAGGTGAGTTTTGGGGCAGCTAAGTGGTGCAGTGGATGGAGAACCAGCCCTGAAGTCAGGAGGACCTGAGTTCAAATCTAGTCTCAGACACTTAACACTTCCTGGCTGTGTGACCCTGGGGCAAATCACTTAACCCCAATTGCCTCAGGAGAAAAAATAAAGGTGAATCTTGGAGCCAAGAAATGGGGGTACAGGGCACAGATTTAAATTTAAGGAAAAATAGTGGGAGTAAGGATCAGAAAATAATAAAGACCCTCAACAATGAGAGCTCCTCATTCCAATGCTGCCCTACTCTCCCAGAACAATCCTCCCCATGTTATCCTCACTTTATCCCAATGCTCAAGAAAAAAGAAAAGAAAAGAAAAAAACAAACAAGAAATTTCCTCGAATATGTGTTAAATACTGGGCCTAAGTACAATTACTAGTACTACTGCTATTATTACTACTACTATAACTACTACAACTACTATGACTACTGTGAGAACTACTCTATTATTACTACTACTATTTTTTCTATTATTATTACGTCTATTATTACTACTAATACTATTACTACTACTAGTACTGCTACTACTATTTTTACTACTACTACTACAACCTGATATTTATATAGTGATAATGCTTTAAAATTTGGAAAACACTTTATGTACATTATCTCACTGGAAACTTAAAACAATTTTCTGATGTATTATAGGCATAGTGTTTCTATTTTGATACTCAGAGGTTAAGTGATTTTCTCTAAATTCCATTGCTAGTGTCAGTAGCAGGATTTTAATCTGTCTTCTTGACTCCAAATACAACAACAGAAGATAGTCCTTGCTCTCAAAGAGCTTAAAATCTAATATATGTAAGAATAAATAGAGCTGTAGGCTTGGAGTGATCTAAGGAAAAATATACTGGAAACATGCAGTGAAGTCCTGTCTTGACCACTTACTAACTCTGTGAACTTTCACAAGACAATAAAAGTCTGTGGGTCTTAGTTTCCTTATTTGTAAAATGAAAGATCTGGATGTTATATGATCTCTACAGTTGCTTTTTAAGCCTAAAATGCTAAGATTCTGTAAAGTTTGAGAAAATTCTACTGACTTTCTTTAGGTTTTGAGAAAGAGAACAAGCATTTATTAAGTTCCTTCTATGTGCCAGGTACCATGCTAACTAAGGGATTTATAAATATTACCTCATTTAATCCTTACAAAAAATCTGAGAAATGCTACTATTATCCCCATTGTGAAAACAGAAAAACCGGATTAAGTGATTTCCCCACACAGCTAATAAGTGTCTGAGGCTGGATTTACACTCAGATCTACTTCCATCAACCCTACCATCTGCATTCCAATTGATTGTAGGACAGAGCCAGTGATTCTATCTGGTGGAAGGAAGAGATTATTTATCAGGTTATATCTGATGGGAGACGGCTTCTATCAAACCCTGCCATAATTCAAGTGGGAGCTATAGGTACTTATTCTGCAAATCCTTCTCCTTTTGTGTCATAGGAACTGGTGTCACCACATATGCAGTCCACCCAGGTATTGTCCAATCTGAATTGATGCGTCACTCATTCCTCATGTGTTTGCTGTGGCGTCTGTTTACCCCTTTTGTGAAGTCAACTCAACAAGGAGCTCAAACCAGCCTCCACTGTGCTTTGGCTGAGGGTATTGAGTCTCAGAGTGGCAGATATTTCAGGTGGGTATTAGCCTGATTCTCTGTTTGTATGGAAAAAATGAAGTCTCTAAACTCTGGAGAAGAAATGATAGGTCTTTGGCACAGCGGAAAGAATACTAGATTTCATGTCACAGGAGCTCAGCCATTTGTTAATACTTATGTGAGACAAGTCATTTGTCTTTTTTAGTATGGAACTAGTGTGGGGTCCAAAATTGTCCCATCTACAATAAAAGTAGAACTCTAAGTCAATAGTTCTTTATTAAAAGGTCCATGGCCCCCTCTAATGAAGAAGACCTTTGATCTTCCTCACAATCTGAGATGCTTCCTTTCTTTAAAGCCTTAGTTTTATAGTGTTTGATCCGCAAATGATACAGAAAACACAAAACACAAGTGGATTCACTAGATGGACTAACTGCATATCAGTAGACAAGTACAACAGAAATAATCATTGCCCTCAAACTCAACTAAATAATACTAATTGAAAATAAATTAGGGGTCTAAATTAATCATTTCCCACACTGAAGGTTCCTTCTAGTACTAGTAGTGAAAAGGAGAGCCCAGTGTTGGGCTGGTAGCTAGGGGTTGGGACAAACATTATGCTGTTATTCTCTAAAAAAAAAAAATTGGAAGTATGAATAGTTCACAGAATGAAGTTCTTTTATGGGTGTTCATCTTTGTTGCTCAGCCTTGTGGCTTGCTAACAGGTGCCAGGAAGTGGATGTGTTATAACTATAATTTTGCTTCTTCCTGCTCTTTTACTCCTCGATACTTGTTAAAAATGGTAATTGAGAAGCAGAAATCAAGAAAGTTTGCATAAAAGTAACAGATTTGTTGTTTATGATTTAGTCATGTTTTAGTCGGGTCCAACTCTTCATGAGTCCATTTGGGACTTTCTTGGCAAAATTACTGGAGTAATCTGCCATTTCCTTCTCTAGCTTATTTTATAAATGAGAAAACTGAAGCAAAAAGGGTTAAGTGATTTGTTCAGGGTCACACAGCTGGTAAGTGTCTGAGGTCAAATTTGAATTCTTATGCTGGACTTTGCACTCTTTCCATTGCCTCACATAGCTGCTCCATAATTAAGGGCAATATTTACAAATTTCAAATTCTACAAATTTGAAATTAGACCAGAATCCCCATGCTTTTCTCCTTCTGTAGGATGGGTAATGTCACTCACCTCATCCTATGCTAAGTGCCAGTTCATGTTTCCAAAAGTATATGATGGAAAGTCCAGATCCTCTTTGTCCTTCCCCTCTTCAATCTTGGAATCCCCTATTAGTTTCTTTCCTAAATTGTTTAATCCAGCCTAATACAAAGCACTGAATGAAGGTCAGTTATAACAGCTTAGATCTAGGACCAAAAGGAACCTTGAAGGACATCTGCTGTATCATTCTGGGAAGATCAGATCTGACAAACTAGAGACCACAAACTTCTAAATTTCTAGACCTTCATAATAAGCCAGACAAGTGTCTAATCATTCAGCCAAGTACTAAAAGAAAGGTTTTACGAATCCAGAGCCACTGTTCTTTCAGGTTCATTCTAATAGCAATTGCCTTGCCAAGAACAGCACTCTCCATCAAGGACATAGAAAATGGAAATCTCATAGGACATTTGTCTGGCTTGGGCTCCAGAAGCTGGACCTCCACACTTCTCTCCTATATTCTAAACATCTTCCTCTCTTAACCAGTGATTGCAGGACAGCATGGGTGTCCCCAAAGGGTCGCAACAACAAAACGGCCAAGCGCTTATGGGAGGTCAGCTGTGAACTCCTGGGCATCTAGTGGAAATACATGGTGGCAGAAGAGAGGTGACTTTATACTCTTAGCCTGGACTAACTGAGCCCATAAAGCCAAAGGAGAAGACACACGGAAGGATCAGCTGCTGCCTGTGGACACATTCCGCCTGTATTTTGTCTCCATTACCTGTCTGAGAACCTTGTCCTCCTTTTGTCCTCCTACCAGCTTGGATCATTTGGATAGATATTCACACTTACACAATCTTCTTACCAAAGAGTATGGTGAGTAGTGCATGTGCATTGTTGGCTTAAGCCTAAAGGGCAGGCCCCAACTCACAAATGGCAGCATTGAAAGGCTTCTGAGGAAGCTAACATTGCTTTACCCATCATCATACCTGGTTCCAGCTGGTTAGTCTTCCATTTTTTATTTGACCTCAGATAAATTGAAAAGGGCCTAGAGTTACCATGACCAATCCTTCTTATCTTTAGAAAACCAATCTTTGTCAATGATGTCAGGACACCCTCTGGAAAATCCTCCCTAAATCTGGACTCTCCTTTGGCCGCTTCCTCTGAGCCACCTTGCTTTGCTGCTGTAAAGACAGTCTTTCTCATCTCTAAGCATGGGAACAGTTTCCTTTGGTAATTTTTTTGTTTGTTTGTTCTCCTTAATTTTTTGGAGAAAATAAAGACCAAATAAATTCTTCATCTCTGCTTTTCTGTTGCTGTTGCTCTCAGAATCATAAGATCATGGAAAAGAAGTTGTTATGGGGAGTTTAATAATTCTGACTTCATTTATGGCCTTACATATAACCTACACCTTTCTTTTTATTTTGCCCTTAAAGCTGTGATTTCATCCATCTAGACGCAAGGGTCCTCAAACTTTTTAAATAGGGGGCCAGTTCACTTTCCCTCAGACTGTTGGAGGACTGGACTATAGTAAAAACAAAAACTTTGTTTTGTGGGCCTTTAAATAAAGAAACTTCATAGCCCTGGGTGAGGGGGATAAACGTCTTCAGCTGCTGCATCTGGCCCGTGGCCGTAGTTTGAGGACCCCTGATAGAGTTATAAGGAAAATAACTCCCTCCATCAGTGCAGACTCAATATTTGCTTTGCTATCTGTAATTTTGGGAGTTGACTGGGGACACTGAGAAGTGACTTGCCTGGAGTTAGATAGCATGTTTCAGAGTCAGGACTTGAAAACTAATTCCCCCACTATTCTTAACATGATTACAACAGGGAGCCCATAGGCTCCCAGGGGAACTGGTGTATGTAGAGATCCACACTAGTGCCCTCTCATCATCTGTAGATCTTTGAGGTCCTGTAAAGCCTTAATGATTGATGATTCAGAGTATGAACCATGTTGGCAGTGACCTAAATCACACAGCTATTGCTCTCTCCTACAGAGTAAGACCAGAGAATTTGGTTAGATAGCACAGGTTACTTAGTAGAACAGCTGTAAGACAGTCAAATGCAGATATTTCCCTAATTTCGATTATCTAAAATTTCATGATGGCTCAGGTTCAAATCTGACCTGATCCCTATCTTCCTACTTCTATAGACAAGAGGTTAGAAATGAGATGCTATAACCCCATAAGGGTTATATAAAGGTTATAACCCCATAAGGCCAATCATATTATTCTGGGAAGACTGGATCTGAGAATCTAGAGGCCACAAACTTCCGAATTAGTATTTTTCTAGACCTTCATAATAATCCAGATGATCAGCCAAGTACTAAAAGGAAGCCACATTGTCCTGACTCCAACCTAGAGACAATTCCTTGGACATCTTGTAATAGCATATCCCTGCCCATGAAAGTGATTTGGTTCCTCTGCTAAAATGCCATTGGGAGTTCTTTAGAACCTCTTGTCCTATAAAAGAGAAGATTGGGCATTCCCCATAACAGGATGAGGATTAGCTAGATCAGGATGTGATGATTTTGCTCAGGATTTGCTCAGATCAAGGGAACCTTTGATATGGGCTAAGTGTACTAGAAATAGTTGTGTAGGGATAAGGGAAGACAAGAAAAAGGGAAAGGGAAGAACAGAAGCGTTGGATTGGAGGCAGAGCTGGTAAGAAATGATGATGAACAAAGCACAGGCAGACCTGGACAGAAGATGTCTAGAATTTAATGGAGTTCTAGGATTAAGGTAGAACCTGGGAACAAAATTTAAGAGCAGAAAGAAAATAGAGAACGCATAAAGAAAAGAGTATACTTTGGGACAGTTGTAGAGATACTATCTGATTAACTTCCAAGCTCCTTTGATTTTCTGAAGTTATGACTCTCTGTCTTGAGGAAGGTAGATGTTTTTTTTTCTTTTTTAAAAAATGCTAATAGCTTTTTATTTTTCAAAATATATACAAAGATTGTTTTCAACATTCACCCTTACAAAACCTTATGTTCCAAACTTCTCTCTCTCTTCCCTCCTCTGGCCACCCAGACAGCAAGCAATCCAACATAGGTCAAACCTGTATAATTCTTCTAAATGTATTTCCACTTTTATCATTCTGCCTAAGAAACATCAGATCAAAAAGGAAAAAAATTAAGAGAAAAAATATCAAGAAAACAACAGTAACAACAAAAGGAAAAATACTATGTTATGATCCATACTCAGTTCCCACACTCAGTCCTCTCTCTGTGTACAGATGGCTCTTTCCCTAACAAGTCTATTGGAATTGGCTTGAATCACTTCATTGTTGAAAAGAACCAACTGTGGGTGGTTTTTCAGAGAAAGAAGTTTACCCAGAAATGAGTATTGTGTACACCTGAAATTCAAACATTAAAGGATTTTAGATCCAGAAATGATTAGCTACTGGTAAATGTACATCCTGGTGCTTTAGGAACCATAGGTAGGTTCTTTGGTGGAGAAATTTTCCTCTTCGAAGAGGCTCCACCTTTCACACAGAAGTCTAAGCCTTAAAATTACAGTGAGAAGATACGTTGCTCAATTCCATTTCATCATATAGCTCCAATCTCTAGAAAACCAAGGTTGCCAATATTTTCCATTTCCATATTATACAAAGCCCCTACATTGCCCATCCTGTCTCCAGTTTTCTTCTGGAAGACTCAACTTGAAATCCTAACTGAGACACAGCCTGTTTGGTCAGAATATTGCCTGGGCAGGGGAGAAGAGACTGTCCCCTTCCCAAAGAATAGAGTGCCAGTCTTCATCTCAAGTAGTCTTTCTAGAAGAGAAGTGCCCAAATTACTCTGCTGATATTGATGCCCTGAGATGCCCAATCTGTGGATCTTTCTTCTTCATAGGTGAATATAATCACAGATACTGTTTTTTAGTCCATCTCTAAGTGCCATAGACAGGACTCCAAATACCACCACCAATTATGAGGAACTAAGAGAAAAATATCCAGGTGCTAAGGAAACAATTCCAGCTCTTCCTTTACTCCACATATTTTTCTTTTCTGTCTGTTTCATAGGATCACATCTGCTTTCATGGGAGATGCTGTTGTCTCTGGATATTCAGAACTGAGTAAAATATTCTTTTCCTTTAAGTTCAAGTGAGACAAGGTTAGAATTTTCCCAGAGGAACTTTCTTTAGAAAACTGAAGAAAAAACAAAATTGAAAGGAAAAAAAATACAGAATCAGAAAAGGAAAGGAAAGGGAGAAGGGAAAGAAGCTTTTATCAAACACCTACTTACGTGCCAGGTACATGCTAAACACTTTACAAATATTATCTTGTAATGATAAATTTTGGAGGGGATGTGGGAAGCTGGGACACTAATACATTGTTGGTGGAGTTATGAGTTGATCCAACCATTTTGGAGAACAATTTGGAACTACACCCAAAGGTCTATCAAATGGTGCATAATCTTTGATCCAGCAGCGTCCCAAAGAGATCATAAAAAAGGGAAATGGACCTATGTGTGCAAAAATATTTGTAGCAGCCCTTTTTGTAGTGGCAAGGAATTAGAAACTGGATGCCCAAATGACTTAAGCTATGGTATATGAATATTATGGAATATTATTATTCTATAAAGAATAATCAGAATGATTTCAGAGTCCTGGAGAGACTTAAATGAACTGATGCTAAGTGAAATGAGCAGAACCAAGAGAATATTGTACACACCAACAAGAAGATTATGCTATGATCAATCCTGATGGACTTGGCTCTTTTCAACATTGAGGTGATTCAGGCCACTTCCAGTAGACTTGTGATAGAGAGAGTCATCTGCTTCCAGAAAGAGGAATATGAGGACTGAATGTAGATCACAACATGTAATCTCATCTTTTTTTGTTGCTGCTGTTGTTTGTTTGCTAGTTTTTTTTTTCCTCTCTTTTTTTTTTTTCCCTTTTTGATCTGATTTTTCTTGTATAGCATGATAAATGTGGAAATATGTTTAGAAGAACTGCACATGTTTAACCTATATTGTATTACTTATTGTCTAAGAGAGGGGGGAAAAGGGGAGGAAGGGAAAAAATATGGAACACAAGGTTTTGGCAGGGTGAATGTTGAAAACTATCTTTGCATGTATTTTGAAAAATAAAAAAGCTATTATTTAAAAAAATATTATCACATTTGATCCTCATAACAATCCTGGGAGGTAAGTGCTATTATGATCCTCCTTATTTAAAAAAAAACATTATTTTTTTAGATTTGAGAAAACAGATTTAGCAAATTTTAGAAGATCTGTATAAAGTCACACAATAAGTGACAGAGACCAATTTGAATTCAGGTCTTCCTGAATTTTATTCATTCTGCCATCTAGCAAACAAGTATACAAAGGAAATATTTCTTAACTAAGTTAATATTTTAATAGGGGTTTACTAAGTACAAGGCATGGTGTGTGAGGTAAGGTCTTCGTGTACACCTGGCTTAGTGGCACACGCATCCCGTTTCTTAGTCCTATGGGAGGAGGCAGTGTTTTTCTCTGTGGCACTTTGGAATTACCTACCCTTTGATGAAGCTAAAACTGCATAATCTACTTACTAGCAGGAATATGATGTCAATCAATCAATAAGCATTTATTAAATGATTACTGTGGGCCAGACTCTGTGATAAGCATCAGTTACAAATACACAAATAATAGTACCTGACCTCAAGTTGCTTACATTCCATGAGGGGAGACAACATGTACATAAACTGTATGTAAGCATAGAAGTGTATAATTATAAATAAGAACTTATTAAGAAAGTATACGGGGTAAAGACTTATAGCAGAAGATGAAAATTACTTACAAAAATATAATGCAAAATAGAGCATGATGGAAGCAAATGAGAGATTCACACAAAGTGGCTTAAGAACACTTAATGAGGAAAGAAAACTTTCAGTTGATGAGACACAAGAAATGCTTCACAGAGGCCCCCAAAGATGGCCAAACATGTCAATCTTACTTGACTCTTGAAAGAAAAAGAAAGGCTTTCAGTGGGTAGACATGCGGAATGACTGCATTCCAGGTCTCTGGAGGAGTTTATATGAATGCATGGGGGCAGAAAGAGAGCAGCAATAACTTAGCAGTCCAGTTTGTTTGGATGTAAATGAGAATAATAGGACAGTGAGGTAACAGTGGAGAGAGAGCTGGACTTGAATTCAAATCCTGCCTCAGACATAACTTCATTTTCCTTAACTGTAAAGTGGAAAACACCTACTTCACAGGTTTGTTGTGAGGATAAAATGAGACATTTGTAAAGCATTTTGCAAACCTTAAAATTCTTCATAATTGTTAACTTTATTATCATTATTACTAGCTATTATAAGTTCACAAAGGTAGGACACAGCAAGATTGTAGAGGGCTTTAAGTGTCAGAGGTTTGTATTTTATCCTTGATGCAATAATTGGCCACTGAATGTTTTTCAGTGAGAGGGATATGGTCAGGCCTGTAGGTTAGTGCAGATGATAAAAACCATAACAACAGCAGCAGCAGCAGCAACAAGAAATTAGCATTCATTTTGGGGACAACTAGATAAAGTGCAGACCTGGAGTTGGGAAAATGTTGAAATCTGGCCTCAGACAGTTTTAACAGTGTAACCCTGGGAAATCACTTAACCCTGTTTGCCTCAGTTTCTTCACCTGTAGAATGAATTAGAGAAGTAAATGGCAAACCACTACAATATCTTTGCTAAGAAAATCCCAAATGTAGGTCACAAAGGGTTAAACATGACTGAAAAATGACTTAAAAAAACATTCAAAAAGTACCTACCATATGTCAGACATGGTGCTAAATGCTCTATAAATATTATCTTATTTGATTCTCATAACATTCTTGGGAGGTAGTTACTATTATTACTTCCATTTTACAGTTGAAGAAACTGAGACAAATAGAAATTTAAGGGACTTGCCCAAAGATACATAGCTAGTAAGTATCAGAGGCTGAATTTAAATTCAAATCTGGATCCTAGACCCAGTAAAACCCAAGACTTATTAAATGTTTTCTACTCGCAATCCCTTTTTTCCTTGAGAAATTTTTACATAACTCCAGGTACATAGGTATATAAAATTAGCATACAAATCAAACATTTACTGATAATAAATAATAATTATGTGATCCTCCTATATTCAGTTGTGAGACCCTAACTGATGTTGCAACTCACAATTTAAGAAGCTTTGCTCTAAATCACCTACCTTATCACCCAGCTGGGGCAGTTGTATAAAAGGATGTGTCACTTGGGAATGTAATTTCAGGTTTACACAGATTCTCACACAGCATCCAATCCTGGAAGCTGACAGTTTCTCTGCCTGCCCTATTTTCCCAACTTCAAAGTTGGAAATAAAAACATGTTGTAATTTGTGTCGGGGTTTCTCGAAAGATAGTTTGAGTTAAATTGTGGCAGGGTTAGACAACAAAGCAGTTGGATGGAGGAATGAGCTTGGGGCAAGATTGGTTGGTTGTTGTCCTTTGTTCTGGAAGAGGACCAAAATAACATTATGATAGAATCAAGTCACAGTGGGTCCACGTATGGCTGATGAGATCAGTATGAGCTTGGAATGCTCTGTCACTGTTTGGGCACAAATAGTCCATGTGAATAACATTTCCCGGACTCTCTAATTTTGTGCATCAGTTCCTGTTCCTTCTCAGCTATCTCAATTCTACTTTGCTCATAGAGCACAAGATCTTCTCTGATGAGGGCACGCCGTGCTGGGCAGTTCTGTGCCAGTGTCTTCCAAGTCATATAATCTAAAGTTAAGAGATACCTTGAGAGCGACCTTGTATCGCTTTTTTGACCACCTTGAGTGCTTGCCTTGTGTGAGTTCTTCCTTAAAAATTTTTTTGGAAAGTATCCATCTGACAATTGAACAGTGTGGCCCAGCTCAATGGAGTCGTGCTCTCTGCAGTAGAGTTGAACGCTTGGCAGTTGAGATTGAGAAAGAGCCTCAGTGTCTGGTATCTTCAGAATCTTTCTAAGACAGACAATGAGTTAGACTTTGGACATGTGTTTAAGATGCTAATTGAATGGAGATATTTAGCTGGCAATTAGAAATGAAGTTTTGAAGATCAGGAAAATAGATGAGGAGGGCTAGACATAGATTTGGGAATAACCTATGTGATATGATAGTTGGACCTGTAGAAGCTGATCAGATCATTGAGAGTGTGGAAAGAGAATGAAAGAGTCAGAAATAGAGAGAAAGACAGAAACAGAGATACAGTTTCTTATTTCTAAAGTAAACTCACTAATAGGGGATATCAAACAAGCAAGCAAACACCTACTATGTGCTGGGCACTGTGATTAAAAAAGGCAAAATAGTTCCTATGTTCAAGTAAGTTATGTTCACCTGGGGTACAAAATATAAAAATATATGCAAAGGAAACCCTAAGTAGTGTGTGTGTGTGTGTGTGTGTGTGTGTGCACACGTGCACCTCTACATGAGGGAAAGGGGGAGAACAGGTAAAGGGTGGGGAAAGATCCTAACCAGGAAAAGCCATATGTAGGTGGGTGACATTTAAGTAGGTCTTCAAAAGGAGTTAAGAGATCCTAAGAGTGGAATTGAGAAGGGAATGAATTTCAAGCATAGTGGATAGCCTGTTACAAAGGTATGAAAAAAAGACATGGAACATGATGTATCAGGAATAGCCAGTAGACACAAATTTAGTTGTTAATCAATCCTGAACAATAGGCTGAAGGCAGATGGTAAAGGAGTTTTAATACCAGAGGAGTTTATTTTTTTATTTTGGGACAATAGGGAATCCCAGGAGCTTTTTGAGGATAGGATCAATATTAGACTTTTTCTTTAGAAATATGATTTTGGTAGCAGCAAAGGAAATTGAGGATTTTTTTAAAGATTGGTAGGAAAGTTTTTATTTTGTTATTTTTTTTTTTTGGAAAATTTTTAAGTGAGGTGTTCTGGAGAGCCAGTGAGGGGTAAGTATTCAGGATGGGGAGGAGACTCCTGGGATGGAATTAGGGGTGAGGAGGGGAACTGGCACTGGCCAAGAAGGCATCTTCTTTCTGAGAATTGAGTGAAGGTGGAGAGCCTAAAGATTGAAGTCATTTGTGAATTGAGAGTTGGAGAAAAGAAGGTTTGCAAGAGATAGCCTCAAGTTTTTCTGTGAAATGTGAGATGATACCTTTGTTGAGAGGGAGAACTGATGGAAGGGGTTTGAGAGAAGAAATGGTGTGGAATTGATGCTGTGGGGAGTGTGATAAATGTCCAAACAGGGACTTAAGTTACCTTTGAGTTTCTCAAGTTTCTAAGTATCACAAGATGTCTGACCTAGATTCAGCTTTTGTGCTTTTATCTTCCTCCCCTCTGATGGATTTAAAAAATGGATAGCTTTTTTTTTTTTCATTTCCAAACATATCTACTTTCTCTCCCCTCTCCAGAGAGTCATTTATTGTAACATTTTTTTTTTTTTTTAAAGACTAGGACAGAAGCAACAGACTAATACATCAGCTAAGTCCAACAAAAAACATGTATTATTCTACATCTAATCTGTTAGTCTTCCTTCCCAGCAAAAGAAGGGAAGGAGATGAATTCTCTCATTTAGTCTTTGGGACCAAGTTTAATCATACACCAGTTTCATTTTCTCTTGGTGTTCTTCCCATTTACATTGTTGTAGCACTCGTGTGTGCTGTTTTCCAACTTATCCTTACTTCATTTGGTTATCAGTTCTTCCCAAGTTGCTATGGTGTAGTGGAACAGGAGTCAGAGAATTTACTATGAGACCATGAACATTACTTAATCTTTCTAGGATCCTTAGTTTCTGTATCTCTAAACTGTAAAGATTAGAGAAAATGGTTTCTGGGATTTCTTCTAGCTCAAAACCCTATGATCTTACTAAGCAGTTATGAACATTTTTTTAAAAAGGGTCTTAACATTTAATTTTTATTTTTTCTTAATTATGTATAAACAAAAATTTTTAAAATTTGTTTTTAAAGATTTTGAATTCCAAAATCATTCTCTTTCCATCTCTTCTCTTCCCTTTTGAGAAGCCAATCAATGTGATACAGATTATGGATGTACAGTCATGCAAAGAATTTCCATGTTAGCCATGCTGTAAAAGAAAACAGACCAAAAAAAAAAATTATGTTTCAATCTGCCTTCAGACACCATCAGTTCTTTCTCTGGAGAGAAATAGCATTTTTCATCATAAGTCTTTTTGAACTACCTTGCATCTCTGTATTGTTGAGAATAGGTTAAGTCATTCATAGTTTAATATTGCTGTTACTATGTACAATGTTCTCCTGGTTCTGCTCATTTCACTTTACATCAGTTCATGTAAGTCTTCCCATGGTTTTCTGAAAGTATTCTGCTGCTTATCATCCCTTAAGGCAAGCACAATAGCATTTCATCACAATCATATACCACAACTTGTTCAATCATTCCCTAATTGAGACATTCCCTCATTCAATTCTTTACCTTCAACAAGAACTGTTATAAATATTTTTGTACATTTACATGCCTTTTCCTTTTTAAAAATATCTTTGGGATACAGACATAGTAGTGGTATTGATGAATCAAGGAGTATGAAGTTTTATAGCAAAATGGCCTTTTCTGACGAAGGTAACTCAATCGTCTTTGAAGTAGAGAAAAAGGGAGGGAGATTTAGTTAGAGACAGAGAAAGAGAGAGACAGAGAAGCAGAGAGAGAGAGACAGAAAGAGACAGACAGACATTGTGTGTATGTGTGAATAAATTCAGCAGCAACACTGTGCCTACTGTTTCTGGATTGAGTACTGTGCAGCAAACTTTAAAACTAAAAGGAGATGAAGAATATTTCTGCTGAGTTTAAAATATGACCTTAATTTTGTTTTTTAAAGATCCATACCAATATTTTTGGTCAGCACTACTATGAAAGAAACACTGCGCAACCATACAAACACACACACACACACACACACACACACACACACAGCATTTAAAAAATACTTCACTTGCAATTCTTTAAAAAATCTTCAAAACACACACCCACAGCATTTAAAAATACTTCATTTGTAATTTTTAAAAGAATCTTTAAAAGACAAAACAGGAAAAGATATTTTATTCATGATAGCCCTTCACTGCTAATTTTGAGAACACATAATACTTAGGCTTATTTTTTTTAAGTTTGAAAAATAATTTGATGAAGCCTTAACATGCCAAATATAATAGAATTAAAAGTATAAGCACGGTTAGCTATAATTCAAAAGTTCAATATAAAAAGAAAAGTTACTTTGAGTTAGAGGAAATGCCAAAACACGATTTTATAGTTTGCTAAGTGATTTTCTAATAAACTGTGCATCCAGTCACAGGAATCTCTACAGATGTCAGGGACAAGTGATTTTTATTATGTGTGTGTGTGTTTATATATGGAAGTAGGGGTATGTGAGATATTTTGAACCTGAGCAGTGGAACTAGTTTGTGTGCAGCACACATAAAGCTTGAACCCTGTATCCAGAAATGTTTCACATCCTAAACCTTGGAACAAAAGTCAAGATCTAGTGATTGACACCAAAAAAAGAGAAAACTCTTGTTTTAATTTTTCATCTACATCAGTAAGTTCAGTATCCCGGAGATAGGAACCACAGCAAAAAAAAAAAAAAAAAAAAAAAAAAAAAAAAAAAGACTCCCTGCTGAGAGCCTTTCCTTTTGGGTAATTGCACTTATATCATTATGATAGCCCCTCCCCGTCATCCCCCTTTATCCCCAGACTTTTGGGACAAACACTCCTAGTTCCTTTGAAGCTTAATGTTCACTTGCACCAAGCTGGTTTATCATAGACCCAAAACTCTTCTATCTTCATAGAATAATCTGGTTTCCCACTGGACTTCTTCCTCTCTCAAGATTCAGCTTTGTTTTTTAGTCTGTTTTCTTTTGCTTGTTTGTTTGTTGTCATTGCTGCGTCAATAGCTTTGATTTTTAAGTTGTAATTGACATCCTTCCAGAAGCTGCATAACTTGTACACTTTGTCTTACTTTCTTGCTTATAGGCATCTTATCTGTAAAGATCTTTCCCGTTTCCTGTTTCTGTTCATGGCAGCATCTCATTCTCCTTTAATCAACCTAGAGATTTCTTAAAATTTGGAGGGAAAATTTCAGCTGTGATCAGTGCTTTTTGTCCCCATAGAAAGGCATTTTTGTAGAGGATGGTGTTTGTGCTATAGCTGGTCTTGGAGCTGTTAATACTTCATTCTCTTCCCAGCTTCACTGAAGGCACAAGACATAGCCACAAGGAGAGATAGGAATACAAAGCTCATCATAAACTAGATGAGACAACACATTTCCAAGAATTTGGACTTCTATATGTGTACTGAAATAGATCCTCTTGCTAAAGCAACTTTGGCATAAAACGCTGATATGGATGATTGGGAAAACTGTTCTGCTACAAACATTAGTTTTTGGAAGTCCCAAGCACAGGACCTTCTGATTTGGCCTCTGCTATTCTGTCTCCATGGACAGTGTACAATAGCCCTGAAAGACCTCATCTAAAATGTAAATCTTTTCAGAAACCGTTCCTATCCTTCCTGCTTAGAAGGTATAAAGACAACATTGTTTGACCTATATTATCTGGTCCTTTTTATCACTGACGCTCACAAACAAATCCAGATCGGTGAAAAAGTCAGCATTCCTTTGAAAATAAATGTTGGAAGAGCTACCTTGCTAATATCTGTTTCTAGTCTAATAATCAGACACGTGATGTATGTTCTTTTGCTTTTTGACAGAGCCATACTGTTAGTCATCCTGGAGTCAGAGGTCAACATAACTTATTCTACCAGATGTAGAATAAGAAAATCTGCTATTGGGGCATTTAAAATTGTTCCCAAAAATTGCTGTGTCAAGACTGAGGCAGATTTCTCAAGTGCTTTAGGGAAGTGCTGCTTTGTTGGAATTAATTTGCATCACAGAACTAATCTTTGCTGCTACATAACTGAGCAGGTTTTGAAGGTAAGGTAGTTTGGGTAGGCTGTGAGTGGATCACTGGTTCCAAGGAACTAGGCTGATATACTGCATTTACAGGGTTAATAGTACCTATCATTCTGTATGTATGCTTCTCTTCATTGCTATAGATTTTAACATTTTGTAACAACACAATACCCTGTTCAATTGATTCTGCAGTCATCTGTGATCTAAATATTTTCTTTCTTTGTTAGTCATCTCTATAGTTTTGAAGCTTGTTATCAAAGAACTTAAGCTAATCTCTCAAGATTTGTAAATATGCATTAGCCTCTATAAGCTTCTTAACAAAATTCCAAACACTGAAACAATCCAGAATCTATATGACAGTAGGTGACCTTCAAGAGGCTGGCATCCAGCCAGCTTCAGAGGCTGCCCTTGGGTTATCTGAGTTTGGGGTCTGGCTAGTAAGAGACAGCTAAGAGTGCCAGTGTGGAGCCAGTGTATCACCTGGGTGCCGTCACACATAATGGAACAGGTATTAATCATGGAAGGCACAATGGTACAGTAGAAAGAATACTGACATAGAGATCAGGAGATTTGATTCCATAATGATAACCAGCTCAGTGACTTTGGAGGAAGTGATTCCTAATTTTCTTTCTGCATTTAACATTCTATAAGAAGAATTATTTAATGAGAGTCAAAGTTCACCTGACCTCTTCCATGCATACAAGGAAGAAATATGCGAAGTAGAAGGAAAAAGAGAGCAGGAAGACACAGCAGAAGCAGAAGAGTTTGTAGGACAGACACTTTATTATGATTAGTTTGTAAAAACACAATACCCGAGAACATATTTTCTCATTAGAGATCCCAGCATCATGCTCAAAAATCTTTACATATCGGACCACCCACCATCTGCTTTAAATCATGAGAGGGCAACACTGTGAGTTTAAAACCCAGAATTGGACTGAAAAATTTGTAACCCATTAGTATAAAGTGCATATGGCTCAGTGCAAAGAGGAAAGAATTTGAAGGAGACAGAAATATCTCTAGAGATATACCACTGGCCCCATGGAAAGAGTTCACTCTTTGACAAAAGGAAGGAAAAGCTGCTTATACACTTTAAGCTTTTCCCAAAGAGGATCCAACATTTCCTCTGGACTTCTCACTAGATAGAAGGAAACAAATAGATCCTCCAAGCACTACATCCACATGAGTGTGGAGGATCCCCTGCATTGAACTCTGCATCAAATGAGATGATTAGATTAAGTTCCAAATTGCAAGAAGCCTCTCTAGGAGCTGAAAGATGGATAGTCTTGACTGATAAGCCATTTTTAGACTCAAGTCAGTAAGTACCATAGCTCTATTTACAGCAGCCACATTTTTGTTTGGAATCTATCAAAAGAGCAGCAGCTTTGTACTAAGTGATTTTCCCCTATCTTTTCCCTTTTCTTTCTCCTTTTTCTTTTTCCCCATAGGCTCAAAAAGAAATAAATTCTTTTGTTTACAAGTCCTTGAGTATTTTCACTGTTATAATATAGAGAAGATACAGGCAATCTCTGTAATGTTTAGAGTACCCCAGACCTTGATCTTGAAGAGATGCCGGGGAAACAGGAGGAAAAAGGGAGGCCTCAGTCCACATAGCTTCCCAAGCCTATTTGAAGAGGCAAAACTGCATTTTCTGGCATCAGCAATGAAAAGTTATTCTATTTAGTTAGAGTAGATGTTCAAATCTAGGCTGTTGTTTTACTTCTTCTATTCTAAGAGGGGGATGGTGATCTCTTAACCAATCATCCTTGCTGTAAAGATATTTTACACACAAAGGCCTATGTATTCCTTTTTCCCTTAGAACTGGTAATCCCCAATTGGTAAAAGGCAGTACTGTGCTTTTAAACTTAGCACTACATCTTATAAAAAGAGTTTGTTTCCTTTCTAGTATGCTGGCTTAGCAGTGATATGTACTTTCTGCCCACATCATGGACTGTTAGACAGATAAGTGGCATCTGGATACTGACATTCCCTGCCACAATTCTCATTTCTAAAAACCATGAGAACCCATTTCCTACTTCATGAACTTCCAAAGTTTTATGTTAACTTGTGCTCATGGGAGAAAAGCATTCTATGGGGAAAAATCAATTTCATTTCACAATAAACATGATCCTCAAAAATAAGTCTCTGAATTTTATAGAAGGATTGGAAGGGAAACAGAGTAAACTTTCTTGCAGTGCTTTGTAATCCTCTGTAAAATCATTGTAGTTGAGACAATACAAAAAATTTCTGCACTGGGGAGACTGTGTACAAACAGAATGTACTAAGTTAAGAACTAAAGTACACAAGGAGAGTTTCAAGGGCAAAAAGGCAAAAATTAAAGTGCCTCTTCTCACTGGAAGAGAGTTTAGTTTGTTCAAAAAAGCCTAGGCACGCGCACATGTACACACACACACACACACACACACACACAAAATGTGAGGTAGAAAGAAGTGGCTGTCAGGACACCCACACCCACAGACACATGGCACTTGTGTGAAGAGACCTGTCCTTTGTAAAGAGGGCGAGCAGGCTTTCAATTCCACTCATTTAAAACTGGGGACAGTGCCCCCATTTTGGGAATTGACAATTGGGAATTCCCAAATTGACATTTGGGAATATGAACAAAGCATGACTCCTGTTCTTCGCTACTGAGTTTCTGAGCTGCCCAGCAGTCACTTCCTGGAACTGAAGCCATGGGGACACCTTGTGCGGGAGTTGAGAAGCCACTGGCCACAGATCTCCTGGACCACTTTATCCCCGCTGCTCTGTGCGGCCTGCTGCACCTGCCGGACGAGGTCCATGGCCCGGGAGTACTCTTGCTTCACTGCTATCAGGTAAGCAGAACGCAGCTTGCTGCACATCAGATAGGCCAGAACCTTGAAGTCATGTGTGCAGGAAGGAGAAAAGGGGAGTCCATTAGTAAGATCAGGGGGGCAGTATGGAGTTTTGTTTAATAAATCAAAAGAATCTGTAAATAGGAAGAAGCTTTGGTGTCCTTTTTCTCCAAGGTTATTTATCTGTTCTGACCTCAAGAATTACTAGATTCCTAGATTGGCTCACTTTTTTTGGAATGCTAATGATTTAACATATTAGCAGTCTTCTAGAATTACATCTGTTAATGTCAAAACATTTTAAACATATATTAAAAGCAATACAAAAAGAAAAATAAGATTATGAAAAGAAAGTCAACCAACTAGAAATGCAGATTCAGGGCCTTAAGGAAAAAAGCGAATCTTTCAAAATTAGATTTGGGCAGGGGGAAGCCAGTTAAGTTGAAAGAGACCAAGAAATAATAAAACAAAATAAAAAGAATGAAAAGATAGAAGAGAATGTGAGAAATCTGTTATAAAAAAAAACAAAACAAAAAACCCCAACAGATCTGGAGAATAGATTAAAAAGAGAAAATGTAAGTATAATTGGATTACCTGAAAGGTAAGACTAAAAACACAATCTGGATACAATAACACAGGAAATAATTAAAGAATATTGTCCTGAAGTGTTAGAACAAGAGGGGAATTTAGAAAAAGAAAAAAATCCACTAATCTCTACCTGAAAGAGATCTTAGGAGGAAGACCTATAGGAATATCATTGCTAAATTTTGAAACCCACAGATTGAAGAAAAAAATTTCATACATAATAACAAAAAAATATCCAATTCAAATATGCTGGAGCTACAGTGAGAATCATGAGACCTAACAGAAGCTACAATAAAAGGCCGCAAGTCTTGGAATACTATATACTGAAGATCAAAAGAACTAGAATTGTAGTAAGAAATATTATATCCAGCAAATTAAGTATAATCCTGAATTTTTTTCTAAAAAAGGACATTCAACAAACTGCCAGATTTTCAGACTTCTGTGGCAACAAACAAACAAACAAACAAACAAGACAACCAAAAAACTAGAAAATCCGACATATAAGAACCAGGAGAAATATCCAGTAAACATCAAAGATTAATTTCAAGGGACTCAATAAGGACAAATTGTTTTATACATGGAAATATAAACCATGTCTAAGATTATCATTAGTAATTCGGTAATGCAAAAAAAAAAAAAAAAAAAAAAACAACACTGGGGTAGAGCTGAATATGATGTGATTATTAAAAGTAAAACATGTAGGAAAAGGTAAACACAGTAATTATGTTGTATGAATGAAGTGTGGGAACAAGAACTGACACAGAGGAATTAGGGGAGAAGGCCTGATACTTCTGAAATCCTACTCAGATTGGGAATGATAAAACTCTCTAAAATCTACAAATAAGAGGGGGTGTATAGATAAATGGGAATAGGATAAAGAAGGAGGGAAAAGGTGAGGGAGAGAGGATAAGGGAGAGATCCTTGGAGAGGGGGCGGTTGAGTGATAGTAAAGCAAGCTAGCTGGTAGAAATAAAGCAGATTTCTCTAGGGATAGGATAGGAAACAAGAGATACACACACAAACACAAGAATAATCAGGAGTAGAATTTATTAGGAAAAAAAGTAGGGGTAGTAGTCACTGAACTTGGACAAAGTCAAAGTTAAAGAAGATTCAATCAAGAGAGAGAACTCTATATATTAGCCATATTAACATTGTTTTAGACTATTCAACTATAGTATAAGGCTAGAAAATTGTTGTGGCATAGGATATGATGAGTTAGTGGATTTCGAAAAGTATGGAAAGACTTGGACCTAAGAGGGATGATGTCATCTACTTTCAGAGAAACAGAGGACAAATAAACACAACACAACTATAGAGAGATATGTATATATGTGTACTATCAGAGGAATTTATATACACATATGTAGAACTGTGTGTGTGTGTATGCGTATAGATAAATAAGAGAAGTGGGATAGAGGAAAGGGAAAAAAAAGAATAAAGTAAAAAGTGCATAGCAGAGAACAACAACAAAAAACCTACGAGAAAACAAAGAAAAGATGGACAATTCTGAATGCAAACTATTCCATTATTACATATGTTTTCTTGAAATGGAAATTTGTTGTTACATATTCTGAATTCTCTCTTAGGTTCTGCTGTGTACATAACATTTTTTTTTCTTTTTCTACTGTTTTTTTCCTCCTATTTTGTATTTATGTTTTAAAGAAATAATTACATTTTAAAAAAGCAGTGCAAATAAAATTCCCAAGATAAAAAAAGCCTTTTTCTCCAAAGTCTGGTTCCTTGATGTCTAGGATCATTGCTACCTGAGTATTCAATATGTATTAATTATCACAATGCCCCTGTTCATGAGCAAATTATTTTCTAAGGGTTAATGTGAAGAACAATGATCAAAAACTATGAGAGTTGTCCAGATTTATTTTATACATTTCAAAAGCGTATGCCCTCGATGGATCTATCAAGAGCCTGTGTAAAATGAAAAAGAACTGGAAGGCAGGGAATGAAGGAATAGCATAGTATAGCACAACATAGTTCTAGTTCTAGTTCTGACTATTCTAGATATGCACAGCAACCTCCTCCATCTCTACGCAATCCCATCTCCTCAACTTAATAAAATGAATTAAAATACAATTTTTCTTTATTTCACCAGGATGTTAAGGGGATAAGATGGAATATTGAACATTCTTTGACAGGAAAATATTCTGTAAGTCACCTGTAACATCATCCTGATCAGAGTTGAGGTCAGGGAGCAATTCTTTGAACACCCAATTTTGATCACAAAGGACACATGGATAAACTAAGTCAAGACAGTATGTGCTGTTTGCCAATGCAGGACAAACCTGGCTTACTTCCTTAATAGTCATGAAGATCTCTGGGAAAAGCCTTATTAGTACCAAGAGTTCTCCAGTACCTGAACAAATAGATACCCACTCCACACTGACCAAGAAGAAAAAAAATCTTAATTTCTGACTATTTCATACTCCTCCCCAATATCCTTAGGGGAAGGAAGCTGTTTTAGGGAATGAGGAGTAGCCAGAAGGTATTGAGCAATGGATGAAGGCAGAAGTTTTCTTTTGTGTCCATTTCTTAGTAAAGAAGCACAGGATTCTGGTAACTAAATAAAATTAGCTGACTGAGTGACTAAAGAAAGCTTCCCAGAAATAGGTCTCAATATGAAAAATAAGATTAGGAATAGTTTAGAGAGTTTTTAGCTCTCTAGGAGGCAGAAGAAGGCTGTCTTATGTAGTGAAGACATGGCCTCTCCCCACAGCATGACCTAACTAACAGAGCTAAATGAGAGGGTGACAAGGACACATATACAGGAAGATGGAAGAGTACAAGATCACCCGCAATCAGAAACGAATTCGCTTTGAGCATCAGTTTCTTCAGATGTAAAAGCTGGAGTTGGATGGGGCAGCTAAGGAACTTTCTAGTTCTATCATGCTATGATAGGGGTAAAGGAGACAACACTGAGCTTAAAGTGCTTCTAACCAATTTAGATCAGAAATTCAGAAAACTTGGTTTTAAAGATGATTCCATCTAGAGGGATATGGAGAGTCGGGGACTTTCTGCTCACCTTGTTGTCATCACTGTGTATTGCTTGGATTAGACCATCTAACTCCTGTGAAGAAGAAAAATACAGATAACATAAGGTGGGAGTGGGTAAAGGAAGAGAGTTTGTTTCTTGTTCAGCTAAGCAATTCTGACAATGAGATTGAGAATGCCTTCTAGCTCTTCTTTCCTAAAACAGATTCAAATATATGGGGAGCTAAAAGAAAATCAATTGGTAATCAATTCTGGGTAACTTGGGAGATAAAGGAAAAAGAAATGGTTTCTAAGAAAACTGTATTTAGTGTTCATGAATGAAACTTTCCCAACAAGAAGATCAATACTGGAAAAATGCTTTAAATAATATTTATCAATGAAATTAAAAAACAAAAAAAGAATGGATCTTAACTAAAAGATTATCCATCATGCCACAAAGACTATTATATAGAATCAATTTGGGAAATTGCTAATTTAAGGCTCAAGGAAGGCCATATTTCTTCAACAGAGAAGAAATAGTTTCAGTTCTTAAGAATGGGTATTGTCCTGATGTCTTGCTTTATGTAAAGTCAATCAATTGCCAAGGATAAAATCAAAACCAGGACACAAGAGACAATGAAACAGTATAATTTAATCTAGTGTGGACGAGAAAAGGCCTGGACTATCCAGAAACTTTGGACTCTTGCTGTGATGTGTGATTAGGCTTTTAAAGTAATTTAATCCAGATCTATAATTTCATTAATGTGAGAATATAATATATGGAAACTTTCTCCAATGATGCTGATTGGCAATTCATCTGTACCTTGTTGAGTTGCCTGTAATAACAAGTCTTGCTTGGCATAGCAGGAATGAGTAAGAGGCAGCTCTTGAACCTAGGTCTTTCTGACTACACTATGTTGCCTCCTTGAATTTAATCACAAAATAAATTCCTATTGGTTTTGAAAAGCAGAATTGTCTGTGGCTACAAAAATGACCATTTACAAAGTCATATTAAAATAGCCACTTTCTTCATGAAGGCCTACTGCCAGGATGCTGTCCTCTCTAGAACCACAGGAAGACAGCAAAACTCATCTCTGACTGCAAGGACATCTCCAGGAGAAACCCAAAGTAGATACAGATTTGAGGCTTCTTTCAGAGCTTTAAAAAACCAATGCAACTGTAGTATGACAGTTTGAAAATTAATAGATGCTTGTACTACATTGCAAGAGGCGTGATGTCCAGAACAAGATAGGTTATAGTCTTGTATTATTTTTCTATATTAAGGTCATATCTAGAGTGTTGCAACATTTTAGGAAATACATGGACAAAACTTAAAAGAATCCACAGAGAGATCAAACTTGTGAACCATTCTGGAGTCCCAAATCAGATTGTCTGGACCAGATTAAAATAAAATTGGGGAATGTTACCAAGGCATAAGACTAGCAGAATATTGTTCCCAAGAAGAGAGCAACTAATGGTATCCCAGTTCTACTTAGGAGATAGTAGTTTTTACATGGAGGAGTCCTATTACAGAAAGGCCCTCACTGTAAAGGGGTAGGGAAACAAGGGCATCAAAGGGAGCAGAGAGTAAAAAATAAGACATTAAGATATTATAGAGGGAAGTGAGTGAGCAGAATGGGGAAGAATGTTACCTGGGATGGGATACTCCCAAATTTCTCCAGGCAACTAAGAAGGATAGTATCACCATCACTCTTGGCTGCCACACCAGACTCATTCACACACTTGAGTAGTTGGCGTATCTCACTATATTTTTCTCTTTTCACCAGTTGCTGGGCGACTTTACAGTAAGTAGCAGGAGCATCCAGCTTGAAGTCCTAGAGCACAAAATGACAGTAAAGGATTTGGGATGGGAAGAACGAAAAGAGAAGCAGAATGCTTTCAGAAACTCATATGACTGATGTAAAGTGAGCCAGAAAGTTAACCAGAATATTGTACACAGAAATACAAATACTATTTAATGATCAACTGTGAATGACTTAGCTATTCTCAGCAATACAAACATTCAAGACAATTTTGAAGGAACTATGTAAAAAATGCAAAAATCTACCTTTATAGAAAAATTGACAGAATCTAAATACAAATTTAACAACATTGTTTTTAAATTCTTCATTTTTCTTGGTTTTTTTGGGGAGTTTGTGTTTTCTTTTACAATATGACTACTATGGAAATATATTTTGTATGACTGAATTGTATGCTTGCCATTTCAATGAGGGGGAAGAGAAGAGTGGGAAAAAGTTTGGAACTCAATATGGTAAAAAATAAAATGGTTAAAATTATTTTGACACATAATTGGAATAAAATATTAAGATGAAAATTATTGCTATTTTGTTTTTATGTCTCCAGTTCATTTCTGAACATAACTCTCTTTTCTCCTATTTGGCAAGTCATTCTTTGTAACAAAAAAAAATAAAAAAGAAAGCAAAAATAAGCAATTCCAAAAAACCAACCAACACTGAGTCTAAGAGGTTATGGTATTCTATCATCACAGAGCAATTCTTTACATTGGATGAAGACATAGATAACATGCTTAATCAAATCTGTACATGACACAAAGCTGAGAAGGAGATTTAATATGATGAAGGTCAGTAGGGATACAAAAAGATCTTTATAGGCTATAACAATGCTAAAAATGTAAGAAAGTGAAAATTAATAGAGATAAATTTCCATAGTGTTACAAAGTGGCCTAATAAGGTAATGTAATCTTAGCCTATTTTAAGGGAGGGATATCATTTGAAGGAAGGAAGCAATAGCCAGAGTTTTGTGTACCTGGGCAAGTCACTTATCCTTTACCTCTCAAGCTCAGTTTCCTTCTCTATAAAATAGGAATATTAATAGCATCTACCCTCAAAGAATTGTGAGAATCAAATGAGATTCCCCCATGTAAAATGCTTTGCAGACCTAAACGTGTCATATAAATGCTAGCTCTTCATTTATTATGATGAGTGCTAGGCACTCAGCCATTTTTTGAGGATAGCCACTGACAAGAGAAGACATATCCAGAAAAGAGCAATCAGAATGGTGTTAAACATGAAGTCCCTGACATTGGAGGGCTGGCTGGAAAAACTTAGGACTGTTTAGTCTGAAGGGGGAGTTATTGTTTAGTCAAATTTTTTTCCTAGCCCATTTGTCACCCCATTTGGGATTTTCTTGGCAAAGATACTAAAGTGATTTTCCATTATCTACTCCAGCTCATTTTATAGATGAGGAAATAGGGTTACACACCTAAATACATCTGAAACTGTATTTAAACTTAGGAAGATGAGTATTCCTGACTTTAGGCCTGGCATTTTATCCATTGCACCACCCAGCTGACACCTAGCTAATTTTTAAATATCTGAAGGAAGGGGGGATTGGACTTAATCTGTAAGGAGGGTAGAACTAAGGATAATAAGTAGAAGTAGCACACAGGTAGATTTAGGCTTGAATTAAGAAAAATTTTCCTCAGAGTGAGAATTGGCCAGAGTTAGAATGGGCTGATTTGGTTGATGGTCAGGCAACAAAGCTAACAAGCACTGATTGAGCCATTATGATGTGTCAGGAACTGTGCTAACCTCTAGAGATACAAAGAAAGGCAAAAAAAGAGGTCTTTAATTTTAAGTAGCTCATATTCTAATAGAGGAGATAATATGTAAATATCTAAATATATATAAGATATAGATAGAGTAGATAGAAAACAATCTAAAAAAGGAAGGTATCAGTAATGTGGGAAGAAAGAAGATCAGTAAAAATTTTCCTTAGAAGTTGGGGTTTAAGCTGAGTCTTGAAGGAAACCAGAGGAATCAGGCGGCAGAAAAGTGAAGATGGAAAGCACTCCAGGGATGCTGGTGGTGGTGGTAAGAGAGGGAAAGCAAAGGCACAGAGATGGGAGATGTCCAAGGAGTCACAAGCAGGGTAGTCTAGCTGGATTTGAAATGCATGGAGGGAAGAAAGATATTAAGTGGGCTTTAAGAGGTTTTCAATGGACTTACACGAACTGATGCTGAGTGAAATGAGCAGGACCAGGAGATCATTATATACTTCAACAACAATACTATATGATGATCAGTTCTGATGGACCAGGCCATCCTCAGCAACGAGATCAACCAAATCATTTCTAATGGGAGCAGTAATGAACTGAACTAGCTATGCCCAGAAAAAGAACTCTGGGAGATGACTAAAAACCATTACATTGAATTCCCAATCCCTATATTTATGCACACCTGCATTTTTGATTTCCTTCACAAGCTAATTGTACAATATTTCAGAGTCTGATTCTTTTTGTACAGCAAAATAACGTTTTGGTCATGTATACTTATTGTGTATCTAAGTTATATTTTAATATATTTAACATCTACTGGTCATCCTGCCATCTAGGGGAGGGGGTGGGGGGGTAAGAGGTGAAAAATTGGAACAAGAGGTTTGGCAATTGTTAATGCTGTAAAGTTACCCATGTATATATCCTGTAAATAAAAGGCTATTAAATTTAAAAAAAAAAAAAAAAAAAGAGGTTTTCAATGCCAAACAAATGAGTTAACATTTGACTATGTAAGACAGCTATGAGAACTTCTTGGACAGGAAGGTGATAGGGTCAGACCTGCCTTTTAGAAAAATCACATTGGCAAATGAGTAGAAGATATAATGGATTGGGGGGAAACCTGAGGTGCAGAGACAGGTTGGAAGCATATTGTAATAACTAAGAGATAGGAAATGAAAAGTGATGAGGTCCTAAACTAGGTTAGTGGCTCTGTCAGTGGGAAGAAAGAGATGTATATAAGAGATATTATGATGGTAGAATGATAATAGACAGAGTATATGGAGTTAGAGTGAAGAGTCAAGGATGACACTGAAATTATGAGCCTGAATTAACTAGAAGGATTTTGGCATCCTCAAAAATGATAAGTTTAGAACAGAGAAAGTTCTGGGGAAAAGAATGAGTTCTACTTTGGATATTTTGGTTTAAGATGCTCATGGGATATTCGGTTTGAGATACCTAAAAAGAAGATAGAAATATGGGACTGAAGCTTAGTAGAGAGATAGGACTGAAAATAAAAATACAGAAGTCATCCATGTGAAATGCAGTTAAATCCATAGAAGCTGATAAAGGTTCTAAGAGACATATAATGGAGTTAAAAGGAGAAGCAAGCCAGAAATGGAGCCTTGGAGGAGACCCATGGCTAGTGGATATAAGATGATGAAGAACTAGCAAAGGAGATCGATAAAGAATGATTGGACAGATAAAATAACAAGTAGAGAAAATCTGGAGAAGAGAAAGTGACCAACAGTTTCATATGCTACAGAGAGGTCAAGAAGGATCTGGACTGGGAAACAGCATTAGTAACTTGATTTTTTTTTTTTTTTTTAATGATGCCAAAAGTCTCCTTCAGAGGATTTAAAAGAGAGTAAAGGGAGAAATATGGCATAGCGTAACAGCTTTCCCAGGTAGTCACAAAAAGATGATATAGGTTGATATCTACTAAGGAAAGTTAGTGTTAATGAGGGTCTTTTATGAATAGGGAAAACGTGTGTGTTTGTAAGCAATAGGGAAAGCAGCAGATAAAGAGGGAGAGCTATAGTGGGGAAGGGGAGGGAGAGAGAGAGAGCATAGTGGGGGCAATTTTCTGGAGAGATTGGGATGGGATGACATCAGGGCATGCAGAGGGATTCTTCCTGACGAGAAGGGTCAACTCTTTATCTAAGAATAGAGGAAATGCAGGAAGATGTCTGAGTGATATGAGATGAGAGGAGAAGACAAAGCCCTTGACAAACGATTTCAATTTTTTCAGTGAAATATGATGGGAGACTCCTGCCTAAGAGGGTAGAGTGGGAGGAAGCTGGGGTAGGTTTGAGGACAAATAAGGTAAGGAAGGGAAGTTTTCCTTCATTGATGGTCTTCAAGTGTATGTAGGGTGTTGGATATTTGTCAGACATATTGTAGAAAGGATTCCTGTTCAGGCATGGAATGGATGAGATGACTTTTGAGGTTCCCTACAGCTCAGAGGGTCTATGACTCTTGATGGACTGGGGTTAGGTACTGTGTCCCTTTGATACAACCTCATTATAATCTGAGCCATACCTGTAGGACACGAAATGCTATCCCAAAACCATCTTCCACATTCTTCCCTCCTAGCATTACCTAGAAGAAAGAAGAAAAAGGAAATCAATGAATGACACAGCTGGAACTGCCAGTTGTTTAAGCAAATCAGGAAGAAACAATGGAAAGAGGACTAGCATTCAGATCTCAGCTCTATCAGTAACAAGCTTCATGATACCAAACAAGTCACTTTTCCTAATGGGCCTCTGGATGAATAGGCTGGACTGTTCTCTGTAAGGTCCCTTTCATCTTTAAGTTGATGACCTCATGACATGTGTGAATAGTTTATTCTGTCAGGTACAAGCTGTAAAAACTAGCACATACCTTGCAGGCAACATCCATTTTCATGTGATTGTTTCCAAACAGGGTTGGCAGGGGCAGGGCTGTAATCTGGGAAGTCCCAGCACTCTCACATCGATGTAGAAACCTGGTAACTTCCAGTTGCAGGCCAACAGTATTCATGTGCCTGAAATTATTCAATAATATATATAAGCAATAAGCAGTCTCTACTTGTTTCTTAGAAGTGATGTAACTGGGAGCTGGAAAATGAAGCAGCATCAGTAGCAAGAACAGAAAGGGAAAAAAAACGAGTAGAAAGGGCATAGAATTTGGTTCTGGAGGTAAAAGAGAAGGTAGGAGAAATATCTGTGTATACATTTTTTCTAAGAGACTGTAGGAGGATAAAAACAGATAACCCAAGACATTCAACAGCTACTCTAATGACTGGGGGTATCCTTCCAATCCCCCTCTGTAGTTTCTCTAGTCTCCAAGATAAGAATGACCATTCTGAACTCTTCTAAAGTGAGAACTATTGCCAGAATTTCTCCCCAAAGATTTGGAAGTGAGGGAGAAATTGCTCAACATTTTTGATGGTTTTCTTGAGGTTAACAAATACTGAACTACAGTTAGTGCCCATCTTCCTGCCCTAGGCTGAAGTTTCCCTACATTTTGATATTACCTTGATACATCAGCTGAATTCATCTTTTTCCGGAAAAAAGTGAGTTTCTTCTTCCCTGTGCTTCTGGATGTCTCCTGTAGATAGATCTTTAGATGATCCTTAGCCTTAAGCAACCATGTAAGTTTCTCTCCCAGTTCTGCATATGTCTTTGCCTTGTGACAAAAGAATCGGATACAGGTCATGGCAGCACGGACTTGGTCCTACAGGAAGAGAAGAGATGGTTAGAGATAGGGGATTTGGAAATGGTACTGGTGATCATTTTTACTGGAGTCAGGTCCATGAAGCCCTATTACCAGCATTTAGTTAGATAAAAATTTGAAAAGCTTTTCTAAGTTTTCTATTTATTTGTTGAATTGGATCAAATCCTGTAGCAGACTGATTTCTGCTTTCATTCATAGGGATGATGTTCTTTAAAAACAGGCCTGGGGCATATAAGTTGTATATTTCAGGGAAGCATGTTTTTGATTGTTTGGTTTTTCATAGTTTGTAGTTGAATAATTCTATTCTTTTTGTCTTCTTCATATTGTCAACCTTCAAATTTTAACATATAAGCATGTTTCCCAGGATACAGTTAATTATTCTCCTTTAATTTCTGAAAACATGAATATAATTCTTTTTACTAACTACCCCATGCTTATAGTATTTGTCAATCGTCTTTATAGAAATGATAACTAAATTCAAGATGCCTGATAAAATCACTAAGGAGAGTAAAGAGTAAGAAAAAAGGGTCCTTAATGAGATTAAGACTTACCTATTAGTGAACTGTTACCCACTTAAGATTGAAATTGCAGTGTTTAAGAAAGCCACAAAGCAACAAACTTGACTTCAGTCATTTAATGGCATATTATGGAACCAAATTATGGAATCTTGTTTCCCAAACTTTTGTAGCTTAACCAAACTCACATAATTTCAATGTTACACCAATGATTCTGGGTAGGGCTACTGTTACCTTCATGAACTGCTGCAGTTCATAGAGAAGGTGGTAGTAGTTTTTTTTCTGTAAGTGCTGGCAGGCAGCAATCAAGTACTTTCCCCAGCTCTCCAAAGTCGGATCAATGTCTTCTAGCAAATTTTCCAAAATGTGTAACTTCCCACTTGTATAGCTTGGTTGGAAGATGCCTTCAATAAAGACTTCTGGAGGACTTTCCTACAGAAGGGGAAAGGAAAACATTGGAGCAGTATGTAATATGTGCCTTTAAATCAACATGATGCTAATTTTGTGTAACCTCTCCTTTCAATTTCCTTTTGTAATTTCCTAGGACCTTGGGAAACTGATTTAAGATTATGTATAAATTTATGTATAAATTTTATCAGATTGCTTGCTGTCTTAGGGAAGCATTATGGGAAGAGAGGAAGGGATAAAAATTTGGAACTTAAAATCTCATAAAAATAAATGTTGAAAACTATCTTTATATGTAATTAGAAAAAATACTATTAAGTGGGAAAAAAAAAATTCAAATATCCCAGGTTAAAAAGTCCTGTAATCTACTGCCTCCCCCCACCCCCTCAAAAAAAAAAAAAAAGCCCAACAGAAAATAAATAGTCTTTCTCCAGAATAGAAGAGTCTATGGGGTCACAAAGAGTTGGACCCAACTCAATGACTGCAGAACAAGAAATCACTATTAGTGGAGCTGTGAATAAACTGAGCTAATTATTCTGGAGAGCAATTTGGAACTATGTCCAAAGGGCTATAAAACTGCACATATACTTTGATGTAGTACTACCATTATTGGGTAGTAAGATTAAAAAAAAAAAGACAACATGCAAAAATATTTCTAGCAACTTTTTTTGTAGTGGCAAAGAATTGGAAATTGAGGGGATGTCCATCCATTTACTGGGGAATGGCTGAACAAGGGATTGTATATGAATGTAATGAATACTATTGTGCTACAAGAAGTGTAGCAGTGATGAGCAGGATGCTTTCAGAAAAACCTGGATTTACATGACCTAATACAAAGTGAAGTGAGCAGATCTAGGAGAATGGCATATGTAGTAACAGCAATGTTGTACAACGATCAATTGTGAATGACTTAACTATTCCTCAGCAATACAATGATTCAAGATAATTCTGAAGAATTTGTGATGAAAAATGCTAGCCATTTCCAGAGAAAGAACTGATAAGAGTCTGAATGCAGATTGAAGCACTTTTTTAAAACTTTCTTTTCTTTGGTTTGTGATTTTTTTTCACAATATGACTGATATGGAAATATATTTTGCACGCCTGTACATATAGAACCAATATCAAATTGCTTGCTTTCACAATGAGGGAAAAGGGAAGCAAGGGAGAGAATTTGGAACTCAAAATTTAAAAAACAAATGATAAAAATAGTTTTTACATATAACTGGCAAAAAATTTTTAAATGAGAAAAAGTAATGGAGAAAAAGTTAATAATAAAGATTAAACTTGATAATGAAAAATAAAAAAGACTTATGTATTAGCTGAACTGTCACTGTATAGGGAGAAATTTACATTACTATAAATCTATGCCAGAGGGAATCTATAGCCCAAAGAGATTATGATTTCCAAGCCTCCAACCTTACCGCTGGATGACATAAGAAGGTACCTACTGTCACTGATCACTCACCTTCTTCTGGAGATGCTGTAAAGCTTCTCTCATGCAGTTGTGTCTCATGTAGAAGCTAATGATGGCCAGATGGGTGCTGTAGTGATGTAAGTAGAAGAGGCACTCCTGGTAGTAAGTATTGTGCATAGACTTCCCCTCTGGAATCATTTCTAGAGAGAGGCTCTTAGTTCGAAGAGTGGCTTCTAGTTCCTTCAAAGTAGCAAAATAATCATCATCCTGCTATGAGGAAGAGGACACAGGAAAACACAGGAAAAGCATTCTGTTTAATAAATAATATTTAAAATGAGAGGCAGAGCCAAGATGATGGGATAGAGATAGGGACTCATCTGAGCTCTCCCTCAAACTGCTCCAAATATCTTTGAATACTGACTCTAAATAAATTCTAGAGCAGCAAAACTCACAAAAAGATGGAGAAATAAGTCCAGTACAGCCCATACCAAAACAGACTTAGCCCCAGCAAAGTAGGAGAGAGCTTTAGGAGATCACAGGTCAGAAGATTACAGAGGTCTCTTTGCAAGCATTGAGACAACACTCTGTTGCTTTGCCCGTACTTGGATTCAGAGCAAAGTTGTGGATGGCAATCCCAGGGAGGGAAGGCGAACCAACACACCAGAACTTGTAGCCACAGAGGAGTAGGGAACTACTCACAGTTCTAGGGCAAAAAAGAGTGCTTGTGGTTGCTCACAGATCAGGGCATGGATCAGAAGAGTATTAAATATCTCTTCCTAAATCATACCACCTTGGAAGGACTGAAGTATCTCTGGGAACAGCTACACAAAACTCCTGAAGCTTGGGACACTATACTCTCTACCTGGGAAGCAGAGTTCTACTTTAACAAAGAGTAAAAAGTCAAGTAATAGACTAGGAATTTAAGCAAACAGCAGAAAAAGATTCTGACGATAGAAAGATATTATAGTGATAAGAAAAATCAAAACATACACTGAGAAGAAGATAACAAGGTCAAACCTCCTAACATACAAAGCCTCCAAGAAAAATATGAATTAGTCTTAGGTAATGGAAGAGCTCAAAAAAGATTTTGAAAATTAAGTAAGAGAGAGAGAAAAAATTGGGAAGAGAAATGAGAGTGATGCAGGAAAATCATGAAAAAAAAAGTCAACAGCTTGGTAAAAAGAAGACCCATCTTAAAAAAACAGATTAGGACAAATGGTAAAGGAAATACAAATAGTTAATGAGGAGAAGACTACCTTAACAAGCAGAACTGGCCAAATGGAAAGAGACACAAAAATTCACTGAAGAAAAAAATTCCTTAAAAACTAGAATTGGCCAAATGGAAAAGGAAGTACAAAAGCTCACTGAAGAAAATAATTGCTTAAAAATTAGAATTGAGCAAATGAAAGCTAACAACATTATAAGGAATCAAGAAACAAAAACAAAATCAGTAGATTTTATTTATTTTTTTTAAAAGAAGATCGTGTGAAATATCTCACTGGAAAAACAAAGGACCTAGAAAATAGCCCCAGGAGATAGAATTTAAAAATCATTGGACTATCTGAAAGCCATGATAAAAAAAAAAGTCTAGATAACATCTTTCAAGAAATTATCAAGGAAAATTGCCCTGATATTCTATAACTAAAATAATTATTGAAATAATCCATTGATCACCTCCTGAAGGAGATCTCAAAATGAAAACTTTCAGAAACATTATAGCCAAGTTCTAGAGTTCCCAGATCAAGGAGAAAATATTGCAACCAGGCAGAAAGAAATAATACAATATTATGGAATAACACAAATATAACAAGATTTAGCAGCTTCTACATTCATTAAAGGAATGCAGAGCCTAGAATATGGTATTCTGGAAGGCAAAAGAGCTAGGATTACAACCAATAATCATCTATCTATATGGCCATAGTCTGTTCTCTCCTCCCCCCAGTCCTATATATGACCTTACTACTGAAACAGCAAGGACAGTCCTATCTATTAGGATGGGGTTACAATATATAGGTAACCTGAAAAAGAGCCAGCTCAGCTCTCCAATCCTAAGGAACCCCATACTCAATTCACTTCCTAAAAGTGACTAATTATTAGGGGAAAAAAATGGTCATTTATTGAAATAGAGAACTTTCAAAAAGACCAGAGCTAAATAGAAAATTGGACTTTCAAATACAAGACTAAAAAGAAGCATTAAAAGGTAAAAAAAGAAAGGGAAATCATAAGGGACTAAATAAAATTAAAATGTTTACATTCTACAAGGAAGTAATAACTTATAACTCATAAGAACTGTCTCATTATTAGGGCAGTTAGAAGAAGCATATGTGTATATATATCTATATATCTACAGATATGTGAAGGGATGACATTTAAAAAAATAAACGTATGGTGAAAGAAGAATGCATTGGGAGAAAGAGAAAGAAAGAAACAGAATGGAACAAATTATCTTACATTAAAGAAGCCAGAAAAAGCTTTTATAGAGGAGAGGAAGAAGGGTGAGGTAATGGGAAATGAATGAACCTTACTTTCATCACAATTGGCTCAAAGAAAGAATAAATAAACACTCAATTGGGTTGAGTGTTTATTTATTCTTTCTTTGAACCAATAAATAAACACTCAATCCTACCTTACAGGGAAGTAGAAAGGGAAGGAGATAAGAGAAAGGAGAGGGTGTTATAGAAGGAAGGGCAGATTGGGGGAAGAGTACTCAGATATGAACAGTTTTCAGATGAATTATTCAAAGCTATCTGAAGTCAAGTGAAAAATGCTCTAACTCACTACTTAATAGAAAAATGCAAATCACAACAATTCTGAAGTGTTACTACATGCCTATTACATTGGCTAATAGGAGAGAAAAGGAAAATGACAAATGACAACTGCACTATTAGAGGAGTTGTGAACAGATTCTAACCATTCTGAAGAGCAAATTGGAACTATGCCTAAAGGGCTAAAAAAAAATCATGCAAAACCTTTGACCTAGCAATACCACTAGTAGGTCTGCATCATAGAAGAGATAGGAAACTAAAGAGAAAAGGACAAGAACCTATGTGTTTAAAAATATTAATAGCAGCTCTTTTCTGGTGGCAAAGAATTGGAAATTGGAAATGGGCTCATCAACTGGGAATGACAGAATAAATTGTGATATGTAATTATGTTGGAATACCATTTTGCTATAAGAAATGATGAACAGGATGTTCTCAGAAAAACTTGAACAGACTTCAAAAGAGCTGATGCAAAGTGATATGTACTATGTACAAAAGAATAGCAATATTGTAAGATGATCAGTTGTGAATGACTTAGCTATTCTCAGTAATACAATGATACAAGATAATTCTGAAGGACTTATGATGAAAAATGCTGTCCATTCCCAGATAAAAAACTGATGGTGTCTCAATACATATTGAGGCATACTTTTTAAAAACTTTATTTTTCTTGAGGGTTTTCTTTTACCACTTGATTAGTAGAAACATTTTTCATGACTACACATGTAAAATTTATAATAAATTGCTTGCCTTCTCAAAAGGGGAGATAAGGAAGAAGAAAAGGAGAGAATCTGGAACTCAAAAGTTTAAAAAACTTATGTTAAAAATTGTTTTTACACATAATTGGAGAAAAATACTATACAAAGAAGAAAACTATAATAAATGTTTACTGAGCATTAAGCACATTTACTGTGTGGTAATCTTTGTCCTTAGGAATTTCTAATTTAATAGAATAAGATACATGCATAATCAAACATAATATTAGGGAGAGAGCTGAAAGGCAAGAGTGATCTCTTTATTTATGCTAATACAATGACATCTCCTCCTTTGAACCAAGTATTTTGCTTGCTGTTCTCTTACCACTGACAGGATAGGCTTTGCTGTGGACTCCAGATATTCAATTACATCCTGTACCAGCCTTGAGCCATGAGTTAGCTGATTGAGGTCAAGGGGTGGCTTGAGACATCGACTAAACTTCTCACGTGCTGCTGTCAGGTTCCCAGCTTTCAAGCAAGCCATACCCCAAGCGTGCCATGCACCAGTGAGATCTAGTCCAGTTTTTGTGGACACCTGGAGGCAAAAATTATTTATCTGAGTCATGGGAAGCAAGAAAGCTAAAGCAACTCCATTTTGTTTGCAGGTCCTCTATTTTGCTCATGATTCTGCTTATTTGTTAATTCCCTAGTGGCCATAGTCTGTTCTCCCCTCCCCGCAGTCCTATATATGACCTTACTAATGAAACAGCAAGGACAGTCCTACCTATTAGGGTGGGGTTACAATATATAGGTAACCTGAAAAAGAGCCAGCTCAGCTCTCCAATCCTAAGGAACCCCTTACTCAATTCACTTCCTGCCTCAATTTATTTGTCCTTTCCTTCCTCTGGGGAATCTCTCCCTGTATGGGTGGGGTTCTCTTGCTGGAAAGCTCAATAATACCTTGTTGGTTCCTAAATTTATGACCCTAGGTTAGGGTTCTGGTTTTGGGGTTTTGCTTCTGGTTTGCTGAGGCACAAAGAATTTTAACCACAGTAAATGTCTGCCGGTAATGGGATTAGTAGCAGGGAATTCCCAGGGTTACAACTTGAGAATGCTTTGGGTTCCTTTGCTTGGTGGTCGAGGATCATGATCTGTAGAGGGCTGAAACTACTGAATCGATGCACTGAGGTCAGGACTACCCAGCACTTGAGGCTAACTAGTGATTGGACAATACTCTATGGACATATGCTTGGAAAATGGTCCTTTCCACTGTCCGTACTGGCTCAATGATTGGTGTACAGAGGATTGTAGGAGGGACTAGGAGGTGGAGTAAGAAGAGCCAGGGACACACTCTTGGCAGTAGAAGAGTGGAAGGTGGTGGTGGAGAATCTGCTTCCATCCTGTTCGATCCTGCGTCTGGGGACCAAGAATAAAGATTAAGGACTTTTGCTTATCCTGACTCCAGCTGATTCTGGGGTGTCCTGGGAGCTAGTGCGGTGGTTACAATGATCTATAAATGGCAGAACTCCCACCTCTCCCCATTCTGATCAAACTGGTTGTTTGGTTTTGGCTTAGAAACTAGATTCTCTGGAAAAGGCTTCAATGAATAAGTGTTTCTGTGTGTCTTTTTGTCTTTGTTTCAGTTTAAGTATTTGTATTTAATGTCCAGTATGTTGTTCTCATTGTCCAGGTTTTGTATCTTGGCAAAATCCAATTGACTTTTTCCTGTGGTCTAATAAATCTAGGAAAAAAAGAAGTAAAGATTGAAAGATTTTCATAAGGTTTTCAAAACATTTGACAGAATATTTCTGTATTTTTAACTGGCCAAGCTAGGGAGGTAGATAGCAGGCAATACAAATAAGAAAAGGGACTCTTTTCCTAGTCTGCAAAAATTTATGGCATTATAAACTAATTAGAGATGAACTTTGTGGCTGAAATGTAAGTTCTTTTCTATGAATTTCCAAATTGTGGTTTGAATTTTTTATATAAATGCCTAACTATCTGAGTTTTGAGGTAGTATTTTGTAGAATTTAAGGGAAACTAAAAATAAAACTGTGAAAGTTACATGGAAACAGCATGTAGACCATTTATCACTTTCCCAGGAGAGTAAAAGATTTATTGTTCCAGTGCAAGGAAGGATTACTGATTAGAGAGAAAAGAGAAAAAAAGGGAAAATGAAACTAGTTTGAAAATGAAGTTCCAAAATGAAGAAAAAAAAATGAGCTTGCAATTTAAATTTAAATTTGTCTGGTAATTAAGAACTTTATTTTTTTGACCATGAAAAGAGAGAAACTTGTATAAATCAAGAACCAACTTACAAGTAAATAAAATTTAATTTTGGAAAATGTTTTGTGCTACCACCATGTTTTCTTCTGTGAAGGATATAATAGAATGTAAAAGTTTAGGTAAAAACTAGAAATAAAATCACCTAAAAGAAACTGGAATGGCCTATGTGTTTACAAACTTTTAAGAACCCCCAAAAGGTTATTAATTGGTATTACATAACTGGTACTGTGTAATTAAAAACTTGGGAGAAAATCAATAAAATAAGGATATGATTGGGAAAAAAAAATTAGAACAATTAAGGAAAACTGAAATATTGGATCAGAATATGAAAAAAAAATAAGAAAGGAATAGCTTTGAAAGGCTTTAAGTGGAAGGATATTAAAAGAAAGGAAGGAAGGAAGTTTAAGCAAGTAAGAATGAGAGAAGCATGTGTAGAAAGTTAAAGAAAGTTGGAGTCTGCAAGTCATTATTAATCAGAGAAATGCAAATTAAGACAACTCTGAGATACCACTATATACCTGTCAGACTGGCTAGAATGACAGGGAAAAATAATGAAGAATATTGGAGGGGATGTGGGAAAACAGGGACACTAATACATTGTTGGTGGAATTATGAATACATCCAACCATTCTGGAGAGCAATTTGGAGCTATGCTCAAAAAGTTATCAAACTGTGCATACCCTTCGACCCAGCAGTATTTCTACTGGGCTTATATCCCAAAGAGATCTTAAAGAAGGGAAAGGGACCTGTATGTGCAAGAATGCTTGTGGCAGTCATCTTTGTAGTGGCTAGAAACTGGAAACTGAGTGGATGCCCATCAGTTGGAGAATGGCTGAATAAATTGTGGTATATGAATATTATTGTTCTGTAAGAAATGACCAACAGGATGATTTCAGAAAGGCCTGGAGAGACTTACACGAACTGATGCTGAGTGAAATGAGCAGGACCAGGAGATCATTATATACTTCAACAACAATACTATGTGATGATCAATTCTGATAGACTTGGCCATCATCAGCAAATCAGTTCTAATGGAGCAGTAATGAATTGAACCAGCTATACCCAGCGAAAGAACTCTGGGAGATGACTAAGAACCATTACATCAAATTCCCAATCCCTATATTTTTGCCTACCTGCATTTTTGATTTCCTTCACAGGCTAACTGTACAATATTTCGGAGTCTGATTTTTTTTGTACAGCAAAATAATGTTTTGGACGTGTATACTTATTTTGTATTTAATTTATCCTCTAATATATTTATCATGTATTGGTCATCCTGCCATCTAGGGCAGGGGGTGGGAGGAAGGAGAGGAAAAATTGGAACAAAAGGTTTGGCAATTGTCAATGTTATAAAATTACCCCTGCATATAACTTGTAAATCAGGGGTCTTCAAACTATGGCTCGCGGGTCAGATGCAGCAGCTGAGGACGTTTATCCCCCTCACCCAGGGCTATGAAGTTTCTTTATTTAAAGGCCCACAAAACAAAGTTTTTGTTTTTACTGTAGTCCGGCCCTCCAACAGTCTAAGGGACAGTGAACTGGCCCCCTATTTAAAAAGTTTGAGGACCCCTGTTAAATAAAAAGCTATTAAAATTTTAAAAAAATGAAAAGAAAGTTGGAGTCTGTTTGCACTGACTGTGAATGGAGGGTTTGAAAGCCAATAATTTGGGATCCTGGAAAGAGAGGCTTGAGGGAGGTTTTTGGTCTCATTAATATAAGAAAGACATGAAAAACTGAGATTATTTTTTAGGATATAGAAATTTAAATAACAAGTAAAACAGCATGGAATTATTTGAGGATAACATATCAAAATTCTATCCTTCAAAGACAATTGGAAAAGTTAATTTTGGTCATTACATGGAGACCATAAGGTCCTCATGAACCCTAAAAGGAGGTGAGAATACAAGACTGTCAATTTAAACACTGGCAGCAGACTAAATGAAAGTGGGCCCTAGGGTAAATGTTAGTAGTAAAACAGCCCTTAGGAAAATTGAGATTCTGTATTACACCTTTGTAACTGTGGATATAGATGTGATTTAATTAATTCTAATTTCATTTTAAATAAGATGTATTCTCCCTGTTAGGACAACTGTGATCTTTTATTCTTTTTAAGTAAATAAGGCTGTAGTGGAAAAGATACTTAATATCTGCAATTAAGGAAGTATGTTTTGAAAGTAAAAGTTAAAATTGTATTAAAATTACTCGATATTGGTCTTGAATGCAAACAGTATAAAATGCCAAAAGTGACAAAAATGAAATGATTTTCTATATAATATAATGTAGAGGGCCACAAGTCTTGAGAAAAGTATACTTGAAACAAAGATATTTACAACAGGGTGTTTAATTAGTGTGATTGATGAGATAATGGTACTCTAGTTCACATATACTTAGTATTTAGTGTGATATGGTGATGTAATGGTTCTATAATTGACACATGTTCAGTGTGCTGTAGTGATGTTATTTTATTAAAAGTATTTAAGGGCTGAGAGGATTGCAGACAGAGTGAGTGAGAGAGCGTGTGCTTGAGCTGGATCTCGGACTCCAGACTTTAACCCTGACCATTCTCATGGTGACTCCTACTAAGACCAAGGCTCATCCAAAAATCCTCCAGAAAGTTAGCCCAGATATTACAAGATAATTTGGAAATGTATTCAACTGAACAGATACCACCTGACTGGAAATATGTTTTGTTTCATGTTTTAAATACATGATACTATGTATTTTTGTACTGCATTTCTAAATTTTTTTGAATTGCAAAATCTGGGAAATTATTATATAAGAAATGTTAAGAGAATGATGCAATTATATTATTGAAAAATCTAACTCCTTTTGTTCTGGATACTGTGAAATTATTAAATTAGGTATACTGCCATATACTACTGTCATAACGCTAAAACCTATCAAATTTTTAAATGGAAATGGCTTAAAAAGAAATAATAGTAATTATTTATTTTGTGGGAAAAGGGGAAAAAAATGACTTTGTAAAATCTCCTTATCTGAAACTTTCAGTATCTTGGAACTATTTGCTTGGGCAAGGCTGTGAAAATAACTTTCTGAGAAATATGACCTCTTCTTTCATAATAAACATTCCTTGCCGGAGGTGAATGAGAAATTTATAATCTTGCTCATCATATTGAAATGATTTATGTGATATGTGATTATGGGAATCACGAAATTACAGCTGGAATAGCATATAACTGAAATCATATCTTGAGTCAATTTATTTTCAATACACAGTCTTAAAGACTTATTTTCCCCTTGGGAATTAATAACATCCATTATTTTAATATATAAGTATCTGATAGTCTAGAGATTTATCCAGAATGTGATTATTTTCTTCATTTCTAATGATTTTTATACCCTGATGAATTTAAAGTCGAGGAGAATTCGTTTCTTTCTTTCAGTGTAAATCTTTCTAATCATAGCAAGTAAAACTATAATTTTTTAATATCATTAATCCTGTTACTGGAATACCTTACTACCTCTGAAGTGCTATAATGTTATGCAAGTATAAGATACCTTATAGTATATTTTACTTGATGTTTTTCTTTTAGGTAGGTTGTTTATAAGACTCTTTTCATAAGATATGAACTGGTTTTCACTACATTGAAGATCAATTTCACTGGATTTCATCATGTTCTACTAAATTATGTTAAGACTTATCAATAGCAGGCACTAGAAAGCATTGCCCAGAGAATTTCTACAAATGAATTAGAATCTGGAGTTGGTCAAGGAGTTACCTACCACAAATTTTCCCTGACCTATCCACGAGATACCTGAAAATCATTGATGCTGTCAAAGAATTTAACACACTTAAAACTTCTGCTATATTGGATTTCTTTATTCTGCCTACTGTAATTTTGCTTATTAACTCTGTGTGTGCTATTTTGTAAGCTGCTTATCTGAACTGATATCATCTTGGAAATTGTTTTTTGGGGGAGAGGTGAGAATATTTATAAACTCAAAGGGAACTGTGTGTAGCTGAGAAAGCTAAAGTAATTCCATTTTGTTTGTAGCTCCTCTATCTTGTCCCTGATTCTGTTTGTATTACAACTCTCATCCTGTCTATGATCTTACTTATTACTGAAATAGCAAGGATAGCCTGGTCTCTTAGGGCAGAGTTACAAGAGATAACTAATCTGAAGAACAGTTTTTCCTGCTGCTAGCTCAGCAACAGCCTTCTCCAATCCTAAGTGTCCTGTATCTAACTTATCCCTAAGTCAAAACTATAAACAAAAACTATAAAAACCTTGTTCTGTTCCTTTGGAGAATCCATAATTATGTGGGTGGAGCTCACAAAACCTTGATGGTCCCTAAATGTATGTTATTGGGTTTGAATTATGGTTTTGGTTCTGGTTTGTCATGGCACAAATTCCCCACAGTGGGATGCCTAAACTAAAAAATTTATTCCCCATTCCAGCTTTGCCATTGGCTCTCCCCAGGGTACTTGCCTATTCCTAAGAATAGCTGACAAGAGTGAATTTTGAGGCTAGTAAAAGGCACAAGTTAGATGCAGTCTGTATTCCTCTCTTACCTCCACACCCAGCTGATAGTATTCAGCTTCCAAAAGTTGGTTTCTTAATCTTGTTACTGCAGCTGGATGTAGGATCTGATCCAGAGATGGTACATGTCGATAGGCAGCAGCAACTAAAATATTTAGTACGTCTACTTTGCTGATGTAGCTAATAGAAAGAAAGGGGTAGAGAAATGAATTTACACAGAATTCCCCGTAGAGGAACTGTTGCCTGAGTTCTAGCTTTAATTGTCTACAATGGTCACAAGGAGCAGGAAGCAAAGCTTATGCAGAAATTAGGGTTTTTTTTTTGTTTGTTTGTTTGTCATTACCTGTCAATTAGCAACTAATATTTAAAAAGCATCTATTATGCCAGGTACTGTGCTAAGCATTAGGAATACGAAGAAATGCAAGACTCTTCCCTTAAGAAGCTCACAATCTAATGGGGGAAGACAATGTGAAAATAGTTCTATGCAGGATAAGCTGAAGATCATCTTGGAGGGATGGTACTAACATTAAGGAGGACTTGGAAAGGCTTCTTGTAAAAGGTAGGGACTTTGTGCTTTCTGTTGGCCTTTTTGCTTCAGTGAGGCCCTCATATGAATCATTATCAATTTAGATTCTGTTTCAGATTTGTATCCAGATGACAACACTTAATTTCCCAGTTGTTTTTCTCAGAGTCTCTCTAATCCTTTATTTAGATTCTTGCTTCCCTGCCTGGTTCAAATGAAATTCCTTCATTAGGCTTTAGGTTCTGTTGCCTTTTAGTTGTGAACACATATTAAAGCCTACAATAAGCTTCTGCCTGGCTCCCATCCCTGACCGACAATGATTGTTTCAAGTTGAGCCCAAAGATCTAACCTACTCTATCTGGTACTACTGGACATGTCTTTTCTGATCCACTGTGCCACTAGACTCCTGATTCCAATTGTGTAAACCCTTGGATTCCTGGCAGTAGATTCTGGCCTGTATTAGTAAATAATCTTTGCTCAATTGGATTTCCCTGTAAGGGGACTGTGAGCTATTGTGAGGCTGCACTATGATATTTTTGTCTGGATAAAAGGTGTTATATGAGCACAAAGTACTTTATTATTTTTTTATTATTATAATAACTTTTTATTGACAGCACAAAGTACTTTATAATCACCAATACTTCACATATTTTTACTGAGAAAAAGGTTCTTATGGTTTATTCTAGAGAGAATAATAGCTATCTCTTGAAGAATTCTAGTATTTTCACATCAAAATGGACCTTTAAATATCACTTGTCCAATCCCCTTATTAAAAAAAAGAGAAAACTGAGGCCCAAATGATTTGCCAAATATCATAAAGTGAATTAAAAGTACTAAGTCAATGGTGAAATTTGAAGCAAGGTATTCTCATTGTTTTTCATCATGGACCACATTTCAGCTATATATAGCTACTGCTATCTCCAGTACTGAATCAACAGCTCAATGCTCTGGGTCAAGTAGAATAGGTGAAGCCATAATATTAGTTTCTAGTTTACTTTTAATTTGCATGTAGAGATTCCAACAATTGCTGACATTTATAAAGTAACTGAAAGTTTACAAAGTCCTTTATATGACTCCCTTGATCCTTGTGATGATTGAGGTAGGTCCCACAATTACTACCCCTGTTTTATAAATGAGTAAAATGAAGCACAGGGAGGCTTAAGTGAGTTGCCCAATGGCTAGTTAGTGCCAGAGGTGAAACTTGAACTCAGGTTTCTCTTAAATCCAAGAGCAGCCCTTTCTCCCATTCCACTCTGCCTTTGTTATTTAAGATAAAGCACTGGCTTACTATCTCTGAGAAAAGTAACTCTAGAATCTGCCACATGTGATGCTAGCAGGCCATCTACAAAATGACATGATTCATTATTTGCCACACCCTATCTACAAGACTATGATATTACTTGGTCTTAGCATTTAGTGAAAGACAAGATTTAGTAAATTTTCCTTGGTACTAGAAAGCAATAAATTTTAAATGAACCTTACAATGCTGATCAGACTTTAAAATCAAGATTTGCATTTTCTTCCTATTCAAGTCTCACTGATACAAATTTTATTCTTAGAGACTTAGTATGGAAATATGGATAATGATATTAAAACACAAGTGAAGTGAAATCATATAGGATTTAACAATTAACTCATTAATATGAATCTATTAGAATGGGTTGAAGAAGGAGATGGTGGGATAATAGGAAGTATATTTGATAACATAATAATGGTGGTATTATATTAATAGAATAGATAATAGAATAACAACAACAATAATAAACTGAATAACAGATACAGGGAAATGCCCCTCTCCCACAAGAGATGGTTACCTGTCACACAGTGCTAAGTCTTGGCTCTGACCAGCTCTGACAAACATCATCTTGGCGCTGAAGAGTAGCTGTTTCATAATATCTGTGAGTAGTCCAGCATCCACCTCGGGGTTGGTCAGGCCCCGGGACAGTCGGCAGCAGTGATCAATTAACTGATGACCACAGGCAATGGGATCACGGTGCAGGTTCAGGATGGCAATGCACAAGGAAGCACTAGGGGCCTAACCAGAGAATAAGAAGAAAGCAGGGCCCAACTGAAACATTTTTCAAGTCCTGCTGTGGGAGAGGACAAAAGGGCCAAGTAAAATAGGGCAGAAAAGACTTGGAGAAAAGATCCTCTTGTACAGTGATAGTGGAATTAATATGAATCCAGGGGATCCAAGACCCACTGTGTAACACTCTCTGGCAGACCTCCTGTTTTCCCAGGGGCACTAGTGGCTGCAGGGCCAGTTGTCACCCACATCTTGCCATTACCTGTTCATAGTAAAACTCGCTCCGCACCAGATTATTTTCTTCCTCATTCAGATCTAGAGTCCACTCCAGCTGAGCTGCTTTGGGGACTCGTACCACAGCCAAGTATGAGGGGCTCTCCACTGAGATGCTCTCTGAGGCTGAGGACAGAAATGGCATTCATTCATTCATCAGTCAGGGCACCTCAGAGTCATAAGTGTTCTGTCTATCGATAGTGAGTAACAGTGCAGACATTCGATAATAATGGTCAAAATCTCCTTTCCTTTGGGAGAATTCTGAAGGGACTAGCATCTCTTGTAAGACAGACATAGCTGAGGAAATATCTACACTGTGGTACACAGAATTTTGATGTTTAATAGACAGTAATAAATAATAAGGAATTTGATTCTCTGTATCTGCTCAGAATGAAAGATACATAAATATTTGTTCTCCTATAGACATTTAACTTTGGTCTGTGGGAACTTTAAGACTGAAAATTAACAATGCACAACTTTAATAGGAATTTGGATCTGTTTTTAGCTCATCTGTTCTGTGGACTACCCAATTAAGAAATGGTCTGCTATTAAGGTGAAGATGGTGGTAATTCCATACCCCTGGAATGACCTGCTGAGTTAAGAACTCAATTTTATGGTCCTTGGCTTCAATAATTGACAGATGCACATGGCAAGGCTCTAAAATTAAATAAATCACTGACAGCAGTAGTAAGAGAATGGTTTTGATAGGCCTATTCAATGGGGTTTTCATTGCAATAAGTCCTAAACATACAGGAAACTTGAGTTTAGAAACCAATATAAGAATATTAGAATATCTTTTAGCCTTACCTTCTGAATGTCCCATACTGTCCTCTGGCGAACTGAAAGTAGAAACAGAAAAATAAATTGCGTTTTGTATATTTCATAGTTCAAAGTATCCCTGAGACACAGATCTCAAGCTAAAAGGGACCTCAGAGGCTAGCTAAGTTAACTGTCCTTTTACAGATGAGAAAATTAAGGCTTAGGGAAGTTAATTGGTTTGCCCAAGGTCATACAGATAGTAAATATTAGAGAGAGGATATGAACCTATGGTCTGACGCTAGACTCAGAGCTCTTTCCCATGCTGTCATCTCTCCAACAGTTGAAGAGAATTAGTCATATTATTTGATTCCAATGCTGTCCAGAAATACCTATTTCAACACAGAACTAATGACACAGATGTGGACTTAGTCCAATCTACCATGAACTCCAGAGGTTCTCATAGTTTTTTTGAAGTATGAGACCAGATGGAAGATTTATTAGGAAATTGTGACTGGCATGTTTGATGATCTAAAAATCATGGGTTATCAGTAAATATGGTTGTTGGCACAGATAAGGTTACAATAATTGCAAACGTCGACACTTGCATATTTCTAAGGTTTTACAGAGTGTTTTATATATTATGTAATTGGATTTTATATGATAAGTGGTGCCCAACTGAGATAGGAAACACTTAATTCAATTTAACAGACATTTAATTAAACTGTCCTCTTCAGAAAGGATCCATGAAGCAGGGTCTGTTTCAAGTAGATAAGGATTTAATCACTTCATTGACAATAGATGCTGAAAACAGACTTTTGAGGTCAGGATGGAGAAATAAATTCCTTCCACTGAGAAACCTAGGACTGGAATCCTGAACACATTTCTTTTCATTTTGTCTGGAGAAGATTAACCGTACTTATAGACTTTATATATACTATGTTCACAAACACTCTGCTCCAGATGTCACTACATGTTTGTTTGAGGAAGGCTGATGTCAAAGAAGCAGAATTTTGGGAACCTGAAGGCTTAGGGGAAGGACCAGAGCCCCTGTTGCCCTAATCCCCACTCACTGTTTGTTGTAGTGGTTGTAGCACTGGTCACACACCCGAGCTGGGTTCTCTCTGCTGTCCTCCACATCCATTTTCTTGGTGGAACAAGAGCCACACACCAGCCTACCACAGCGACGGCAGTGATGACGGCGGTTAAACTAAGAAATAAAGAAAAGGAAAGGGGAAATGGGTAGTTTAATAGATGCTTCTATCAATGGGCTCCCCTTCTTTCCTCCAGGTATTTCATACTATGTATTCAGAAGACACAGTGGGTCTTGGTGCTAAAGCAAGTATGTAACTGATGTCCCTACCTAAAAGAGCCTTTCTTTCAGCTGATGGGAAAAACTCTAAAGTTCATTACAAATTTAACATTGGAGTGATCAAGAAAACTAGTCTTACCTTCTGGTGGGGATGACACAATGAGAAAGAAGAGATACTCTTTTTTTTAAACCAATAGCTTTCAATTAAACAATCAATGTTTAAATGTTTATTAAGTACTAGCTTTGTGCCAGACACTGTGCCAACCAGCTCAACAGAACCAATCAACCTATATTTCTCAATAACAATACTTTATCAAAGCATTTTAACCTACCAAGATCATTTCATATTTATGGCCGAAGGGTAAGGTAGATAAGTTTTATCATCCCCATTTTTAAATACAAGAAAATGCTTGTTAGGATAGGGTTGGGTCTAAAACATAGGTCCTTTGACTTTCATTTGAGGTTGTCTCTCAGTAAGAAATGAAGTGGACAGTGGCTTACCATGGTAAAACGTTCACTTCTACACACCATACAGGTGATTTCCATTTCATCTGGTACCCACTGCTGCCTAGCTGGGGGTTTTTCCGGAGGCACAAATTCCAAAGGATCATTGTGTGGGAAGCTTCTCTCCTTTAAGCTTGAAGATTGTGCAAAGGAAACTCCTAAAATTCAGAGGCAAAGTGAAAGCTAATGTTAGAGCTTGAATAGAGCCAAGTGGGCTAGGCCATACTCAGATGTTAATAGCCTAAAAGCCTATTTGGCTGTGTTAGCTGTCTGTTTTGAGGCATATTATCCTGACAAAATTGAGAAATCATCTTTGAATAGAATTGATTGGAAAATTTAACTCCTGAGTTTTGAGGCATAAAAGATAAATCATAAGATTTTTCGTATAAGGAAGAATCACGCCTGTATATTTGGATTTATAACCTAGATGAGGCAAAGTGTTGAGATAAGAGACACTTTTTATTCTTGGAAGTTTTTATTACAGTAACCAGATAAAAGTTTGAGAAGAGATTGTCAATTTACTTTTATGGAATAGGAGCTTAGGATATTTTCCTGATCATTATAAAAAAGAAAATTATCATTCTTGTTTTATAAATGAGAAAACTAAGATGTAAACAATAAACTGTACCAGGTCTAAAAATAAGTCAGTGATAGAGATAAGAACTTAGGATTTTGGCTTTATTCTGGCCTTAGAGAATTAGAATAACTAATCTGCTTGAAGTCACATGGTTAACAAGTGTGGTACAGCTGGGTCCAGACAAGAGGAGTTCATTTATAGAAGGGAATCCTTTACAACTTTCAAAAAACTTTCAGAGAGCTCATCATTTGTTTCTAGTAACTGACAACCATGATATTGGCAGGACATGTATAAATGCCTTTATTTTTTACAGATGAAAAAACTGAGGCTTAGAGGGCTTAACGATTTACCCAAGGCCACATGGTTAGTAAGAATTGGGATTAGATAACAATATCAGCTCATATTTATGTCCTCTCTGAAGGTTTACAAAACACTTTCTTCCTGAAAATCCTGTGAAGTAGTGGAGTATTATCCCCATACTTCCGATTAGGAAATGGATGCTTAGAGAGAGATTATAATTCCACAGCTAGAAGTATTAGAACTGGGGCAATTCTCTCTCTCTCCTTTTTAAGGTATACATATTTACATAACTATAGTGTTACACAAGAAAAACCAGATCACAAAGGGAAAAAAATGAGAAAGAAAACAAAATGAAAGCAAACAACAACAAAAAGAGTAAAAATGCTATGTTGTGATCTACATTCAGTTCCTATAATCCTCTCTCTAGGTGTAGATGGCTCTCTTCATCACAAGATCATTGGAACTGGTCTCAATCACCTCATTATTGAAAGAGCCATGTCCATCAGAATTGATCATCGTATGAATCTTGTTGCCATGTACAATTATCTCCTGGTTCTTCTCACTTCATTTAGCATCAGTTCATGTAAGTCTCTCCAGGCTTTTCTGAAATTCTCCTGCTCATCGTTTCTTACATAACAGTAATATTCCCTAACATACATATAACATAACTCTTTCAGCCATTCTCCAACTTATGGGCATCCACTCACGTTTCTAGTTTTTTGCCACTACAAAAAGGGGTGCCAACAAACATTTTTGCACATGTAGATCACTGGGGCTAGTTTCAATCTAGTGTTCCGATATCTTTATGTGAAAGGAACTAGTACAGAGAAACAGAGGTGAGATGTCATGATGAAAACACTTTGGGGGTTCTCCATGAGGATCTGCTGTCTTTATGAACCATATACACCCAGAGCTGTTTATTGAAGTCTTGTGTTGAAAAGAGCCATCTGCACCCAGAGAGAGAACTATGGAGTTATTTTCACTTTTTTTGGTGGTAGTGGTGTTTGTTTTTTCTTTCTCATGGTTTCCCCCCCGCCTTTTTGATCTGTTTTTTCTTGTGTGTAACATAACAAATATGGAAGTATGTTTTAGAAGAATTAGATTAGTACCCAAGGGTGTGCCTAAACATGGAGGCTCTCAACCCTTCTGGATTCCTGGTAAAGGATGGAGAAGAGTTCAGCTTCTTCTGCAGAGAAAAGACCACCTTTTACTTTAATTCAGTAATTTACTAAGACAAATTTAGTCTTTATGGCTCACCCAATGCTTATTCTTTCTAAGCTTGAATTTGGAGAGTTTGAAAAAACATAGTAGTCTGGTTAGATAGCTGGTTAATGAAAAACAGCCCCACAAGGATCATAAATTGTCAAACTTCAAAAGAATAATTTGCAGAATGTCAGATGTAGAGTTTTTTTTTTTGAAAGACACACACACACACACACACACACACACACACACATACAAAAAAAAAAAAAAAAAAAAGGAATATAAAGACAGCATTAGAAGAAAAAAATGTAGGGAAACTTACCAGGAAAAGTAGTAGCAGATAACTCAACTGATGCTGATCTAGACAAGGTCTCAGACTCTGATACCTGATTAAAAATCTCTTGGGGGTGAATTACAGAATCTAAGGAAGGAAAAATTTTAAAAACGAGTAAGTTATGGATGACATGTTATTACAAACATGGCTCAAAAAATGTATCCCTGTTTACTTTAATGGAAAAAATTAACTCAAAGCCATTTCAGCTTGGGTGATGAGTATTTCACTGCTTTCTTGAGATTATAGATAGAATTAAAAACCCCCTGTAACCTAAGAGCATGTAGGTTCCTCCCCTTTGGTGGTAAAAACCTTTGCTCTGGTACCTGACCATAGAAATAGCTGAACTTTTTACCTTTAGCTAGAAGCCCAAAATGAACACTGAATTCTTCTAAATCAAGTCTCAAAATGTCCAAAGAAGATGTCAAGATTCTAAAGGGATGTTACACCTGGAGATTAAATTCAGATTTCTTCAAGTACTGGTTTCACTTTACTTCAGCGCTCCAAGAGGCTGCTTGTACCTCAGTAACAAACTGCAGTGTAATGGAGTAATTTTGGAAGTGACAGAACTTAAAAAATGACTGTGCCTATGCCAGCAGCAGACATGCTATTTCAGACATACCATTAACCTAGGAATCCTGCTCTTGTATCTAGCAACTGTAAATCCAGGGTTTTTTCCTGTATGATAATAATTCTATGAACTTTAGCATCTTGGGAAACAAATGAAGGGGAAATTAGAAGTGCAGCATGGTTATATGGGTCCTCCATGGCTATCCCAAAACCCCAGCATGCTGCTGACAGTTACTTACCTGATCGTTTTTCTTTCAATGAATATGGGAAGTCGAGTGCTTTCCCTGCATATCTGGAAAGCAATGCATCAATATCCTCCATGGTAAAGCCAATTTCTTGCCCAGCCAGCAGGTGGTGTAGAGTCTGCAGAGCCACAGTAGCCCAGTCCACTTTCATATTCATCAACAGCTGCTCCAGCATGAGTAAAGGGCTGGAGGACAGGTGGGAGTAGCTGGCCCGGTGTGACTCAGGCAGAGTCAGCAAAACCTGTGTGGAAGTTTGATCATAGGAGGGATGGTAATATATGAACTTTAGGAGGACATGCCTATGGAGTGCAATCCAACTCATAAGACCAACTCATTGGTTTCTCTTGGGAGAAGAGAGTTCCCAATTCTGATCTAGATCCATAGATTTTCTAATTCTACAACTCACTTTCTCCAGACCCAGGAAGGAAGGATTTTGCTGAAATGGTGACCCAAACAACTGGCTCAACCATTCTGGTGACTGGAAGAGCTTAAACTCATTGAAGTATACCTGGTAATTTAGTCAAGCTTTTGCTTTAATCAATGGTTTCCCCATGGTCAATATAAACTATCTATGAAGATTATGAAGTAAGCCTTTTTTTTTTTTTTTTTTTTGGGGGGGGAGGGACTGATACAATTAGGGTTAAGTGACTTTCCCAGGGCCACATAGCTAGAAAATGTTAAGTGTCTGAGGCCAGATTTGAACTCAGGTCCTCCTGACTTCAGGGATTTCACCTAGCTGCCCCAGGAAATCTTTAAAAAAAAAAATCATGCAGAAAAATCTTATAGGACTACTGAAACATGAGCCATTATTGTACCTAAATCTAAAAAGAGGCAGTGTGGGATAGAGAATAGAAAAACAGTCCTGGACTCAATCAAAGGAATCTTGGTTCAAATCTTACATCTTAACACAAAGCATATTGGCTGGATGACTATGGAAGATACTTAATTTCTTAGTGTCCCATGCAAGTCTCTAATACTATACCTGTAGAACAGTTATCTATCTGTTTTAGTAAAAGGGAATTTGAGAAACGGAAATTTTCTCTACCAACAAAATCCTAAATTGGGACCAAAAAATTAGAATTATCACACATTAATGATTTCAAGATCTTTTTCAAAGGGCTCCAAACAATGGTTTGTTTATAAACTGAGAGACTCTTTATATTATTCTGCTGATTTATGGGATAGACATGGTTTTCATGTTAGCTGAGACATTAGGATGCATAAAGTCATATAGAAAGTAGTAACTTCTGAGATGGAAACAAGATAGTTTTTTGGGCTTCTTCTTTCAAAATCACAAGGCTTGAAATATCTGAACCAGCTCCATCTATATGATCTACGCTGACACCTTCTATTCTTAGGTTTTATTTCTTCACTTTACTAGGTTGAAAAAACAAACACTAACTAAAAAAACAAGACTTGTTACTTTCATATACAAATTCTCTTTAGACCCAAAAAGGGAAAAAAAGGATAGGAAAAGAAAATGATTATGTTAAATGTCAGGCACATTCAGTATTTAAATTCTGGACAATTTTTGTTTTCATGACTGACTGTACCTAGTGCTAACCAACAGGCACAGTACTACATATAAGTAGATAGCTACCTACTTAATATAAGCTAAAAACCTTAAGTGCCTTAAAATTATTCTCAAATTATATATTGCTTTCTAGCTGATCTGAATTTCCTTCCTTTACTATCATTTCCCTAAGCAAAGACAGAGAGGTGGATACAGTCTCCAAAAGACTCTTCTTTACATACAAATGCAAATTTCATATTTTGTATTGGAGAGTAGCTTATGATTAATTAATCGAGACTCAGAAATCATAGGGAATAAAGTAGTTTTTCACTGGAGACCGTAGGGAAGTGGGATATGGGGAAGGCCCCTTCCCCAGTGGTCAGAAGCATGGTGGGGACTCACTGAGGAAAGATCTGGATGGAGTGATCTATTAAGGGCCCCAGGCAGTGAAGAGAGAGTTCACAAAGAACATGAGTGTTCCAAGCCAGGGAGGACAAATCCAAGGCAGGTAGCTGAGAGCAGAGGGTTTGATGACTCCATGGTAGAGCATCACAAAGATCATTTCTGAGTTCTGGATAAAGCTGGTCCGCCTGGGAGCACTACCTTCACAGTGCCATTTCACAAAATGTACATAAACTTTATAAAATGTTCTCCTTACCTTGGACCCCACGTATAGAGCTTGGATCTCATAGTGTCGAGTAGCTGTCAGTTCCTTGTAGAAGTGAGTGGTGAGGTAGTTGGCTAAGAAGTGAGAGGCAGCTAGGCCAGGATGCTGGTCAAGGGAACGTTCCGTGACATCAAGACGCATAGTGGGGTCAGAGATTCTCTGAAGCAGCTATAAGGAAGAGAGGTAGAAGAGGAAGTGAACCCAGGGTCAATCACAACTACCTAGGCCAAAGTTTTAGATCTAGTATTTAGTAGAATCTCAAACTCAGCTGGCCAGCTGTACCTTATAGAGAAAGTTAGCTAGGAAATGTCCTGTCACTATGTATATGTAACATGTTCTTAATTTCTATGTGAAGCAGAGATCTGGAATTGCTGATGCACTGCTGGGACCCATTCTGCTCCCGCCTGATCTTTTGGTCTGGACTTACGATTCCTCTCTATGCTAATGGGGGCAGTAAACTCCTGGTGTGGAAATTCCCTTCAGTGAGGCAGAGCAATAGCTCATCTGTAACTTATGATCACCTGAGAGGTGCCAGGTAGCATTGAGAATGATTTGCCCAAGCCTGTTAAGCAGAATGTGTCACAGGAAAAACTTAAACCCAAGTCTCTTTTGACTCAGCCATCTATCCAGAGTGCCTTATGGAGTTTAAAGTGGAACTTGACATCTTATCTGATTCATTCTCTTTTCCAACCAAACGGAAATGGATTTACCTGAAGGGCCTTTTCATGATCTCCACTGTCTAGAAGGTAGAGGAGATGTTTTTGGTTCAAGCTTATTAAGTGTTCTCTTGGAATAGGATAAAGGTTGCCCCACTTCTCACACAGCTCATATTCCTGATGTGGAAAGAAGAAACAAAACATGTATGCTTTTACTCCAATAAAGCCTTGCTACACACCTAATTTCTGCCTGGTTTTTTGAGCACACATTTGGCCTGTGTCTAGGGTAGCTCTAAGGCTATTTAGTGAGCTGTAAAGGGGATGATGCTGTAGGATTAAAGCTGGAGAAATCAGGACTGGAGTTGGATGAGGCCAGCATGGTGCTGGCTGGTGGATTACTTGAGATCAGGAGTTCTGAGCTGCAGTCAGGAGTCTGCACCAATATGATGAGTGAGAGGGAGAAGAGGGTTCCCAAGCTGCTCAAGGATGGACAATTCAGCTCAGGTTGGGAAAAAAAGAAGAACAGGTTAAAGCTTCTGTACCAAATAGCAAGATGGCCATCGCACTTCTAGCATGGTCAAGACAGGGACACCCAATATCCAAAACCAAAAACCCATGAGCAATACTTTCTCTAATCATGAGAACAATGGTGCTTAGTGCATGGTATGCTCCAGCTAGCACATGAGGTGGCCTTCCAGTGAGTAGGCTGGTGGTACAGGGGACAGAGTGTCAGGCCTGAAGTCTAGAAGAAGACTCTTCTTGAATTCAAATCTGCCTCAAACACTTCTTAGGTATGTGACCCCCAACAAGTCAATTAACCTGTTTGCTTCCATTCCTCATCTGTAAAATGAGTTGGAAAAGGTAATAGCAAATTATCATAGTATCTTTGCTGAGAAAACTCCAAATGAGGTCATGGTCAGACATGAATGAAACAACTGAACAACAAAGAATATCTAAGGCAGCTTGAGCATAGCCTCAAGTTACTGCCTAGGATGAGAAGTCCTTGCTTGTAGTTCAGTCCATCATTTTTGAGGAGAGTGGAATAGTGGGAAAATGCCAGATTAGAAGTCGTGATAAGGTTATCACCTATAACTTAAAGTTAGGTAACTTTAAGTGTGCTTCTCACATGCATTTGCTAAGTGAGCCTCTCTGAGCCTTAGTTTGTCCATCTGCAAAATAACAATTGACAGTGCCATCACAGAGCTGCCATGAGGACTCAATGAGATTAGGCATTGTGCAAACTCTAAAATTCGCATGCTAACTGTTCTCATCAGGTTCTTGTGGGATCCTCTGGAGACAAGGAGAAGGCCTAGAAAAACTCAATATTCTTAATTACTCTCCTTTTATTTACTATTCCATAACTCTGTTGGCTCTCACCTCACCTCTCTTCAAAGGGCAAAATAAGAAAGCTCAAATAAAGGAGTAAAATAGGCCAGTGGGCCTTAGGACCTAAATATTACTTCTTTGGTTTTTTTTGGAGGTGGTAAATGTGTTGAAGCAAATGAACAAGGAGGTCTTTCACTCCACCCAAGAGTTCCCCAGACAAGTAAGCTGATACCCCAAGCTTCTCAGAGGAATGACTTCTGAGGTGAGAATGAGGGAGGGGACAGTTTGGGAAAACTGCACCTTTGCCTCCAGAATCAGGTCCATGACCACTGTTGGGTTGTCGGCACAACACCTCTTCAATGTCTGCCAATCAGGCCACAATAGAGTGGACTGCAAGTCCAGAATCTGAAGGAAGATAAAAAAAAAACCTAAACCACATGACAGGCTCTTGATCCATACTGAAGACCCTTGATTCTTCTGGAAATGAGGTATCCACAGATCCTGAAACACTTGCCAACAAAAAGGAAGAATCAGACAGTAAACAGGTTAAAAAGCTGAAAGCTTTGAAAGATCCTAGAGGTGATGGCTCCATCTGAAATAACTAACATTTTATAAGCCCCTTCATTTTAGGGTTGAATTTTAGTCCTTGCTGGCAAGAAGCCAAAAAGGAAGGAGAAAAGCCTGGAGGAGCTGACTCTTGAGTTCTCCAGGCAGAATTCTGGACTCCATTTTTGTTCCAATTAAGTATTTTCCCAAGAACCCTACAATCTCTCAGATGGGATAAAATACAATAGACTTTTTTTTTTTTTTTTAACACATAGGATATATATGCATCTTTAAAAATTGGCTTCCAGGTGCTTCTCTCAATTTTGAATACAACATAAATCCAAGACCACAATGTCATAAAGTTTCAAAGTGGACTTTGAAATTTAGCTGTAGCTTTGACTAAAATAATTTTTAACAAGTATATATCTTCTGTGCAGGTAATATATATATGGAACCTGAAAGTTCTTCATTCTTGCTTGATGCACACTAAAGCATGAAATTATAGTTATAAGAGATCCTTATAAAAATGAAGCAAGCACAAATCATAAAGCGCTGAAAAGATAGCAAAGGCAAATCTACTTCAAAGTTCTTACTATCTTCATGTAAATAGTCAAGACAAAGGTAGGCTAAACAGTCTATTTACTTTTTGATTGTTGGTGGTTTTACCTTCTGGTAAACTTGGAGTTCCTTCACCTTTGTATGCAGCTCTGATACCAATTCTTCTGGAATGGCTGGTTCCGAAATGCAAAATGCCAGAATTTCTAGGCAAGGTTCTAGGGGCCACTTCTCCACTAACCAAAGGGCCATTTTGCTTCTCAGAATTGCATCCTTTACCGAAAAAAGATACTGCCAGCCATCCTTATCTAGAAGGAAAACAGGAAGTCCTGCAGTCAGCAAGCAGATTATTATGACAATGACAGACTTCTTCCTCTCTGTCCCCTCCTTCTACCAACATTCAAGGATACACATTTATCTAACACCCAAAAGGAAATAATATGGATCCCAAACATAGGAATGAATGTATTTGTAAGTGTAAGCCCTCAAAGGTCTTCCATTCTCTGTACTAGTTGGAGGACATATAATCAATAGGATTATTAGGAGCATTTTCTGACATCTTCACCCTGGTGACAAGCAACAAAAGTATCATAATTGAGATACTTCAGCTCTGACTTTGTTCTTTGCCATCACCATTAACATTAGCAAACTATAAGTAAACATTTGTTTCCCAGTCCAATTTCATAAATGTGACAAACCACTTGGAACCAAATTTTCCAAGGGTGGGGACAGAATCTACTATCTCTTAACTACTTCCATGAAGTGAATTTCCTTCCTCCCAAGTGCAACCCTTTTGTCTCTCAAAGTCCTGATCCTACTTACCATTCACTGTGGCACAGCTCAGAACTACATCCTTTATGCTGCTTAGTTCCTCCATGTCTTGTCCATACAAGTCCATGAGTTGAAGAGCTCTGGCCCAGTCCCTGGCTATTAGTGCTTCTTCAAAGGCTTTTTTCAGCACATCCATAGCAACAGGAGAGTGCAAGCCCAGGAGAACAGCAGAGACACAAGTGTGGCCACACAATCCACCTGCCAAACTCTGTTCCTCCTCACAGGTGCCCCGGAGAGGCTCCCAGGCAGCTGTGAGGAAGGTTTCTAACATAGGGACTTCATTCAGGAGGATCTCACATTCCCGGGCTACCTGTTCTGGGGCCAAAGGAGCCTCTCTCCGACCACATAGTTCCTTCCAAGACAGACTGGGCTTAGAGACTTGTGACCCCAGAGTAGCCCCTAAGCATGCCAGAATTGTCAGCAGTTTTGAGTGAGACTTGAGGAAAGCTAAGGCAGAAGCAGTGAGAGCAGGAGTGGGAGAGTCACCTGAGAAGGAGGGAGAAGGAAGATCCAACATAGGTTTCTCTTTTGGTTCTGTTGGGCCAAGACTTGGGAGTGGAATGTCTGTCAGGTAATGGGAGGTGTGCAATTGTGCTAATACACCCAAATGGGTCAGAAGGGACCAAGTCTGTTGGCTCTGCCGAGAAGGACAAAGGGAAAAGGGCTCACAACAGCAGCTGATGATGATCTGTGGCACACTCAGGCCGAGTTGTTCTTGAGACAGAAGAGATGCCAGCCTGTAAAAAAAGAAGTAAGAGCTTGGTAAAAGGAAGAAGGAAACCAAGAAATCAAGATTAAAGTATTAGTGTAAATGGAAGCTTAAGAGTTAGTTTGGTATTGAAATCTCAGTTCTAATTTCTTGAATGACTACCATTTCTATCCATTAACAGCTTTCCTGATGGATCAGAAATCAAAGGGTCTGTGGAAAAAAAACCACACCAAAGCACCCACCTGTCTGGGGGAATCTGTCTTTCAAGGAGGAGGTGGGACATAAGTTGGGAAGGGCTCTGATGCAGAATGATGAAAGGGTTCCCCACTTTCACCTTCACTGCGTGATCTATATAGGGAATAAGAATAAGGAGAAGTGTATTAGGGTAATTATATCAGCAGGAAGACATAGGCTTCTTGGAGGCATCAAGGAATATGCATGGGATGAAGCTGAAGACTGTGCTAGGGGCATGCTTAAATTCATCTCTTCATTCTCGGCCCAGCAGCACTGTCAGTGTCCCTCTGACTTCAAGTTCACCTTCTCCCTACCAGACTTAGTCTAAGCATGATCTACTGTTAGCAAGGAAGGAAATGGAATCTACAGGGAACAGAGTGGATACTTCTCGTGCTGAACCATCTATAACAGACCACTTCTCTTTTTGGGAGTACAAATCCTACTTCCTGGATATCTACCACCTTTGCCCACCAATCACCCCTGTACTGAAAACCTGTGAGCTCAAGTTTAGGTCACTGGCCTAGGGTTTTCTCTAGGCTCAAAACCCTTCCAATTTATCAGGGTCCCTTACTATAATGAATCCCTATCCCCAAGAGCAGGGACCTGCCTAAATCTACTACTTACCAGGCTCAGAACTCAGGCTTCGAAGGACCACAGAAGCCATAGTATTTGAGTAAGTGAAGAAGGCACCCACATAGTCAACTGTTCCACTGTCTCCTGGGACCTGACTGTTTAAGTTCTTCATGAGAAGATGTGTCTGAATCTGCACAGGGTGGGCTCCTATTTCAGGTAATTTTTGAGATGCCTGTGCCACCAAGGAAGATAGTAGGTTTCCCTTTGGTTCTAAGGAGAAGAAGATAAGCAATAAAGGACTACTGGACCACTATGCTTTTTGAATTTCCATTACAACCCCATGAATTAAAATTCTCCAGATTTAAATCTGGCTTCTATTTGTAGACTAAGCTATTTGCTCATAAGGCAAAGATAAACAAAATTTTTTCAATATATCAACCTACCCAATCATTTCTCAATGTGAGACCTAAGATTTTATTCTTGACTTAAACTGAGGAAAAGCTTGTGTCTGAAGGTTGGCAATAGTAGAGACTTGTGACCCAAAAGTAGCCCCCAAGCACGCCAGAACTGTCAGTGGTTTTGAGTGAGACTTGAGGAAAGCTAAGGCAGAAGCAGGGAGAGCAGGAGTGGGGGAGTCACCTGAGAAGGAGAAAGAACTTGGGAGGGAAAACTCTGAGGCAAGATCACTGCATACAAAATACCTTAATTGGTAGCACAGAAATACTCAGGTGAAGGATGTCAGAATTTATTGAACACTTTTGGGTACAAGATTATATAGTGTGATAATTATATACTACCTCACAGAGTTATATCATTCACCTTTCTGATAGGAAAACATACCCACAGGTATGTGATATATATCACCTGGGCAAGTCAGGTAGAGCCATGTATAACTTGCATAATTCAATTCCTTATATAACCCAAATTCATTAATTTTGTCTTCAAGGATTCTTTTTGATTAATAAAAATGATGCCCTACTCTACAGTTGAAACAAATATATATATTTTTCAATTCTTTTATGATTGCTTAAAAATATCTATATCACTAATATCATATATTACTGTTGTAGTATATGGTATGAATGATGGATCCAAATCTATTATTTTTCATATTGTTTTCAGATTCTATTTCCTTGAGTCTGAGTGTAGGTTTACCAAACACAAAACTTTTATATTCACTGAATTCTACTTCTGAGTTCCCTATTCTCTTTTATTGATTGTAATTCAATTCAATCAAATAATCATTTAATAACTTCAATAGTCTTGGCTTTTGAGGAGCTTATGTTCTATAAATGGAAATATATTATGTACACGGAAGATTTCATGGAAAGGGTCATATTTGAATATAGTCTTTGAAGATTCTAATGAGGAATGGGAAGAGACAATATAAAAATTATTCTCTATTCCTGGAATACAAAAGTACAGAACTGGGACATAACTTTCTGGACAGGGGGAATGGATTATTGCCAGTTAGAATATGTAGAAAATGTGAAGGAAAGCAACATGCAATAATTCTGAATTGAAGTCAGATTGTGAACAGCTTAAAATGCTGGACAAATAACTTTGTATTTTATCTTGAGAATCACAGAACTTGGTCAGATCTATGCCCCTGGGAAATTATTTTTGCAGTTACTGAAGGATAGATTAGAGAAAGGGGAGGGATTTGTGGCAAAAAGATAGATAAGGAGGATATTACAATATTCCAGGCAAAAGGTGATATGGGCGTAAACTAGGGTAGTACCCATGAGGATGGGAAGAATGAAAGGAACTGTAGATTGAGGGGAAGAGGGAAGAAGGTAGTGTGATTATGACTTTTGACCTTAGGTGAATATAAAAATGATGACGCCTCAACCAAAACAGGAATGTTGGGATAAAGGAAGGGTAATGAATTCTGTTTTGGAATTCATGTCATTTATGTCAAGTAGGCTGCTGGTGACATAGGTCAGAGATGAAAAGAGATAACATTGGAAATATGAATTTGGGAGTCAACCAAATAATGAAGATAATGAAACCTATGTAAATAGATGAGATCACCAAGGTAAAGCGCTTAAAGGTGATGCGGGCCCAAGAGAGCCTTGCATAGAAATGGAAATTATGCTTCCTGAACTTCAGAAGTCACATGTTCTAACCCATATTCAAACAAGAACCCCACTATAATACCCTCAACATGCAGCTGCTCAATCTACCGTTGGAAAAATCTAATATCTCCTGATGTCAACTCTGAAGTTGTCTCTTTGGACCTTCCACACTTTTGCTCTTTTGGCTCTAAGTAGAAAAAGGAGCAAGTGGTCAGTGAATAGAGCTGTGAGCGTGAAGCCAAGGAAGACCTGGGAGTTCAAATCTGGTTTCAGGCATTTACTAGCTATGTGACTCTGGGCAAGTCACTTAACTCTGTCTCAATTTCTTCATTTGTAAAATGAAGATAATAACAGCACCTACCTTATCAGGTTGTTGTGAGGATCAAATAAGACAAAATTCCTAAAGCACAATGCAGTGTCTGGTACATAGTAAGTGCTTAATAAATGCTTATTTTCTTTCTTCTTTTTTCCACTTTCATATTATTGACAATAGTTAACATATCTTCCCTAAGTCTTTTTCAGGCTAAATATTCCCAATTCCTTCCTCTCATATTTATATGGCGTGACCTTGAGGTCCTTTACCATCCTAGAAGTCATTCTCTGAATACCTGCCATATTATCAGTGCACATTCTGAAACATGGCACATAAAACCAAATCTACTCAAGATTTGATCTAATCAAAGCAGAGTAGAGAGGGATGATTTCATTCTTAGTTCGGACCTTGTGCCTTCCTTAATAAAGCCTAAATCTACATTAGCATTCTTGGCTGCCTGATCATTGTGATGAATACTACTGAACTTGCAGTTCACTAAAACCTTAAGATCTTTTCTAGATGAGCAATATCTCCCTTAATCTTATACTATGAAGTAAATCTGATTTTTTGAACCAAGTATGATATTACATCTATCCCCACAAAACGCCACTGTAGCTTGTCATGATCTTTTTGCATCTTGCTCTTTCATCTCACATATTAGCCATTCCTTCTAACTTTGGGTCATTCACAAATATGATAAAAATATTATCTATGGCCTTTGACTAGAAGGGCTGGACAGTAAACAACTCTCGAGGGAACACGGTATGTCTGTGTCTCTACTAGATGACATCAAAACATTAATACCTATTGTTTCAGCCTGGACATTTAATTAGTTCATCATTTATCAGTTCATATTATGTCTGGGCTATATCCCTCCATCTTAGTCACAAGAGTAGTAGGAAAGATTTTGTCAAATATTTTGCTAAGATCTTAACAGATAGGATAATGAACTGAATTTATTAAGATGAAATTTATAATAGAGATAAATGTAATATCTTACGCTATTTCAAATATCAACTTTGAAAACACAGGAGAACTTACCATAAAAAAAAAAAAAAGACTGAGTATTTTGTTTAATTCTGAAAAACACATTTTGGAAAGGCATTGATCAAATGATAATGAGCAGGGCATTGAGGGGAGAGGAGCTTGACAGCATGACATACAAAGATCAGCTGTAAGAACTAAAGCTGTTTAGCATGGGGAGAAGACCTAGGCCTTCAACTACTTGAAGGGTTATCATATGGCAGAAGGCCCAGGTTAAATGAGGTAATATTTGTAAAAAGTGCCTTACCCACAGAAAGTGCTATAAAAAAGTTTATTCCCTTCCCCATTTTCTAGTCTTGTTCTTCTTGTCCCTATAGGGAAAAACAAGAATAAGGAATAGAAAGTAAAAAGAGGTAAATGGGAGGTGAAATTTTCTTCACACCTGAGCTGTCAAAAAATGGAATTTTTTTTTTTTTTTTAAATAAGTTCTTCAAGCAAAGAATGACTACTTGTTGGGAATAATGTAAAACGAATGACTGTGTAGGGAGGTACAGGTCAGATTAGACAGTCACTGAGGTCTCTCCCATTACTGGGTTTCTGTGAGTCTTCGGTCTTTGTATTAAATGCCCAATCTACCACTCCTCTCTGCCAGCTTTTTGTATTTCCCCTACTTGAGCCCTTGTTCTTTTTCATTTGCAATCTTTAGGAGGCAGAGAAAGATGAAGCCAACCTGGTAGCTGCAGCGCCTGCATCAGCGTCTGGAGAATTTGCTCTCGCTGCTGGTAAAGGGTGGTTTGGTTTGACACACAGTCCTCTGTCAGGTTTGGGAGGCACATCTGAAGGAGCTCTCTAATACTGTAACGAGGATGACTGCCTGCTTTTTCTTCTACATTGTCTATGGAAAGCAAATGAAAGTGAGGTTGAAGAGAGAGCCTAAGGGCAGACTCCTAATGCATTAATCCAGGAGAGAAGGAAGGGAAAACACCTTACCAAATTTAATTTGTCCTACTGGCACAAAAGGGTAGTTGAGAAGTTTTCCAATTTGCTGAAGGACAACTGGAAAGCCTCTAATACCTTCAGAGTTCAGGAGAACATAGTCCAGCTTTCGACCTGAGATCAAATAAAGGCAAGGGAACATGGCAAGGTTAGGTGCTTCTAGAAATTAAAATATCAGTGCCATATCACTGTTACATTTACTTTCTTTCTCTCTTTCAGGTGAGACAAGGGCATATATTATTTCCTTGTCCTTTGCTGTGGAACCCGAACTGCTGGTGGTTATAAAAAACCTTCCCAGGTAGCCTGCAGTGACAGCTGTCCTGGCTTTGTGCCTACAGTCTGGCAGTGACAGGTAGCAGTAGATTTGAAACCTTCTGAAATCCTTTGAATTGTGGCCATGAGTTACTGTGGTGCTCTGCCAGTTATTCCTGAGGAGTTTGATGATTTACATATAAACCTCTATGCTGTCATGGCTCATTTCTTCTGTACCCCTACCATCTTGCCTGGCACATTTCTAAGATTGTAACTAATAGTCAACAAATGATTGACTGATATAAAACTACTGTTGCTAAAAACTGCTGCAGCCTAGACAGAGCTCACTCACAAAATTTTATTTCTTCCTTTACAAAGCAAAATATTGGTAGCCTAGCAGGGAGGCTGGTGGAAGAAATATCTGTTTAATATGGTAATAACAGTACTGCCATATTACTGAAATGAGAATTTCTCAACAAAACAAAATGAAATGAAAATCAAATGGTATTTTAACTGAAAAGTCAGAAATGATTTGGTGAATGAGAAAGGGCTTAGTTTAGCTGTCTCCTCTCCTCAATTCCCAATTCATCTCTGAACTTCATTTCTTCTCTATTTCCTTTCCTTTCAAATTTCAAGTTCAAAGTATTTTCATTTATAGAAATCTAATAAAATTTCAGGCAATGATCAATTACTATCTTTCCTTGGGGAAAAAAAAATCACTTCTTTCACAAAAATCTTACATAAATTAGGAAGATTCTACAAGTGACTAAGTGTTTAGAATCACGTAAATAAATTTGTTTATTTAGACATTAGGTTTTCAATTAGGCCATTCTTAACCACACAAATTAGCTTGGACGACAGAGATAAATAGGTAATAAGAAGAAAATTGAAGGAGCAATTCTTTCTCCCTCCATCTTTCAAAGAATCTCATTTTTCTCCTTAAGGAACAGAGAAGAAATTTATCTTACTAGAAGCTAAAGGGACAAACACAAAGCATAAAGCATCCTTACCACGGCTCTCGAAGCTGCTGTGCAGACGTCGTTCGGCTGTTTCTAGAAGCTGCTTGCAAGTTTTCCATAATTGGCACTGGGTACAGGCTAAGTCAAATGCAGCCATAGCTGGGGGACTGAGGTCTTCCAGAATGTCCCTCAAGGGAGCAGTGGGCTCTATATGCATGTTACTTATCCAGAAGTCCTCTTGGAGGATGGGGATGGGGTCTCTAGAGATGCCAAGCAGTTTGTCAGTCACATCAGAGATAGAGTAAAATACCATACCTAGAAAAGAAACAGTACAATTAAAAAATATAGAAGATTGAAATGAACATCATCAACCAATTAAAAAGTATTGATAAGCACTCACTACATGTGAGGTACCATGCGAGGGATACAAGGACAAAAAAAGAAATAGTTTTTATCTTTAATTAGTTTACAGTCACTGGGGAGAAACAATATATGTAAATATAAAAATATACAGATATTAAGTATAAGGTAGTTTTCTTTTTTGAGGAAGGATGAGGAAACGCCTCAGATGGAAGATTATGCTTGAGCTGACCCTGGAAAGGAGCTAGGAATTCTAAAAGCATAAGTGAGAAGGGTGAGCACTATAGACATGAGGACAGGCTCCCTATATGTCAGGAACTGTGCTAATCTCTAGAGGATTAAAAAAAAAAAGCTTAAAATGTTAAAACAGTCCCTGCCCTCAAAGAGCTTTATACTAATGAGGAGACAATATATAAGTAAAGAGACACATACAGGATACAGAGAGTAGGAGAAAGATCACTTTAGGGGGAATGGTCATGTTTGTAGGCAACAGGCAAAGAGCCATCATCAGATAAGGAGAGACTGAAAATGAATGAGTGAGGACACGGTAGGCGCCCTCTGCTGGAGAAGGAGGGAGACATAGTTGTAAAGGGACTGGCTGATGAAAAGGGAAGAGCAAGCCTTCCTTGCCAAGTCAAATAAGGATGCTCTTATAATTTGGGACTTTGCTTCATGGTACTTCTACTATACTGAATACCAATAGCTGTGACCAGGTTTATGTAAAAAAGAGAGAGAGAGAGATGGCAATAAGAGATCAAATTTTAAGAAGTGATTAAAAAAAGAGCCCAAGTTGGAGTAGACAGCTATATCCCAGGGGTACAACAGTACTTAACAAGCCTATATTCTCTATCAATTAAAGAAAATGACATTCTTTATAAAGCCTGAATAATGACATGGGGAGGAAACAAAATGGTTAATCATATACAGAAGCACTAGGACTGATGCCAAGAAAATGGAGAAGCAGTATAAAATGGTTTCTCTTTTAAGTCCAAATACAGCAGAAAAACTTAAGGGAGTATCTAATGGCTGGTATCTAAAACATATCATAGTGGAGATGAAACAGATCTGTATTCCATAGTTTTCTTTGTCCTCAAGAAAGATATTCTTGGGCAGGAATATTCTGATAACTATATTTCAACATAATTGATGTCTTTCATAATGCTATGTATCTAAATCTATGTATTTAAATATTCATTTAAAAACATTCTTCTGAGAAGAGGTCCATAAACTTCATTAGACTGCCTAAGTGGTTCATGTTCTTCTTCTTCTTCTTTTTTTTTTTTTAAATAATCATAACTTTTTATTGCCAGAACCCATGCCCGGGTAATTTTTTACATTATCCCTTGCACTCAATTCTGTTCTGACTTTTCCCCTCCCTCAACCCCTCCCCCAGATAGCAAGCAGTCCTATACATGTTAAATGTCACAGTATATCCTAGATACAATATATATGTGCAGAACCAAACAGTTCTCTTGTTGCATAGGAAGAATTGGATTCAGAAGGTAAAAATAACCCAGGAAGAAAAAAACAAAAATGCAAACAGTTTACATTCATTTTCCAGTGTTCTTTCTTGGGGTGTAGCTGCTTCTGTCCATCACTGATCAACTGAAACTGAGTTAGATCTTTTCTTTGTCAAAGAAATCCACTTCCATCAGAATACATCCTCATACAGTATCATTGTTGAAGTATATAACTGATCTCCTAGTTCTGCTCATTTCACTTACTATCAGTTCATGTAAGTCTCTCCAAGCCTCTCTGTATTCATCCTGCTGGTCATTTCTTACAGAACAATAATATTCCATAACATTCATATAAGTGGTTCATGTTCTTGAAATTTTTTTCCTTATTACCAGTAGCATGCACTATTTCCTACTTTACCTCCCCTATTTTGAAAAAGAATATTCTCACCTGCTGCAGCAGCACTACCAATGGCCTGGAGAGTTGAGCGGCCACTGCTGGTTCGTCGAACAGTGGTACTGACCCCATCTGAGATTGTATTTTCAATCTTGTGTTCTACTTGGGCCAACTCTTGAATCACTTCTTGGTAGCACTCCATAAACATGAGCTCACCACAGCTGGGAGAAGACTTCAGGTCAAACATGAACACAACCTGTCACAAGGATGTATGGGAATGGATTATTTCTATGGCTGAAGGGTCATGAGATTTACAGTGGATGCTAGGGAGGCTATGTGGATTAGGGTCACTGTTATTATTACTATACTATAGATGACATAAAAGTAAGAATATGAAGGAGTGCAAGCCTGACTTGTGTCACCTGGGATTTTTCCCAGTGGTATTTAGATGGATAGTTGGCAATAGTTTATAGCCCTTGATCAATTTAACTGTTGCCTAAATCAAAGGAAATAAAATGTTCACCTACATGCTTAAGAAGACAACAAACTGTGTGTGATTCAACCTGTTTAAACAAGAGGCTGACTTTGGAAAATAAGAAGACAAAAGTAAAAACATTGATTTTGACCATATCCTTTTAGTTGGCATGGCACAATGGACAGAGGGTCAACTGTAGAGTCAGAAAAAGTAGAGGTGAGTTCAGATTTTAAGTAGTTGTTATAACAAAAAGGTTACAAAGAACCTCGAAATTGTATCAACCAGAAAACTGAATTTCCTTTCAAAAAAGACAGAATAGCAATTTAGAGTATAGACTCATTTGTAGTGATATCAACTCCAAACCCAACAAAATAGATGAAAACTTAAGTCTGCCAAGAACTTGGTATCAGAGTCAACTAAATCCCATTATCCTATGAACATTTGGTGATAAAAATTGAAGGACAAAAACAAATAATCTCAAATTTGAACAGATTTACCAACATTCCTAGAATGATCTATTCACAGTGATGATAAGAGAAGAATTCCTATACCACCTACTGAGCTATGGGATAGAACTTAGAAAAATGAAGTCAGCAACAGTGCCTAGATCTGTCTTCGTACCTAAAGTAGAAACTGGCAAATTGTATGCTCTTGATAATTGCTTACTGATGGAATATTGTGAATTTTGTCTAGAATGAAGTCAGGAGAAGGGAAGAGATAAGACAAACTCAACTTTATTTGGTTTTTCCAACAGACTCTCCTACTTGGTAACAGGTATGTCCCTTGGTGGACATGATAATATTAGCATTATGATAGTACCATCTTGCATTTGTAAATTTCTTTATTGTTCTCATTTTTTTACCCCAGGGTCAGGATAAGGGATTTATGTTAACAATGGATTGTTTTGATTTGGATTACAAGATCCAGTGATGAGAAGGATCTTGTACCAAGAAGAACCTTAGGGAATCATTTAGTCCAGGGAGCAGAAAATTTTTTAGCTAACAACCCATGACTTTTACATTTTAAAATAAAATTTTATAATATTTAAATTATTTTACATTTTAAAATAAAGTTTTATCTTAATAAATTTTTAAAAGATTAATATAAAAATTATTCTTAACTCTGAGCCTTACAATAAACAGATGGTTCCCCTGGGCAATAGTTTGATGATTTCTGATATATCTGATATTATTCTGATCTTATATCCTTGTTTTAGGCCTGGGAAAACAAAAAGACTGGATCAACATGGTAGTGGTGATAAGTAGTAGAAGCTAGATTTAAATCTGTTTCATCTGATTCCAAATCCTATGAACCCTCTAGCATGTCCAGAGGTTTATAACCTTCACATGCAATTTGACATTACAAAAATCCTCCATGGTATTAGAAATATACCCCTTGTTGTATTCTCTGAGTGCTATGACTTAGGAGGATTGCCTACCTTATGTAAATCTGGTCAAGCTCTACCCTTTTTATATATAGTCTCATGTGATTCTCATAATTACTTTTGAGGTGGGCAGGCCAAAAGCTGTGTTATTTCTGTAGAGAGGTAGCACTAAAATGACTTTTCAAAGATCACAAGGCTAGTTAAGAGCAAATTAAGGATTTCTCATTCTAGACTAGTGCTCCCATCATACAACTACAGAGACGTTCTGATCACTTGAAAATTATAGTCCTCTTTGCTTCAAAAACAAATACAGAAAAATTGATATTTTGGTATATTAGATTTTTTGTGAGCTGATTCCATTTTGGGGTTCTGATCAACAACCCCTTGGAATGGTTTTAAGGGCAAAGCTAAAGATTGGAATTAAAACTATGGCATACCACCTTTCAAAAGAGCAGTTACCTGTTGAGTATTGGCCTAAAACAACCATTTAGACATTCTAGATTGCCCAGAAATGCAATTTAGATCAAAATTGATGCCACTTGAGGGGCAGGGACAGCGAGTTCCTTCCTCTCACCTGATGTGCTTCCACAAAGTTCCCTCGAAGAATACAAGAGGCAAGAAGCGACTCAGGCTGAGACAGCATCATAGGGATAAGTGCATTTTGTGATTGGGGTTGGAGCTGGACCTCTAGTTCACTGCGCCCAGACATAGTACTCAGACTTCCCTCTATAAAGAACACATGATGAGAGAAAATCAGGGAAGCACATGATTTGCATTGGAGAATCTTTAAGTCACTTTCATTAGAGCACCCCCATGGAGAAGTCTGGAAATAGGACCTGACCTGTCTCAGGAGGAGCGACTGCTTACATAGCTAAATTAATTCAACAAATGACAGGTACTGAGAAACCTGTTTGTCTTGGCTAAAGATGAACAAACATGACCAGAAAGCTATTTTTTCTCTTTCTGAAGTCTCTGAAAGGCTTTCGGTAGAGTTAATCCTTAGTTTTCCCTCTGCTACTTGCCTGGTACATAGTGAATGTGATCTAATTCTTGAGTCAGTATTCACACAGAGCCAGGCCATGGGAACCCAGTTTTTATACCACAATGAAAGAATACTTTCTCCTATGGCAAAGATGGGAGACAGGACTTGCCCAATCAATACCTGAGGTACTTGTGCTTAATTCACTACTTGTACTTTCCAATGACAGGCTGGAGACTCTGTCCCGACCATCTAAAAGCATGAGAAAGAAGAGAAAAAAAAATTGCTATCAATTTCTTGTAGTATAAAAAAATGTCAAGTCCTTTTATTAAGAGGAGGCTTGGGTAATCTGAGAATGGACTGCATCCATACAACAAGCAATTGCTCCATCCATACATTCAGGCAAACATCCATATAGCAAAACTGGCTTTAGTGAGCAGCACAACTCCTAAAGGATAAGAATCCCTCTACAACAGGAGCTTTACTCCTCTTCTCAGTAAGCAGCTGCTATCACAGATATGAGAGAAAATTATAAGACTCCATCCTGCACAGGCATGAAGACATCAGGCTGTACTTCTTTGTATCACTTTCCATGACCTGATTCTTTCTATAGGTAAGAGGCTCTATGGCTACTGGATTGGCTTAGTGAGTACTAACCCTGGTCCTAGACAAGGGCCCCACACTGCCTTCAAACTCCACTTTGTTCCCTGGATGAGCACAGCATACTTGTTCCTATCTGTAATACTTTTATCTGAAATGCATGAAATCCAGGTCCCTTATGGGGAACCCAGGGAGCCCAGCAGCTTCATGTTCTTATAGTTTCTTTGCCTAATTTCTGAGACACAGACCTCTCAGATTTGCCCCAAAACATCCATTTACCTATTTCATCTTTCAAGGTTCAGTTCAAGTCCTATTCTGCCCAAGAAGTTTTTCCCTCATGTTAGCACCTTTTAAAAAATCTCTTAAGAGTGTAAATACAAGTTATTATTATTATTTTAACCCCCCTTGCACTCATATTAGTAGTTACAATAGCTAACATTTATAAAGCACTCCAAGTTTTGCAAAGTGCTTTAGACATATTATCTCTCTTGATGTTTACAACAACTCTGAGAGGCAGGTGTTATGCTTATCACTTTTTTATAGATAAGGAAATTGAAGCAGAGGTTAAGTGACTTGTCCGGGATAATACTTAAATGTCTGAGGACTTCCTGACTCCAGGCTTGGTGCTACAGCACCACCTACTTTAGCATCTATTTGTTCTCAAATGGTGTTTCCCTAACTTGAGGATAGAGATTTTGCCCTGTCCCTCCTCCCTTTCCTGTGTCTCTCCAAGTTTCCAGATGGTTGGCAGGTACAGATATACAACCAACTTAGGATGCAAGCAGCAGCACACAAGTTGCCTAGTAAGTGGGAAGGAGCTTCTAAGCTCACCTGACTTATTCTTTCTTGCTCGGTGAGCCCGGCGGAGACTGGAGTGACGTGTGGCAAGGGTGTGGCACTTCTGGGAGGCTGTCAGCTGCTCCTCTAAAATGGTAACCACCACAGGTCATAAAGGGAAGGAGACAGGCTTGGTTCCACCCTCTCCCTTGGTATAGTAGATAGCAAAGGAATGGAGCAACATCCAAATTTTACAATACAGGTTATCATGGCATCTGGTCCTTTGAAAACTATCTGGGCCAAGGTGATTATGGGATTTTGAAATCCTTTCTTAGTTGTCTCCCTTCTCCCACCCTTCCAGTATGAGCCCTTCTCTCACCTGTACTCTGGTTGCTGATCACCACCTTATAACGCCACTGTGCCTCAGAGAGAACTTTGGAGAGCTGGTGTAGTCGGTACTGCAGTCCGTCCCTGCTTCCCGAGCTGCTTGAATTCTCTACCAGTTTTAGGTCCTCACTGGGCTGAGAATTGAGGATTTCCTCTAGTTGCTCTTGAAGAAGCTTGAGAAAAGACTCCATTGCTAATTCGTCAGCTAAAAACCCACTGCTACCACTAGTAAAGTGTTTCAGATCCAGAAAGCTTAGTTCTTGGTTCTTGGCTCTTGCTTCTGCAATCAGACAGCTTGGGGAGGTGTGAGGGAGGTCTCTGAGCCCTTCGAGGACAGTCCCTTCTGGCTTTCTCTCAGGCTGGGGTACATGCTGGGTGTTCTCAGGAGACCATCCTTGGTCTGGAGGACTTTTCCCACCAAGGTCATCCTCCTCAGCATAGTCTTCAGGCAGCACAGGGTCTGGATGAAGGTCACTAGAGGTGATGAGGAGCAAAGAGAAAATATTTTCCAGAAGTTCTAGCCGGAGAAAATTGGGAACACTGCATAGGTAATGTTGACACTTGGCCAGGTATGTTGAGAAGAGATTTGAGACACCTAGGAGATAAGTAGTTACCAAGAAACAGCCAGAAAAAGAAAAAATAAGTTCACACATGTACTCGTAGAGGCTTCTAAAACCAAAACAAAACATAAAAATCACCTGCTAGCCTTACATTTTCTTATCTGGGCATTGTCTTCTAAGCCTGGAGACTAGCAATAGTCAGAAGACAAGTAAGATGTATCACATGATAAATGCTACAATACCCCGGCAGTGTACTTTGGGAAGATTTCAGGACTTTAGCAGAAATCAGGCACAAGACATTAGGGTTTATAGGATGGACTCATTGTATTGAAGTCTGGAAATAGCCAGGACTGTCTCTTTTCAGTGTTTACTACAGTGCTTGATATATCATAGTACATATTTAATATGTACTATGATTTATCAGGTACTTAAGTGTTTTTTTTTTCTTTCACTCATAGGACTTGGGTAAATTTCCCATACTTATATTCAGTATGTACTTTCAGCTAAAGCATTGAAATTTCAAGAAGGTAGGTCTTAGACTATCTTACTATCCTTTTTCTCTTATAAACATTCTTTCTGATTTACTGCTACCTTCTTCCTTAATCCTACCTCTTCCTTAATCCTCTTCTATATTTCTTCCCACAGGAGTAAACCCAGAGCTTAGACTTCAATTGTGTCTAGATGTTCACTAGCAAGAGGATTATGCTCAAAAAAAAAAACTTGCTCATACATAGTCTAGGCTGATGATGGTGGTAAATAGTGACCTTTAACTAAGCCGAGTACTTTATAGATAAGATATACTGAAGACAAAGAGACTTCAAATTGTATTAGTAAAAGCAAAGAAAAGGAAGGCAGGAAATATTGGACAAATTATTTTTTTCTTCGTGTTTTTGTTTTTTCCTTTAAAACACTGAAGATGATAATTGATATCACTGAAATAATTCTTGTGAACAATAAAACCTCTAAATTGAAACTTATAGTTAAAGTAATTATCAGCACAAAGAATCTATATTGGATTTTTACTACTAAGTCCATGCAGACAATGGGACCCAATGACTCTACCTGGGGAAGAAGAATCCTTTATTGTCGCCTGGTTAGTTTCCAGATTCTCAGAGACTCCTTCTTTGCAGACCTGGCACTGAGAGCGCTGGTGAGAATTCACACAGAGGGCATAGATCGCATACTTCATGGCACAGAACCCCTGGAAGAGTGTCAGGTTCTGACATTGGTTGAGATGGTTGGAGACTGAGACATCAGCTGAATATTAATTATAAGGAAGGAGAAAAGAAAGAGGTGAAACTCCTGAGGCTCAATTCTTTCACATTCCCAATGGCTATGAGAACAAAATGAAGAGATGGGGAGCTTTTGAATCATTTAGATGTCTCCACACCACTTCTTTTTCTTTTACACTATTTGAGTTAAACATTAGAGTTTGTAATTTGCTTATCTCCTTACTCCTTAATTAATCACAAAACCTGAGTTTTAGAAGGGACTTCAGAAACCATGTGGTCTTTGTCCTATCTACCCTCTCAAACCTGTTTTCTTATATAAGGTACTTCCTGACATTCCTTAAAAATCCTTTCCCATAGTCACTTATTCTAAGAAGTCCCCCTTTACCCATAAGATAACTCCAGAAAATGAATAGAATAGAATTCATATTATGCTATACCTCTGACAGAGGCATAGTATCATCATCCATTTTTTTCCCTAAAGTACATATCTATGTCCTAACACATCAGTAGTGCTCAGAATTAAATCACTATACTGAAACGGTTTTATATTTTTATATAGGAGAATAAGATAATTCTAATTTCTTTGAGGATTTGGAGTGGTGGTGGTAAAACATTGTACCTCATTTGCAAGAGCTCAGAATCACTACTTTAATTTTCCAAACCCTTTTCTCAGTCTTTATCCTCTTTGACAATACAAGCAATTCAAAAAGAAGCTTCAAATTTTGTTCAATTGGGAAACACATGTTTAGACAATTTCAAGTTACAGGTTGGTCAATTGTAACCTAAACTGCCTCAGAAAGGTTAGAGGTCTTGTGTTTACAATTCTGCTCCAGAGATTTCCAACATCTTAGAGTTCCTATGAAAGGTGAGGAAACCTGATTTCCCTGGCATAGGGAGGATTCATTGCTGTTCTTTCAAGTTCAAAAACACTGTAGGGGACTCCTGCCAGTCTACCAATTTGAGAAGTTATGGCAGTAAGACTTTGGGGGATGGACATGACCTGGACTACCTCTATTTCAACTTACACTGATCCTGTTGTGGATCCTTGATAAGCATTTTCTGCAGTAGCTCAAGAACATCTTTCTCCTTAAGAGCAGGAAGGTTTGTGAGGTGATGAAGGGAGTAGAGCACCGAATGGCTGCCTCCACTATGTAAGTGATGCAGGATATCTCTCTCTGTTATGGAAAGGCTGCAAAGAAAAAGTTGAGGAAGTGGGAGCTGATTTCATAGTACTATCATGGGAAAACTTGATTTCCTTTCCTCTGATTTTTCAATTCACTCCTCAGTTCACAGATCTCACTTTTCTTAGCACTGAAAAAGTGCCAGATCTGGAATGGAACTTAAATCACTACCCACTATCACTGTGACTGCAGGAGATCTTGAAGGATAAACTTATTAGTAAGCCTTATAATGTCTGCTGACAAGGAACTCCCCTACAATACAGTACTTCTGACAGGTCCTAGAACAGTGACTAAACAGAGATCACTATTCTCCACCATCCTCCTACTTTGGGAAATCCTGATGAGGTGAGAAGAAGTGAGCATATAATCCCAAGTGAATTGAGATCAAAGAAGAGTTGAGTCAAGCTGCTTCTTAGATCAATCTCCTATGGCCAGGACAAAACTAGTAACTATAAGTTCATGCTGAAGAAGGCTAAAAGAGTTGATGGGCAGCACCATCAATAAAGATTTACTGGATATCCCTAATACAGGATGGAGAAGTGAACAAGAAAAGGGATCACCTATGCTTACCTGCTTTGCTGCAGACACCACTCTAAGACCTCGACGTGTGCTGATAAACCATCACAGGCATCTCTGAGGAGTTTGTCACACTCTTGATTCTGCTTTCAAATGAGAGAAAGGAGAGATGTTGCCTCAGATACCTGGGGACAAAAACTAGAAACCATCCCTATTAAAGCTAATCCTTAAGCCTATACTTAGACTTACAGCTACCATTACTAGAGATATCCAAGGCTTTAAAATGGGAGACTTACCTCAGTCCTGTGAAGAGTTTGCAGCAACAACTTGGCTGACTGCAGGCTCTGGCAATGAGTCCATCCTAGAAGTATGAGTAGTTGACTAAGAGGTCTGAATTCTCTATCCAGCAAGCAACTCAGACCTGAAAAGTCTTCTTCCTTCAATAACGCCAATGCTGTCACCTATAAGCCAAGAAAACGGTTATAACAAACTGACAGACCCATTAAAAAAAAAATCTAAATGAACTAGGTTTGAATAACAAAGGTGACAGCTTCTAAATGACAGTATAGGGCTTCTTGGCAATTGCAAGGACAAAGGAGGAAGAGCAAGACCAATTTTTAGGTTCTACCAAAGGGAATTACAGCCTATAAGAAAAAGTTTTTTCTATGCACATAATGTCCTGAATCTCATGAACTCATCGAAGGAATAGGAAAAAAAAATAGCATCATCTTTCTAGAGTATTCCCAAGGCTTTGCTGACATTCTGCTTACTTCAAGAGACATGTGCAAAGTAATCCCATTAGCTGTTGGACTTTAATATAAGTGGTTTTCTATGTCATTCCCTCCTGACTCTTTTGCATCAATCAGGTGCCACCTCTTACATGAGACTGTTTCTGATCACCACCATCTCCACTTTCCCCAATTATTAATGCTATCTTCTTCCTGAAAATACTTTGTATCAAGATCATAGATTTAGAACTGAGAAACAATCTAGTCAAACGCTTTCATCTGAAAAATGAAGAAAGTCTCAAAGAGATTAAGTGATCTGAGGTCCCAGAAATGATGGTCCTGACTCCCAATCCAGCACTCTTTTTACTGTAAGACACAACTTCTCAACTTTGTAATTATTGATTTAAATACAGAGGATCATAGATTCAGTGCAAGAAGAGACCTTAGAGGTTATATGCTCCAACCCCTTCATCTTATATATGCAGTCAAGTAAATGGCCCATATAAATAGTGAAGGAATTAAAATTCAGGCCTTGAAAATCTGGTTCTCTAATGATAACTTCAACACAATGAAAACTTCTTATCTTTATAGTCTTTTCAAATCAAGAACATTTGTTGAATGGTATTATTTACCACAGTCAATCATATTTATAATGCCTAGCCTTTATAATAACTATGTATGCATACTTATTGAATGAATCAAATCTGGTGATCAAAGGTGTGAGCTCTCTTTCTTACCTGGGAGAAGAGGGAAGCACCTGAGCTGAATAAGGAGCAAGACACTGTATAACAGGTTTGTACATGTTTGTTTTTTTTGGTGAGGCAATTGGAGTTAAGTGTCTTGCCCAGGGGCTCACACAGTTAGTACATGTTAAAGATCTGATGCTGGATTTGAACTCACATCCTACTGACTCCAAGCCTGGTGTTCTATCCCCTGCACCGTCTAGCTGCCCCAAAAGGTTTGCACTTGAAGAGAAATTTGGGATAAATTTAGAATAATTTGAAGAGGAACATACCTTTAGTTCCAGCCTCTATGAGAAAAGGTAAAAGAAAAGGAGCAAGGTCAAGGAGGATTAATGAAGATAAAATTATTAGGATATGAAGAGACTCAGAAGGGAAAGGAGGTACTAATTACCGGGCAGGGTAAGAAAAGACAGGTGGAACAAACTACAGGGTTAAACAAATGGGCAGAATGCATCGATTAGGGGGCAAGTTGGTGAAATAAGAAACTGGTGCAAGAGAATAGGGAAAGAGTGTGTAATAGTTGTGGAATAGTTGATACTAAAGAAAGGAAGGTTATTAAGAGATGATAAATAGTTGTAGCATCTTAAAAAGTTCTTAGGAATGTAGTAGAAATACCCCAAAATAGTTCAAGAACCACAAAAGGCTAAAACATCACAAATGGTATGGAAATCAGGAGAGAATTCTGCAGTGACTTGCACTGACTATACAAATATTTGCATTTCTGTCATAATCAAGAGAATTATGTATTCCAAGTATAGAGTGGTCTTCCTCCTTGAAGAACTGATGAAGGGACCTAAGGAATATATTCGTCTCTCTATATTCTAGGTCATTAAGGTAATTTAACGGTTCCTAAAATAAATGAAAGCAGAGTTTCAATGGGGGGGAAAAAAGAGGGCGAGATTTGAATAGATGAGGGGAGACTAGACTGTAGAAGACAGAGTAAAAGAGATTACAGATTGTAGAAAGAGAAGGAAAAAGGCAGCTGTATGCTGATAACTAAATAATAGATGTTCTTCCTGAAGAGAAGGAAGCTCTGAAGAAGTGGCAGCTGCATTTTCCTCCAAGCGATCACAGCAGAACCATCAAAGCTATCAGGGAGAAATACTCCTGTAAGGGTCAGAGGAAGAAATGAAAAGTGGAGGTGATCAGGAGTTACTAAAACAGTTATTTGCTGACCTAGCAACAATAGAGAAGCCTACTATCTTCTGGTGGCATATATCTAAGACTCATCAAAATGGAAGTCTGCAATGTAACTCTGGTGATTCATATAAGCACAAAAAATATCATCAGAAGGAATCCAAAAAGTATTATAAAAGATTATGAGATTTTGAGTGAGAGACTGATAAAGGCACAGACTGGTTTTTTTCCCCTCATTGTAGTTCACTGATAGCAAGCGGTTCAAAAGAAAAAAGCAAACTGGAAAGTAAATAGTTGGCTAAAATAGTGGAGTCTCTAATACAATATTGGTGGGATTGTGAAATGATCCAACTGTTCTGGAGAGAAATTTGAAACTATGCTCAAAGAGTCATAAAACTTTGATCCAACACACCTTTGATCCAGCAGTGTGTCTACTGGGAGATCATGGAAGAGAGAAGTAGACCACATATGTAAAAATGTTTGTAGCCACTCTTTTTGTAGTGGCAAGGAACTGAAAATTAAGTGGATGCCCATCAGTTGTAGAATGGCTGAATGAATTATGGTATATGAATGTTAATGGAATATTATTGTTCTAAAAGAAATGATGAGCAGGCTGATTTCAGAAAAGCCTGGAAAGACTTACATGAGCTAATGCTGAGTGAAGTGAGCAGAACTAGAAAAACACCATAAAAACTAACTGCAAGATTATGTGATGAACAACTGTGACAGACTTAGCTCTTTTAGCAATGCGTTGATCTAAGACAATTTCAATAGACTTGGGAAAATACTATCAGCTTCCAGAGAGAGAACTAAGGAGACTAAATGTAGATTGAAACACAGTATTTAAAAAAAAAAAAAAATTTTTTTTAAACCTTTTAAAATTTTTGTTTGCTTCTTCTTTCTTGTAATTTTTTCCCCTTTTGGTCTGATTTTTCTTGTATAACATGAAAAATATGGAAATATGTTTAACAGTATTATGTATGTATAACCTATATCAGATTGCTTACAGACTTGGGGAGTGGGTGATAAGAAGGGAGAGAAAAAAAAAATTGAAACACAAACTCTTACAAAAATGAAATGCTGAAAACTATCTTTATACATATTTGGGAAAATAACTACTATTGAGAAAAGTAAAAATAGCATCGGGAATATTAAAGTCCAGAATAAGCCAAGGTTGATAAAGGGAAATGTGGACACCAAGAAGGGATTGTGAGAACGGACAGGACTGCTGTTTGAGTTGGAGTGAGAGTAACTAACTACAGAGGAAACAGAGCAAGTCAATTTGCTTCTATTTCCTCTATCCAGAAGAATGACCTATGGCCTGGAAATGACAACAATAGTTGACAGGAAGCTGATATTCAAAGTAAGTAAAATGATAGTAAAAGAGCATTCAGTTGTCTTTGATGGATTTTAATCACCTGGCCCAGATAAACTGCATCCTTGGATACTAAATTTGTAGGTGAAAGGAATGCCTAAATATAGTTTACCAATTTTTTAACAAAACATTTAATAAAGTAGTTCAACTTATTCTTGTGGAGAAGACAGAGAGGTGAACATATAACTGGTTAAATGGACAAATTCAGAGTAGTCATTCCATTAAACATTCAATGTCATTGGCAGGACATCTCCAGGGTCAGAGTGCCCTGAGATCTGTTATTCTCTATGACTCAGAGTAACCCAACTTTGCCATACCACGATCTGCTCCAGGAAGTGTTTGTGGCTACTCAAGCAATAAAAATAGGCCATCTTCCAGGCTTGGGTTGGATTAGGATTGGAGAACAGGGTCAGCATTGCCTTCTCAGGATCCAGATGTTCAGATGGAACTAGAAATCAATAATACAGAAGGAGTTACTGAGGAAAAACCAAGACCAAGTCCTATGGTCAACTCCAGTTTTTAAACTGACGGAAAAGTTCATAACTTCACAACTTTAACTAGCTTTCCCATTTCTCTCTTTGTTCTTAAAAAAACAAAATCCAATCTTTCTTCCCTACTGCTAGTAATTTACCTATCCCTATTATCACTACTTTAGCTTATGAAATGTTTCTTTGACAAAATAATACCCAACACTCCACTCCCTACTATCCATTAATATCTAGTTTTTCTTACTATATTTCATAAGTCTATATGGAGGATATGGACCCAAAAGAAGTGAGCAGACCAGAATTTAGTAAAGGAAAGAATCTGTGTCCCTGGATATACACATGGTTGAGAAAAGAAAAGAAAACTTACCTTTTCCCAAGGTTTTAGAGCCCAATGTTTTTTCCTTCACCTGTTCTGCATAAATATTGCCATATATAGCAATGAGGCTCCAGCTGCTTTTCCTTATCAGACACCCCAAGAGTTGCTCCTCCTGTAGGGGACCACCTTCAGTTTCACAAGCTCTAAGTAGCTCCCCACATAGGAGGTGCCACTCAATCCCAAGTGGTTCTCCAGGGCAGCGAAGTATACGCAGAGTCCCATATATGGCATCAGCTACCCCACAGGGAATGGGGCTGAGCCCTTTTAGAGACTTCAGTGCTTTCTGAATAAAGTCGATCAAAAGTTTCTGCAAAGGCCAGCCATAGGCTCCTTTATCCTCTCCAAGTAAGAGATCCAGCAGGGCCTGTGCCTGTGGGGATGCCTGCCACAGGAGGTCCCAGAGAGTGGAAACAGTTTTTGTGCTGAGCTGGGGTGTCCAGTTCTCTTTCTTCCTAATACTGTCAGTCAAAGGCCCTATATCATCTTGTGGTATGGCCTCATACAGCTCCTGGGGGAAAAAATAGTTGGTCAGAAATGCCTAAAAAAGCTACCACTTTTGTGCTTTTTTCTCCTTTCTTTATTACCAACATAGAATTTATTACCAAAACCTGTTCCCTCTTTCAAAATGACTCCTGAAGTCATCCTTTCCTCTTCATTCACAGTTACTGGGGCCTCATCACTTTATTACTCTGACAACCTTCTAGCTGACTTTCCTGCTTTCAGTCTTTCCCCAACCCAATATACCCTACACATTGTTTGAGATAAGGACTAGCCTTGTGATTTCATTAATAAAGGGCCCTCTCTCTTCTGTGAATATTAGCACTTAAAATTAGTATTTGGTTTAGCTCCTAATTGCTCCAGGTATGTTGTCTTGTCTCTCCAGTAACCATGGTTTTTATTTTTCTTATATGTTGCATAATTTAGTATAGGGCAAGATACATAATAGCTATTCAATAATAGTTTTTATAGATTCAGAAATGGTTCATGGGGCTGTGGTGCCTCTACTCATATAATGTGACAATTTGTTTCCCTTTCTTTTCTAATAAACAATCTGGCTGATCTATAAGCAGTGAAGAAAGTAGGTAAAACAAGTAGTTATAAGCTTCAGAACATTGCCTAGAATACTTTGATAGAGATGTCTCAATCTCAACCTCTCTTGGTTGTATTCCAACCAAGAACTTTTTTTTTAAAATATAGCTTTTTATTTACAAAACATCCTTCCCCCCCCCCCCCTCCCCTAGATGGCAGGTATTCCAATACATATTAAAATATATGTTAAATCCATTATATGTATACATATCCATACAGTTATCTTGCTACAAAAAAAAAAAAAAAAAAAAAAAAAAACCTAAGAAGGAAAACAAAAATGCAACCAAACAACATCAGAAACAGTGAAAATGCTATCTTGTGGTCCACACTCAGTTCCCACAGTCCTCTCTCTGGATGTAGATGACTCTCTTCATTACTGAACAATTGAAACTGGTCTGAATCAATTCATTGTTGAAGAGAGCCACGACCATCAAATTTGTTGTTGCCATATACAATGATCTCCTAGTCCTGCTCATTTCACTTAGCATCAGTTCATGTAAGTCTCTTCAGGCCTCTCTGAAATCCTCCTGCTGGTCACTTCTTACAGAACAATAATATTCCATAATATTCATTTACCACAATTTATTCAGCCATTCTCCAATTGATGGGCATCCACTCAGTTTCCAATTTCTAGCCACTACAAAGAGGGCTGCCACAAACATTTTTGCACATGTGGATCCCTTTCCCTCCTTTAGGATCTCTTTGGGATATAATCCCAGGAGTAACACCGCTGGATCAAAGGGTATGCACAGTTTGATAACTTTTTGAGCATAGTTCCAAATTGCTCTTCCAGAATGGTCCAATCAAGAATTTAAGGTCCTTAGGGCAGAGACTTTTTGTTTTTTCCTTCTTGTTTTAGCATCTTCATGACCTAGCAAGGGGCCCTGCATGCAACAAATGATTAATAAATGTATGTTGAATTAAATCAAACCGAGATTCATATTAGAGTGAAAAGAACACTTTCTTGAAAGTCAGCCTCTCCTAGAGACACATTAGCAAGGGGAACAACTTTAATAACTGAGAATAGCCTGGGGAAAGAAACCTGCAATACAGGCTTTCTTTCTAGTCTTTTCCCCAGAGAAGCTCACCTTAAGAATGTCTTCTGGAATGTTATTTTGTAGATCTTCTGACAGCAAAAGAAACTCTATCCTTCTCCGTAGAGTAGATGGAGGGAATTTCTGGAAGAATTGAAAGAAGAGGCTGAAATAGAGGTTGAAGTCAAAGTTGAAGGCCTATATGTTGAGGTTAGCCTGTTATAAAGTACACTTAATGTAGTAAAACTAGAAAGATCAGAATTGTATGCACACTAAACATAACAATATTAAGGAAAAAAAAAAACTGGAAAAGAAAGGAAAACAGGACCAAAGGTGATAGAACTTTAGACAGGTCTGGATGGAAATAAATAACAAAAGCAAGTTGTATATTTATTTGTTAATTATTTATTAGGGCATACAGAATCTCCAAAGTCATTAAACTCTCTATATATTGTATGACCCAATAATGCCACTAACTAGGCTTATACCCAGATGATATCAAAGATTAATACTGTACAAAAATACTGGTAGCATAACTTTTCATGATCCTATAGCTGCAGCAAAAGCCTGGAAAGTAAGGAGATGCCCACCACTTGGAGAACAGCTAAACAGGTGGTGGCAGAGCACACAGGCTAACCAGATCTCATGATAACTCAGCAGAGAGCCAGTAAAGATAGATCATCCCCATACCACAAAGGTGAGGCCCAACACAAGTTGTGAATTTCTCTGCCTGGACCCTTTCTCTATGATTAATAAATTCTCACTTTCCTTTTACTCTCTCAATCCCAGTGATACTGAATTCCTAGCTGTCTGAGGGAATATCACTCTCCCCGACTCCCCCTTGTCTTTATCTCAAAGCTTCTTGACCTTGTCCTCCCTTTCTCTCCTAAATCCCAATCTCTTTTTATGCCTTCGAAGGCTCTCTCCATTATGTGTATTCTTGAGAGAGAGCAAGGATTGGTTTGTCTTTATATTTATATACTCAATACTAGCACTGTACTTGGCCTATAGTATATGTTTAACAAATGCATGGTAGTTAATCAATCTCATCCTCTAATTTCTTCTCTATCATATTGCACTATCATTCCTTCTTTTTCTCTAATATTCATTTTCTATGTGCTACTCATTCCTTCTTTGTTGCTTTCAAACATCCCATTTTATGTCATTTCTGCCTTCGGGTTTCCCTGGATTCCTCAAAAGTCTTAACTAAATTTCATCTCCCACAGGAAACCTTTCTAAATCTTTTTTTAAATTCTAGTGCCTTCCCACTTTTATTTCAATTTATCCTATAAATAGCCCATTTGTACATATTTGTTACCTTGTTTCTCCCTTTTTAGAATGTGTGCTCAGCTTGTTGAAGGCAAGTTTTGTCTTATGCCTCTTTTTGTATCCCCAGAACTTAGTATAGTGCCTGGCACATAATAGGTCCTTACTAAATTGTTACTGATTTCCTGGACTCTTGCAGTAGCTTCCTGTTTGGCCTTTCTCCCGTGAGTCTCTTCTCACTTCAGTTTATACTTCACACAGCTATCAAAATGGTCTTCCTTAAGTGCTGACCACATTACTCCTCTACTCAAATTCCAATAGTTTTATTTTGCTTTCAAGATCAACTATAAATTCTTTTGTTTGGCTTTTAAAGTGTTTTACCAACTGGTTCCAAACAACTGTCCTGTAAACCGCAATTCTTCCAACCTATACACTCCTACATCTCTCACTTTGGCACTGACTATCTCCCATGTCTGGAATGGTCTTTCTTCCTCTTCACTTTCACTTAAGAATCTCTAGTTTTCTTCAGGACTTAAGCGAAGTATTACTATTTGAAGACTTTTCTTAAAGTCCCTAGAAACCAATGGCTTTCCCACAAAACCATCTTATATCTACCCTTGTATGAACATACATGTGGTATCTCTCAGGAAGATTGTCAATCACATGGAAGAAAAAAAAGTTTCCACTTTTATTACTATATACTGAGATCCTAGCACCGTGTCTGTCACAGGGAAATGCTTGATAAATGTTCGTTAACTGATTGATAATTAAAGGGCTATCAATCTTTTGCCCAAGTCCCCTCTTTACTTCTAAGTTGAACAAATGAGACAAAAGACCACAGCAATCAGCTTCAAACAATTCGAATGACCCCTTTTATGCTGGAATATCTGTGGTGCTGTATGATGAGAAGCTTATAGGAGAATCATTCTCTAAGAATTCTGAAGGCTTAAGGAAGTGCTGGATACTCATTTTTCAGTCCAAATTCCAGAGTGGGTGATTTTCTGTTAGGTTATAAGCAGTCATGTGAGCTGGTCTAAAGGTTCCAAGCAGTCATGTGAGCTGCTCTAAGAATCAGTTGAGTTCAAATCCCATCTCTGACATGCTAGTTCTCTAAATCTACATTGGTCACCCACATCAGTACAAGTTCCTCACTAGGTACTGCTTCCACCAGTGAAATCAAAGGTCTACTTGGAAAAAAGTCACATGTTCTCAGTTCACAATTACATTTAGCCCAGAGGCATACTTCCTAAATCTTTAAGTTTCACTACCTTTTTCCTTCAAAAATTAATGTCTTTCATATTCAACATATATAGGACTGCTTGCCATCTAGGGGAGGGAGTGGAGGATGGGAGGGAAAAACCAGAACAGAAGTGAGTGCAAGGGATAATGTTGTAAAAAAATTACCCTGGCATGGGTTCTGTCAATAAAAAGTTATTATAATAAAAAAAAATTAAATTAAATTAAATTTTAAAAAAATCTATGTCTTTATCCCCTCTTCCCCTTCAGAGAATCACAACCCTATTTTCCCATGGACCAATAAGAATAAATCTGTGTTCTAAGGTTGGCCCATGGACCAATAAAAGATAACGCTATCCATCAAAACCCTGATGACATCTGCTATATCTCCTTTAAATAGGAAACAATATTAATGGTATGCTAAGCTAAATTAGGAAGAATTTGCCAATATGAAAATGGACATTGGCTTTACCTACTTATCAATTCAAAATATTAAGGGACGAAAGGGAAAAGTTCTTGATGCATAATCATATTTCTTTTTTTTTTCTCCTATTAAGTATACTATTCAAAACTTAATATTAAACTGAATGACTAAAACCAATTCTACTTGGTTAGCAAGTAATTACATTTAAACTAATTCCAATGCCTACAGTATCCGTCACCATCAAAATATTCATCAAAATTCTTTGTACATATATTTTAATTTACTTAATATTATATTTTAATTTACTTTAATTTTACTTTTTTAATTTAATAATATTATATTTTAATTTACTTAACTTATATGATTGTAATTAATACATAGCCTTTCCTTTAGTTCAAAGTCTTTTCTATTTGCATCATTTCATAAGTACATTACATACTTTTCCAGATTTATTTAGCTTTAAAATCTTAATCTTAATGCCAAATAAGTTGACAATTTTCATATGCAAAGAACAGAAAGAGCATATGAAGCTGTAAATCTCTATTATAACTGTGAAGGTTTTCTGAAGGCAGCCTTAGTCTCAGGTGAAATAAATAATTACTCCAAAATGCAGCCAGCTGGTAAAAATGCAAACGTTTATTTCTCCTTCCAAATTAGCCCGGTTAGTTGAGGCCTATCTCTCTGCCTGGCTCCAAGAGATCTTGTAGCTTTGTCCTTGGCTTCTGCCTCTGCTTTCTTCAGCCGCCAGCCAGCACCAAGTTGGAAGATGCAATGAATCTCTTGCCTCAAAGATAGGGCTTGTGGGTTCCAAGAGCTCTCTCCGACTCCAAGTAAAACTCTCTCGAGCTCCCAGAGTTTCTAGTAACTCCTCAAGTAACTAACTCAAGTAAGCACCTCCAGTAAGTCCCCAAGCTCCAAGAGCTCCCCCTATATATGTGAACTCCCAAAGGTTAACTCCGCCTTCTGGAGGGAGAGGGATTCTGGGTTATCTCCCAGAGTGCAAAACCCTAACCCTGAAATCTCCCAAACTGTGAACTCCATTGAGTACTTAGATACTTATGAGCTCTCTAAAGGTGTGAACACAAGCATTGTTCTATCAGTTCCACTTAGTACCTTGTTTCAAGTTCTGGCCCAAAATATCTCTTTCTAAGATCAAATCAATCACACTGAACCATGCCAAACCAGATAATTATTGTCTTTATCAACTCCAATGTCTTAACACTTTGTAAAGATTCCAACAATAACCAACTTACTTTAATTTTTAAGTATACAGAATGAATTCAACATATTTTCAAAACTATATTACTTGTCTGTTTTTTACTGAAATTTTATTCTCTACTATTCATGGATAACCCTATCACAAATCTCTTTTTGGAACCCACCCCTATCCTCCACATCCTTCTCCTTTGAGAATTACCTATGTATATTATTTGCCATTTCTCTATTGGGGAATGACTTTTTTAATATATTTGAATCAGTTTTGTGTGTGTGTATATGTATATCTCTTTAACATCTCTCAGTCTCAATGGCATTACATGTAAATGCTTATTGAATAAATGGTATTCTAGCCCATTAATTTAAGTTATTCAAGATCTCCCTATTTTTGGACATTTATATTGCTTCCAGTTTATTACAATTACATTTCAAACTTCAATTTTAATCTTGGAATAGATAGCTTTTTTCTTTTTTTTAATTTAAATACTTCCAGAGTATATTTCCAAAAACAGAATTGGTGGGTCTAAAGGGATGACTACTACAATTTTTACTGCACACTTCAAGTTTGGCTTCTTCCTCTACAACCTTATCAATATACTAAGCACCACTGTCTTTCATTATTTTCAAAAGTCTGACGAGTGGGATGTAGTATTTCATCATTATTTTAATTTGCATCCTTTGATTATTAATGAAGCTGAAGATTTTTGAAGTGGTTATTAACAATTTTTTTCTCTGAAAATGCTCTTGATGAATAGCTCCTTACATATTTTAAATGGCAAGTTTTTTATCTATTACATTTGCTATAAATATTTCCCCATTACCTTTCATTACCATGACATTTCATTTAATGTCAGAAAACATATCTTTGTCCTTAATAATCTTTTCTATTTGTTGCACAGAAAAATATTTATCTTCTTTTTACAAATGAGTTATTTCCAGTTTCTTTCAATTTTTTTATATTAAAAAAATGCTTAATTCTATCACCCTGAAGGATTTCTCTGGGATAATATAGTAAAAGGTAAAGGTTTACATCAAAGTCTCAACTACCAACAAATTTTCTTATTTTGCCAAGTGAAGGTTTAATCCCTTTATAAAATTTTAAAATCCAGAAGTGCAAGATGACCTTCATCAACTTTTCAATGTGCCCTTGTTCTTCTTGGCTCTTCGACTTTTCATATAAATTACATTATAATATTTATTTCATTCTATAAAGAAAACTCTTGATGATTTGATTGGATTAAATGTATACATTTACTTGGGCATTTGTCATCTTTAGTATATTAATCTCACCTACCAATACCCCTCCAATCATTTGGGCCCTGAGCTATTTTGTTTATTCTAGTTTTATAGTGTTTATATAGGGATTCTATGTATTCTGGGTGGGCCAATTCCTACATATTTAATGGGCTTTATTTTATTGTAAATAGGATTTCTGCTTTAATTGTTCTTTCTTGATCTTTATAACTAGTAAATAAGAATGCAGATGATATTGGTATTTATGTCTTGCAAATCCCCTAAACTTATGTACTGTTTTCATTAAGCTTTTTGATAAGATAGTTCCTTTTTTTAAATGATATTTTCATTAATTTGTGTGCCAGTGTATTTTCAGGAGGAAACAAAGAGGGAAAGGACTATCTACCATAGTCAAGAGAAGAGAATTCACGTAGTTAAGATGTATGATTGTATGCAGGAGTCTATGAGAAATAAATAAGCTATTCAGGCAGCATATTCTTAACTGAAATGAACCGATTAAGGCTTTCATTTAGAGTTCTAAAACTAAGCCAATGCTTATTTTATTCATTATTTGACAATCATTATCCACAAATTCAGACAGATTTTATATTTCTCCTCAATACTCAAGAATTTATTTACTGTATTTACACAAATGTTTATCATCGTGAGTATAAAACCCATCCTGAAAAATAATTCTTAGAAAAATCACAACAAAATGAAAGGGAGCAAAACAAAAATAGAACAAATAAAAGGAGAAGAGGATCACACATTAATCTGAAAATGAACAAGGAAACTTTTACCAGAAGTTAGGAGATTTAGAAAAGAAACCACAGCAAGCAGTCTAGAATAACAAAAGACTTTTTTGTCTGCTTTTGAAACACTTTGCTAAGGAAGGTCAGAGGTTAATGTTGCAAGTTTCATGTGGTAAGTTTTAGGTAGATTTAATAAGCTCCCAGAAGATTCATCACATTTTTTGAAGTTGCTTTGAAAAAAAGAGTTACTGCTGTTTTAAGGAGCAAAACTGTTTAATTTAGTCCTGGAGAAACTAAGGCAAAAAAGCCATGCTGAGCTTGTGTAGTAGAATAAGGAAAAGGATAGCTCAAGAAAGGAGTGACTGGGGATAATGAAATCCCCTGATACAGGGAAACTCCTGATCTAGTTGAGCAACTGTTCATAAAGCAAGCAAATGAGAGGGGAAAGTTCACTTGGCTCAAGAAATTCAATGTTTAAGAGACAAACATCTCTAATCGAAAATAATAAGCTTTCCCACTTTTTTCTTTTTCTTCAGAAATTATTAAACAATTTATTTCAAACCCCTACAAATCTAAAATAAACTATTCACTGCTCAAGAAAGCACCCTGCTTCTTGGGTCTCCTTTTTACTTGCTAGATTATGTTGTTCACTAGTTTCTTCCTCAGGTGAAGGCAGAGAAAAGAGGTCAATTTAAGTTGGCTACCTTGACTGTTTTTTTTTTTTTTTTTTTACCTCTAGTGAAAAGATTTGATTTCTGGTGACAATAAAAACAGAGTAAAAAAGCAATTTGGGATGAAGGAAAGAATGGTCTGATGAGAAGATTTGGAACATAAATGTAGATTCACAAAAATCTTTTAATGTATGCAGTAATTCAAATAAAAGCTATCAAATATTAATATTGGTTCTAAATGTGTTTTGACTGATTTATTATGTAACCCTAAAAATGTGTTTTGACTATGTTCCGAAAGGGAAGAAAACATTTGTAAATTGTGTTCCTAAAGGGAAGAAAAAATTTGTCTCATAATTAAGAGTTAAAAAAAAATACCATTAAAAAAGGATAGCTAGATGGTGCAGTGAATAGAGCACTGATTTCCGAATCATGACTACTTTAGTTCATCTCAGGCACTCAATACTAGCTATGTGACCCTAGGCAAGTCACTTAACCCTAATTGCCTTGCCCAAAAAAAAAAAAAAATTTAAAGAGTTTAAAAAGCCCTATTTGTACCCTTAATATAAGTTACAATTACATAAATGAGTGTGTTATGTATGGCAAAATACATCCAGAACCATATATATAATAATGAAGTTTTAAAAATATTTCTGGATTTACATATTTCCTCCTACCATATGTAATCAATAATTGATTGCTATTAATATTATGACCTTTTTCCTATACTGTTTCTCATATCCATTCTTGTACTCTATAGTAGTTCACACATAGAACCAGTAAGAAGCTCTGTTCAATGAAGCACTATTATGCAAATTTTAGTAAGTGAATCTTAGATAAAAATAAATCACCAATAGAAAACACCAGGATTCCACCATGAACACCTCATTCTCAAATCTTTGCCTCAGAGGCTAATGTGAATTGTAAAGAAAATTCTTACCCCGTCCCATTCTAGCCATTTTTCTAGTATCAGAAGCCAGATCCAGGCCAATCTTTGGGGACTGTTGTGCTGCTTACACCTGAGAAGGAAAAAAAGAGTTACTTAGGATCTCCTGAGAATTTATTTTGACTTCTTCAGACACAGGTTCCCCCATTTCTGTCAAATCTGAAAAAGCAAGATGATTTCAACAAGCAGTCAAACAACTAGAAGCTTTACTTAGGAAATCCCCATTATAATCAGTACTCCAAGACTCATCTCTATTTATTTATTTATATATATTTGCGTTGAGGGACTTAATCTGTAGCTGATCTTAGATGTCAGATGACTAAGGCTCAGGTGCTAGCTCTTATAGTTTTGTGAATCTAAGTTTCCTCATTTTAAAAATTGAAACAACCTACTTTCCATGATTGTTAAGTAAATCCAACAAACATTTATTTTATATATATATATATATATATATTTTTTTTTTTAATTTAATAGCCTTTTATTTACAGGATATATGCATGGGTAACTTTACAGCATTAACAATTGCCAAACCTCTTGTTCCAATTTTTCACCTCTTACCCCCCACCCCAACAAATATTTATTAAATATTCCTGTGTGTAGTACAATGTATAAGGTAGGAGGGTAGATAAAATATTTAGATAAGATTCTATCCCTGCTTTCATTTGGTAGATTTTATAGTCTAGCAGGGAATAAAACACACACACAAACAAAATATTACATGGTAAGTGCATCAGAGCAGTTCAAAGTGCTGGGACAGGAAGAGGGATGGAGAATCAGGAAATGCCTCATGGAAGTGGATAGAATATGAGCTAAGCTTTTAAAGAATGGGTAGAAAATCAATAGATGAAGAAGTTCAGGGAGGACATCCCTGGAATAGAGAAAAACATGAATGGCAACATGAAAGAAGGAGTGAAAACTGCATGTGTTCTGGAGAGAGTTTGTCTGAGGTCCAGAATCGTAATATGAGATAATGCTGGGAAATAGCTTAGCATCCACCTTATTCTGGTAGGCCTTCAGTGACAACCAAAGGAATATGAATTCTAGTTGGTGGGCAGTAAGAAGTCACTAAAGATTTCTGAGCAGAGAAGTGGCTTGACCAGGCCTAGATTTGGTAATAAAGATGGAATGCAAAGGAGAGTACCAAGAGGTAGAAATATCTATTAAATTAATAAAGGGAGATGAGGTCCTGTATTAGATAAGGGGATACACGCAAAAGATACTCTGAGGCAAAACTATTAGAACTGGTAAATGACTGGAAATGAGAAGTGATGGAGAAATAACATTCAAAGATAATAGGTTTGCTGAGTAGACAGTGCTACTGTTGGATTGAGCTGGCCAATCATGTAGCACAATAAACAGGGGATCACTAACTAAAAAAATCATCAAGCTTTACAATCTACTTTGCTGCTACAACCTAGAAACTCTACAATACAGCTGAATTTATGATGCGGGTGTGGTCCCTTTAAGAACTGATTATTCCTTTCTTTCTGGTCCCTTTGAATTCCAATAGAAAATCCGGGCCTGTCCCACCTGGATCTGAGCCAGCTTGGGACTATACCCACAGGCCCCTCTAGTTAAATCTTCCATTATAAAAGAGCCAAGCTGGGACTCTCTCTTTCCAGAGGTTCCAAACATGCCAGCCTCTTACACCTGGCATAACAGGACCCTCTGTCCACTGGACCCTATTTCTGCTGTCCTCCTTATCTCTACCTTTGCCCATTTCCTTAACTATACTTTAACCTTACTTCCAAACCCCATAATAAACCTCTTTTATCAATCTAGCTTTTTGGGCCAATAAATTCCCTTATTGGGAACCTTTGTGCCGCCACTAGACCTTATTAAACTCCGGATCTTTGCGCCGAATGCAAAGGGGTTGCAGGGGAACTCTTATTTGACTGCCTGTACCCCAAACCTGCCACTAGACCCCAAATAAACCCTAATTTCATTTAGGTACCCCATATCTAGACCTCATCATTTATTTCTATAAATGTAATCCTCCCCCCTATGAGAAATGTGAATTCTGGGAGCAGGAGACAACCTTGATTTTCTTTTTATACCTCTACTGCTTAGCATAGCAAGAACTTAGATGGTTTTTTCCATTCCTTTGGTTATCCTATGAATGAAAAAAAAAAAATCAATCTGGTGAATTTGGCTAGTAGGAAGTCGTTTGTGACCTTAGAAGAGCTGTTTCAGAGTTGTTCTGGAGGTAAAAGCTCAAATGAAATCGGCTGAGGATAAAACGTGTAGCGATGAAGTAAAGTTTAGCAATAAATGAGAGGAGAATGCCATAATAGGACATCCATCTAGATGGAGCAGAATGGTCAAGGGAACAATTCTTTAGAATTGAAGAGAGGAAGAAACCAATAGAGAGAAAAATAGAAGGCACCTTAAAAAGAGGGAATGATTGCTAAAGTGAGGTCCTGGAAAAGGTAAGAGGCAATGGGACCAAGGATGCAAGTAGGAAGATTCACAAAAATCTCTTTTTCCAACATCAGAGGAAATAAAGAGAAGATAGGTAATTTATGAGGTTGGGCACCAAACGATGAGGTTCAGCACCAAATAATGAGGTTGGGGTAACAATTCCTAGTTCAAATACAAGGTGCAATACACATGTGAAGAATATTCAATGACATTCTCTTTAATAAAAGGTAGCTTTATTTATGAGAAGAGATTATGGAGAAAATGAAGAGGTAAAATAGACACCACAAGTGGTAAACATAAAATAATATCAGGAGAGCATTTGAAAGATTATTGTTAGTAAGGAAAGAGGTTTTAACAATCAAAACGGAAAAGACAAATTCCCTAGTAGAATTGACCAGAATAAAGGGAATACACTATGAGATGGAAATGTCATTAATTGGCAGAGAAGTTTAAGCAGACTCACCTCAAAAGGGGCTAGCAAGGGAAGAGGATCACATTACTGATTGATAGGCTAACTCAAAAGGGATTCAGCGAAGATGGCATAAGCTATGAGCAGATTAATAGTGTAAATTTAACTTTGGTTTTGACATTATAAATTGTAATGCCACAGTCTCCTTGAACTGCCCTACCTTAGTCATTCTGCCCCAAACCTCAGACTGTTATACCGTCCTTCCCTCTTGATCATCAGAATAATTGATAAGGATAAAAGATCTCATATTTTAGAATATCAGATACCTTTCCCCAATAGAATATCAGATAATCTTCCCATTTCTGGTGCCTCCCCATCATATCTCCCCTCACCCTGTCAGAATCGGTTTGTCAGAGTCCCGTTCTGCTCTCAGCACCCTGATTCTGTCCCCCCATCCCTAGTCTACCCCCCGAGTCTGAGCCATGTGCATATATGTCACTGAGAACTCTCATTGTTTGCTGGATTCTTGGAGATTTTGATAAGTCTCATTCAGCCCTGGGACCAAACCTTGGCTCCATTTGGTCTGTATAAATCTCTCCTATTTAATAAATTTAAAGTTAATAAATTATTAAATACTCTGCAATCTCTATCTTGCCTCAGTTTCTCCGGTATTACAAATTGGTTTTCTGATACAATAAGGTGTGGTTTTCCAATCTCTCCACAGAGAAGGGACTACAAAGATGAGCAGATCTCCATCCAGGCTTTCTCTGCAATCCCACCTTAGTGATGATGTTGAGCAGTTCTGAGAAATGAAGGAGGGCTGAGAGAGGGGAAAATGGCCTTCATCTTCTCAGCAAGGGCTAAATATTTCTTTTGTTAATGAAAGTATTTGGCTACATTCCATAAATTCTGATATACTGTCTCATTCTTGCCACTAGGTTAAATCCATCTGCTGTGAGAGGGTATGATGTATGATTCTGTCCTTGAAGGTAAAAAATTTTGTTACCAGTCACTGTATAGAATGAGCTTAGAAGTCAACAAACGAACAGAAGGAACTGAAAACAGTGATGAATTGCATAAAAAGATTATTATACAGATCTTTCAACATATATACCGAAATCTTCATGACAAAAGGTGGCACATAAAAAATGATGAACCATCAACTTTAGCAAAGTCACTTTAGAAGTTGGAAATGTATGTTGTTCAGTGGTATCCAACTCTGTGATCCCATTTGAGGTTTTCTTGGCAATGATACTAGAGTAATTTGCCATTTCCTTCTCCAGCTCATTTTACAGATGAGAAAACTGAGGTAAGGAGAATTAAATGACTTGTTCAGGGTCACACAGCCAGCAAGAAACTGATATCTTCCTAATTTTGGGCCTAACACATTATCCACAGTCACCTACAGAGAATGAGGATGGACACATATAAAAGGACTACTCAGGCTTCTAAAGGGAAAAAATGAGGATGGACACATATAAAAGGACTACTCAGGCTTCTAAAGGGAAAAAGGGAGGGAAAGTACTTAGAGAAAATAGTGTATAAGGCAATAGGAACAAAGAATGTACCATTCCTTCCAGTTAGGCCCAAAATTTGGAAACAATAAAAAGAAAAATGACCTCCAAGGGACATAGTTTAAAGGAATATGGTATTTTTTAGAGATCGTTCAGGTTGAATTAAAAGATGGAAAAAATGTTATTTTAAAATTTTGAGGAAATAGTTTGTAGAGAATAGGGAGATCTGAGCTATGGAGAAGAAATTAACTTTGCTAAATAGAGCAGTAGTAAACTTTAAAAAACACCTATTAAATACATGCTATTGTTATTCTATTTTTTTTTTAAGAGTCCTGAACTAATGGACTTTTAATCTTCCTTTTCATCTGTAAATCTCCTTCAAGCCCAGTCTAAAAAGAGATGCAAATTCCTTTCTGGAGGGGGACTGTCTGAATTCTTAACATCTACCCCAGGGTTTCCAACTTTGGGACCCGTAAAGCTTGTTGAACTGAAATCTATTTTTGCTTCCTTAAAACATACATTTATTTTGAGATATATTATGTTCTCTAGCTCATTTTCCTTGCTTTTCTTTCTTCTTTGCATACAAAGAAAAGGATATGGGAGTTTAGGGGTTTTCTTTTGCAACTCAAATCCAACTGCCACTGCTCAGAACAAAAACTGTAAGAAAAGTATTTTATCTAAAACCTGAAGAAAGGAATATTATGTTTACCTGAAGCTGAAGTACAAAAGATGGAATATAAAAGACAAAAGTTTGAATAATATATTAGGTTTCTTTGCCATCAATTGTTATTGGCAGGAACACTTATGAATACATAATGGAATTCTCTTTCATTCTTTTGCTTAAGCTGCAATGAAATTTTCACCCACATACAGGAGAACACGGGATTTGTATTTTTGAAGGAATGAAAGAAAAAGCTCTCAAGAGATGTTCTATCCATCACTTCTCAAAGAGACTAGTTATAAACAAGAAAAAGCTTGTCCCAAAGATACAGGCTCTGTACCAAGTTTTATATAATAGTCATAAGCTACATTAATAAGTGCCTGATAATGAAGCAGGTTCTGGTGCCTTTAAGAAACTGTATTTCCTATTGATCTGCAATTCCTTTCAGATTCCCAGCCCCTCCTGGCTGAGGCATATCTTCCCCAAACAAGTTGTCTTTCCAGGGTGTCAGAGCCTTTGATTCAATTACAAATCCTGGTCAAAAAGCATCCCTCTGAATTCCAACAGGGGATCCAGGCTGTACCAGCCCCCAACAAGACACCCTATATAATAGCTTCCTCAACCAAGGTCTTTTGCAGATGGACCGTGGTAGCTCCCTTTACTGCCAGAACCTTCTGTCCACTGAGAACTGCATTCTCAATGCAAAACTCCATTTTCCATAGATCTGCCACTATAGACCTCAGTCTCTGGGTAAACTGATTTCTATCTAACAATAAACTTTCATTTTGCAACTAATAATTCGGGAATGAGTGAATTCTTTCACTATTAAAACCAGAAGCCGACTTAAAGGGGATTCTTAATAACTCTCTTATAGCCACTAACCTCTAGACCACCAGAAATCTAGACCATTCAAACAGCATCAATAAAACTAAGACACTTAGAATCTGGACTTTAGATTTTTCATTGATATTGGCAGCAGATCTCAAACTTTTTGGTCTTAATACTTCTTTATAGTTGTAAAAAATTATTGATAACTCCCTAAAAAGCTTTTATGTAGATTATAGTCATAATGTCTCAGTAATATTATGCAAAGAGTTTTACTTTGTGGACTCCCTGTTGTCAAGGTCTGTCCATTTTACCTTGGAAATGATGTAAACTGTGTCCCTTTTAATATTTGGAGGGGAGGGAGAGTTGGAAAACTCCTGATATAAACTGCCCTCCCTTTAATCTTTGGAGGGAAGGGTAGTCCTGAGTCTCAAACCTTCCTGGCCTTTGGGAGAGGCCCCATCCTTCATAGAAGAAACTCCCAGATAACTAATCTCATTCAATTGGAAATCTCGGCCTGGGGTATGGTCAAAGCCCTCTATTGAGTTGAAAATTAGTTCCTCATTCATCTGGAGATTGGTCCTTGGCTCTGAGACAAAGAGACCCCATAAAATCATATGTTAAGTGCCCTGATGTTTGCAAAAATATCCTAACAGGATTTGCCTACTGAGAAAGCTGTCTTCTTAGTATATTAAAACCACTTTTGCCACAAATTTCGGGTTTTCAAATTCTTTCACAAACAACCTGTGACATTGACTGGGAGATCTCTCAATCCTCAATTCTCACACCTCAATCGCAATACCTCTTGTATATGTCCTCTTTTCTCCTCTAATACCAATCCTAATATCACTACCACCTTACTGTAATCACTCATTGCCTCACTCTTAAGACTTTAGTAAAAATCCTCTGACTGGTCCTTTTGAACAGTCTTCTACTGATACTGTCAAAGTGGTCTTTCTAAAGCACTAGTCTGACCATTATTACTTACTGATCACCTCCAGTATCAAATATAAAATACTGTTCAGTGCCCAAGCCAATCCATAAATTGGCCATATTTTCTCCCCCTGCACACTGTGACCCAGTGACACAGGCCATCTTGCTGTGCACATTCCACGTACTGACTGGGATTTTCATTGGCTGTTCCCTGTGCCTGAATACTCCTCACCTTTATCTCCTGGCTTCTCCCAGCTAAAAATTTCATCTTCTACAGAAAGCCTTTTTCTAGCTTCCTTAATTCCAGCACTTCCTTTCTGAAACAATCAATTTCAAATTTACCCTTAATATAATAGTTGAACTGCACCTAAGTGTTGGTGTGTTATTGCTACCATTCCATTGTAAGTTCTTTAGAGGCAGGATCAACTTTAACTTTAACTTAGCACTTAGCACAGTGCTTGTCACATAGTAGGCACTTAACATTTACTGATTGATGTGAAAGGTCTAGAAGACTCCAAGTTGTTCCAGTAGAGAACCATTGGTAGTAATTTTACTAACTACTACATATACAAAGAAAGACAAAACTAGTTTCTATCTTCAAGGAGTTCATGATATAATGGAGAAGACAACATGCAACTATATATAAACAAAGTCTATGCCAGATAAACTGGAGATAATCTCAGAAGGTAGGTAGTAATGTTAGTATTAAAGACCAGGAAAAGGTTCTTCTACAAGATGAAATTTGAGCTGAGATCCTGAAAGAAGCTAGGAGTTAAAAATGAGGAAGAAAAGAATTCTAGGCATGGGTACACTTAGTGAAATGTATAGAATCAAGAAATGGAGTGTCAGTTTCATAGATCGATAAGTATTTGGAGGGGAATAAGGCATAAGAAAACTGGAAAGCTAGAAAGAGGCTACATTATGAAGGTCATTAAAAGTCAAATAGATTTTATATTTGATCCTGGAAAGTGATAGAAAGCTTCTAGAATTTACTGTATAGTGATACTGATAAAGGCCTCATTTCTAAAATACATAGAGAATTGACTCAAATTTATAATACAAATCATTCCTCCAATTGCTAAATGGTTAAAAAATATACACAGTTATTAGATGAAAAAAATAATTTTTAGTCATAGGAAAAAATGCTCTAAATCACTATTTATTAGAGAAATGCACATTAAGACAACTCTGAGGTACCATTTCATACCTCTCAAATTGGCTAAGATGACAGAAAAGATAATGATAAATGTTGGAGGGGAGATGGGAAAACTGGAACACTAATTAATGCATTGTTGCTGGAGTTGTGAATTGATCCAACCATTCTAGAGAGCAATTTGGAACTATGTTCAAAAGATTATCAAACTGTGAATACCCTCTGATCCAACAGTGTCTCTACTGGGCTTGTATCCCACAGAGATCATAAAAAAGGGAAAAGGACCTACATGTGCAAAAATGTTTATAGCAGCCCTTTTTGTAGTGGAGACAGACTGAAAACTGAATGGATGCTCATTAGTTGGGGAATTCCTGAATAAATTATAGTATATGAAGATAATAAATATTATTGTTCTATAAGAAATGATGAGCAGGCTGATTTCAGAAAAGCCTGGAAAGAATGATGCTGAATGAAGTGAGCAGAACCAAGATAACATTGTACAGAGTAACAACAAGATGTGATGATCAACTATGATGGATTTGGTTCTTTTCAACAACGAGGTGATTTAAGGCAATTCCAATAGACTTGTGATGGAAAGAGTCATCTGCATCTAGAGAGAGAACAATGGAGACTTAATGTGGATCAAAGCATAATATTTTCACTTTTGTTGCTCTTGTTGTTTGCTTGGTTAAAGGTAAAAACTTTTGATCTGATTTTTTTTTTGAAGTATGATAAATATGGAAATATATTTAGAAGAAATGCACATGTTTAACCTATATTAGATTGCTTGCTGTCTATGTGAGGAGGTGGGGAGGAAGGAGAAAAATTTGGAACACAAGATTTTGCAAAGGTGAATGCTGAAAACTATTTTCGCATATATTTAGAAAAATAAAAGGCCATGAGCATTTTCATCTTTTACTATTTTAATAGCCTTTTATTTTTCTAAATTTACTGTATATGGTCACATCTGCACTTTAAGAAGATCATGTTGACAACTGAGAGAAGGAAAGACTGGAGCGAGGACAGACTTGAAATAGGGAGGCCAATTAGCAAACTAATCTATACATGAAGCCGTGCTGGAGGAGAAAAACTCATAAATGAAAGACGTTATGAGAACAGAAATGACAACACTTGATCAGATCACTGACTGGATATGGGGCTGAGTGGGTGAGAATGAGAAGCTGAAGATGACATTGGGCTTAGATAACTGGGAGGATGGTGGTTGCCCTGATAGCAATAATGAAGTTAAGAACAGAGGAAGATTTTTGGAAGACAGTAAGTTCAATTTTGGATATATTTAATTTAAGATGTCTATGATATATAGTTTGAGATGTCCAAGTTAAGTATATTGCCCAAGAACACATAGCCAGTATGTATCTACCTCTGATATGAACTATGAACTCAGGTGTTCTTCGCTTTGCGGTTATTTCTCTACTCACTATCAAAGGAAATTTCTCCTCTAGTTACTGAATGTGGGAAAATGCCTAAACTAAACCTGAAATTTCACTCTACTAATCAGCTTAATAGAAAGTTTAAGTGGCACCTATATGTAAAGATTATACACTAATTAAGTTATGAATGGACAGTGCTGGTGATGGAAAAAGAGTATTTACCTCATCAGGTCTGGACAAGCCACCAGAGCCTGCAGAATGTTTTCCACCTTCTTGGGGATATCCCCTTGTCCTCTGTGTAGCTGAGGCACACAGGCTTGTGCCAGTTCCCATTCTCCATGTTTCAAACACTCACAAAAAAACCCAAAGAGGTGTTCTACCGAGGCAGCTTCCTCTCTTCCAAATGGATGCATTTTCCCAGCACAGAGTGCAAGGGAGGGAGGACAGTGAGCTATACTAAACGTACCGTCCTCAATATTTCCATTCTTGGAACACCTTCTAGAAACGGAAGAAACAAAAAGAGTCAGAAAAGCAGTGGAGGAACTTGGATTTAGATCACTCTGCAATTGCTAGTTCTATTGGGGAAAAAAAAATTATTAATTCTCATTCTGAAAATTTGACTATATAATTTTTTCTTCCATATTCTTGGAGGTATTTAGTTGAATAAACAAACACGTGTCTGCTGGCGCTGTTACTTGCCAGGGAAACGGCGACAAAAAGTCTTCTGAAAGAGATTAGAAATGTACGCAAATTAAGGAAAAACAGTGTAATTGATGGGAGGAGGAAGAACTAACGACCAGAACGGTGGGGTTACAGGGAGGCTCCGAAGAGAACGCAGCACCTGAGACTCGCACTGCAGGAAGACAAATAGTCCAAAAAGGCAGAAACGGAGAGAGCAGCAAGGGGACGGCCTCCTCGGAGGTACGGAAACATCTCCGTGGGACATCCATTGCCACTGCCCAAAGGTGATTCAGAACTTCTCTCTCCGCCCCTTCCCCAAATGACTGCTCCTTCTAGGCTCCGAGCGTCTCAGAGAAAAACTGCTTCCTTCCGCTCCTTTAGAGGGGGACGTCTGGGAAAAGAAGACCCCCTCATTTGGACGATTTTGCCAAAGTAGCAGAGCGGAATCCGGACCTGTGACAAGCCCGGAAAGATCGGGTCGGAGCCGGGAGCCGGGAGCCGGGAGCCGGGAGCCGGGAGCCGGGAGCCGGGGTCGGAACCGCCCCCCTTCCGCTATCGAAGAGCGAGCCAGCCCATCGACTCTCTGGGGTGATTGGCACTCACCTAGTCCCAGCAGAGAGAACGGTGCCCAAGCCAGCGCCGCCATGTTTAGAGTTGAGTCAGGTGACAATTCTCTCCCGGAAGGGAGAGCAGTCAGCGGGCCAACGCCTCTATTGGTGGAGCGACGGAAATATGCAAATGAGCCGCCATACTTCTTTAGGGCGTTTGAAGCCGCAGAAAATGGCTCGACCGGAAGTTTGGGGTGGTATTATCCTAGAGACTTCCGGCCCAGATCGCACGTCCCTTTCTCCCAAAACAAGGAAACGCGTTCCCTCCACTCCCCCTCCCCCATCGCGTATGTCCACTGTCCCCCGTCATCATTTGACTAGGAATATTAGCAACACCAATTAGAAGAAAGAAATTAAAGATAGAAAGGCAAAGAGACAAATAAATTCGCGCTCACTGTATTTGTTGATAACATGATTTGTCTCGAAAATACTAAGGAGTAGTTTAGGAACCAATTGAACATAGCCTTCAAAATAAGCCAATAGAAAGCAACAGCATTAAAGTTACCCATGCGTATAACCTGTAAATAAAAGGCTATTAAATTAAAAAAAAAAATAAAAAAAAATCAACAGCATTTATAAATAATAATAGTCCGAGCTAAGAAGTAAAAAAGAGGAAGGGAAGTCCAATATAAAATAATCACAAAATGCATAAAGTATTTTAGAGTCAATCTTCCAAAGGGCGTTCAGCATTTGTGTGTGCACACCTAGGCAAAATGTACACATCTGCTTAAAAGTGCTCCATAAGGAAAATAACGGACAGTTTAAATAGCTGCAGGAAAGTTCAATGTTCGTAAATAAGCTGGGCCAAAATAATAAAAATGAACACAGCACTAAAGTTAATTTACAAATTTAGTACTAATTTATAGATTTGATGGACTAAAAAAGGATACTTTATAGAAAGATAATGACAAAACTCATCTGCAGGAACAAAATCATGACAAAATGCATTTGCAGAAAGAAAAAGGTATATTAAAGGAATGATTTAAAATGTGATTATAAAGGAGGGGAAAGGTATTTTCAAAACTCAAATTATGTTATAAAAGCAACAATCATCAAAAATATTTGATGATGTTGTGCCAAAGTTATCTTTTAATGGGGTGACCAGTTGCTGCCTTAGGTTATAATCGTCCCCTCTTAATGGTTGAGATAAAGGTTTTATAGACAATCCTTAATGTTTGACAATTAGAATATCAGTAATGTCATTGTTCTTGTTATTCCATAAAAAGCTTGCTGCCCCCATACTCAGGGCTAGAGACTCTTTGAGATGCTAGTCTCGTCTAGCCCCGGGATGCATTGGTCCCAGTATTTCTCTCCATTTAATAAATTATTGAATTGGTCTCTAACCTCTGTCTTGCTCAGTTTCTTCGGCATTACAATAATAGAAAAAGTATGTCAATTAGTGTGTATGGATCAGAACATACTAAAAAAGGATATGAAAATATCCTTTAAATTATAATGATTATGTTAATTAATTAAATTAATTTTAATTAATTAAATTTAATTAAAATTAATTAAATATAAATTAAACTCAATAATCCAATGTTTAATAAACATGAAAACAAATAATCTAAAAAAGAACTCATTTGATAAGAACTCCTGGGATAATTGGAAAGCAGTCTGGAAGAAATTAGTCTTATACTCACATCGTACACTATATTCCACAAATTCAAACAGAGCATATGACCTGAATATTAAATAATTAAATATTAAATAAATAGAAATATATAATATATTTATATTAAAAATAAATATAAAAATAAAAATTAAATATTAAATAAAAAAATTTAGAAGAGAAGTAGATCATATACATTTTATATCAATGGGTAATGGATGAATTCTTAACCTGACAAGATGGTAGAGACAATTACAAAAGACAAAATAGATAAATCTGATTATATGATATTGAATAATTTTGCACAATAAAATTGGCCCATATAGGATAAGAAGGGAAATAATCTTTTGGGGAATATTTTTTGTATGAGATATTCTGATAAAAGTTTGATAGACAAGCTATGTAGACAATGAACAGAAATGTATGACCAGAAACCTCTAGTTACTAAGGTATTGAGCAAAAGATAAGCCATTCTTCCAAGAAGAAATGGTAAATTAAATAACAACCTGGTAGGAAAATACCCCAAATCCCTTAAGAAAAATTTACATCAAAACAATATGCTCAAAAAAGTGACTGAATTGTCCTTACTTCTTGACTCAAAGATTCTAGTGCTATGCAAATATCCCAAGGTGATCAAAGAAAAAAAAAAAAAAAAGGCTGCACATGCATAAAAATATTTAGAGCAGCATTTCTGTGCCAACATAGAATTAGAAAGAAAGTAGATGCCTATCAATTGGGGAATGTTGTTATCTCTATCCAGATCACACATAGTGTTTGACACTTAATAGGTGCTTCATAAATGTTTATTGACTGACTTTTAAGTATGATTAAAATATAAAATAAACAAAAAGAATAGTAAAATATCAATGTAAACACCAGTTCTTTTGGAAAGGAGAGAATAAATGCTTTCTGCATTTTCCTTAATTTATTTTATTCTTTCTCAATTTCTAAAATTGACTATCGTAATTGATAAATTTAGTGTGAACTCTTTGTTGCCCTGTAGGGAGGCTTAACTCTAGGAGGATTCTCCCACACTTAAGTGTATGGTTTCTCTCTTTTCAAACCCTTACTGCTTAGATGCTAAAGGGTTTATTAGCCTCACCGTTACTGTTGTTACTCAATCAATCAATCAATTAATTAATTAATTCACCTGGGAAACAGAGAAGGATGCTGCCACCACTGTTGCCATCACTCAGCTCATCTACAAATTGAAACCAAATCTCATGCTTAGCCACCTCTGCTCAGAGCCTTTTCTCAGAGTTTTGGTATTTATTGGCATATGGGTGAAGCAAAACTTTCTGAATTTCCAATTAGTTCCCCAGACATGGTGCAATCTTCTATTTGTTCCTCCTGACTCAGACCTTTCTTCCTATCATTCAAATTTTGTCATTTAAAGCTCTTCAAAACCTGCTCCTTTCCTACCTTACTAGTTTTAGACATTATTTCTCTCAACTTATTCAACATTCTAGCCACATTGTACTACTTGCTTGTCCCCCGTCTTTTTCTTTGCAATAGTTGTGTCCCATTCCTGAATTGCACGCAGCCTCCTCACCTTACTTAACCTCCACCTTTTGGAGTTATAACACAATTTGCACCTTCTTGCTACATGAAGTGTCTCCTGATACCTCAGAGACTAGTGCTTTCTCTCCACTCTCCTGCCTCCCTTCCATATGCTTCTATACACAGGTGATAGGGTCAGAGTAGCAATTCCTAGTTTGAAGCAAATGTGACAAATTCATAATGGCCATTCTCTTTCCTAAAAGAGACATTTATTTAGGAGAAAAAGTTACAGGCAAAATGTAGGCACCAGGAATGGTAGATATGAAATCCATGAAATAGAGATGAAATCCAAGGAAAGGAGTTTAAAAGAATCCATTAAAGGAAAATGCCACAAGGTATGAGCACCCCATTAACTGGCAAGCTAAATTCCATGGAGTAATGTAGCAGACTAACCCAGAGTTGGCTATAATGAGGAAGAGATACCATTAAAGGGAAGATACTATGAAAAGGGAGAGTACCTCATTGTAGACCTAGTCTAAAAAGGAAGTATCTAAGACTTGATTTGAACTCATAAAGATTTAAACTCAGATTTCTTATCGACAAATCCAGTCATTTATTTGTAATAAAAACACAATACTAATATGTTTTTTTTTTTTCCAGACAAGAAATGTCTGAGGCTAAATTTGAATACAGGTTTTCTTAAACCTGGGTAGCTTGTTCTAGTCAAGTCCACCGTCTCCACTTCTTTTACAGTTAGGGTCCAATTGATAATTGTATTTCAGTATAATTGGTTTCCTTTGTAATAGTAAATATTTTTTTGAGGGGGCAATTGGAGTTAAGTGAATTGCCCAGGATCACATAGCTAGGAAGTGTTAAGTGTCTGAGGTCATATTTGAACTCTGATCCTCCACTACACCAACTAGCTGCTCCCCTTAAAATTTCTTAATAATTTTTCATTATTTTATTATTTAATATTAATTTAATTTAATTAATTATTAAAAATAATAATTTAATATTAATTATTTAATAAGAAAATATTTCTTAATAACTTTAAATGAACTATTCCCAGAAGGGGTCCACAGGCTTCCTAGACTGACTGCCAAAGGACACAGAGAAGATTCAACACCTTTGTCTTACAGTGAGATGAGAAAATGGCCTGAGTGTCTATAGGACTTGGGCCATAAATCTTTAATGAACAAGATTTTAAATTTATATCATAAATTTGTGCATTTGGTCTGAGAATCGAAGGAACTTTTAGGTGCTTGATTCCACCTTGATCTACATTTACCTTCACCCTTTCTATTTTGGGTAATTAACCTTACTGACCCTTAGTTTTCTCTACTGAGAAATTGTAGGGTTTGACTACTTGAGACCACCTGAATCCTTTCAATACACCCCCACCCTTTTTCTGGCCTATTCCCTGGGAAAGCAGGTCCCCGCTGTGTGTCGCTGGGCCAGTTGGAGCTGTGACTGATGCTGATTCGTTGTTTCTCTTCCTCTCTTCTCCTCCCTTTCCCTATAGAAACTGCTCGTGGGACCTAGACCTTGGAGTTGGAGCGTCTTGTGGCTCGGCCTTGGATGTTGGCGGGGAAGGCGAGGGCCTGGGCTTTCACGTGCGGAGCTGAAGGGAGGGGGTGCTGGGCTTCCTCATTACATGCCCACCTTCTCCCCCCTTTTAAAAATAACTCCTGGGGAGACCCTCGCGGAAGTGGGGGGCTCAGGGTAAGAGATGGCTCTCCTCTCCCAGCCAGTAGCCATTCATCATTCTTGGGGTCTAGGGGAAGAGGGGAAGGGGGGAGATTTTTCTGCCTAGAATACATCTTAATGGGTGGAGAGACCCTCTTTACTATTGGGTTTGAAACTGCTTAAGGTTGTAAACTTGAGAATTGGGATTGTTGCGTTTGTGTCAATACTTAGCATATAATAGACATTTAATGAAGGCTTGCTCTCTAGAATTAAAATACTTTAGGTGGCATCATAACTTTAGGGGAGGTACTTAACATGATGTTGAGAATTTTTTTTTTTATAATTTAATTGTTATTTATTTCCTTTGTAACTTTATTCGTTTTATTTTATTTATAAACATTATCTACTCTGATCAAAACAATGATCTACAACACAATTATGAAAATTTCTAATAAAAAATACTTTCCATTCCTATAAAAAGAGAACTGATAAACTTTTGAAAGATTGAAGTATGTTTTTTTTTCCTTCCTCCCTTCTTCCCTCTTTTCCTCCCTCCCTTCCTCCCTTTCTTCCTTTCTCCCTCTCTTCCTCCCTTTCTTCCTTTCTTCCTTCCTCCCTCCTTTCCTTTCTTCCTTCCTCCCTCCTTTCCTTTCTTCTTTCCTCCCTCCCTTCCTTTCTTCCTTCCTCCCTCCCTTCCTTTCTTCCTCCCTCCCTCCCTTCCTTTCTTCCTTCCTCCTTCCCTTCCTTTCTTTCTTCCTTCCTTTCTCCCTCCCTCCCTCCCTTCTTTCCTTCTTTCTTCCCTCCCTTCCTTCCTTCCTCCCTTCTTTCCTTCCTTCCTCCCTCCCTCTTTTCCTTCCTCCCTTCTTCCCTCTTTTCCTCCCTCCCTTCCTCCCTTTCTTCCTTTCTCCCTCTCTTCCTCCCTTTCTTCCTTTCTTCCTTCCTTCCTTCCTTTCTTCCTTCCTCCCTTCCTTTTTTCCTTCCTTCTTCACCATGGATAATATGGAAATATATTTTGCATGGCTTTACATATATAGTGGGTATTCTTTTCCTTCTCAAGGGTGGAGGAGGAGGTAGAAGAAGGGAGAGAATTTGGAACTTAAAAAAATTAAAAAAAAATATCCTTTCAATGGGGTCAATCAGTGACTTGAAAAAAAAACCTTTGCTTTGGATATTTTTCAGGGAAGTTGCAGTGTTGAGGTGGGTGTATTATTTTTACATATATGTAATATATATATAGTAATATATATGTATATATTATATATAATATATATGTAATATGTGTATAATATACATATATGTAATATATATAATATATATGTGTGTGTGTGCGTATATATATAGTATGTATTTTTTTTTAAAGAGCAACCAACTTATATTAGAGTGCCTAGACATTTCTAGAAATAAAACTACAACTTTAAAAAAACAAACTTTAACCCTGCAGTTTCTGGTGTGCAGGACCCTTGATACTTTTACTTCACAAGATATTTTAGGGCCATCCTCAACTGAAAGAGAAGAATCCTTGCCTTTACTTTCAATATTTTGATAGCTCAGTGAGGTTCACTACATTAGCAAGGCATTAACAAAATCACAATTTGCTTCTTCAGTTTGACTTCCATTGTCAGCTGAGCTGTATTAATTTTCCTGGAAGATTCTGGTACAGAAATGAAAAAAAAAAAGTTAATTGCAATGTGAAGTGGTCCTGAATAGAGCCATTGAGATCATTACTATTTCCTTTGCTAAAATTGACACAACACTTGGAGTGATCAAGATTTAGTAATTCAGAATGTTTTGTCTGATTGTCTGGTTGGATGACCTGTTTGTGCTTACTTAGAATGACTCATCACTTGTTAATGCCTTGTTTGGGAAGCTTGCTCAAAGCCTGTTATATATCCTTGAAAAAAACAAATCATAGAATCATAATGATGGGAACCACCTTTATGAGTTACCCCTTCTCTGTCCCTATCCTATTACATTTAGAAAGTTCAAGTCTATTAAAAGTGATAATTCTGTTATTTTAAATTCAGCTTTGTTTTCACTGTGGAAAAGCTTGATTAAGTTGCATAATTTTTCTTGGATAAATTTTTTGGTGTATTCCCTGTTATTTTATGTAGTATAGATTTGCATTATTCCTTTCTTATATGTTTTGTTAAGGTCAGTTGGTGGCATGGCCAACAAGAAATTAACTCGAGTAGGGTTACCACAGGATCTGTGTGACCGGTTGAATAGACATCAGATTGTTACTTGTCAGGTAAAATTTTGACTTTTTATAAATATTTTTACTAAAACTTTAATTTTAATTTTAAGAAATATTTTAAGCAAACAGAAGTAAAATTTTGAGTTTTAAGAAAATATATATTAGGTGATAATTGACTTTCAAAAAGGATTCATCGTACTATATTTTTAAATAAGACTATTTTGGTATATTTAAAATAGTATATAACAACTTGAAAAAATTTGATTTGTACACACTCCTTTCTGGAATATATTCTTTTAGGAAAAACCTTTGTAAAATGAAATACACTTTCAAATTAATGTCTGAGACACATTTCCTCACATTCCTTTGTTAGATGCTCTGTCTTCCCAGTTGTCTATTTCTACTGATTATTACTGTTCAGTTATTCAGGCAAGAAAATATAAACTCATTTTCAACTGCTGCTTCTCCCTTCTCTCCCACTCCATTACATCTAATCATTTGCAGATTTACATCAGTTTTAATTCCACAGTATCTTTTCCATTCCTTCACTCCATTCATCCTGCCACCACTCTAATTCAGTCACTCATGATTGCTTTCTTCTAGCCTTTAGTCTATTCTATAAACTGCCCTTTATTTTTTTTCTGGCTGGATAAAATACAAACTCCTAAGCCTGTCATTAGGCAACTAGGTGGACTCCCCAGCTTCAAGTCAGAAAGATTCATTTTTCTGGAGTTCAAATATAACTTTAGACACTTACTAGCTTTGTGATCCTGGACAAAAACTTAACCCTATTTGTCTCAGTTTCCTTGTCTGTTAAAAAAAAGAAAAAGGACAAGAAAATGGTAAACCACTCTAATATCTTTGCAAAGAAAACCCCAGATGGGGTCATGAAGAGTTTAACATGACTGAAAAACAAAACAAATGGACAAAGATTGTCATTAAAGACTCTTTACAGGAAAACACTGAAACAATTCCTCAACTCTCCTAGTTCTAGAATACTGTCACTGGTTCACATTTCTGTCCCTAAAGCTCTTTGTACACCCTTGTCTGATTGGACAAATAAACTTTCAGAATTCAACATTTCTGCATTTGTAGAAAATTCATTTCCTTCCACCTCCCCCTAGAAACACTTGAAATGCTTTTGCTCCTTGTCTCTGCTACTTCAGTTGTTCTTAATTCAACTCACTTGCCAATTAAATTGTGAAACCTTTCTTGATTCATTTGACTGGAAATATTTTTTCTTTCACAGATTTTCCTAGAGCTCTTTGTTTCTTTTATAGGTCCCCATCACATTCTATGTTGTTCTCCTAATTCTCCTTGAAGAATATTAGCTTTATATAGTATTTTGTAATTTTGCATGCCATAGGGCTTAATAAATTGTGCAATTGAATTGACTTTGTTGAATCCTGCTATGCAGCAGGATTCCATTATAGTCTTATTTATTTATCTTGCTTCCTTGCATAAGAAATCTGCAAATCATATGATTATGACTGATTTCTCTTGAGAGCAATTTTGGAGATGATGAGCTTATTTGTTCCACCTGAATGAATCTGATGGCTTTAGAAATGTGTGGTGAGAGCATTGGATTTGTGTGCATGGTAATAACATTGGAAAAATATGATTTTGTGAAAAAGACAGATTTTCACTCTGTGCTATAATTTTATTAGTTTCTTTTTTATATTGAAGATAAATCATCAAGCCTTCAATTAAATAGATAGTTATGTTTATGTTAACATTTTCCATGGAAACCCCTATGGAAAGATAATATAAAAATTTGTTTTAGTATGAATTAGAAAAATCACCACTGAAAACATTTGTATATAAAGAAAAACAGGAAAATAAGCATGTGTACAAACAACACTGTAACTCTTACACATAGCTTGTTTTTTAAAATAGATATTAAATTTAAAGTGGAAGTACTGACACAACTTTTACTGTGTCTTTCTGAACTTGTTCTCTGTATATTTTTAAAATGTTTCATTGATGCCCTTTTATTTCTTTTTTTTTTTTTTTTGGCATCACTTGTTTTTATTTCCCACATATTCCTCTCTTATTCTCCCTCATAAACATTTTCCTTATAACAAATTAATTGTTGTTTAGTTGTTTCAGTCATGTCTGACTCTATGATGCCATTTAGAATATTCTTTGCAAAGGTATTGGAATAGTTTACCAATTCATGCTCCAGCTCATTTTACAGATGAGGAAAACAGATAACCAGGGTTAAATGACTTTCTAAGGGTCATACAGGTTACAGTAGTGTCTGAGAACAGATTTGAACTCAGGAAGTTGAGTTTTCCTGACTTTAGGCCTTGCAGTCCCTCCACTGTGCCACTTACTGGTTCTAATTAATGTAATCAAGCAAACAAATAAAAAATTTAATTGTGTTGATTGTGTCTAAAAATGTATTATTCATTCTGTATCTGTGTGTTTCATTGGCAGATGATGTTTGGAATTGTTAAAAGTCATTGACTAGTTATTAAGTCTTAATATATGTTGCTTTTATTTATAATGTTATAGTTATTATATAAATAGTTCTGGTTTTACTCAATTCACTCTATCTCAGGTTCATCTAAGTCTTCCCAGATTTCTCAGAATTAAATATCTTTCATTATTTCTCATATTGCCATAATGTTCCATTGTACTTAGATACACTTAGAGACTTTTGTTTTCTTGTTAAATGCTAAGTCTTTCATTAGTCATCTAATTTATTCACCTATTCCCCAAATTTCCCAAAACAAAAAAATCTATTTTATTTTAAGATCTTTTGAAACACCAGAAAGTGCTACAAATATATAAAAAGTTATAAATTTTTTTTTTTGTTGATAGGCATTCTTTTCTCCTGTTTTATGCATATGCCTAGTAGTGGTATTGTTGGGTCAGAGAGAATGTTGTTTAATGATTTTTGCCACAAAATTCTAAATTGGGTTTCCAGACATTGGTCAATTTCTTAATTTTCTTTCTCTCTTTCTTTCTTTGTCTCTCTCTGTCTTTGTTGGGCTGGTAGACATAACATAGAACCTATGATAGATAGAGGAGCCCCAGGTTGGGATAGCAAAATAAATTTCTATAGAGAACTAGAATTCTGCAAGTAATTAACAAAATTGCTAAACAGCTGGATTCAACCAATCAGAAATGGGTTCTTTTATCCTTTTTAACCACAATTTTACCACAGACCTTGATCTGGCTCAAACTAGTCATATGTCAGTGACTTGGCAAAGGCAGATGGGGAATGAACATGCTTGATAGGTTAATTGCGTATTAACCAACAGAACCCATAGGAGGAGTTTTCTGCCATTTTTGAACATGGGATGTATGACTCAGGAGGGGGAAATATCTAGGAGGATGTGAAGAAGACGGAGAGGGAGGTGCTAGAAGTCACCGCAATATTAACCAATCCGGAATGACTAGGAGATGATAGATGGGTAAATGAGAATGGTTTTGTTAATAAAAGCATGCTGTGCCTTCTGTTAGTGTACTCCTTCTCCATAAGGAAGTGCCTACTTCCTGTTGAAATGTAATAAATGCTCCTTCCACTCACTGAAAACTTTTCATTGTTTTTGGGGTCTTGGATCCCTGACTATGTTTATTTCAGAATCTCAGAATTATTTTAATTTTCATTTCTCTCATTCATGATTTGAAGAGTTTTTATGTGATTTTTGATAGTTTATTTCTTCAGTTTTGAATATTGGTGAACCATTTATCTACTGGAAATGGCTTTTGTTCTTATAAATCTGTACCAGTTCCATATAGAACTTGTATATGAGACCTTTATCAGAAAAGTGTGCTCGAAAAATTTTTCCTAGTTACTTTCTAATTCTAACTGCATTATTTTTGTGCAAAAATATCACTTTTGTGGAATCAATTGTATTTTATTTCCTATGATTTTTTCTATTCCTTTTTGGACAAAACCTTTTTTCCCCTTCATAGTTGTGAAAGGTATCTCATTCCCTATTTCTCCAAGTGGCTTACAATGTGACTTTATATAATAAAAAAGTCATTAAATTTTTATTAAGATTGCCTACTTTGTGCTAGGCAAAGAGCGCCTAAGATAAAGACCTTACTAATCTATGAGGGAGAAGGTTATTGTTTATCCTTTGTCCTTAAAGATCCTGGTGACATCAGAGAGGTGAAGCCATGACATGCAAATAAGTTGGATTTAAATGAGGACTAGCAAAATCACCAACCCCACTTTCTTCTCCATTGCATGTGGAATAAAAGAAAGCTGAAAAGTAGGGATTGTCTGGGAAAGTACTTAGCCCAGGAGTATGGTAGGGAAGCCAGAATAAATGTAATTGGGTGGGAAATGGGGCCATGTCTGATGTCATATACCAATTTGCCTACTTTCTCCTAACTTGCTTTCCAGTTTTCCCAGCAATTTTTGTCAAATAGGTAGGCTCTTTGGCAAGATATTTTTGTTTTCTCAATTGTTAGATTATCGTCATCTAGATTTCTAAGGAGCCCATATCAAACTAATAGCTAATAATTTTTTCTGTGTGTAAACATGTCAGAAGTCCTTAAAGCACTCTGTGTTTGTTTAATAAGAATGAGTAAATGTGACAGTTGAAGGAACAATGTGCTTATTTGCAACTATATCATAAAATCTGGCAGTCTGTGAAATCTTTTGTGTAATCAATGGCAGGTAATGATGAGCTGAAAGCTAGGTAGAACAACCTCCCAGTGCTTGAGTTCTATACATTGATAATTTTGCATAGCCCATGAATGATGTCAAAAATGTCCAAATGGCCCTTGGCACTTAAAAGGTTTCCCAGCTCTAGATGTTTAAAATGTTTCTACATGTGGTTAAACAGGGTATTGCTTCTGGAGTTCTTAGAGGGGATTGTATTCCTTAGACTCCAAGCTGCTGATGTATAAACCTGGAAATTCAATTAGATAAATTGTGGTGATAGATTTTTATCTTTTAATTATAAGAGAGAATTTGTTTATTAAGATTGTACTGTGGTGAAAGATAAATGTGGAATGTTATTTTCTCATCAACGTATAATTCACATAAGAGGGTTTCCATAAAATTCTAACTTCCTTTGTAATTCATGTTAATTTAAACTGTTCTCTGCATGCTTCTACAGGATTTCCTATGTCTTTCCCCATTGGAACTCATGAAAATGACTGGCCAGAGTTACCAGGGTGTCCGTGAGCTTCTTTACACAGTTAGCAGAGCCTGTGCCCCTCAAATGCAAACTGTAAGCTTCCTTTTGATTTTGGTAATTAATTGGCAGTAGAATTAAAATGATTTTAAGAAGTCATTTAACAAAATAATGATTAATGAGGACTTAACTTTCTGATCAAGAGGCTTAAGTCCTCTCTATGCCACAATCCGACAGTTATTTTAATTGTTTTGCTGTTGATTTTTACTTAGTATATAACCATGTCTCTTGCTTGTAATGGTTGTATTTTAATAATTTGCAACACATGGCAATATAAAAATGCTTTATAAAATAATTACTCTTTAAAAGGTATGAGACTTTCATTTCAATTTTGAAAATCTAATACTTGGGACAGCTAGATAGTGCAGTGAAGAGGAACCAACCCTGAAGAGTTCAAATGCTGTCTCAGACACTTAAGACTCACTAGCTGAGGCCTTGTTTTTATGCTAAACTGGGAGACTAGAACAATTTAATCCTCATTTCTATTAATTTTTTTTAAAAGAACCAACTGCTCATAGCTGAGCATCGCAAATGATATGGTGGTATGAGGTAGCATCTGATAGTATTGTTCTGGTGATTAAAAAAAAATCCTGCCACTTGTGAAATTTTCATTTCAACTCATTAATGTTCTCCCCAAATATGTCGGCAGCAGGTAATTTTTTTTTCTTCTAATAGTTGTTAAATAAACTTTCATTAAAAAATTTTTTTTTACATTGCTTGGGAATCTGGGGCTCTGCAATTTAATTACAATTAAATCTCTAATTCTAACGTGTCCTCTGTATAATAGTAACCTAAATTATCTACATGTAGATATTGTGTAGGATGTTATGCTGATTGTAAGAGCAATAGGAAAGTTTTTTTTTTTCCTAGTTTACATCTGGGCTTGTTATGTTAAATGGCAAAATGCCTATTTAAGTGCATGCTACATAATCTTGAAATTTTGTCCTGTATTTCTTTTGTTCTATATTGATCTGAAACAAATTTTTTTTCTATCATATTACTGACAATAATGGATGAAATGCTTCAGTTTTTACTAATTTGCTGATTTTATGTGCCTGGCAAATTCTTGTCCCATTCTTGTAGTAGTAATTGAAGATAGGTACAGATATGCAGATTCTATGGAAATCACATGAAGATTTATTGTGGCTCTTCTAATTATTATTATTATTTTTTTTAAAGAGTTGTCTTTTTTTTTTTTTTTTTTTTTTGAATAGTAACTTTTGGGGCAGCTAGGTGGTGCAGTGGATAGAGCACCAGCCCTGAAGTCAGGAGAACCTAAGTTCAAATCTGACTAAAGACACTTAGTACATTTCTAACTGTGTGATCTTGGGCAAATCACTTAACCTCAATTGCCTCAGCAAAAAAAAATTAGTAACTTTCTATTTTTAAAACACATGCAAATATAGCCTTCAATATTTAGCTCTGCAAAACCTGTACTCCAGTTTTCCCCCCTCTTCCCTTCCCTCTCCCTTCTTCCCTCAGACAATGAGCAATCCAATATATGTTAACATGTGTAGTTCCTCCTATATCTCTTACATCTTCTAATTATTTTCTATACTTGCTTATAGTCTTTTGAAAAATTTTGGTGAAAAACAGTGTTTAATAAGGGTTGCTTTAAGAAGTCCTGAGGTGAAATTCTGTCATCCTAACAGAGGTAGAATTCCCAGAGTCATAATACTATAGTTGGAAATGAAATTTGAATTCTTGGCCTCCAATTTGATGTTCACAACAATCCTGGGAGATACGTATTTATTATCCCCATTTTGCAGATGAGGAAACTGAGTCAAACAAAGGGTAAATGATTCACTTAGGATCAGATAGCTAGAAAGTATCTGTGGTTGGATTTTGACTCTGGGGCTTAGCACTCAGGCCACTGTGCCACCAGTTACCTAAGGTTATAGAAATGATGATGTATTTTTTTTTTTTTTTAAAGAAAGGGCAGTTTGCTAAAAAGCTGTGTTTTTTTTTTCTTTTTAAGAAGAACTTTACATTTAAAGAGTGGATTTTTTTTCTTTTTATCCTTGAACAAACCTTGAATATGCCATCAATCAGAAGGTAACCTTTTAATAATTTTTTTTCCAAAGTGTTAATTTTCTGTACTTTTGACACATTCAGATCTATAAAAACTAACATAAAATAGGCAAGAGCACCCCAGCTTCATTGAAAACTAGGGGAAAGTTTTTGTCTGGAATGAATGACTTCATAATATCAAGTAGGGGCATTCATAAGTGTCTCATAAAAACGGTGCTGTGGAATAATTTGCTTTCTGTATGCTTGGTAGTACTATATGTGTATATTAAAGTTAAGTGTTGGAGCTTTGAGAATTGTAAGATTTAGAGTTGGTAACACTGTTTCAGGGCAAAAATGAAAGTATGGAGTAAATGTTGTAGGTTTTGATTAACCATTTGAATAAGAACTTTTTTTTTCTTTATTTATTACTTAAATATTTTTGCTCTTTAGGCTTATGGAATGAAATTTGAGAAATCTATTGATCTTTCTTCAGCTTTCTTAGCCACAACTCTTACCAGCTTAGATGAAGCCCTCCATGGAGGTGTGCCTTGTGGCTCACTCACAGAGGTAAGGGAAATATTTTTTTTCTCTTTTGTTTTCTTGTCAATAGTCATCCAATCCACAGACATTAATTAAATGGAAATAGCCAAGATGAAAGTGGGTTAGTAAAATCAATTATTTCATGAAAATTTGTTTTATCTCATGAATTAAATTGTGAATGCTTCAAAGAAGGAACACCCTATTTTTCGACTGGTGCCCTTAATCCCATGCCTTTCCTACTCCTCTGGAACCTTGTTTTCTTAGTCAGCCTCTCCTCTTTCATCTTCAGGCCCTGCTTGGTTTCTCCTTTCTGTAAAAATATGCCAAGAAAAAAGCTGAGACAAGGAAGAGACCATCTCATCATCTGATGCCAAAGGGATATAAGCAGGAGTGTTTCAGTTGTTGAGGGAGGATAAGGTAGAAACTTTACTCTGAGTCACTAATATTAAAATATGCTAGCAGATGTCCTTATAATTTGTCTCCTAGAAATTGGTCACATGCACTTTGGCATTTTTGCTGTCTCTTAGTGGATCACATCACTATCTCTCTCCTTTATTGAGAAGACTAAGGTCAACTTAACACGAGCTCTTTTTTCATCTGTACCTTCAGTCTTTACTCTTTCCTTCTTGGATATAGTTTTTTCAATGGAATTAAAGATTATGTTTTGATGTTGAATCTCAAGGGTCACTGGGTCTTTGTATTTGAATTGTAGCTAGAACCTTCTATTTGGGAAGCCTTTTTTAGAAGGGAGCTCCTTGAAAGCATGAATTGTCTTACTGGTTTCATTTATATCTCCAGTGTTTAGTACAGTGTTTTACCTAGAGGTGTTACTCATGGCCCACCTTGTTGTTTGTACTTCCTTCTCTAAGAGGACCAAGACATCAGGGAGGTGATGCTATGACAGGCAGGTGAGTTGGAATTAAGTGAGGGAGGGCTGTGCCCTCATTTTCTCCTCCGTAGCTGCCTCGGTCCAGGGGAAAAGGGCCTTGGGTGAAATGGGAGACTTTGACATCAACTTTTTAAGCCAAGATGTTTGACTGACTCCATACCCATTCAGTGATTAAGGCTATGTAGCAATGGAGGCATTTCACCTAGTCCCAAAAAACCCCTCAAAAACCCAAACATCCCCCTAAATAAATAAACAAATGAATGAATGTGGGAGTATGGCCTGAACCAGATTAAAATGTAATTGGGAAATGCTTAACAAGAGATATAAAAATATAATAGAGCATAGATAATAAAAATTTGTGGTTTTGTAAGTCAATATGAGTAGCAGGTAGGTGGTATAGTGGCTAGAGCATCAGCCTTGGAATCTGGAAGAATCAGGTTCAAAATTGACCTTAGAGACACTTCCTAGCTGTGTGCTGAGCAAGTTACTTAACCCTGTTTGCCTCATTTTCTCATTTATAGAAAGAAAATGGCAAACCACTCTAGCATCTCTGCCAAGAAAATGCCATATGAGATCATGAAGACAGACACAATTGAAACAATTGGACAATAGAAGGAAAGTTTAAAAAAAGACCCACAGAGATCTGATTCCATTTGAGTTTTGACACTATTTGAATTTTTACACATATTAAGTGCTTAATAAATGCTTTTTCAGGGCAGCTAGATGGTGCAACGGATTGAGCAATGGCCCTGTAGTGCAAGTTCAAATCTGGCCTCAAATATTTAACCTTTACAAGCTATGTGAGCCTGAACAAATCGCTTTAACCACAATTATCTAACAAAAAAGAAAAAAAAGCTTTTTTTTTAAAATTCATTTGTACCTTTTCTCTTCTTGTTTGAAAATGAGTGATTTCTTCTTTTTTCAAAGCTAATGCTTTCCCTTGTGTCCTAATGCTGTTGCCACTGTTTTACTCTTAGCTTTGGGTTTCTCCTCCTGCTAGGTCCTTCTGTCATGTCTATAAATAACAATAGCTAACATTTACATAGTACACTAAGGTTTCAAGTGCTATATATATATTATATGATTTGATCTTTCACCAGCAAAAACAATATTGGTGTTAATGGTACCTACCATGTGCCAGGAACAAGTTTATAGATATTATCATTTTTTTCTTCAATAATAACCCTCCGAAATACATGCTGTTGTTATCCTGTTTTTTAGACTCGGGCCTTGGGAAGATGGGTGACTGAGGAGTCTGAAGCAGAATTCAGAAGGAGGTTTTTCCAATTTTAAATCCAGTGCCACATTGTCTCAGTCTTTCCTATCCTAAAAAACAATAAAAACTTGCAAAATTTTCTTTCTGTTCTTCTCCCAGATTGTCATTCAGTTTTATTCTCCCATACTTCAATGCTAATTTCCAAATGGATCTAATGCATTATTGCCCATAGTCTTCAGCTCCCTGCAGGAGAATAAGACTTGTGTTGCTATCCCTGTAAAGAAATCATACTCTTCTCAGTCCTTATCTTTCTTTAACAAGTCTGTATCATTTGACTTTGTGAGCTACTCCCTCATGTTCCTATTATTCTCTTCTTTCATTTTCCTTGACTTGACTTCATTTTTTCTACTAATAGTTCAAATTATTCCTTCTCAATTTAAAATTTTTTTTTCTTTCCCTTCTCTTATTCTATTTCTTTTGCTGAACTTAACCACTTTTAGGACTTTACTTACTGTGAGCATTCCAATTCATCTGCTTGCTACTATTACCTTGACTGTTAGCAAACTCCTACATCTTAAAATTAAATTATACTTATCCTTTACCTTCTGATTATTCATTCTCATCTTTCTCAATCCTTATTTCACTCATATTGAAATATTTTTGTTCTTACCTGTCACTTTTGACTCTTTACTGTCATAATTCATCAATATTTTCTCATATGAAATTCATTTTGCAAAAAGATTTCATCCCATATAGATTATGGAATTTTTCTACCTGCCTCAGGCCATTTTTCCTTCTTTCTTGTGGTGCTTTATCACATGACTCACTGTTTTTCTCTCTTTTCCAACTTCTGCCCTTATTTTAGTACACTTCCACATTCAGGTTGATGTTTCCCTAAATAATCTAACCTCCTACTTCCTCAGTTTCAGTCCCATTATATCTCCTTCTCTTTTCCAACTCAACCACACACAGGGATGGTCACACTCTGAATTCACCATTACCTACTAGTCCACTTCCTTGATCATAAACTGATATTCTTTGATTGGACCAAAATTGCTTATTATTTTGTCATTTTCTATGAACAACTTCTTCCTCCCCCATTTCTTTTTCTTTCTTTCTTTCCTTTCCTTTTTTTTTTTTTTTTTTTTTTTTTTTTTGGGCAAGGCAATTGGAGTTCCATAGGGTCACACAGCCAGCAAGGGTTGTGTCTGAAGTCAGATTTGAACTCAGGTTCTCCTAATGACAGAGTTGGTGTATCATGTGAATAATTTTCAAACCTATTCTTCTTTTCCACTTTTCCAACTTTTAGTTTTTGCACCTCTCATTATTCTCTCAAACTTTTTTTAGTTTTTAAAGCCACTTGCATCTGGTCTCATCATATATAGCTTCATCATACATTACTCTCCTGGTACTTTCTTGGTTTAGGAAAATTAACTTTTTTTTCCACAGTTCCTTACGAATTCCTTCTTCCCATAGGTGTGCAAACCATTCTGTCCTCATCTCTGTCTCATAGAACACTCCTCTTCTTTGAAGATACAACCCAAACATCATATTATGTATGAAGCTTTTCACAATTACTTCTGACTGCTGGTACTTCTTTCCCCCAATCACCTTGTGTTTAACCACCTTTTGTGAATTTTGTATTCTGTGTTGTTGTTTTTCCAATTGTGCCTGACTTTTTATGTCCCTATGGATCATGTGTGGGAGGGGTGCTAGACCCCCCTCCTCAAATTAACTAATCAGAGACATCTCAGGTACAAAGTGTGCCCAAGCACACCTGGGAGACATCTCAGTTCCCAACATGTGCCTGATCTGATAAGGCAGAAACAGGAAAACTGTTTAAATAGCAAAAGATCCAAGCCTTTTCATTGCAAGTAATCCTCACTGACCCTGTTGTCTGCTTTCTGTGGGTCATGTCACTTCCTGGCACTGACCTAGGTTCTTGGCCTTTAGAGACCTCTAAACCTAGAGATGATGTGACTTTCTGCAACCTGGGCCCAAGACCTGATCTTCTGGCTCTGCAGACCTCTGGGAGTAGAAATCTTGTGACTTAGGCCTAGTCTCATAGACTTCTTGAGAAAGCTTCATATCTGTGTATATCTCACTCAATCGTAATGTCAGTGGTTTCGTTTTTTTGGTTTTGTTTTTTGGCAAAGATACTGGAATGGTTTGCCATTTCCTTGTCTAGATGATTAAGGTAAATAGAGGTTAAGGCATGTGCCTGGGGTTACACAGCTAGTAAGTATCTAAGGCAAGATTTGAACTTGGGCACACTAGGCCCCACACTCTCTCTACTGAGCCACCTAGCTACTTCCCAGTTATTGCTTCCTATTTATTCTGTATAAAATTTAATTGAATATGTCCTGCCCCTTATAAAACATATATTCCTGGGAAATAGGTTCCGCTCCCCCCCCCCAACCTTTTTCTCTGTATTCCCTTCACTTAGCAAAGTTCTTAACATGTAGGAGACACTTAATAAATACTTGTGATTGATTCCTTCCCAAGAAATCTTCATAATGCCTGGCTTTGAGCAGTTCATAAACATGTCAAACCATTACCCAAAAATGTTTAGTAGCTTCTTTCCTGTAGGATAAAATATAAACACTTTTCTTAGTACTGTCTTCATTCTTAATTATTTATCTTTTAAAGAGAACAAGCTGATCCACACTCTCATAAGATGCCTGAAGTGGATTCTTTGTTCCTCTCTGCTTGCTGACATCTTTTTATTTCTTAATTATCCAGCAAGTACTACCTCTTCCATGAAGTATCAGAACTCTCCATTTAGAAATAATTCCCTCCTTCCCCAGAGGGACAGTAAAACATTTCAGGCATAGGGGGAGAAGCTCCACAAAGTAACGATGATGGTAGCTCAGATGGCATATGTGGTAACAGCAAGTGAGTCAGTTTGATTGAAATCTAGTTACATGAGAATAAGGGAGGTCAGATCAGTTTGGAAAGGCAGTTTGAAGCCAGATTCTGAGAACTCTACATGCTAAATAGAGGTTTTACATTTTATTTTACAAATAATAGGTTCTTGAGCAGGGAAGTGACATTGTCAGATCATCAGATTCACAGCTATGGGGAAGGTATATTGGAAAGGGAATGGTTGCATGCAAACAGAAAAATGATTATTGAATTACTAAATTTTGGGAAGATTCAGGATCTTTTTTCCTTCCTCATTTGGAGATTAGGTCAAAACTTGGTTCTCTGAAGGGCAGAGCTGATTAGGAGATGAAATCTTATCCAAAGCCTGGGGGTAGTCTGTAAGTAAATGACACAATCAGAGTCAGAGCTCCCAGACCCTCATTAAAGTAGATCTTCCTCTTATTATAACATACTTTTATTTCTTGTTTACCAATCTGAGTTGATTGTCATGCTGGGGAACTCCCTGTCTCTCCCCCCCATCCCCAATTTCCAAGGGCATCTAAGAATGGAGTGCCTTCCATTAAAGGTCTTGGGCATTCCAAAGTGCCACTAACCCTTTTGTTAATTATTGGTAGCGTGATTAATAAAATGATTAATGACCTGGAAATTCTTTTGAATTTTTTAAACACAAGACAGACCAATTATGTCGGTACTTTAAAGGATAGTTGTTTAGGGCCCAAACTAGAATGGTGGCCCTATGTGTAGTTAGAAGGGAACTTTTGATTGTGAGATGAGTGGAGAATAATCTCCCATCAAGTTCTTGGGAAACTGGAAGCTCTTATTTAAATAGTGTTATTGCGTTTCCTAGTATTTATTAACTTTTTATTATAATTTCATTACTAAAATATTTTCAATTTTCATCACTTTAACACCATTCCTTAGTATGTATTTACTTTTTATTATAATTTCATAGCTAGGAAAGAACTATTTTCCCCCAATTTTTATTAGCTTATTTTATCTTCTCCCTCTCCTTGAAGAATATAATGTTTTTTAAAAAGTATATTTTTTATTTGTGATCTTTTTCCTATTAAAAAATGAAAAAAGATCTTTTAAAGATTTTATTTAATCGGTTAAGTCTCTTGACATGAATTCATTTTTCTCTCCTGGTTAATTCTGTATTTCAGAAATATCAGTAAAGGTGTTAAAATGAAGTTTATTCAGTTTTGTTTCTGGTGAAAATTTAAGATGCCAAAAAGTATAGCTAGATTTCACAAATTCCAGGGAGATATTAGACTTGGAAGTTAGTTAGGAAAAAGAGGCATTTGAGATGATTGAGAGGGTGAAAATAAATTTAAATACCCAAATGTAGTGTTTTTATGGCATTTCTTTCCACACAATTGCCATTAAAAAACAACAACAATAACACTATTATGGAAGTTATATCATAAGGGCTCACCCCTTTAACAGTTTTGTCTTAGGAATATATTCTAGGTTCATTTATGTATTCAGGTACAGCTTTAATTAATAATAATAGAATGAGATAAATATTATTTAGGTCAAACAAAAACAAGGAGATGGAAAGCATGGAAACAAAATTTGAGGGATCACAGAAGCTTAAAAAACTGTAGAGCCCTGGACTATTTACTGTGAGTACTTTGTTCCTCAGAGAGCAAACTTGCTATTTGTTCAGCAGGGATCGATTATTTTCATCTCTTGAGTTTTATAGTTGAAAAGTCTAGGAAAACAATTGCTTTTTCAGTTAGTTGGTGTTTAAGTGGTATTTAAGTGGTGTTTGTGGGTAGCTCTGCATAAAGGCCATTTTAACACCTAGGTTTGAGTTCACTAACAGTTGGAAACTAGTGTCAAAAAGAGGTTGTAATATCCTTATAATTTACATCAACATCACCTCCATGATGGTATGAAGTTAAGTCAAATTTTATGTGATGAGTATTATACTTAATTCTCTTGTCTAGATATTTTTAAATGAATCAGCATTTTTATGTTGTTTTTGTTTTTTGTTTTTTTTTTTTTTAACAGGCAACTAGGCACAATGGATTGAAAGCTAGACCTGGAATTAAAATTTAGCTTCAAACACTTGTAAAAGCAGTGTGATTCTGGGCAGATAATTTCTTTCTACTTCTGTTTTCTCATCTGTCAAATGGATTAATTATAAGAACTAACTTCCCAGGGTTGATGTGAAAGTAATATGAGATAGTACACATTATGTCATAAGTCTCAGTGCAGTTTAAACTATTAAGAATTTAATATTATCTTAAATTATTTATAACAACATCAAATTTAATATTAAATATTAGTTCATATCTATGTAGCAATATGAATATTTAATTTAAAAACTTTAATAGCTTATGACTGCACAGTGACTTTTGGGACAGTCTATATTCATAAAGAGCTCTACAAACCTTAAATCTCTATATACATGCTAGTTATTGTTATTTCACTAAGGTCTATGTTTAAAGGGTGATAACATGACCTCCTTTTAGCAAAATAGTTTTATTTTTGTAGAGAGAGTGAGGCAGGATGTCACTGTCTGATTTTGGCATTCATTCTTTTCCCTAAAAAAAGCAGGATGTTCCCATTTAATACAGCTGTTTTCCTGAAAGTGATATAATCTATGTTGCAATATAGCAGTTTTAGAGAGAAAATAACTAAGACTCATTTTCTCTGAGAGTTCCTTTCTTATTGCTCCATATATTGGGCAACAGTGTCCTTTATTAATTTTTCCACTTCTAAGTACTAACTTTGCCTTGGCTAGGTAGGTATGTTTTATAAGAGCATCTGGATCTGATGAGCATTGGATGTGCCGCCTAGACTTTCTCACTTTAGGGAGATTTTTTTTTTCTTCTATTAATGACAGATTTTTTTTCTTTTATATTAGGACAAATAATCTGCCTACCAATTGATAAATGCTTTTTGATTTATTTTTCTTGTAACACATGTTCTGGTTTTGTTAAGCATGTAGCTTGTGGTGTGAGTTGTCAGCATTTCCATGCTCTCCCTCCCCCATCTCTCCCTACTTACAGGATCCTAGTAACTATCAGTGTGACCTAAAAGTAGGTGGAGAGAATCCAAGATATAACACTTTCCACATGTTGTTGTTGTAAAGTAATTCAAGTGGTAGGCTTTTAAAATGACAAGGTACAGCTTGATCGTCTTGTCTAAGGATTAGATTTTTTTGTTTTGTTTTTCCTGATTTTTAGACTTTAGAGAAGTTAGTGTTATTTTAAAGGTAGACTACTGTAGTTCTTCAGATGTGATTATAGCATCTACCACTGAATGAATAAACATTAGTTAAAAAAAGAATAAAGCTATTTTAAAATAGTTCATTTTTAATTGAAATCTTTTGTTTTGATATCATCTATATTTCTCATTGTACACGTTACCTTTTCCCCTCCCAGAGATCTATTCCTTACAATTGAGAATAAAAAGGAGGGGAAAAAAGCCCAGTTTACCTACATTTAATTATCATGTCAAAAAAATCCTGATGTGTCATATGTATTGCTCCACATTGAAGGTATCCCACTTCTGCAAAGAAGTTTGGGGAAGTGTCTTTGAAAATAAACTTTGAAGGTGGGGGCACTTTGGATAATTTTAAAATATGGTTTAAAAAAGATTTCTGTTTGTTTCCCCCTCGCTCCATTACAAATAATCAGACCTCATATTTTCCTCAGCAGTGTTATTCTGGCACATTGCCAAATCCACATATGACTTTTGTTAAATGTATTACATTTTAGTTCCTCCCCCATCTTAAATGTAGAGGGTTTACCTATTGAGATTTAAAGTTTCACATGGTGCTCAAGCATTATACCTTATAACTTGCAAAGAAAATGACTGCATTGGGTACATTTTTAGTTTGGTTTAGCTAGACTAGAGACAACTGTATTTTCTTATTGGGAAATCTTCTTTCTTTAAGAGTTGGCTATTAACTGTTTTTTGTTTTTTGCTGATGTGTGAGAGTTCTGTATTACTAATTGTTTGTCACTTTCCCCCCCTTAATTTTTGTATTTCCTAATCTTGAACATTTAAATTTAATTTGAGAGTATAATGGTAATAGTATTTTTATTGGTTTGTTCTGTATGTATGTAAATATTGTGTTTAGTTTTGAGTTGCCAGGAAGCAAATGACTTAAGACATTTCTAGCCCTGGCAAGCGTTCTCTGCTTAACTGCCATTAATACTGAAGCTAGAAATGAAATGAAAACTTGAAATTTTGTGGTTTGGATGTAAGTACACACTATAGAAGGAAAATTCTGTATTCTGTGTTTTGAGTATAAGTCTTCATGAGACAAATTAATTAAATCAAATAAATTTAAATTCTAAACAACATTGTTAGAGAATGAACATACAAAGGGACAGAAGTCTAACTTAAAATTTATAAAGTTCAAGGACAAAGACAAAGTCTATAATCAAAATAAAACTGAGGGATAAACCCCAAGCAACAGTTTCGACACTGAACAGAAAGAAAAGTCACTTAATTTTGGGGCACTCTGGAGAATCAGTTTCTTAAAATCATCCAAATTTTATTTTATCCTGAATCATTTCTTCTTTCAGCCCTAGCAAAGGTGAATTGAAGAAATATTTTTTTTTTAACTGAATTAATCAAAGACCTCTTCCTTTTACTCTGATCATTTTACCCAATCTGGTCAAATCATAGGGAAAGAGAGTACTAAGTCCTACTTTTGGAGAGGTATTACCCTAATTTCACCTACAAGCGGATTAGAATTCCTCTTTGGACTTTGTCTTAGTTTTCCTTTGAAAAGGGTTAGGCCTTTGACAAGGATATTAAAAAGAACTTAAAACCACGAAACTGATTAAATTACAGATAACGTTTTCCACTTAGATGGGACCAAAGACTGAAGTATTGGCCTAATATTATTTTGTAATATGTAGGCTTGAGAGGGAACAAAGTAGGAAATACCTTAGTATATTTCCACAACATGTAACTAATATTACCATTTAAAAATTTTAACTTTATAGATAATGAAATCTTTTCATTCATTAAATGAATCTTTAAAAATTGTAGCATGAATTATTAGGATTATGAAAAAAGGAAGAGCATTTGAAAAGTATCTGAGTCTAAAGATCAACATCAAATACTTGATTTTTTGAATATCAAAAAACTCAGGACATTGACCAAAATTGTGTTCATGTGTGCTTGGGGAAAAGTAGATCATAATATTAAGTCCTTCTTCCCTAAATTATACTAAACAGTGCTTTAAAATAAAATTGGAAAATACAAAGCATAATTATTTGAATCCTTGACTATAGTTTTAAAGTGAAATTGTAGTATAGTGTGCTTTTCCACCAAGAATTGCAAAGCATTTTTTACAGATATTAGCTCATCAATCCTCTGAAAGCCCAGGGGATACAGGGAGTGAATTTTGTGTAATTGAAAAGATGTTGTTCTCATAACTAATGATTAAAATCCTTTATTTCTTGCCAACTTTCCATACTTTTAGTGATCTAACATTCAGAGAATCTTCACCTTGGAGACCTGTTTCAGATATGTGTGTTTGGCTCAGAATGAGATATACATCCTCTTCACCAGATTTTGATTAATTAGGAGAAATTCAGAACTCTGTCAGATCTATAATATAAAACATAGTCCTTATCTCAGATTGAACCCATATCAGTACTGCCCTGCCTTTAATAAAGAAAAACACTTTTATCTGATATTTTGTCCAGTATTGGTTGTATTACCAAGTTTGATCTTTAATGCTACCTCATGCTGCTGCTCTCAATTTAGGGATCCAATCAACTTCTTTTCGACGTAGTATAACACTTGGACTTTCCCAGATGGCCCTTGTCTTTTTCTCAGGGTGCACTATCAGTCAGTTTTCATTGGTTCCTTCTGCCTCTTCACATCAATGACCAGCATAGAGATCATGCTCCTCAGTGCAGGATGTAGTTGAACCTTGGCTGGCCATTGGCTAGCTACCCTTTAATTACATCAGTTTTGATTTAAAGACTTCGAAACATTTTGTAAAGGAGTAAACAATATGGGAACTTTTTTTTTTTTTAAAACAAGTTTAACACCTTGTTGTTCTAGTTACTTGACCTTTATCTTCTGTAGTTTTATTATTAGACTTAAGAGGAAATCACTTGATAAATATATCTTTTTTTTTTTAAATAGCTTTTTATTTAGAAGTTATATGCATGGGTAATTTTATAGCATTGACAATTGCCAAATCTTTTGTTCCAATTTTTCCCCTCCTTCCCCCCATCCCCTCCCCCAGATGGCAGAATGACCAATACATGTTAAATATGTTAAAGTATAAATTAAATACAAAATAAGTATACATGTCCAAACAGTTATTTTGCTGTATAAAAGAATCGGACTCTGAAATATTGTACAATTAGCCTGTGAAGGAAATCCAAAATGCAGGCGGACAAAAATAGAAGGATTGGGAATTCAATGTAATGGTTCTTAGTCATCTCCCAGAGTTCTTTCGCTGGCCATAGCTGGTTCAGTTCATTACTGCTCCATTGGAACTGATTTAGTTCATCTCATTGCTGAAGATGGCCAGATCCATCAGAATTGGTCATCATATAGTATTGTTGTTGAGGTATATAATGATCTCCTGGTCCTGCTCATTTCACTCAGCATCAGTTCATGTAAGTCTCTCCAGGCCTTTCTGAAATCATCCTGTTGGTCATTTCTTACCAAACAATAATATTCCATAACATTCATATACCACAATTTACTCAACCATTCTCCAAGGTGATGGGCATCCACTCAGTTTCCAGCTTCTGGCCACTACAAACAAGGCTGCCACAAATATTTTGGCACATACAGGTCCCCTTTCCTTTCTTTGGTATCTCTTTGGGGTATAAGCCCAGTAGTAACACTGCTGGATCAAAGGGTATGCACAGTTTGATAACTTTTTGAGCATAGTTCTAAATTGCTCTCCAGAATGGCTGGATGTGTTCACAATTCCACCAACAATGTATTAGTGTCCCTGTTTTCCCGCATCCCCTCCAACATTCCACATTATCTTTCCCTGTCATTCTAGCCAATCTGACAGGTGTGTAGTGGTATCTCAGAGTTGTCTTAATTTGCATTTCTCTGATTAATAATGACTTGGCTTGATAAATATATCTTGATAAATTATTTTCTTTCTTAAGCCCTCCCCGACCCTGTGTCATTTTTATAAAGGAGATTGTTTTATCTTTGTTTGTCTTTTTTCTCTATTTAAAAATCTAGTTGAACATGCAGTTCAAAGGGCTTTATAATTATTAAATTAGTTGGTAACTTTTAAGTTTTGACTGCATATTTTATGGGATTCATTTGTGTACCTCTCATTTTTCTTAAAGTCAATAACTATCTTATTTATAGTGTGCCTTATCTCTTAGCATAGGAATTTGTATATATTATTCTTAACAAAGATATTAATGATTTCTTAATTGTTGAATTTGATAGTCTTTTCTTAATTCTTATTGCTCTTGACCTCTGTAGCACTTCATGTGGCTGCCTATCCTGAATACTTCTGTCTCTGTTTTTTTCTGACACTGCTTTGTTGTTGTTGTTGGTTCCCTGCTAACTGTGCCTCCCTAAGGTCCTTTATGGGATCATTCTCTCTCTTCTACTCCTTAATTATGGATGTTCTCTATGTTCCAGGCCTCCTAGGCCCTCCTCATTCAGTTCACGCTTCCTCTTGGTGCCTTAATTAGTTCTCAAGGGTTGCTTCATCACTTCTGTTTAGATGACTCTCCAACCTATAATTCTAGCTCTGATCTCTCAGTTGAGTTGTAGATCCACTGCACCACTGCCAGTTAGAAGTTTCAAACTGGTATATTATGTAGACATCTTCAACTCAACTTACTTCAACTAATTTTTTTCCCCCCACCATTAATAATGTTGAGTATAGCAACATTCTTTGAGTTTAGCTAGATCATCTCTGCAATATCATTTACATAACATAATTATTTCAGGTTCTCAACATCTTTCACTTAGAGTGTTAGATTTTTGGTTCCCGTACAGGCTAATCTCCCTTCTCTAATACATAATCTACAAAGCTTCCACTGTGATGGAACACAGATATAACCATATAACTGGATAAACTTTAGTGACTCATTATGACAACCAGGACAAAATAGCTTTTCTGTTTGGCATTTAAAGCCTTTTTCACACCTTTCCAGGCTTATTATTGCTGTATATAATGTGTAATATCATGTATTGGTCCAGATAAACTGACTTTTGTTGTGTTCCTTCCATGCAACATTTCATCTTCTATTGCCTTGTTTCAGCATGAACTATTTCCCTTGCCTGTTCCACTTTCCATTTTGATCAAACTGGTCTGTTTGTCCCTCTAATCTACTCTAATTTCTGGCCTTTTCATGGTGGTTTAAATCACTAGTTTCCTTCAAAGTATGTTGATATAGAAATAGAACATTTGGGATTTTGAAGAGGCTTTATGATTATAAAGTGCACGTTACATTCTAAAAGAGAGGAAAGTAATAAGGATCCTTCCAAAATTAAAATATTTTTGAATAAATTTACTTTTATTTTTTGGTTGCTGTATTTCCTTCCTTAATATGTTCTCTATTTACCAAATTTCTAACACACGATTCCTTTAGTGATGTTAGGTGTGTCTACTATTTTGTAATAGAAGTAAGATTTTCTTGTTGCATATATTTAAACTCTTAAGGAATTTCTTTTTTCCAGGATATCTATTAAACATCTTTGAAATCTCAAACTTTATACTCTATAAGATAATTTTGTTTATAGAACATTTTAAAGTTGGTTTTCTTTTCGTGTTTTTCCTTTCTTATTTATATAAATAACATTTCCTTCAGGTTACAGGTCCATCAGGTTGTGGCAAAACCCAGTTTTGTATGATGATGAGTGTTTTAACTACGTTGCCCACAGTTATGGGAGGATTAGAAGGGTCTGTTATATATATTGACACAGAATCAGCATTTAGTGCAGAAAGGTAAGAGATTTTATTATTCATCTTAATCCAGCATATTCATACTGTTTTTGCTCCTTCTTTTATATGAGGCATGTGAAATAGCTCATATTTACCAGTAACATATAAAGCTAAACATATAGGTAGGTTCTGATTACAGTAACTTTAATTCTTAAAATAGCAAAATCAAATTTTCCCCTTTTTGGTGTGAGAAGACATGAGAATATAGTAGAGAAGGAAATTGAAAAAGGAGAAGAGAAATGGATAAGTCAGAAAGACAAAAAGGAAACTGTTTTTTATTTCCTTACAATAGTAGGCAATTAATTTCTGGGTTAAAGTCAGATCTTAATTAAGTAGTAAAAAAAGTATTGAGCTTTTGCACTTAGTAGATATGCTATAAATATTAATTGATCTAAAGTAAGTTATTGATCACATCTGGGCCAGCATGAGAGTTTTAATCACAACTTTAGTAAATAAGCCAGGAAAATGAACTCGTTTATTCTGATTTACCTTTGATGGCAGGAGCCATGTGAGGAATGATCTCAGGAAGAGAATGAGACCTCAAAGGCAAATTGGAAGTTAACCTGATGTTTTATTCACTTGTTACTGTACCCAGACCTTCCTTTGTGAAATTTTATTTACCGTTTAATTGTCCAGTATTTCAGATTTTCCTCAGTGGACTTTGTCTTTCTTTTGTTCAGTGTGTTCAAAATAGAACTCGTTGTTTTCTACTAAAATGTACTTTTCTACTAAAGTACTGATATACTGAATTTGTTTCTGAGAAGGGCGACAGTAGTTATCTGGCATTAGAACCTTTTGTCATATTTGATTCCTTCCTTATCTTTCTGCACATACATAGATGCCAAGTCTTGTTAACTCTATTTCTCATCTCCATTCCCTTTTCTCTATACTCTTGGCTAGTTCCTTAATTTAGACTTGGATCATCTCTTATCTGTACTACTGTAGTAGACTATTAATAAATTTTGCTGCCTATGGTCTCTTCACATTCTAATCCATACTTGACACAGCTACTGAAACACAGGTTTGACCATATTCTTGGCCTGTTCAGAAATCTGCTGTAGTGTTCCTGTTACCTCTAGGATCAGATATAAACTTTGCTTGGCATTTAAAGCCTTTTAGAATTGGGTTACATCCTACCTTCCCAGATTTAGAAGCAGACTAAGATTCCATTTTAATCCCTTTTCTCTCCTTTCTCATAGTTACAAAACAGTATTAAAACAGTCCTTTGGTTTGAAGTCCTTGATCTCACTTGAGTGAAAGATCTAACTAGTTTTCTTTTCAAAGGCTCAGAAGAATATTTTATTCTAAAGTCATTTTTAATCTATTGTGAATTTCTAAAAAAATACATTTTATTTTTAAATTTCTTAAATCACTCCCTATGTTTCTTTCTCTTTCCACTGCTTAATAAAATCATTCCTTATTTTAAAAAATTAGATTTTTTTTTAATAAGGAAGGGGAAACAATTAGCAAAACCAATGAATATAATGAAAAACTTTGAAAATATATTCAGTGTTCCATACCTATGGGTCTCTTAATCCTGCAATGGCTCATTTCTACTTTGTAAATTTCCAAAATTGAGTTTTGATTGTTTTATGCAATTTTTCATTTGCATTGCCATAGTTGTATATTTTGTTTTCCTAGTACTATTTACTTTGCATCAGTTAATGGAAGTCCTTCCATGCTTTTTTTTGTTTGTTGTTTCATTGTTTCTTATAGCACAATAATATTCCATTACATTCATATACCATAATTAGTTTGGCCATTCCTCGCTTTTTAGTCTCTCTCTCTCTCTCTCTATATATATATATATATTTTTTTTTTGTTTGTTTGTATAGAAGCTTTTTGATTTCATGTAATCAAACTTGTCTTTTATTTTTTGTAATTTTGCTTCTGTTCCTTTTTTGGTTAAGAATAAATATCCTATATCTATGAAAAATATATGATTTTCAATTCTATTATTTTTAATAGTGTGATCTTTAAGGCCACATATCCATTTAAATTATTGTTGAATGTGCTATATAAGATATTGATCTAATACTAATTTCTATCCGACTACTTTTCAATTTTCTCGACAGTTCATATTAAATTGGGACTTTTTTCCTAAATAATTTACACACACACACACACACACACACACACACACACACACTTTTTCATTTCTTAAATTTCCTCCCATATAGGTTCTTTTTTCTTTACCTAGAGAGCTATCCCTTATATTAAATACTGGATTACTGAATTCCATTATTTCTCAGTCTCCTTTACCTAGTTGATTTCCTTGATGTACTTTTTTTTTTAGCTAGGCCAAAATGGTTTTGATAACTCTTAATATAGTTGTGAGGGTCTGAAAGTGTTATTCTCCCTTCATTATTACTTTTTTGCATTATTTCCCTTAATATTCTAGATCTTTTGATACCTAAGCTGAATGTTGATAGTTTATAAATTAACTTTGTTAGTACCATTCTTTTATTGTGTTGGTGTGGCTCAGACATGAAGACTGATTATTCTTTATATTTTAAGTTGCTTTTTATGTGAGATGGACACCTACCTATCTCAGATAATTTATGCATTTTCTAGTTTTTTGAATTACATCTCCCTTTTTATTATATTGCCTCTTCCATTACATTATTCTTCTACATAAATGCTGTTCTTTTTGGGCTTATTTTGTAACTTTGACAAAGATACTATTGAGATAGTAGTCTTAGTAATTTCCTTGAATTTTAAACCTCTATCATCAGTTATAGTTTTATTTTTTCTTTGCCTGTCTTTGTACTTGTGGTTTTTTCCTTTTGCTTTATTCCTCTTACAGTGGTACCGCAGTACTTCTGTTAATTGGTTCCTGAAGGTACAGTGAGTGGTGGAAATGATCAATACTGAATGAATTCTAGTCTGCAACTTAACCAACATTGCTCACTACCAAATGCAGAAAAATAAGCCATCCCAACCCAGCAAGGCTCCTTCCTTCTTGATCCAATTTAACTTTTTTTTATACCCCAACTTTTATACTCCCCCCACTATGGCTCCTTCTGCTGCCCAGAGCCCTGCTCTGTGTGTTGGGAGTCCTGGGTCCTCTCCCACGGCTGTTGCGCCCCCCCTCCCTTCCTGCTGAGTATACCACCTCCATCCCCCTTCCAGTTCTATTGTTTTGGGAAATGGGAGACTATTCACTGCAGGTACATTGTCCTGCAGGAACTATCCTATAACCTGCCTGCTGACATGCACCTCAGCATTGCAGGCTCCAACCTGAGTGCCTTTGTGTATTGCCACCTTTGCTAGGGAGGAGCTGCTATTGTGAGGGCAGCACCAACAGGAGCCAGGCAAAGCATTTTTTTTCCTTCTCAAAATGTATCAAATATGGAATTCAATGAGTTTCACAGCAGACAAGTGCTGAGGTACTACTGTACTCTCACATAATTATTTTTTCCCATAGTTTATTATTTGACTAGTAGTTTATATTGAATTCTAATAATATTAATAATAATTAATATTATTTCTCCATTTGGATCTGTGCCCTTTGTGTTCTCTGAACTGATCCCTACTTTTATTGTGTTTTATATAATCTATAAAGAATGTCTTTCTTAAAACTTTTTTCTACCATACTTTTATTTGCTAATATCTTTTTTCTACCCTGTTAGTTTTCTAAGAATGCCATTTAGTACTGAGAAATAGTGCTCTTTTAAGAGTTTCATTTAGAAGATTTCATAAGTTTTTTAACTTTGTTTTTTTTTTTTAAAGAATTTGTTCAATTCCATAGTTTCCTTTTATCTTTTAGTTTTGCCCAGATCTGAGAAGAAGATTTTAAAGTCTCCTACTATTATAGTGTTTATTTGTGTCTTCTTGTTAATTCGGTTAATTTTTCCTTTATAGTGGTACTTGGCATATATAAGTTTAATGCTAATATATTAATTTTCTGTGTTTCCTCTTACTATAACATAATTTCTTTGTTTAATGTCTAAATTGAGAATTTTTGTCTTTACTTTGTGGAATGGCATAATTGCAACTCCTTTTTTGAATTCATTTGATACATAGTAATTCTTGTTTGTCACTTACAGTGTGTCTTTACTTTTTAAATTTATTTCTTATGAGCAAGAGATTATGGCTTTGCTTAATTATCCAATCTTTTACTCTTATTTTGTTTGTTTAATCCACTCGCATTTAAAGGATGAGAATTTGGTTGTGTTTTTCTTTTTTTTTAAATTATTGTTTTATTGCTTTTCTTTTCTGAATTAGGATTTTTTGTTTGTTTACTTTATCTTTAAAACAAGACTTTCTAATTATTTTTGCTTAATCTCTCTTAAGGCCACTCTATTTTTGTAGGTTTTCTTTCCATTCTCCTTAACTTGTCTTGTATATATTATTCCTTTTTTTTTTTTTTTTTTTTTTTTTTTTTTTAGTTTTGTAATTCTTCATTCCTTTTTATTGGTTATTTGTTAGTTCTTTCACACTTTTCCCCTTTTCTTTTTCTTTCCAGTTAAGAAACTCCCATCTCTTCTTCCCCAAAGTCTTTTGTTTGCATTTTAAATTTTGTTTTTATTTAAAAAGCATTCCTTTATTTTGTTCTCTTCTCTGTCTAATCTTGTTTTTATTCATTGATTCATAGTTTTTAATACTTCTTTATTTAGTCCTTAGTCTTTCCCTTCCATAGATTTAATGTCCATTATATGTCCATACATATCCATATATGTATGTAAACACATATAAATATAACATACTTTGATATTTTTACGTGTTTTTTCTGTTATTTTTGTCTTGATGTTGGTGAATATTGCTTACAATTTAATTCAAAATGAAAAAGAATGTATAAAAATATTATTCTAATAGTTATGTGATTGTGAGTGGTGTGACAGATCATATGGATACTACATTGTAAAAGATCTAGAGGAAGACCTCTGTCATATTGGGTGGAACAAAAGTTTCATGGGCTGAGAAGATTTGATATAAATTGCTATTCTTATTGGAAGGAGTACTTATATGTATAAAATTAGATATCTACTGAATTAGTATCATTTAATTAAAATTGGAAGAACTGTTAGAGGAGTCCACCCCTCTTATTTACAGATGTGCGAAAACTAAAACCTTGAGTGCTTAAATAACTCACCCAAAAGTATATAAGTAGTCAGTTATAGGCTTGGTATTTGAACATAGTTCCCCTTATTTAAAATGCACTGGTTTTTCACTAAACCACATTGAAATATTGACATAAAATTTTAATTTTGTGATGTTAGAAAAGAAATATCCATTATGACTCTGTTAAATAACTCATCTCTCTAAAATTTATTCATTGTGATTTTTTTCCCCTCCTTCTGTCCAGAAATGGATAATAGTCATGGTTCAATATGAATAGGTTTGGGAGAGGAAAGGGCAGTTGTTAAAAGCTGGCTCCTTTAAAAATGAAGGGAGATGTACCACTACTATGGGAACAGGATCTATTGCAGCCCTTTTTTGTCTAATGCTTATTTAAATTATCTTGGGAAGAGAGAGAGAGCAATGAGACTCAAACAACACTTCAAGACATATTTTAACTGACTTGTTATTGGCGTAATCTTCAGAGGATCAGTGAATAAGATTGATTTCTTATTTGAAGTGGAAGTCTTTAAACAGTTGAAAAGGAAAGCACCATGTTCTATTGGATAACCTTTAAATTTTTATTTTATGTTTTATTATTTAAAGGGTTGATGACTTTTTAAAAAAAGTAACTATAACTAACTGCCACCCTTAGAGTTGTGAGAGGTTGGACTTATGTCTTGCCTATAACACATATTAATTGTGTAACCTGGCAAGTTATTCTGATCCCTTGTACCCCAGGGAAATTTCTTTAAGATAGGAAATTGAAGCACACGTGTCCATTTGTTTTGAGGGAAATGGAAGTGACAAAGGGATGAGTCCAAATTTCCTCACCAGTGACATCTCCATCCAATTAAAAGAAAAAGACTAATATTATGAATTAAATTTTTGTGGATTGTTCTTTTGAAATAATCTTTAAAAAAAGTCATCCAGTAGATGTCACTGTCTTCATGTTATATTTGCTTCTACAGGTTTGCATTTTGATTAATTCTCCTGATCAAAATAAGAATTCTGTGATGAAAATTGTCATAAATACATAACCATGATCAACATGAGGCCCCTAGACATTTGCATTTTTATTTATTTGAAATGTGTGAGGTTTTTTCCTCCTAAAATAAAAAAAACAATTGAGGAAAATAAATAGAAAACTTGGGAGAAGATATATTTATATCTGAATAACAACTCATTGGATATAGCAATTTAGCCCTTTGTAGCTGTGAACAGTGAGTTGATGTCTTTATATTAACTACTGTTCCTTATACAAGAGTTTAATGGGAAAACAAAAATCAAAACCAGTTATAAGATTTTTTTCATTATTCAGACACTTGGGTAAAATCCAGCCCAAGGCTGAGAGTTATTATTGCCCATCAACTATTCCATAACCATTGCCAAAGAGTTGGGAAGTTTTATTGCTGTTCCTATTGACTTGGCATCTAATCTACAAAAACAATGTTGCTTATAGTGCTTTGCCCTAACTATCCCTCACACCAATTCCTTCCAAATCAGTTGATTTAAATATCAGAGTAATTGATCTGTCTTTTTTTATCTATCAACAAAGCCCATCTTAACTTTATTAGAGCACATTCATGCTTTTTCTCTATATGCTGCAGAATTTTTCCACTGAAGTTTTTCCCAATGCTATCCTTTTCTTTCATCACTTACCTCAATTCTGTCTTGCATTTCATTTTCTTTGTCTCTCCTAAGCTCTTCTCTTGAATCTCCTCCTGGATGCTTGTGAGTTATGCTTGTCACAGATAGGTCGATCAGACCTAAACTAGCAGGGGACCTTTGTTGCTCCTTCAGCATTTAGGAAACGAAGTTTACTTAGCTATATAGCATGAAATAGATGTGGCTTTCTTCTGCTGGACCAACATTTCAGGAGGAACCCTGCTTGTGCTCACTTTACTCCTAGCCCAACTCAGTTGTGACTTTTTCTTTACCTCTTTGAGTAACTTCTGTCCTGGGTACTCATTCTTCCTCACCAGACCTCTCATTGAAGGAGGTAGGATAGCTTTCTTGCTCCCCTTTGACCCTTCTGAATACCCATTCTGTTAACTCAGTAACTTCACCTTCTAGGATCATTCCACTCAATCCAAATTTATCACCAGTATCAAGCTTATAATAACTGTTATCTACCAAAATGTAAAGCAAAGCATCGCACGTTTTGGAGGTCATTGTTTAGCTGGAAAGAAGTCTTTCCCTCTCCTTCCAGTTCTCAGATCTATTTATCCATTCCTAGTTTCTCTCCTGATGTCCAATCTTATGTCACCAAATTGGTGTCCCATAGGTATTTCAGACTGAACAAGTCCAAATTTAATTAATTATCTTTTCTTCCCCACCTTTTTTCTTCCACCCTTCCATATTATTGTTAAATATAGCAATATCTTCTTAGTCATCTTGTTATGCAGTCTCAATGTCATCCTCTTCACACTTAGCTCCCATACATAGTATTATACCAAATTTTTTTCTTTCTGCCTATACAACATCTGTAAAATATCTTTTATACTATTATTGTCGTGCTATAGGCTCTGTCATCTCATGCTTGGACTATTGGAATAGCTTTTTGATTGTTTTTCCTTTCTCAAGTCTCTCCCCACTTTAGGTAGTTGTCCACTTAGCTACCTTATTAGATCTTCCTAAAGTACAGGTATGATCATGTTAAACACCTACCACCCACCCCCTCAGATGATTCCAGTAACTTTTTATCATTTCTAGGATTGAGTATAAAAAGCCTTTGGTTTTTGAAATCCTTTACAATACATTCCTTTTCTATCTTTTACAATTTACCTTTCTAATACAGTAATACTTCTCCAGACTCTTATGTCTGAATGACCTTGAATAATCTTCTTCCTCACGTTTTACCTGCTGGCTTTTCCTATTTTCCTTAAACTTTTAGTTTTATCATTTCTGTGATTTAAAAAAAAGTTTCCACTTGATCTAGTTTAAAATATTTCATCTTTTGTGATTATTTTAGCTTTGCTTAATTGTTGGCTTTGTAATTTTTAAACACATATTCAAATTTTTAATCTTCCTTTTTTTTCTATTACAATATAGGCATTTGATTTTCCCCCTGCTAACTGCTTTAGCTATATTCCAGAAATCTTAGCATGTTGTTTTTGTCATCATCATTTTCTGTTACATAATTATTGTTTACAAAATGTGTTCTTTGACCTATTTAGCAATTAGAATTTCATTAAATCTTCATTTAGGTCTGTGACTTTTGTTTTTCATTCTTGAACTGATACCGGTTTTTATCATGTTATAGTCTACAAAGAATGTATTTAATATTTCTGTCTTTTCTTTTACATTTGTGTGCAATATCATTATGTCCTAATACATGATTAGTTTTTATAAAAGTTCTATATAGTGTTGAGAAATATACATATTTTTAGCTGTTCAATTTAGAAGACTCCATTAATCTTTTTAGCTATAGTTTTGCTAACAATTTATTTCTTTTTCTTCCTTTGGGTATCTTTTTTTAGAGTTATCCATAACTGAAAGAAAGACATTGAAATGTCCTGTCACTATTTCATTTGTTTCTGTGTCTTTTTGTAATTCAGGTAATTTTTCTTTTATGAATTTAGATGTTTAGACATTTGGAGCATATAAATTTAATAATGATGCTAGTTTGTTTTCAATGCTTCCTTTCAGCATAATGTAGCTTTTAAAAATCTCTTTTTATGTTGTGAATTTTGTTTTGGTATTCTTTGATAGCAAGATTTCAACTATAGAGTTTTATATTCATCTAATTCATAGTCAGTTTTTTTACCTGGCCCTTCATTTTTATTCTGCATAATATGTGCGATAGTTTTTTTTTTTTTTAAGGATGTGTTTCTTGTAATCAGTAAATTTTGGGATTTTTTTGTTTTGTTGGATTATTTAATCTATTTGCAGTTAAAGTTTAGAGATGTAGGTTTATATTTTTCTTCATTTGTCTCTAATATTTTTCCTTCAGATTAGTATTTTTCCTTTTCTTCTATAAACACAGTAGTTTATCTCTTCAGTTAATTTATCTTAATCTGCTTTAAAGTAACTTTTTTCTCATCTTTTTTTTGTCTTCACACTGAACCCACAAATGCCTTTTCTTACTCTTCAACTTTCTTATCTTTTACTTAATTTTGGAGTTTTGCTTAGTTTATTAGTTCTTTTTATTGTTTTATTTAGTTATTTAATCCCTATACCCCCTCTTTCCCCTTTGGTTAAATAGCTGAATACAATCTTTTTTTTTTTTTCCTTCCCTTTAAATTTAAGTTTATTAAACTTATTAAACTTAAACTTAAGTTCATTAATTTTAAAATTTAATTTTAAAATTTATTTTTCTGTACCTTTCTCTAAAACTAGATTTCTTCTTTTCATTTATCTTCTTTTTCTATGAGACTTATTCTTTGATTCATTAGTTCTTTGATCTATTCCTTATACAATGAATGCTTCTAAGGTAACGAATTTTGAGATGATATTTCTTCATGGTAAGAATTTTTGTGTGTCTATAATTATTAACCTTTTCCAGAATTCCCCCTTCCCCCCCATTTGCCATGCAGTAGCCTTCCCAAATCCATACCCAGACTCTTCTGGTAATCAGTTGTCTCCCAAAGCTCTGATTCTCCTTTTGGGGCAAGATGGGTAGTCTACCAAATTTCTCAAGATTGTACGCATTGTATGGTCCTTTTATAAAATCTCTTTCTTCCTTCATAGAAGTGTGCATCAATGATATCTCTTCCTGCACCTGAAACAAGAATTCCTCCTCCTTAATTATCCTTGCTTATTCTCCTGCAGGTTTTCTTTTTCCTTGAGAAATTACAGGAATTATTTTCCTTTCATTGTCAATCTTTGCCTTTGGAGAGGGGACCCCGAAACTCTAAAAATCCTTAAAGGAGAAAATCCCCTTCAACTCTGCCTCAGTGAGGGACCCTGCTCGGAGGAACAAATACTTTCATCCTTGTTATCTGGGTGGGGTTGGCTCAGTTGTGAAACTCATTGAATTCAATTCAAATTCCAGCTCAAGCTGAAACCCAGTGATGAGCCAACTTTGGACTCCACCCATGAGCCCCCTTCAGCTTGTAGTCAAAGCTCCCATATAAAAGAGCCAAACTAAAACCCTCTCTTTGCAGAAATTCCAAACATGCCAGCTATGCCAGCTATGTCAGCTATGCCATGCTTGGGATTCCAAGGAGCTTCTGTCCACTGGAATATTTTTTCCAGTGTTATCCTCTCTTTATCTCACCTATTTCCCTAACAAGACTTTATGCCTCTCTGTCAGGATTTCTAACCTTACTTCCAATCCCCATAATAAACCTTTTTATCAATTTAAGTTTTCAGGTCTGTAAATTCTTTTACAGAGAACCTCTGTGACACCAGAAGGGGGTTTCCCCAAAACTCCCTACCCTTGTTCTGAATACCAGGGGTTGCAGGGGAGCCAAACCTCTCCATTTGGTTCCCTGAACCCTGAACCTGCCACTAGATCTTATCATATAACTCCCTGACCACCAGAAAACCTAATCTCATTTTGGTTCCCTAAATATAAACCTTATCATTTTGGTTCCCTGACCAAATGGAACCCCCCCCCAAAAAAAAAACTAGACATCATTTGGTGACCAAACAGAATCTCCAAACTCTGGACACTCAGAACCAACTTGGGTTTTGAGCTGTTGAAGCAGTATTCTCTTGGGGAGAATATCCTCATTTTCCTCCTTTTGTCTCACTCTATCTCTAAAGATAGTGGCCACCCAGACCAGGTCTGGGCTATGGGCAGTATTCTCCCGGGGAGAATATTTGCATTTTTGGGCAAAAAGGCTTCTTTTTGTCACACTCAATAGAGATAGTGGGACCAGGAAATCTGGAACTCTGGACAAGGTAAAAGACCTTTTTTTCTTTCCCTATTCTGTAGTGGACACCCACGCCACCCGGGTCAGGCTTGGGTCATTATTAGAACTCTATGCTCATGCACAATTCTCTACGAATTGCTGTGGATTGACAAAGGCCTCCTTTTGTGTCACTCTCTGTCTCTAGAGGGATATCTAGACACATGAGAGATGCAGCAAGAATTTGGAAAAACTAAAAGCTTTTACCGTTCCACAATCTAGAAACCTCTGCCACTAAAAATCCTTCCTTTAGCAGAGATGGCTTGAGGAAACTCCCTCTGTCCAGCCCCTCCAGAGACAAAGGACCTTCCTTTGCATCTCAAGGGACTCCTAAAGCCCTGCCCTCAGGCAGGAACTCTGAGACAAGACAAGAAGTGTCTCTTTAACATCCCTCCCCTCGTCCCTCTCCCTTCCCTGCCCCCCCCCTCCAAGGAGACCCATGGCCATTCTGGGGACCCCTCTCCAGGGTCCAAGGCCAGCGCTCTCTTTGATCTGTCCTGGGGAGATAACCAGAGAAACTTAAGAGAAGCCACGCTTGAGTCCTTCTCCCACTCCACTGTTATATACACTGGGGTCTTTTAATGATCAGGCTGTAGTCAAGAGGAGAAAGGTCACTGAATTGGAGCAAGCTCCAAGCAATATAAAAAAAGAAAAAGCAGCACAGACAGTTAAGAGATTTCTAAAAACTTAAACTGCATTTTTATCTTGATCTGCAACCCTGACATGCCCATCCCTAGACCCTGTCTCACAAACAAATCAGTGACTATTTTTAATCAAAAGCCTCATAATCGAAGAGGTGTAAATATTAAACCTGGGTTAGCCATTAACCCCAGGGATTCAGAACATTTTTTAAAAAAAGCCTATGGACATCAGTGGCTTATTAAACCTAATAGGTATTAAGGCTGCAAAGGACTGTAACTCTTAAAAGGTGTGCTTGAATCAGACAACCGAGAACTTAAGGCTAATTACCTATTGGACAGTAACTATTTGCATATGTTTGGAATTTCTCTTCTCTCAGTTAATGCTGGCTCAGTGCTTGGGGTTAAGAGAATTGTAGGTAAGGATTAGGGGGTTGGAATGAGAGAGGCAAGAGAACTTCACTTGGCTTCAGGACTACGAAGAGGAGAAAAGTGTGGAGATTTGTGGAGACTCTGGACTCTAGAATCAAGGAAGGATCCTTGGCAAAACTCCTGACAGTTTTTCCCATCTCCTTCATTTCTCCCCCTAAAGACCAAGGACTTTTTATCTTATCTCTGGCTGATTTCCAGGCCTCCAGGGAGCTAGCTCGGACTTTACACAAGGATAGCCTGCATAGCCTGACTCTGAGTTCACACCCTTACTCCCTGCCACCCTGACCCAAGCCCAGGAGAAATTAGCTTTCCTGGAAATTGGAGCGAAAGGACTAAACTCTACTTCTAGCATTTTCTCCTACCTTTCTTTGGTATTCGATATTGTTAGATGGGCTGTCAGCATTCTTAAACGTAGCCCACAGAAGGGACCTGATGCATTTCCTACTAAAGGCCCCGTTCCTGAATGTTACCATCTCAACCCTGGATGACATCCCAGTTTTAATCTGCTCCTGAGATCTCTTTTCTCTAGGCTTCAAACTTTGGATTCTCAACTGCCCTTCAACCAGGAGAACATGGGATGACTGACTGGGGATCACTGACCGGGACAAACATCCCTTAGATGCCCTGCTGCTGTTTTCAGACTCCACACCTCATGCCTCATTTCCTGGCATGAACCCCCGAAATCTCTACAACCCTTGTCAGCTCGAAGCAGTTAAGTGAAGAAGAGATCTTTGCCCCTTTATCCCAAATGCATTTGGAGATCACTGCTTGAGGGGGGAATGAAGAGGGGATCCTGAAACTCTGAAAATCCTTAAAGGAGAGAATCTCCTTCAACTCTGCCTCAGTGAGGTTCCCCGCCCTGAGGGACAAACAGTTTCATTGTTATCTAGGTGGGGTTGGCTCAGTCCTGAAACTCATTGAATTCAATTCAAATTCCAGTTCAAGCTGAAACCCAGGTAGGAGCCAACTTGGGACTCCACCTATGAGCCCCCTTCAGCTTGTAGCCAAAGCTCCCATTATAAAAGAGCCAATCTTAAATCCTCTCTTTGCAGAGGTTCTAACATGCTATGCTATGTCATGCTTGGGATGCCAAGGAGCCTCTGTTTACTGGAATATTCTTTTCCTAATGAGACTTTATGTCTCTCTGTCAGGATTTCTAACTTTACTTCCAATCCCCATAATAAAATATTTTTATCCATCTAGGTTTTTGGGTCTGTAAATTTCTTTATAGAGAACCTCTGTGCCATCAGAAGGGAGTCCCCCAAATTCCCTACCCTTGTGCTGAATCCCAAAGGGGTACAGGGGAGCCAAACCTCTCCATTTGGTTCCCTGAACCCCGAACCTGCCACTAGACCTTATCATATAACTCCCTGACCACCAGAAACCCTAATCTCATTTTGGTTTCCTAAATCTAAATCTTATTACCTTGATTAGGGAATGCCAAATATGCCTCTCTGTTTTCTTCCTCCCTTCTTCTCTTTTATATGCTCTTTTATTTTGTAGTGTAGTCTCATAAAAACATTGGTTAACTTGTAGGTGCAGTGGTGTAAGATTTGTTCCATGATATCTCAGGCTTACTTATCCACAATCAATTCTATTTGACTCCTGTTTTCACTTTTTTCTCTATCTTTACTTTTACAAAGAAATCTTTTAATGATCTCACTGTTGTTGTTTTGTTGTTATATTTGTTGACCTGTTTTGTATTTATATTATTTGGGATGTTTGAGAAGCAAATCACTTGTCTGGATCTAGTGATACTTCATTTTATAAATACTTCACACAATTCTTTTTTTATTGAAAGTATTTTACTTTGGGGGTACTTAGGGGGCATGGTGGTTAGAGCACTAGCTTTGTAATCATAACAACTGAGTTTCCATTCAGCCTCAGACACAATAAGTGTCTGTGATGTATGTGATCCTGGGCAAGTCATTGCCTCCCCTTATCCCTCAAACAAAGAAAAAAAACCAAAGTCTCTTTTTTTATTGTTATTAATAATTAGGTGCAGGTTAGCTAGCTTTTTCCCTCTGGTGGGTTGCGTTTTAAGTTCCTTTGCTCTGTGAAGCCCATTATTTCATTCTTTCTTGTCGTTTATGGTAGGAAAAGAAGATTCTGTGTTCTTCAGATTTCACCTGATTGCTTATAAAATTTGTTTTTTGGCAATGGAATTGTTAAATTAAACCACTGTGTCTTGGAGTTTGTATTGTAAGTCACCCTTCTTCTTCCCCCCTCCTTGAGGCAATCTGTAGATTGTTTTCCTTAATACTTTGTTTTCTGGGTTGAGTTTTGAAAACTTTTCTTATATTATTTCTTGCATTATTATTTTTAGTTATTTTTTGATTAATTTTCCTTTGTCTTGCAATGTTTGTTCTTAGGTGCATGTCTCTTTGAATTGATTTGAAGCCCATGTTGCCTTCAGCTTTAATGAATATATCTTTGTTGATTTATTTGCTCATGCTCAAGATTTTTACTGTGTTTTTTCTCCTCTTGAGATCTTTGGGAATTTCAGTCCTTTATCTTTATTGAATGCTTTATTTTTTAATATTCTAACTCCTTCCCTTTTTTGTTTGGAATCTCAAAACCTCTTAAGTATTGCAAAAATTATGTTTTGCCATCTGCATGTGACTCTGGTCATGTGACTTGGTGTTGTGCTACTCAGCTTTAGGAACTTCTGATTCCTAGTTCTCTTTCTTTGTTTTTATGAGCCAGATGGGATTAAGTTACTTGCCCACGGTCACACAACTAGTAAGTGTTAGGTGTCTGAGGCTGGATTTGAACTTGCATCCTCCTGACTTTGGGTCTGTTGCTTTATCCACTGCATCATCTAGCTGTCCCTCTTCAGGTTTCTTACTGAGCTTTGTGACAGCATTATTGCTACACAGCTACCCTTTCCAAAGCAATTTTCTGCCTTTTGGTTTTCCCTAGCAGTAGAAGGAGAGAGTCAAGCATTGTTTTAAGTATGTGAGGCTTTTGTAGCCATCCCTACATGTTCAGTTAGTAGATGCTGAATGAGTATGGTATGGGTTAGCCTTCTTTGCCGGTAATTCATTGATTGCTATTTTGTTTGTATGTTTAGTGTCAAACTGGTGAGACAGCAAATTTGCTTTTTCTTGCATTTAATTCCTATTTTGGAGAAATGTGAGAGATTTGAAGATTGGAAAAAATATCTAGGCTTCCATTGTGGGTCAGGTGATCTAGAAATCTGGTTAATTTTTAATCATTTTTTCAAAGTCATTTATTGAAATAATTTCTGTTATATTAAAATCAGTAAAGAATATTTTTAATACACCCTTTTGGGCATTTATTTGTGAGGTTTTTAGTAACCGAATAATGTAATGTTTTTATTTGGTTTTCTGGAGGTCTTTGGGTCAGCCTTCTTTTCAGTTCAGTAATCACCACAAGAATAGCCAGATGTTAAAGTCCAAATCCTTTATTGTCTCCTTCAAAGTCTTGTCTCCTTGCGGGGGCTTCAGCTAGCTTTCTTAGAGATCTTTTGGAATCTTGGTTTCAGTGGAAAAGTACAGGAGGCCAGATCAGCCACCACTAGGCTGATGAAGATAGAAATGAATCTCTCTATCCTTGGCTCCAGTCCGCTGTCTTCTCTGCCTCCCTGAATCTGGCTTAGGCTTCCAGCTTTTATGCTCTACACTGAGTGTAAATCAATAATTATATCACTAGGAAACCATTATTTGTTATAAGATTAATTCAATCATATTGAACTTAGAGAACTATTAAGCACCATGCTAAACTAGTTAACCATTGTCTCATCAATTCCACTGACTTAACATCTTGTAAGAAAACTTGTTTCAGAGTTCTGGCCCTTAATACAATGCCAGGTCAATTTTATAAGTATGCCTTGCATAGCTAAGAAACATGTATACCTCTTTTGATTCTAATTTATTAATTAATGAAGATATGGCTACTTTTTATAAAATTGAGGTTTGATTGGAGTTGTCTAACTTTTAAAGGCGTATATTGAAGTAATTTAGTATTATAATTTTATTATCTATTTCTTTTTCTCTTACTCTTTCTCTTTACATATATTTATTAAAAAGGATATATCAACAAACAGAAATAACATTTGCTTGTAATTTTTCTTTGTTTTTTTTGTATTTTGATTGAATGTATTTCTGTCTGATTTAACTTGTTGACTTTCAAAGCCTGATCCTGCATTACTTAATCCTGTAAAAAAATTAGTATTCCGTTTCCAAAATGCTTGTTTTTTGTTTTTTGTATATATGTCTATGTTGTGTGTGGGCCCAACATCTGCCCCTATGATTTTATCTGTATAGAAAACTCCTAGTGTGTACCTTCCCTCACAAAAACAGTTTGTATGTGACTATTATTCTTAGAGAACTGGTTGGGGATGATAAGAAGTTGAATGATTTGCTTAGGGTCTTTTCTAGTATCTATCAGAGGGGGGTCTTGAATCTTCCATTCCAACTCCAGCCTGCTTTCTGCAACACTATGCTGCCTCTCAAGAAACTTTTAGATTGAACAATTCACTTATATGATTTTATTTTGTAATTCAGTAGAAGATTGGCTGGACTTAAGACAGATTTACTTGGTTATCATCAATGAAGTTATAATACATAAAGTGCTTTTGTAAACCTTAAAAGACTTTATGAATACTTTGAAACTTTAAAGATTTATATAAGCCATATTTATAAAAAAATTTTCAGCAAAGAAAATGAAGATATTTTTAGTGTATTCATTCTCTTGTTAACATGTCTTGTAACAGTTAGCCAAAATATTATAGCAATGTATTTATTATCTGCAGAAAGACAGATGAATAAGAGAGAAGAATGCAACTTGTCCAGGAATAAATAAGTTGAGATTAGAACATGAAGACCTTTAAGAATTTATATTTCAGGTCTTTGGCAGTCAAGAGCTGACCTTTTATTAAAATGCTGGCATTATTAATAAAATGACTAATTACCCATAAAAATTATTATTCTTACTATGGCTCTAACTGGTCTTTGTTTATTAATGAAAAGAATCCATCATTATTAATTGGTATTCATTTATGGAAAGTATACTGGATTTGAATCCAGTAAACTTGGGGTTCAGGTGCTGACTTTGCCCCTCCTATGAGCATCACTTTGGGCAAGTTATTTCACCTATCGCATTTTTAATTCCTTCCTCTTAAAATACGTGTGTGGTACAGTGTTACACTATATGACTTTTAAGGTAATTTTCAGCATTGAATCTATTATCTATGTGCATATTTATCTCTAAAGCCTTTGTTGTAGTTTTATCCTTTGAATTAGCTAACTTGGGATGTGCAAGGAATTTAGCCACTTAGCTTTAGCTATTACTGAATTTTTGTTTCATTTTTATTTCCACAGATTAATCAGGATAGCAGAATTCCGTTTCCCCAGCTTTTTCAACACTGGTGAAAAATTACTTTCAATGAGCAGTAAAATTCATTTGTATCAGGAACTTACTTGCAACGATGTACTAAAAAGGTAAGCACTCAAGTATAGACAAATTCCATCTATCACATAACCTCCCTCTTCTCTTCTCTGACATTTCCACTCTCTTGGTGCAGGTCCTCATCACTTTAGGAACATCTTCTGCTTAGTGTCCCTGACCCAATCCTCTCCCCTCAGGTTGCATGGCTGCCAGAGTACTATCCCATTCCCCATCCTATTTCCTTTATCAGTCAGTAAACTTAATTTATTCTGTGTCACCTCTAGGATCAGCTAGAAAATCCTATGTTTGGCATCGAAAGGCCTTTAAAATCAGTTCTTGCCCCCCATGTTTCCATCTTCTCACTTTACCACATATTCTAAGATCCAATGACACCAGCCTTTTGCTGTTCTTTACACAAGATACTATAATTTTTTTTCTCCAGGCATTTTCATTAGCTGTCCCTTCTCATCTTAGCTTCCTGATGTCCTTGGCATCTCAAGTTCCAGCCAAAGTTTCACCTTCTACAAGAAGAAATCTTTCTTTACTTATCCTTTGAGTTTTCCCATCTTTCCAGCTTATATTATGGCACCTCTATCCTTCAGCTACTCAAGTTTAAAAGTCTGGAATCAGTTTTGACACTTCTCACTTTGTTGACCTTAGTGTTGGGCTCGTCCGATCTCATGATCTTCATAAATTCATTCTATTGTTCATGATCTTCATGAGGTCTTTGGGGTCTATTTAGTATTATTGGAGTCTTCTATTGATCTCTTTACAATGTTTATCCATTAGTTTATGTCTTTTTTAAAACAGATTTTTATTGATTTTTTTTGTTTTTACACTGCCTAGATTCTCTACTTCTACTCTACTTCTTTTCTTTATAATATAGAATTTAAAGGAAAACAAAGAAAAGTAAGAAGTAAAGGAAAAAACCCAGCAAAATCTTTCAGAAAACAAAAAAAAAATCTGGCAATATTCTATACCTGTGGACCCTTTATCCACCTCAAGGACTTGGGGCAGATGTTTCCTCAAGTTTCTAATACTTATGCAGTATTGATTTTCAATTGCATACTTTTTTTGTTTTTTCCATTTTTAATTGTTGTAATTGTGAAGTGGATTGTAGTCCCTTTAAGAAACTGTATTTCCTATTGATCTGTGATTCCTTTCAGATTCCCAGCCCCTCCTCACTGAGGCATATCCTCCCCAGACAAGTTGTGTTTCCTGGATGCCAGAGCCTTTGATTCAATTACAAATCCTGGTCAAAAAGCATCCCTTTGAATTCCAATAGGAGATCCGGCTTGTCCCAGCCCCCACTGGGTCTGCTCTTCTTTAGCTGTCCCAACTCCCACTAAGACTCAATATAATAGCTTCCATCTACAAAGGTCTTTTACAGACGGACCTTGGCAGCTCCCTTTGCTACCAGGACCTTCTGTCCACTGAGAAGTGCATTCTCAGTGCAAAACTCCATTTTCCATAGATTTGCCTGTTGGAATAATATTCTTTTCCAGTGGTATCCTCTCTTTACCCTCACCTATTTCCCTAACCAGACTTTGTGCCTCTCTATCAGGATTTCTAACCTAACTTCCCAATCCCCATAATAAACCTCTTTTATCAATCTAGGTTTTTGGGTCTGTAAATTCCTTTAACAGACAACCTCTGTGCCACCAAAAGGAAGTCCCCCAAATTCCCTACCCTTGCGCCGAATCCCAAGAGGGTGCAAGGGAGCCAAAACTCTCCCTTTGATTCCCTGAACCCTAAACCTGACACTAGACCTTATCATTTAACTCCCTGACCAACAGAAACCCTAATCTCATTTTCGTTCCCTAAATCTAGAGCTTATCAATTATATATATTGTTTTTCAGATTCTCTTTTCTTTCTTTATCAGTTTATATTAAGTTTTTTCCATTTTCTCTATATTCATGATGTTTATTTCTTATAGCACAGTAATGCTCTATTACATTTATATATTGCAGTGTGTTTAGCCCTTTCTTAGAAAATGGAGAATCTATTGTTTCCTATTCCTTAGCACCATTACCATTAAAGATGCTATTATAAATATCTTAGTGTATATAGAGCCAATTTTTTTTTCAGTGAACGTCTTATGTAATGTCTTGCATGTACTTTTCCATCCCTGTAGACCTTCCACTTTTGCAGAAGTGCTCATACTTCTTTGGACCAAAAGTTTTTCTTTGTAATTAGTCAATAATAATTTTCAGTTGTTTTCTAATCCCTATACATTTGTTTCTATTATTGTTTTGATCTCTTTATGACTAGCCTATCTATTCTTTCGGTTATTTGTCTCTGTGATGATATAATTTTTGCCACTTATTTATGTGGTATTTTTGTTGGCAATTTGTTTATCCTTGTCCATCAAGTTCTTTTGATTACTGTTTTAGGTAATTCTCAATCTTAATTCTTTTAAATTGTTAATATTTGTAGACTTCTACAAATACTATACTAACTAACGGCTATACAAACCACTGCTGACATATAGGAATCATTTATCAAATGATTGTTTATGATTACTTAAGGATCTCAAAACCTTTTTCTTTAACAGTATGATCAGATTTTCTCAGATAAGGTCTTTAAACTATTTACAAGTGAGAGGACTTTTCCCTGACTACCTTGCATTTATCAGTATTCACTCAGTACTATGTATTGAATAAATGATGGATGGGTTTGAGTCTTGTAAATATAATAGGATCCTTGTTTTGTCATTGCTCTTATTTTTATCTGCTGCATTCTAATTTCTTTCTAATGGTGATGAAAGTATTTATGTGAAAATAGAACAAAAATTTAAGTGAATGAACTCTCTTTGATTTAAGTAACACTATAGTGGTAGCAACCTTGCTGCTTTGGGTATAGGAAGCCAAAGAATGAAAGTACCTGGAAACCTGAATAGTTTGGTTCATTGAGGGACAGAAAATTAATAAATTGCTGAGATGCTGGGGGAAAATGTCTTATTTTGAGTACCTGCAATATGGGAAAGGACAAAATGAGTTTTTTAAAAAAATTCAATTTTTAACATTTTTAATTATCTGACATTTCTTCCATATAGTTAATATTTTAAAATATTTATTCTTTTAAAGGATTGAATCTTTGGAGGAAGAAATTATCTCCAATGGAGTTAAACTTTTGATTATTGATTCTGTTGCTTCTGTGGTCAGAAAGGAGTTTGATACACAACTTCAAGGGAATATGAGAGAGAGAAGTAATTTTTTGGCAAGAGAAGCATCATTATTGAAGTATTTGGCTGAGGAATTTTCAATAATAGTAAGTTTTTCTTTCTTTTTTCTTTAAACTCTGACATCTAGTATCAAGTCATAAAATCATAGAAGGAAGAAAACGAAAAACAGATGGTTTTATTTTTAAATAGACTGTGCAGTCTAGTTGCTATTAGCAAATAGCATCATCATGCTACTTATTTTGTTTCAATTTCTGTTTTCAGATTTAGCAAAGGGCTGACTTCAGAGTTGTTTTAATATAATTGCTCCAGTCATTCTTCCTGTTCATTCTGTGGGTGTATTTCATATTTCTTTCCCTATTTTTGTCACATTTGTGTAATTAATCTGAATGAAATGGACCAGGCAGAGGCCTAACCTTTAGTCCCAGTCACTGTTCCTTTGTGGTAGCATTTTCAAATTATTACTTATACTCTATATTTAATAGAATTTGACCTTAAGATTCTTATGCTAGAACTAAAATCATTTGTAAAGAGATCCTTAAAGACTTGATGTTCGTATATAAAGCATTTGATGAAGTTGTGTTGATAGCTGGGTATTTTGGTTTGCAAGTATGAAAGATAAAGTATTTGTGAGTGTGGAGGTTCGATGGCATCATCTTACATTTGGTTAGATCCTTTAGAGCTCTGAACACACAATTCTGGCTACCTTCAAATGTCTTGGTACTTGAATTAGGTTTGGGATTTTTTCCATTAATATAGTAGGAGTTTTCCATTTTGAGATGGGTCTTATCAGAAGTAATAAGTTAAAGGAGATAAATTTTTATCACATATTGACTTAAATCTTGGTCTAGGAATGATTGCTAACAGGAAGAAAATTTCTTATTCATCTTTGAATTTTCAAATAACATACCTTTGATTGTTCCAGAAACCTTATTTATCCTGCTGATGTCACAATAAAATGGAAAAAAAAACCCTTAAGTACTTTATAAGGAAGAAGCATAATCCCATATGATTGTTGACATGGAACAATAAATTAACAAGTATTTTTTAAGCACTTATGTGTCATATACATTTATCTGGAACTACTATACAAATAATGAAAAAAATTCTATTTGCAATTAGCTTACATGTTAATGGGGGAGATAGTAAATGCATTTAGAAATAATTGCAGCACAAATATAAAGATATTTAAAGCAAAAGTATAAGGTGAATTATTACAAATATATTACAAATATACTAATACTTTGTATTACAAATACAAAATAATTGATTACAAATTAATTTGGGAGGTCAGATACAATACATAGTTAAGGAAGGGGAAATCAGAAAACTTTCTTAGAGAAGATAGTTGCTTAAGCTTCATAATTAAAGAGAGGAATTTTATGTGGTGGAATTAAGGACAGAGTATATTTTAGGTATGGGGGATAGCCAATATGAAGACATGGGAACTATGAGAAAAAAAGAGAAGACATGTTTGTCTAGATAGTAGTATGTGGAAAGGACAATAATGTCATTTGAGACTGGAAAGATAGGTTGAAGCCAGCTTGTAAAAAACTTTAAAAATTAAAAAGGGGAAAATTATGTTTTATCCTAGAGGCAACAGGGACTCACAAAAGTTGGTTGAATAGGGAAGTCACAGTGGTTAAATCTGTACTTTGGGAGCATTATTTTGTTAGCAGTTAGCAGTTCATCAAATGTGAAGTAGTAAGACTAACTAGGAGAAACATCCATGGGACCATGGAAGCCCTTAAGGATAAGTATTATAGTAGTAACATTCAGGACTACCTCACAACAATATTGGGGAAAGTGGAGGTAGGAGAGAATCCTTTGAAGTCTGAAGCTGAGATGCAGTGGCTTCTGGTACCCTTGCCTGTCAGTCACCACCCTCTGCTTGAAGAGGAGCTGGAAGAATTTTTTTAAATAACCATTTTAATTTAATTGAGAATTTTTTTTTGCATTGTGTGATTCTCATAATTTTTGTTTCTTCAAACTCTTTGTAAACAATAGATTGTCTTTTTTTTTAAATAAAATTTTCCTTTCTACTTAACAGAATAGTAAGTAAACAGTGGGTTGGCAGTTGCAAATTTTTGATTTAAATACAATTATATGACTTTGAAAAAGATACTATAATGTGGTTCCTTTTTAATGGGATTGTTAGCTTAAACATTTCTTACTTTCCTAAGAACTTTCAAGATGTTACATCCCACTTCCTGAAACAAGAGGATAAATTTCAAATACTATTCATACTTTTTTCCCCGAGGCAATTGGAGTTAAGTGACTTGCCCAGGGTCACACAGCTAGAAAGTGTTAAGTGTCTTTGATCCCATTTGAACTCAGATTCTCTTGACTTCAAAGCTAATGCTCTATCAACTGTGCCATCTAGCTGTCCCGTACTTGAATGTTTGGAAGTAGCTAATCTTTTTTCTGTCTTCCTTGACATACAATATGATGAAGTTTGATTGGAGAGAAATGGGAAGGTACTACTGGGCTGTTGTCAGCTTCCTGAATTGGAAAAAAAAATTAAATTCTCCATGTCAGGTCAGGCTTTGTTGCCCCTTGAGTCAAAGTCAAGAAAGTATTCTGTTGATATATTGATATTATTTTACTAATGGAAACATTGCTCTTCCCTACCTTGCACTATCAGTTGATTCACTCTGGTTCCCATTTTGTATTGATTTTTCCCTTTTATCTTTTACTCATACTTAGTTCTAAGTGACATCACCAGAATTTGACGTAGAAGAAGAAATTGTAATGCTCTATGAGTGATTTAGTGAGCTGTCTAAGTAAGTAGTAGGGACTGCTTGTACTATTTGTGTCATACCTGTGGTAATGATATTTATAGCTTGACTTACTTAAGAAATTTTTTTGTGTATGTATGTGTGAGGCAGTTGTAGTTAAGTGACTTGCCCAGGGTCACATAGCTAGCAAGTGTTAAGTATCTGAGGTCAGATTTAAACTCGGGTCCTCCTGACCATCAGGACTAGTGCTTTGTCCACTGTGCCATCTAGTTGCCTTCCTGCTTTCCCTCCTACTTGCTTTCTTAAGTATAAAGATTAAAAACAAGATTTATGCCTTTTTTTAAATCATGAAACTAATTGGTTTATGTTAGTTCAAGAATAATATCAACCCATATTTATGTAATTCTTTATAGTTTCTCATAAGAACCCTTATATGTCCACAAGAGGAATATTGATCATCTCCATTTGCAGAGGAGAAATAAAGATTCAGAAGAGTTAAGGAACTAGATCTAAATCACAGCTAGAAAGTGATGAATGTAGGACTTGAATTTAGGTCTTTCTATTTTAAGTATATTATCTTTTCTACTACACTATTTATTAGCTCAATTTGGCAATCTGCTCTAGGCAACTCATAGACTCACTTTTTTCTTCTTAAGCTTCAAGTAATATTTTATCTCCTCTCCTCATCTCTAATTATGTGCAAAGATAATTTTGGACATTTTATTTTTTATTTTAAAAAAAATTTTTCTTATTAAAGTGTTTTATTTACAAAACATATGCATGGGTAAATTTTTCAACATTGACCCTTGCAAAACCTTCTGTTCCAAAATTTCCCCTCTTCCCCCCCCACTACCTAGTCCAGTACATGTTAAATATGTTAAAATATATGAAATCCAATATAGGAATACATTGTTATACAGTTATCTTGCTGCACAAGAAAAATCAGATCAAGAAGAAAAAAAACCCAAGAAAAAAAAATGGAAGTAAACCACAGAGTGAAAATGCTATGTTGTGTTCCACACTCAGTTCTTACAGTTCTCTCTCTGGGTGTAGATGGCCCAATCTTCATCCCTGAACAATTGGAACTAGTTTGAATCATCTCATTGTTGAAGAGAGCCATGTCCATCAGAACTGATCATCGTAATGTCTTGTTGTTGCCAATGATCTTCTGGTTCTGCTCATTTCACTTAGCATCAGTTCCTATTAAGTCTGTCCAGGCTTCTCTGAAATCATCCTGGTGGTTGTTTCTTAAAGAACAATAATATTCGATAACATTCATATGCCATAATTTTTTTCATTTTAAAAATTATTTTTTTTTAATTTTTAATTTTATTACTGCATCTTTTTTTTGTATTTTTTTTTATTATAGCTTTTTACTTACAAAACATATGCATGGGTAATTTTTCAACATTTACCCTTGCAAAACTTTCTGTTCCAACTTTTCCCCTCCTTCCTCCACTCCCTCCCCTAGATGGCAGGTAGTCCAATACATGTTAAATATGTTTAAAAACTATGTGTATATATACATATTTATACAGATATCTTGCTGCACAAGAAAAAATGGATTTAGAAAGAAGGTAAAAATAGCCTGAGAAGGAAAATAAAAATGCAAGCAGACAAACGGAAGGAGTGGAAATGCTTTGTTGTGTTCCACACTCATTTCCCATAGTTTTTTTTTTGCTGGGTGTTGTAGGTGGCTCTTTTCATTACTGAATAATTGGAACTGATTTGGCTCATCTCATTGTTGAAGAGAGCCATGTCCATCAGATTTGATAATCATATAGTATTGTTGTTGCCATGTATAATGATCTTCTAGTTCTGCTCATTTCACTTAGCATCAGTTCATGTTAAGTCTCTTCAGGCTGAAATTATCCTGCTGATCATTTCTTACAGAAACAATAATATTCCATAACATTCATATACCACAATTTATTCAGCCATTCTTCAATTGATGGGAATCCATTCAATTTCAGATTTCTAGCCATTACAAAAAGGGTTGCCACAAATATTTTTGCACATATGGGTCCCTTTCCCTTAAGTTTTCTTTGGGATATAAGCTCAGCAGTAGTACTGCTGGATCGAGGGGTATGCACAGTTTGACAATTTTTTGAGCATAGTTTCAAATTGCTCTCTAGAATGGTTGGATTCATTTGCAATTCCACCAACAACGTATCAGTTTTCCCACATCTTCTCCAACATTCATCATTATCTTTTCCTGTCATCTTAGCCAATCTGACGGGTGTGTAGTGGTCATAGACCATAATTTATTCAGCCATTCTCCAACTGATGGGCATCTATTCAGTTTCCAGCTTCTTGCCACTACAGAAAGGGCTGCCACAAACATGGACATTTTATTTTGAAAAAATTTTGAGCTCCAAATTGTTTCCTGTTTTCTTAATTTCTCCCCTCCCTGACATGATGAGCAATTTGATATAGGTTATTCGTGTACAATCATGCAATACTTATTTCCATATTAGTCATGTTATGAAAGAATACACAGACCAAAAGAAAAAAAACACAGAAAAAAGTAAAGTGGAAAAATATTTTGGTTTGCATTTAGATTTCATCAGGTTTTGTTTTTTTTTTTTTTTTTTTTTCTGATGTGGATTTTCATCATTAATTGTAATGTTCTGGTTTGGAATTTGGAATTTCTTGAATCATTGTATTGCTGATAATAGCTAAGTCATTTACTATTCATTACATAGTATTTCTTTAATGGTGTATAATATTCTGGCTCCTTTTATTTTATTTTGCATCAGTTTATGTAAGTTTTTTCAGTACAGATTCACTTATCAAAGAAAATATGATATGTCTACCTATGAGAAAATGAGCTAGCTTTCATCTGTGAATTTTTCTGGTAATCAAAATTTATGTTTTTAAGCACCCCAACAAAAAAAGTTATAGGAAATTTATCTAAAAAGTATTCCTTTTCCCTACCTCTTAAAAATTAAAAAAAATTTTAAAATTTATTTTTAATATACATTGCTTTATGAATCATATTGGGAGGTAAAAATCAGAGCAAAAGGAAAAAACCATGGGAGAGAAAGAAAAAAACGGGAAAAAAAGAAGTGAACATAGCATGTGCTGATTTACATTCAATCTCCATAGTTCTTTTTCTGGATGCAAAATGGCATTTTCTATCCAAAGTCTGTTGGGATTACTTTGGAAAGTGCTATGTGTCTGAGACAGATTTGAACTTGAGTCATTCTGATTTCAGGCCAAGTGCTCCATCTAACTGCTCCTGCCCCTAATTTTTAAAAGACAATATGCTTTATTTAGTTTCATGTTCACTTGGATCATTGTCATTATATATCACTTCTAATTCTCTTCTGTGAGTAATATAGGAGATATCAGATGTATATATGACTGTTTTCTCATCCAACCTTAAATGTCTCCAGGATTTTATGGGAGATTATTTTGCTGCCTCTACTGTCTCTTACCTTGATGATAAATGTTCTAAAGTGTTGCAGTTTTTCTTCTCTTTTCTTTCTTTTTAATTTCTGCTTTTAATCTGTTGTAAATCAAGGTTAAATTGGTTGGTTAAACAGATTGGTTAAATCATTGAGTTTACTTTTATAAAGAGCTCCCCTGGCTTTAGGTTTTGAGATGCTTCATTTCCATTCTGTCTTCCTGATGACATGGGAGTTTGTCTGGATGATTGAGGATGCTGTAAATCAAGGACTTAAATGTAAAATTAATTAACATACAGATTATAACAGCCTCAAAATTAATCTGGAAGCTTGCCTAATTGAGTTGTGACAAGCAAAATAATTGCTTTTGAGTTGTATAAAATGTAGACTAATCTTTGCCTTTTACTACTTTAAAAAATGTTAGACCATTTAAAAAAGTATTAAATGAAGGTATTGACCTCAGTTTTTTTATTTATTTCAAATATATTTTTTAAAATCAAATTATGCATTTACTAAGATAATTGTATTTCCTTAGAATTCCTTTTTTGTTATTTTTAAAAGTAGTATTTTATTTTTCCAAATAAATATAAAGATAATTTTTACCATTCACTTCAAAGTTATTTTGTTACTGGCTGTATTGTTAGGATTTCCCCAGTGACAGTTGATCATCTAAACAAATTCCTTATTATATATAGGGTAAGTTGAGGGCCAAAGAAGTGAAAGGTTTAGAAATTCAAGATTATGCAATAGTGTTTGTAGCATATTGAAGAAAAATTTAGCTTGGCATAATGGTTAGAGAGCTGACCTTAGAGTCAGAAAGTTATATTTTGAAATTTTTCATTTGTTACGTACTGCCTATTTAAATCCAGATAAGTCAATATTTTTGGCCTGAACAGAAACAATTGCATTTACATTCTCTTTGAGCCATCAAAACCCAAACAATAAGCAAGGGAGAGTTGGACTGGGACCTATTATTGGCCAATCAGTGAGAGCCAGAGTGGTTTGAACTCCAATGGATTTTATCAAATACTAATTTTTCAGAGCTATATTCCAAGAAATTACAAATGAAAATTACATGAGACAAATGAGTTAATTGTCCCAGTGATTTGGAAAAAAAAGGATAAATACGTAGAGAAGAAAAAAAAAAACTACTTCCCAAATCCCAACATATCTTCCAAATTATAAGTGATCAAAATTTATATTACTTTGGACAAAATACTCACATGTAAGAGTATGACTCATATGAATAGAGAGTCTTATAGGATGTTATATCAATAATGTAGGTTTTAGACTCCTCTCCTTACCTCCATATCTCTTCCCTATCATTGTTGAAGATCAGAGTACTGATATCTTTGGGATACTTAATGGATTCTCCTACCCCTGGAGACTTTTGCCTGAATATCTCATATCTAAATCTTGTCTTAACTTGTCATTGCTGTTCCCAGGTGCTTTCAAGTTTTTCATTGTGGGATTCTGGCAGTTCAGAAACTTTGTCATAAGAAGCCCTTTTCTTTAATTTTTTTTCTCTTTGGATATAGATCCTCAAAGTATCTGCTGTTTGTCTAAATTGCTTCTCAGTTATTCTGGGGGGCTTCCATGTTGTTTGCCTACTCTCGTAGTAGATTTTCTGGTAGGACATATTTTCTCTCGACTATGACTTATATATGACTTTTTGTGTGGCTCTGTAGTGGATGAAGTAAACTTACTGTGATTTCTTACTGGATTTATTGACCATTCATTATTCAGTGTGGTACTATTTTTTTACTTTTTGTTTTTGTTTGTTTGTTTTTCCTGGAGTAGTATGAAAGCTAGGCTGTCTGCCTTCATTTAAGCACTCATCATAACAGGAAGTCCTCTTGTCCATTTCTTTAAAAAAATATTTTTGGGGGCAGCTAGGTGGTGCAGTGGATTGTGCACCAAGCCTGAAGTTAGGAGGACCTGAGTTCAAATGTGGTCTCAGACACTAAACACTTCCTAGTTGTGTGACCCAGGGCAAGTCACTTAATCCCAATTGTTTCAGAAAAAAGAAAAAAAAAAATATATATATTTTTGATGATTAAGGCTCCTATTGCTCTAGTGTTCTAAATTTATAGTATGCCACTAATTTTAAAAGTTAAAAGAAACACTTTTGCAGATTATATAAATATAAGACTTCATTTTCTCAAAACTTTTTTAAACTGACTTTTTCTTTGTACACTGTACCTGTTGATGGTTCACTTGTTGATATTACAAATAAATTCATCTTGGCTTTAGCTATGGGGGGGAGGGGGGGTTGAGGCGTATGATTTAAATCCGAAGTGCCTTAAACAGTCTGTTCTCTCAATAAATTTCACTGACTGGTACTTAAATTTCTTTATTTTTGGAGATGCTTCATCAATTTGGAAGCATGCCTGAACTGTTCTCCTCCCTTAAGGCGTCAGAAAAATACATTTCTATTAGTCTAAACCTATTTTTGTTCTGTCTGTTTGGGCAGCATGTTTCATAACAAATTCTTTTGATTTCCATCAACCTTCAGAATTAACTATTCTACCTTATTGGTGCTTATTGAAAAATCTCCAAAGGACTATGTGGAGGAATTTATAGAGGTCAGACTCTAGTTATAGCCTAGGGAGTAATGTGAGAGCCCCTTCTCATCCTGCAGTCTCTTTCTCTCAAATGGCACTCACATTGGCAGATTTGAAGATGAACAGAATAAAGTAACCACCACATGATTATAACTCAAACTCTTCTCAGGGTTTTAGGGGAAACCTGGTGTGTCCACGGATGCACTCCTATTTTTGGCCACTATAGCTCCTGAGCTACCATTAGTGTGCTTCCCATTTACACAGTCTTTCACCTTGACATTATTTACTTTTAAACATAACACATTTTTAAAATAATTGGTCAAAAGCAAGAATAATCATAATATTCATTAGTAGGCAAAAAAGGGGGGAGGGAAGAAGCAAATATTTGTATATTTTTTTATTATGTTGGGTGTTATACTAAGCTCTTTTTACAAATATCTCATTTGATCTAATAATCTGGGAGATAGATGCTTTCATTTTTCTTATTTTACAATTGAGAAAATTGAGGCAAATAGAGGTAATGTGCCTTGCCTCAAGTCACAGAGATTAAGTGACTTAAGTAGCTTGTTGTAATTATCTGAAGTTAAATTTGAAGTCAGGTCTTCCTGATTTCATGTCCAGGGATTTATTCACTTGGGCCACTAGGTGCCTCTAATTGGAATAATCATAATATCAAACAATAGGTAACCTTTATTAAATGCTTACTGAATTCATGTGGTGGGTTGGTTTTATTATTATGCTCAAGTATAGAAAATCCTGAATGACCATAAAGATTCTGACAAGACTTCTAGTCAAAATTACATCAATGAAAACAATTTCATTTGCATATTGCAATCTTGTACAGTGCTTTTAAGTCATAAAAGATTTGGAATAAACTTAAACAGTCATAATCTCATATTTCTCTAAGGAAACAAATCTCATCAAATAAACTCTATAGGTAAATGAAGTCCAGTTACAGGTTAAATTACATTTAGAGATTTACAAATTGATTAAGGAGGAAAATTCACACGTGTCCAAGAAGTCAGGGACAGAGTCTTCTTTTGGCTTTCTATCTAAGGAAAGTTTATGGCTCCAGGTAAATTTTTATACCCTGTGGGACAAGTTTTATACATATGAAGTTAATATTAAAACAGATTTTTGTTCTTGTTGAGTCATTTCAATCAAGAATGATTCTTTGTGACACCATTTGGGAATTTTCTTAGCAAAGAATGGGCTTCTCCAGTTCATTTTTCAGATGAGGAATGAGGTGAACAGGGTTAAGTGTCTTGTTTAGGTTCACACAATTAGTAAGTGTCTGAAGCCACATTTGAATTCAACAAGATGCGTTTTCCTGATTCCAAACCCAGTATGCCACATAACTTAATTTAGAAAAAGGACAGACTTTTAGTTATCCACAGTTTGTAATAGGTGTTGCCCTGAGTTCTGAATAATAAAGGGAAATCAACAATTTCTATGATAATCTCAAACTGATAAACTTATTCAGTTTATTCAGTTATTTCTGTGCAGATAATTCCCAGATCTATTTATCTAGCCCTATTCTCTCTCCTGACCCTTAATCTCATACCACCAATTGTATCTTGCATATCTCACATTGATATCCCTTATTTTCTAGAAATCTCATAGGCAACATATAAAAAATGAAATTCAGTGTCTTTTCATCCAAATCCTCCCCTTTTCCTAATTTCTCCATTAGTATTGAGGTTCTACCACAAGTGGGGGAAAAAAGGGATCTGTGAATTTGAATGAGTCTAAGGATACGTATGATGGTGGTTTTGGTATGATGGATAGTGTACAATATCAAAGAAAATAGTCCATATTGATACCATGAGCGTGATGATATGAGAAAAGAAAAAAAAAAATTGATCTTGTAAAGAAGCAGTGCTAATTACGTAATTTTTGAGTTTTTTTTAATCTACTATATATGCTTTATTTATAGTATCATCACATAAATTCTGTTTGATTACAACAGAAAGCATGTACATTTTATACTTGGTATATATAGTTAGCTGCTTATGCAGTTTGATATTTTGCTTGTACTTCTAAAAAAAAAAAAAAAGGAAAGGTAATCCTAATCAAGAGTGATAGTTCATCAAGATCATGGTGGAAGCTTTTGCAAATATAAAGGTCCATACAGATATTTAATGCTCATCATAGAAGGCATATTGTTGTCAGTTTCATGTTTTTTTTTTTTTTTTTTTGTTGTTGTTGTTGTCTTCTTTGAACTTATTAACAGTAATTTTTGTCCTTTCAGAGTTGAACTTGGAGTTTTATTTTTGATTGAAGTTCCTAGATTTGGCACAGATAGTTACAGGATTTAAAATTTTTTTTATTGAAATATTCATAAGTCTTTCCAATATGAAAATATCTTGCATAGTTTTACAAAGACCTCACCCTTCAGAAAGTGTTTTTGCAACTGATTTCACATTGTTATGATGCTCCTAGGACAATCAGTATATAAACAATCATTTGGGAAATCAATATTAGAATTTTTACCACTTTAGATGACTCACTGAATGAGATGCAGTTGTTAGCATTTCAGCAGTGATCAAGTATCTGAACCCTTCTCTTTCTTTTCTGTTCTATCTTTTCTACTTTATTGTGTAAAATTTTCCTAATAAATGGGGAAAATACTGTTTAACAGTGTGTGAGAAACAGAGTAATTCAAGCAACTTTTGGACATAATAGTTAGAACATGTTCTTGGAAGACACAGTTTTCTTTTAGTTGCAAATGCCTATTTTAAAACACTAAACATTTTGCCAATATGTAATTATAACCAGTTTCTGTTTTGTTGCCATCTTTGTACTTGGTTATGTATTTTTTGAGAATATGCATTGTTGCCTAACTGTTCCTTTTGAAATACTTGTACTCATAAAATGTTTAAAGCTATTGAGAAAAAGAAATGAAAAGTACTTGTATTTAATATTTTCTCACTTTAAAGAAGAGGAAGTGCCAACCACCAACTGAGAATTAGTTTGATGAAGGAAAAAAAAAGCATTCCATATGAATCCTATTTGATGGTATTTGACAAAAGCACTTTATTTTTTTTGTGTTTATTCATTCCTTTTATGCTTTCCGCCTTTCCAGGGAATTCTCCTTCTCTAAGACTGTTTATCTCCTGACTATGGACATTTTTACAGGCTGTCCCCCATTCCTATAATATTCTCTCTTCATTTCTCCCTCTTAGCTTCAAGCCCCATTTATGACCTTGCCTGTCTAGGAAGTCTTTCTTTGTTATTGCTTATTGTTCAGTTAGTTCAATGTGTTCTACTCTTGTAAAGATACTGGAGAGATCTGCCATTTCCTTCAGCTTGTTTTACAGGTGAGGAAATCAAGACAAACAGAGTTAAGTAATTTGTTCAGGGTCATACAGCTAGGAAGGATCCAAGGCCAGATGTTGAACTTAGGTCTTCCTGGCTCCAGACCTTGCATACTACTATACTCCTTTTCTGCTTTGCACAGGAAGTCTCTTAATCTCTCTTAATTCTATTGCCATTCCTTTGTTGATTACTTCCTAAATATTCTGTACAAACACATAATTCTTTGCATATTATCTTCTGAGCGTGACACAGCTAGGAAGGGTCTGAGTCCAAATTTTAACTGAGATCCTTCTGACTTCAGAGCTTTTATCTACTGTTTCATCCAGCTGTTTTGCCTTCTATCAGGTTGTCAACTCCTTGAAGGCAGGAACTGTGTTTTGCCTTTCTCTCCCCACTATTTATTTACCATATTGACTGATACATAGTTTGCACCTAGTAAATACTTATTGATTAATTTGTGTTAAAATGTAAACTTTGCAAAATCAAGGATAATATTTTCCCTTTTTCTGGTAAAATTCTATAGAAAAGTGCTATCAAAATAGATTTAATCTTGTATATGTACAACAATCTTCAGTATTCCTGAAAAGTTGAATACAATTTGAATTTTGTTAAGTCACATAATTTTTAGGGAAAATGTAAAGGAACTAGGAGTAAATTCTGTTATGATGTAAATAATTATTTCTTAATCTATCACTTTTGAAGTTTGAATTATAGTATAGAGAGCTTTCTTAAGGTGAGGCACAGCTCTGCATAGGAACTGTCAAGTGTTTTTGCATGTGACCAAATCATCCTGTGAATTTTTGTCAGTTTAACTTTTTTATTTCTCAGAAGATCTCCACTGAAATTGTGTCATGCTGTCTTAGGAAGTAAACAACTTCTGGTTAAGAAGTTGGTTCCTGAAATTCAGATTTCGATTTCTGAACCATGTTTTTAAATATGGAAATATTTAAATATGGTAGGGAAAGAAGATGGTGATGAAATTTTTTCCCCCCTGAAATCTCCCAAATCCAAACCAAGAAGACTTTAAATGGAAAAGGAAAGGGATGATGAAAAACTGCCTATGAACATGTACCAAGCTAGTTATGGTAGCTAGCTATAATTTAGAAAGAAAAGTAGCTTTAGATATGCCTAGAAATTTATTTTTTTTTATTTTTTTATTTACAAGATATATGCATGGGCAATTTTTCAGCATTGACCTTTGCAAAACCTTCTGTTCCAACTTTTCCCCTCCTCCCCACCCCTTCCCCAGATGATATGCCTAGAAATTTAAAGGAAAAAAATATAGCAAAAAAAAAATTAAGTATATTTGGGGCTCACTCATTCATCTTCGATTCATACTTTGGGTCCCTGAAAGCAACTGACTAATTGCTCTCTTCAGGGTTCTAGGAATTTCTAGGGCTATCATTTATAAGCTTCCCATGAGTGATTAAACAGTTAACATCAATTAGCTTTTGTGTGTGTTTTCAGTTTTGTTCGAATCTTTTTGATTCCATTTTGGGGTTTTCTTGGCAGAGATACTGGGATAGTTTGCTATTTCCTTCTCTGGTTCATTTTACAGATGAGAAAACTGAGGCAAACAGGATTAAGTGATTTGCTTAGGGTCACACAGCTAGTAAGTGTCTAAAGCCAAATTTGAAGGAAGATGATGTGTCTGTGACTCTGGGCCCTGCTTTTTATCCACTAACCCACCCAGATGCCCTACAAAAAAAAAAAAAGCACACACATTGTTCCTGGGAAGAGTATTTCAGAGTTAGAGCACAAAGACCACAAATCACACAAGTAAAGAACATGTAGGCCTAAAGGGCCATATCGCAACTCTGACCTGTGGAATCCTTTTATCCTGTCATCACTAACTTCATTTCAAAATATTGTGAAAAGATGCTTCCTTTCTTAGCTGTACTAATTTGTTGGGGTAAATCCATTGAAGGAAAGGATCAAATAAGGCTGGTTTCCCACTGGACTCGGCTGACATTGTTCCAGTTACCAGTGAGACATCTTTGAAGGCTCTGATGGACCTTCTCAGTATTCTCATATTTATTCACTTAATATCAGGAAAGAACAAAAATAAGAAAAGCAAAATACACAGAGGCATCACATATTCACGGACCTATACATCAACTGGTCATTCATAACAGTTCTTGATCTCCAGAAAAATGCAAAAGGTATATTTGTGTGTATGTGAATTCAGCTTGATTCATCTGTATTTCTGGTCTTCATAAATCTAGAAAACTCCCATGGTTGCAATTAAATATGTTCTATATAACCTACCCAGAAGAACAAATCTGAGTATGCTTTAGGAACTTTGTCATCATTTCTCTGTTCTCTTATTTATTTTTTTAAATGTTTAATAAAACCTATTAATAATAGATTTTTTAATTTTCAAAATACATGCAAAGATAGTTTTTAACATTCACTTGTGCAAAACTTGCGTTCCAAATTTTTCTCCAACCCTTCTCCCCACTCATCCTCCCTATGACAGCTAGTAATCTAATATAGGTTACAGATGTGCAATTCTTCTCATTTATTATGCTGCACAAGAAAAATCAGATCAAAAATGAAAAAAAAAATTAAAAAAGCAAACTAACAACAGCAAAAAACGTGAAAATACTTTATTGTAATTCAATTTTTATAGTCCTCTTTCTGGATGCAAATGGCTCTCTCCATCACAAATCTACTAGAATTGACCTGAATCACCTCATTGTTGAAAAGAGTCATGTTCATCGCAGTTGATCATCACATAATCTTATTGTTGCTGTGTACAATGATCTTCTGGTTCTACTCACTTCACTTAGCATCAGTTCATGTTAAGTCTCTCCAGGTCTTTCTGAAACCATCCTGCTGATTGTTTCTTATAGAACAAATAATATTCCATAATATTCACATACCATAAATTATTTAGCCATTTCTTAACTAATGGATATCTGCTCAATTTCCAGTTCCTTGCCATTATAAAAAGGTCTGCTTCTGTCCTTTTATTGATACACAAATGGATAAAGTGGAGGCAACAGATAAAGTAAATTAGAAAACCTAATGCTTGAAGAAAAATATGATTTTTCTGATTTGCCTTAATGGTAAATTCATCTTTCAAAAATGGGAGTTGTAATAGGGACATTATTATTTTCTCTCTGTTTTTCATACCAAGAAAGAACTAATTTGTCACTGTTTTATAGGTGGAAGAAAAATTCAAATTTGACTTTGTTTTAAGCCAGCCTAGGGCTTAATATAGGCCAGATGTGTGGCACTTTATGTTTAATATTGGAGAATATGAGACTTCTATGCTATTCAGTACAACAAATAATTTTACTTAGCTACAATAGAAGAAAGATAGTCAATTGATAGTTGTCCTTGAGGACAGTTTGAATTGATTTCAGTTGAGTGAGTTGTATGATTGAGTTGTCTATCATTTTTTATTAGTCAAGCATAAGTGAGGACTCTGGAATTCTATGGCAACTTGAAGTGATGGCAGAAGCTTTTTAGTACCTTAAGCCAATCAAATCTTGAAGATACCTTTTAAGGAAAAACAGGACTGACTTGGAGTTCTGTGATCATGGGCAAACCATTTTAGCCTAAGTCTGTTTCCTCATTTATAAAATGGGAAAAATAATGATAGGATTTACCTACAGGATTTTTGTCAGATACACATGAGATCATGTATGTAAACTGTGTTATATGTTCATATTATTTGTTATTATTGTTACTGAGAGAGAAACACTGGGGACATTGTGAAGAAACTACTATTTCCCTCTTGCAAATGTCATCGAGAAGATAGGGCCATCTTAACACTTCACAAGTAGATTTTAAAGGGTCCAAAGAAAGAATATAAAGAGATGTAGACTTTAGAGGACATATTGTGCAATTCTTATTTAACACATGAGGAATATGATACCCAAAGAGATACTTTTTCTAGGTCATACAGGTAGCAAATGGTAGAGCTGGGTTTTAAAGACTACAAGTCTTCAAACTCACCTTTTTAAAAATCAAACTTCCCTAAAGTCTTCCAGGCTCCCTATTCAATCCAACTTCAATATTATGTATCTTTCTTCACTACCCCTCACCCCACACATTCAACCAGTTGTCATTTTGCTGTTGTTACCTTTATAATATGTCTTAATGTTTCTCTTCTCCTTAGCAAGGGAGATAATTAGCCCTACTATATATTCTGTAGGGACTAAGCATCATGGGGACTTTAGGAACCGAAATTGTAGGATCTTGTCATGTTCTGTCCGTTCTAATTTCCCAAAGTCATAGTTGATTTTAATCATGAACAGACATGTGCAGGTATGTGTGTGTATGCAAATATACACACACATATGGAGAGTATAAATATATTATAATATATAAATATAAATAAAATTACATATATCATATAAATATAGGTATTTAACAATCAGTAAAATTGGTAAATTTTTTTTCTGATGATAATTGTTTGTGAGGTCCTTAAGAGTTATTAGCATTGTCTTTTGTTTGTTTTTTTTCCCCTCATTCTTTTGATATGTAGTAACGTGGATACATTGTATTATTGAACTGATTATTTCATTATAATTCTATGGAACCTCTGATTTGCAAAGGGCCTAGGAGGTGATCTAATCTAGTCTGTACCAGAGTAAGAATTCTTTTTTTTATAACATTGCCCTAAAATGGTCACCTGCTTCTGTTTGAGTACATGTATTTTTATATAACTATAATTAGAGCTTTCCTGTATGTGGAACTCAAATTTGCCTTCAAGCATCTTCCATCCATTTTTTCCTCTATTTGCTGGAGCCAAGTAAAATAAATAAAATTCTTTTTCATATGGAAACCTTTCAGATACTTGAAGATACTTAATATTCTCTTAAGTCTTCCACCTCTAGCTAAATGTCCCTAGTTCCTTCAAATAATCCTTATATGACATGGATTTGGGTCTCTTCATTTTAGTTGCTCTCCTGGTTTTGTATTAGTTTGGACTTCAGTAAAGACAAACAAAATAGAAAATAAAAATTTAAATAAAACTTTTTTCCCCAATTCTTTTTTTTTAAATTTATAATCTTTTTATTTACAAAACCATATGGCATGGGTAACATTTTCAACATTGACCCTTGCAAAACCTTCTGTTCTAAAATTTTCCCTTCTTCCCCCCATCCTCACCCCTAGGTAGCAGGTAGTCCAATACATGTTAAATGTTAAATTATATGTTAAATCTAATACATGTATACATAGTTGTACACTTATCTTGCTACACAAGAAAAATTGGATGTAGAAAGAAAACAAAACCTGAAAAGGAAAACAAAAATGCAAACAAACAGTAATGGAAAGAGTGAAAATGCTATGTTGTGGTCCATGCTCAGTTCTCATAATCCTCTCTCTGGGTGTAGATGGCTTTCTTCATTACTGGACAATTGGAACTGGTTTGAATGAACTCATTATTGAAGAGAGCCATGTCTATCAGAATTGATCACTGTATAATCTTATTGTTGTTGTGTATAATGATCTCCTGGTTCTGCTCATTTGACTTAGCATAAGTTCATGTAAGTCTCTTCAGGCCTCTCTGAAATCATCCTTTTGGTCATTTCTTACAGAACGATAATATTCCATAACATTCATATACCATAATTTATTCAACCATTCTCTAATTGATGGGAATTTATTCAGTTTCCAGTTTCTTGCCACTACAGAAAAGGCTGCCACAAACATTTTTGCACATGTGGGTCCCTTTCCCTCCTTTAAGATCTCTTTGGGATATAAGCCCAGTAGAAACACTGTTGCATCAAAGGGTACGCACAGTTTGATAACTTTTTGAGCATAGTCCAAACTGCTCTCCAGAATGGTTGGATTCGTTCACAGTTCCACCAACAATGTTATCAGTGTCCCAGTTTTCCCACATCTAATCCAACATTTGTCATCTTTTCCTGTCATCCTAGCCAATCTGAGAGATGTGTAGTGTTATCTCAGAGTTGTCTTAATTTGCATTTCTCTGATCAATAGTGATTTGACACCTTTTTCATATGACTTGAAATAGTTTCAATTTCTTCATTTGACAATTGTCTATTCATATCCTTTGACCATTTATCAGAGAATGGCTTGATTTCTTATAAATTTGAGTCAATTCTCTATATAATTTGGAAATGAAGCCTTTATCAGAACCTTTGAATGTAAAAATGTTTCCTCCAGTTTATTGTTTCCCTTCTAATCTTGTCTGCATTAATTTTATTTGCACAAAACCTTTTTAACTTAATATAATCAAAATTATCTATTTTGTGATCAGTAATTATCTCTAGTTCTGCTTTGGTCACAAATTCTTTCCTCCTCCACAGGTCTGAGAGGTAAACTATCTTATGTTCTAATTTATTAAATAAAACTCTTAAGCATTTTATGAAGTATAACCAAATAAATCATATGAGGGAGCTATGAACAGAGAACTATTCTTGGAGGTAGGATAATCAGGATTCAATACGTTTTAAAGATATGCTGTTTGACCTCATAGAAATCACATAACAGGCTCATTAGATCATATAGCTAGAGGGAAACTCAGTGGCTATCCAATCAAGTACTTCATTTTATAAATGAGGAAAATTGAGGACTAAGGAGATTCATTAAGTGATTTGTCCAAGGTTTCACAGATAGTGTCTGCCTGGGTCAGTGCTCTGAGCCTGCCATTTGTAAATCATTTAACAGTCTGCATTGGTAGAGGAGAGTTATTCATTAATCTTTATCAATAAACAAAACTTCTTCCCTCCCCCTTATGTGTATACAATTCTAGTACTGCTGATTCTTCTTTTAAATTACTTCATAAAAGTCTATATATTTAGTATGTTTATGCCCCTGTATTTTTGGAAGGATTGTTTATACCAGGAATTCCTCATTCCAGTGAATACACGGTCTAGGTTGCGCGTCTCCATTTATTTTCATATCATAGTTTATATAGTCATTCCCTAATTGTTGGATAAATATCTTGATTCCAGCTTTTTGTTTAAAACAAAACATCTACACTACAAAACATCTTTGAGGGGTCCCATTTTCCTTTTTTATGTTAATTTTAAAGATGAAGTCTTGGCTGTTGAGATGACTTATCTTTACATCTTTGAGACATAACAGCCAGTGACGTTTATTCACAGCATAATTATTGCTAATTAAAAAAATGCTTCTTATCATAATACTAAATTGTTCTCCAAATCATTATATCAGTAATTTCACCAAAAATATATATATTTTTTAGTCTGTAGTTCCACCAAAAATGTATTGAGTAGCTATTTACCTACAACCTCCCTAAACTGAATTATGGCATTTATTTAAATTACTTTTACTTTTTTGATTGGGTTTGGTTGTGATCTTTTTCTTTTCATTGATTATTATAGCATGTTTTTGCATTATTACTAAGTGTTTTCTTTGAAAATTTCATAGTTCTATTTTTTGACCTTTGTTCTTAATTGTTAGCATATATATATTATGTCCTAGGAACTTTATGAATATTATTTCATTTATTATTTGCACCAATTCTAGGAGATTACTGCTATGATAATTTCTATTTTACATTTGAGGAAATAGGCAAACAGAATTTAAGTGAATTCTAAGGTCACACAGCTTGTCATTAAGTTCTTTGACTTGGGACAGAATCTCCATGACCCTATTTGTAATTTTCTTGGAAAAGATACTGGACTGGCTTGTCATGTCCTGTTCCTGTTTATTTCACAGATGAAGAAGTGAGGCAATCAGGGTTAAGTAACTTGTTCAGGGTCACACAGCTAGTAAGTATATAAAGCTGGATTTGAACTCAAGTTTGAATCTAGTTACTGTGTTCACTACACAATTTAAACTAGCTGCTGTTTTTTAAAAATTATTATTATTATTAGCATTATTATTATTTACTGAGGCAGTTGGGGTTAAGTGACTTGCCTAGCATCACACATCTAGAAAGTGTTAAGTGTCTGAGGCCACATTTGAACTCAGGTCCTCCTGACTTCAGGGCTGGTGCTCTATCCATTGTGCCACCTAGCTGCTCTTATTTTATTATTCTTGTAGATATTTTAATATTGTATATTTCAAACTTTTAGTTAGCATGTTTATTGTTTTACACTATGTTTTTTTATTTTCACTTTTGAGATTTCATTATTTTTTTGCTTTTACATTTTGTTTATATGCTTAGCATAATGTTAGACCAAATCTTTCTTTGTGTTTAAAGCCTTTACTAAAGAAAACTAGATTTGGTTTTGAAGAGTCTCTACCAACAGTCTATTGTTAGAATCCTTACAAAGTGTTAACTCACTGGAATTGATAGAAACAATGCTTATGTTTACACCTTTGAGAGTTCCCACATTAGCTCACACATTAGAGTTCAAAGTCCCGGAGATTCACAAGTCAGAAACCCACAATCCCACTCTGTTGGAGGAGGAGTCAATCTTTGAGTTCACACCTCTAAAAGCGCATAAAAGGATGAGCCTCAGTCAGGAGTCAAGTAGAACTGGAGATTCAGAGAGAGTTGGAGGCTGAAGCTGGCAGAGGCAAAGGACAAGCTGCTCTTGGAACCAAGGAGGGAAATAGGCCTCTAAGAAAGCTAACTGGGCTATTTTGGAAGAGACAATAAAGGATCTGAACTTTTAACAGCTGGCTGCATATGAGGTGAATATTACTTGGAACTGAAACTAAGGCTGCCTCCAGAAGCCCCCCAGGAAACCTCCCAGAGAATCATTATATTTTAGAGAAAAGAAGAACACTACAGTCTATAACTTCTGTTTAATTAGACTCAAATGAATATTCTGAAACATGATCCATGTTGTTTAAGAGAATGGTTAAAGGGTAACTTAAGCTTTTCGATTGAAGACAAAACCATCACTTTGCCTGACTTAAAAAAAAATACTTTTTTGGATATTCCTTCCTTGATATTCCTTGAGTGAATTAGCTATCCTTTCCTTTGTATCAGGTTATCTGTGGCTATTGTGATTTTGCCTATTTTTAAGTTTCACTTTTTCCCCCTTTTAAAAATCACATCGCATTCTTTTTTTCCCTGAGGAGGAGCTTAAGTAATTTTCTGGCAACCTAAAACCTGACTAGGTTTTTGGCAGCTTTTAATGTTTTCATTTCTGTCATGCATTGGTTTATTAAATCAGTGAACCAGGCTTTCTGATAGTTTATTTTAAAAGAGTATAAGCCTTATACAAAGTTATTATCTTTTAAAAAATGACATGTGTTGCTTTCACTCTCATAGAACTTTTTTGAGTTTAAAGGACTCATGGAGAAATATATACATTAAAATATATACATTAAAATCCCTTTGAGAAGCATATATATTCAAATAAACAATTTGTTTTATTTTAAAGGAAGAGTTAAAAAAAAACCCCTTGAATGTTTAAAATAGTATGTAAACATGAAACTATTCACATTTTCAAATCTTTATGTGTGATCCTGGTAACAAGAGGATTAAAACTAATTGCATTTTAAAAAGTTGCCATTGTTTTTATCACTTGAAAAATTTTTTTTTTGCTTTTTGTTCTACTATGTAATGAACTGAAATAATCTGGCTAATGCTATATTTCCCCATTTGTTTTTATTCTCTTTCCATTCTCTATCACATTTTAGATTTGTGCTTTCATTGACATAGGAAACTTCCAGATGGGGACATTTTCTATTAATGCAGGTTAATTTAAAGTCTTTGTAGTTTGTGGTCTGAAGAGAGTTGCATAGGGAACTAAGAGGGTTAAGTGAAATGCCCACAGTCACTCACTTGGCATGGTTATCAGATAATGGGACTTGAACGGAGCCTGTTGACTCTATACTCTGCTACCTTAAAATACAAAAGAAATTAAAATGAGAACCATTATATAAAGTAATAGGAGGTTCCAATCTCAAATAAAGATCTTATTTGGTGGTTATAGAAGAATTAAGATGTGAATCAAGCGAGTAAGAGGGCAAAAGAGACCTAATGTTATTTTTATGTATTAAAGTTTTGATTAACAAGCATGTTTATTTAATTGTTTTAGACTATATTTAATCCAGTTTTTCATTCTGAGACTTTATATATAAGATTACCTTCTAGAATTCTGTTTAGATGGAAGTGATTGCTTTTATGAGGAAAAATCAGTGGTTGTAAAAATGGCAGATTCCAGGGCAGCTAGGTGACATAATGAAAAGAATAACTAAAGGTTAGGAGGACCAGAATTCAAATCTGGTCTCAGATAACACTTCCTGGCTTTGTGATTCTGGGCAAGTCACTTAACCTAAATTGCCTTAGTGCAAAAAAAAAAAAAAAAAAAAAAAAAAAAAAAAAGGCAGCGATTCAAATAATCAATATGCATTTTGATGGCAAAGTAACTGGTTATTATTAATGCCATAATCCTTTTTTTTTTTTAGTATAAATAGCAGTTCATTAGCCACAATTAGCAATTCCTAATTGTTTCTCATCTCATTTAAAATTTTAATGTATGTCCTGCTGATTGTTTAGAGATGTCATGAAGTATACTTGTGTTTATACCTGGTGGAACTATTATTTTTTGCCTGTCAGTAATAGTACTTCTAATCACACCATAGCAATAGTGACAATAGCTGACCTTATTTAGTGCATCATTAAGTTACCTCATTTGATCTTCATAGCCACTTTCTGAAGTGTGTGGGGCATGTATTATCATCTCCATATTATGGATGAATAAATTAAGGCTTAGAAAGATTAAGTCCATGATTATGTATTAATGTAATAAAAAAGGGGGAAAAAGCCAAATCTTTTGTGGCAGAGTTGGATTTAAAAGCATGTCTTCTGTTTCTAAATCCATTGTTTAGCTACCATCCTAAAACTCACATCTTGTGTGGTACTTTTGCATGCCATATAGTATAAGTACATTTCTTTTCCTTGTCAATCCTCAAAAGAGAATCTACTTAATGGGCTGGAAGCCTCTTGTTCTTTTGTTGTTCAGTCATGTCTAATTCTTTGTGACCCTACTTGAGATTCTCTTTACAAAGAGAATGAAGTGGTTTGCCTTTTCCTTCTCCAGCTCATTTTGCAGATGAGGAAACTGAGGCTAATGGCTAAGTGATCTGGCCAGGATCCTACTAGTAAGCATCTGAGGCTAGATTTGAACTTACATAGAAGAGTATTTCTGACTCCAGGCCTGACATTCTGTCTACTGTGTCATCAGAGTCATACAGCTAATTAGTGTCCAAGGCCAGTTTTGAACTCTTGAAGATGAGTCTTCCTCATTCCAAGCCCAGTGCTTTATTCAGTGCATCATCTAGTTGTCCTGATTTTTTTTTTTAGTCACTTAGAAATGTCAGTTTAGTGGTCAGTCTATTGGCATTTTCCAAACTTAACCAGCTCACCCCATTTGTGCCACTTCCTATGTACAAATTGTTAATAATACAATATAGCTTATTCACTGTGAATCTTTCTGTTGTACATTTTGATGGGTTAATTCAAGAAAATGTCCACCCGGTTGCATGTTGTCATTTTTCATCCACTTTGTTTTTTAATGTTGATAGTAAAGCATTTTTATTTTCATTACTTTGGATTTCACTGATTGAAACTCTGTAGTGTACTAATAATTGATGCAATATGATGGCTTCTATGAAAAAGAGTAATTGGAGAATCTTACTATCTAAAGTTGGAATTATTAATTTTTTTATTGTGTTGAACTCTGGCATTCTGGTAAAACTTATGGACTCTTTTTCAGAGTAATCTTTTAAAATGCATAATATAAAATACATAGTATTATAGAGAAAATAATTCATATTGAAATAAAGACGTACCTTTTCCCATACAGTCACAAAGCCCTTGAAATCTACTGTAGACTTCAATACAATACAGTTTTCCAGGGGATTAATGAATTGATTCATTTGAGCTCACTATTTATTCAGCAGTACTTTGCATCTGTTGAGTTTATTTTATCAACAAATTCTTATTAACAAGTTGCAACTATTATTAATATCTTTTTACTTACTAGTGAATGTGGTGTAGAGGATTTTACTTCCTATATTTCTAGATTAGACTTTACTGAGCTTCTAGGCTTTTTTAAAAAAATGAATTGTATTGCTACCTTTTTAAAAATGTTATTTAACATTTCCCAGTGTAGCTATCCAGAACTACCTCCTTCCCACCTTATTAGAAGGAATAAAAAAGAGAGGAAAGAAATCCAGTTTAGGAAAACTGACATATTATAAAAAGTCTCATCTATACAGAATTTTACAACTAGAGTCCTCTATCTCAGTAAAGTAGGAGGGGGAGAGATGCTTTGTGTTAACTTTTGTGGTAGGCATGTTGTCCTAGGAATTATTTTGAAGGGTATTTGCTTGTAATTGGGGATCTCTGAAATATAAAGAGCTTCTGTAGAATTCTCCTAAGGGGCTTAGTAAGACTCAGTACATGCTGAGACTGGACACCAGGAATTTTAGTTCATTTCAGGAGAGGGAATTTCATTGCCAGATGTAGCCAGTAAATTTCCTAGTTCTATACATTAACATAGAAGCTTAGTTAATTTAATTAAAAGTTCCTAGTAACCTAAAACTTCAAGTAGTTTTTATAGGCATCATGACTCAAGGGTCTTACATCGCTTGTATGTACATGTTTGAGGGAACTCCATTACTATTTAATACTAGAGTAAGGTGATACCCAATGAATATCTGTACCGAGCTACATTATACTTAAGAATTGTTAAAAGTATGATAGAAGCCAGAATTCCTTCATGCTCTAACTTAAAGTTTATAAATTTTTTTTTTCATTTCTGAAATGGCTTGGAAATGAAGTGAGTCTTACTGTGTTGTTCTATTTTATTGTTAGAATAGTTAAATAAGTTGTATAATACCATTGCATGGGTTTGCCCTGCAGCCTGTGAAAAGACGTTTCTCCATCACTGTGCCAAGTCCGGAACAGGAAGTCACATTACCTCTACTTTTTGTTCTTTGAAACTTAATGGATCAAACTCAAAATTAAGTTCTCATTAATTGAATAGTGGAAAAAAAGTAGCACTAGGAGTTAGTTTATAACTCTTGATCTACCATTAACTAGCCTTAACTGTGATTTTAGGAAACTTGTAACTTTTCTGGGCCTCTTAGAATCACAGAATAGTGGACCTGGAAGAGTCTTTAGGGGTCACCAAATTATGGGATCATAAATGATGGTCTAGTTCAAACATTTGTACTTGATTTAAAATGCCTTCTACAGCATCTTCCATAAGTGAACAACCAGCACCCCTTTTTTTTTTTAAATAACTTTTTATTGATAGAACCCATGCCAGGGTAATTTTTTACAACATTATACCTTGTACTCACTTCTGTTCCGATTTTTCCCCTCTCTCCCTCCACCCCCTCCCCCAGATGGCAATCAGTCCTATACATGTTAAATAGGTTACAGTAGATCTTAGATACAATATTATATGTGTGCAGAACCAAACAGTTCTCTTGTTGATCAGGGAGAATTGTATTTAGAAGGTATAAATAACCTGGGAAGAAAAACAAAAATGCAAGCAGTTTACATTCATTTCCTAGTGTTCTTTCTTTGGGTGTAGCTGCTTCTGTCCAGCCTTGATCAACTGAAACTGAGTTAGATCTTCTCTTTGTTAAAGAAATCCACTTCCATCAGAATACATCCTTATACAGTATCGTTGTTGAGGTATATAATGATCTCCTGGTTCTGCTCATTTCACTTAGCATCAGTTCATGTAAATCTCGCCAATCCTCTTTATCCTGCTGGTCATTTCTTACAGAACAATAATATTCCATAACAGTCATATACCACAATTTACTCAACCATTCTCCAATTGATGGGCATCCATTCATTTTCCAGTTTCTAGCCACTACAAAGAGGGCTGCCACAAACATTTTGGCACATACAGGTTCCTTTCCCTTCTTTAGTATCTCTTTGGGGTATAAGCCCAGTAGAAACACTGCTGGATCAAAGGGTAGGCACAGTTTGATAATTTTTTGAGCATAGTTCCAAATTGCTCTCCAGAATGACTGCATGTATTCACAATTCCACCAACAATGTATCAGTGTCCCTGTTTTCCCACATCCCCTCTAACATTCCGCGTTATCTTTCCCTGTCATTCTAGCCAATCTGACAGGTGTATAGTGGTATCTCAGAGTTCTCTTAATTTGCATTTCTCTGATCAATAGTGATTTGGAACCCTCTTTCATATGAGTAGTAATAGTTTCAATTTCATCATCTGAAAATTGTCTGTTCATATCCTTTGACCATTTATCAATTGGAGAATGGATTGATTTCTTATAGAGTCAGTTCTCTATATCTTTTCAACTAGCCACTTTAAAAAAATATTTTCTCTCTCTCTCTCTCACACACACACACACACACACACTCTCTATATGTAGTCATGTAAAACATTTCCATATCAATCATTTTGTAGAAGAAGACTCAAACAAAAGGAGAAGGAAAGAAAGAGAGAAAAATAGCATGCTCAGTCTGTATCCAGACAACATAATTTTTCTGTCTGGAAGTAAAAACTATTTTTCATCATGATCATGGGTTCTTTGGAATCATTTAGGAACATTGTATTGCCTAGAACAGCTAAGTCATTCGGTTCTTCATTGTACACACTTTCTGTTACTGTGTACAGGATTCTCTTGATTTTGCTCACTTTTCTTTGCATCGATTCATGTAAGTATTTCAAGTTTTTCTGAAATCTTCCTACTCATCATTTCTTTTTAGCACAGTAGTATTCTATTATAATTATTTATTACAACTTGTTCAGCCATTCCCTAGTTGATAGGCATTGCCTCAATTTCTAATTCTTAGCGATTATAGAAAAAGTTGCTTTAAATATTTTAGTATAGATGAATTTTTTTCTTTTTTGGGGGGAGATCATTTTGGGATACAGACCTAACATTTAACAGTGATATTGCTGAATCTCAAAGGGTATATATAGTTCCAAATTGCTGTCCAGATTGGTTTGATCAGTGGGTAAACAATGCATTAGCGTTTTTCCCACATTCCCTCCAATATGCGCTTTTAAAAAATGATTTATTAGTTATTCCAACACATGTGAAATGATACCTCAGTTGTTTTAATTTGCATATTTCTAATCAATAGTGATTTAGAGCATTTATACATAAGAGTATAAATAGCTTTTTTTTTTTTTTTTTGGTCTGAAAACTGCTGGTTCATATCCTTTGATCAGTTATCAGTTGGGGACTAAATTGTGTTCTTATGAATTTGGCTCATTTTTTAAAAACATATTTGAGAAATGAAGCCTTTGTCAGAGATATTTGTTATGAAAAATCCATTTAAATAATGGAGATTTCATTAATTCTTGGGGAAGTTCTTATTTTCTTTATTATCAACAAATAAAAAATTAGAGAACACAAACATATAGCTAAACATTTATGCATATGAAACATGTATTTCAGCCAATAAAAAGTTGTTTTAAAAAGTATATATATTTAAAGTATATTGCATATTTAACATGTTTACTTAAATCCTCCCCTATTTCAGATTATTCATCGAAAGTTGTTTCTTTTCTTTTTTTGATTTCATCATAAATATTTCAAAAATACCTCCCTAATCTCAGAAAATTCAAAACTTTTTTCCTTTCAGCAAAGAAATATAGACAAAGTATAATCAAGCAAAATAAATCACACATTGATTCTCTGTGGAAAAAATATTTATCATTTTGTATCTTTAGTTCAGAACCTCTCTTCTGAGAAGTAGAATGCATAATTCATGAAAAGTCTTCTGTGAAATTATGATTGGTTATTGTTAATGTCATAGTTCTTAAATCTTAAGTGGTTGTTTTTCTTTATAGTGGATAAATTGGATAAATTATTTTCTTGGTTCTAACTTCACCCTGCTTCAGGCCATACAAATCTTTTCATCGTCTATTACAATAAGTATAGTAATATTCCATTATTTTTACATCAGTATTTGTTGAATCATTCTTCAATTAGTGAGCATTAATTAATTAATGAGTTTTTAGTTCTATTCAAATATTAAAAAAAAGCTGCTATAGTTCTGTGCTTATGAGTTTTTTTTTCTTTGATATTTTTGGGGCATATATTTAGCAGTATCAGTGGATAATGTATAAATAGTTTAGTGAATTTCCAAATTGTTTTCCAGAATGCTTTATTCAGATCATAGTTCTCTTCCTGAAATTTTACCTACAGCTGACATCTTTGATGATTTCATGAGAGTGAGGGGAAATCTCAGAGCTGCTTTAATTTGAATTTTCTTCTTAGTGGCGATTCCTGTATATTTTGACCCTTTGGATCATACCTCTGACCATTTCTTTATTGGAGGAATGGCTTTTCTCTTTTTCCCTATATATTTTGGAAACCAGACTGATATAATAGAAAAGTTTGTGTAAAGATTTTTTTCCTAGTTAACCATTTCTTTTCAAATTTTATTTATTTCTTTCATACAAAACCTTTTCAATTTTATGTAATCAAAATTATCTGTAATTCATTTCTTGTGATCTTCATAGTTGGTCAAGAACTCTACCCTTATTCCTAGTTCTCAAAGGGATCTCTTTCCTTGCCTCTTTAAGTTGCTCATTTAAAATGTGACCTCTCATATCTAGTTTATGTATCTATTTGCACATATGTGACATATGATATGAAATGTTAGTATAAACCTAATTATTTTCAGCCATCTTTCTAGTTTTTGTAACTATTGTAAAGGAATTTACTCCATTAGTTGGACTCTTAGGGTTTATCCAGGGCTATTAGTTGGTTCTGACTTCTGGCTAAGATGTTGTTCTGATCCAACTTTTCTACATTTTAACTAGTATCAATTAGTTTTTGATTATTACTTTATATTATAATCTAGGAGTTGGTACTATTACATCCTTTTCCTTTTCACTTTTTCTCCTTGATTACTTTGGGATACTTGATCTTTTGGTTTTATAGGTGAATTTTATTTATTTTTTTTCTGGTTCTTATATGATTTAATTGATTTGATACAGAATAAATTTATGTCACATTTTCATTTTTAGTATGTTGGTTTGGTTTAACAATATTTAATGATCACCTCTAATTATATGTAAAAATAAGAATCAATTTGGTTTCACTTTTGATTTTACTGAAAAATGTTTCTAGCATTTTTCCATTGTAGATACTATTAGATCTTGATTTTAAATAGATATTATTTACCATGTTAAGAAATAATCCATTATTTATTTTTAAATTTTTTAGATGTTGTTTTTAACATGAGGGGATTTTGTAAAAGGCTTTTTATTTACATGATTATATAATGTTATTTTCTTAATAATACAGCTTATTATATTTATTATTTTCCTAATATTGAACCAGTGCTGAATTCCATTGTTATAGAACTTTTTCCTAGTATATAACCTTTTAAACATATTATTGAAGATTATTTTTCAATATTTTGGTCAATATTTTTGTACTGATTTATTAAAGAGAGAGTTATTTATGATTTTTTATCTCTTATTTTCTTAGTTAAGATTTCAGGTTTATATTTTATTACATCAAGAGTTTTTAGGAACATCTTTTCTTATTTTGGTAAATAGTTTATATAATACTCAAATTATTTGTTTTTTGAATATTTGATAGAATTTACCTTCTAGTTTTAGTTATCTTTTTTTAACTTTTCAGTTTTGTTAACTTTTTTGTTCAGGATGTCTCATTTTATGTTGAATTCTTCATTTTAAAAACTGTTATTTCTAATTTAGTAATCAGCTCTTTCTCCCTTTTATTACTGAAAGTTTTTAGAGATTTAAATTTTCCCCCAACTACTGCTTTGACTTCATGTTTTATGTTTTCTCACTGTTGTAATTTTCATTGATGAAATTATTTTTATGATTTTTTTGACCTACATATTCTCTTAGACTATATTATTTAGATTCCACTTAAGTTTCAATGGAAAAGTTTCTTCAAGTGCAGTTTATTGATTATAATTTTTATTTCTACTTTTATTAATTTACTAATGAGGTTCTTATATGTAATTATTACATCATTAGTGTTTGTAAACATGTCATTCACAACTGAGAAATACACATAGTTCTCCAATTGGAGTGTGCTAAAAATTCATCATATCTGTTTTCTAAAATTCATTTTATTATCTTAACTTGTTTCCTATTTATATTTTTGTTAGAATTGTTTAGTTCTGAGAGAAATTTTTATTTAAACAAATATAGTTTTGCTATATTTCCCCCTGAAATTGAATTTTTTCACTTACATAATTAGATACTATGCTATTCAGTGCCTATGTCATCATATATGCATGTAATTTCATTTTTTGTGTTATCTTTAAGCATAAGGTAGTTTTCCTGCTTATCTTTTTGAATTATGCTTGTTTTTATTGTGTTCTTGGATGAGATGACTATTATTACTTGTTTTAAAAATTGCCAGAAAATATGATTGTTGAGATACCTCATTTTGACTCTCCATGAGTATATTTCACATGTAAATAATAACAACCTTGTAATCTATTTTCTTACAAGTCTCCTTTCCTCTTTAAAAAAAAAATTTTTTTTAAACGGCAAGACAATTGGAGTTAAGTGATTTGCCCAGAGTCATACAGCTAATAAGTGTTAAGTGTCTGAAGTCAGAGTTGAAGTCAGGTCCTCTGACTCCAGGGCCTGCCCTGCTTAACTGCCACTGTAGTCTACTTTCTAATGTGTTCTGCTACTCTTTCATTTTCTGGGTAAATTTAATCCACTAATGTTCACAATGATGAAAATTGTTAACTTTTGTATTTTCCTCCAAGTTATGTTATAATTATAATGTTTAGTTTGTTATTGAACTAGTTTGCTCCCATGTCATTACCCTCTCTACCTTGTTCTCATCCAAACTCTGATCACTTTTTGTCATACTTTCTTGCTAATACCCCATTTTTAAATTCATATTTTGAAATTGAATTATATTTTGCTTGTATCCCTTCCCTGTACCACTTTATTCTTCCTCTTAAACATCATTTCCTAGTTAAATTTAAGGTATTTTTACAACAAACTCTTTATGTATGTATATGCATGTGTTTTGAAACTTCCTTTGTTCCAGAAAAAAAAAGTGCATTTCACATGATGTCCCTTCCTCCAACCCATCTTCCATGTTTTATATTCTTTCTCTGATATACTTCAACTAGGAAAAAATAGTACTTGTCTATCCCTTTTCCCTGATACATTACTTTACCCATCTTTTTTTCTAAAACTATTCATCCATTTCATTGATGATCATTTTCTCAATTTCCAGTTCTTTGCCACCATAAAAAGAGGTACTGGAAATATTTTTGTATATACAGGTTTTTTTAGTTTGATTTTTTAAAAATATATATACAGAATTAGAAGCCTGGGTCAAAGGTTATACACAATTTTATAGCCCTTTGGTCCGAATTCCAAATTAACCTCCAGAATGGTTAGATTAGTTCACAACTTCATCAGCAGTGCATTAGTGTCCCAATTTTCCCTCATCCCTTCCAATGTTTGTCATTTTTCCTTTCTGTCATATTAGCAAATCTTATAGATATGCGTTGATACATTAAAATTCTTTTAATTTGCATTTTTCTATTCAATAATTATGTAGACTAATGGTTCTCAAACTTTTCTTCTCAGTATTTTTATACCATTAAAAATTCCTGAGAAGCTGTCTAAAGAGTTTTTATGTGGGTTATGTTTATAGATGTTTACCATATTAAAAATAAAAAGTTAATTTTGAATATGTAGATTCTCTGAAAGAGTTTCAAAAATCCCCCCTTGTAAAGGGCAGGAGCTCTGTATGATTGATTTAATCCTACAACAAGGTGTTAACTCAGTGGACTTGATAAGACAATGGTTATCTACTTTAGCATGTGCTTAGTACTTGGTATAATTCTACAAGTTGACACGTAGTCTTCTACAAGATTGACACGTAGGATGATGTAGTTATAGTAGAGTATATAAGAGCCAACAAGGACTGGGATTCCATCTTCATCAGACTTCATCAGTGGTGGCTCTCCTGCCTCCTGCACTGAAACCAAGATCCATTCCTGAGGGCCTCCAGAAAGCTAGCTGGACCCCAGGTGAAGGAGACAGACTCTGGAGGAGATAATAAGGATTTTGGACTTTATTCCTGACTATTCTTGTGGTGATTATTCTGCTAAAACCAAGGCTAATCTCAAGACCTCCAGAAAGCTAAACCCGGACATTACACCCCCTCCCCAGGATTCCCTAGAACACACTTTGAGAACCACTGATTTGAACTATATTTTCATATTATTATACCTAGCTTTGATTTCTTCCTCTGAAAACTGTTCATATTCATTGACCATTTATCTATTATAAAATAACTTGTGTTCTTAGTAATTTGATTCAATTCTCTATCTCTTTGAAAACTGAAACCTGTGTCAGTGAAACTTACTGTGACCCCCCTTCCCAGTTTTCTGCTTTTCTTTTATTTTAGGAATATTGATTTTGTTTATGCAACATTTAAAAAATGTAATAAAAATTATTCATTTTATATCCTGTAATATTCTCTATCTCAGGTTTGGTTATAAATTCTTCTTTTGTCCATAGATTTTGCAGGAAAACTATTCCATGTTCACCTAATTTGCTTATAGTATTATACTTTATGTCTAAACTGTGTACCTGTTTTGACTTTATCTTTGTATGTGATATGAAATGTTAGTTGATATTTAGTTTCTGCCAAACATCTTTCCAGTTTTTCCAGAAGTTTTTGTCAAATAGTAAGTTCTTGTTCCAAAAGTTTGAAGCTTTATGTTTATCAGACACTAGAGTACTATGGTCATTATTTATTGTGTATTGTGTACTCAGTCTATTCTATTAATATGCCACTCTTTCTGTTAGCCAGTTTCTGTTTCTTTTGATGATAAATACTTTATAGTACAGTTTGATAGCTGGTATAATGTTGTGAGGTTTACCTAATACATGGTAAGTTTGTGTGAAGGTGCCATGAACTCCAGAGAAACAGGCATTCTATTTTCTGTTTTCATTTCATGTCCTGCAGAGGTCCCTCCTATTTAGCTTTTCTAAAATTGTATTCATCCCCTTAATTTATTTTTTATTTTATAGTTAGATTTACGTAGAGCTATAATAAACTGACATTCTTCACAATTAATTTTATTATTCATCTTCTATAATGCATTTAGTTTTTCATTTCAGAATCTGGCTCTTTTGCCTTTTGTCGTATTACTGATACTAAGTCATTGTCAGGAGGGTACTTTTTTTTTTTTTAAAGCAAAACCCCTGATTATGCTTGATTATTTAGTTTCTCTGATTGTTTTTTTAATTACATTTATTTTTGCTTTGGTCATGATTGCATTCAGTACTATTTATTGAATAAATGATGAATGGGTGTGATTTTTGTAAATATTTTTTGATTCTAGTTTCTAATCTATTCTGCTATCCTCTTTCATTTTTACATAAATTAATAACATTCACATTCACAGTTATGATATTTACTTCAGTACATCTTTTTCTCTTCTGTTTGTATTTTTTATTTTTAGTCCATCCTTTGCTCTAAAATTTGTTTTCTTTTGACCATTGGTGTAAACTACTTTCCTTCTTATCCTGCTCTTCTCACCCCCTTCTAGACTTTTCTCTTTATTTCCCTGTTATGTAAGGTGAATTTCTGAATCCCGCTTTGTGTGTGTGTGTGTGTGTGTGTGTGTGTGTCCGTCTGTCTGTCCTAAAGTCCATCTGCAGGATGAGAATGAAATTCAACTGTTATCTTCTTCCTCCCAATCCAGTATATAAACTTTTCTTTGTGTGCCTTATTTATGTGAAATAACTTTCCCCATTCTTGCACTTTAGCTCCTTCTCCCAATGCATCTCTTTTTTCCCCATTCTTCTTTTGAGATTATTCCAATATAATAGACTCAAACTCATTTCCTTTAAGTAAGCTCTTAGAGGTTACATATATCATCTTTGTCAACAGGAAAGTAAACAGTTTATGGCATTATTTCTCTTGATTTTTGTATGTAAATGTTACATCTTCTATTTAGTTCTGGTCATTGTTTAATCAAGTATAATGTAAAGTTTTCTATTTCATTTACCATTCATTTTGTTCTTGTATAATTATATCCAGTTTTGTTAGGTTGTGATTCTAGCTCCTTTGTCTCCTGGAGTATCACATTCCAATATCTCCGTTCTTCTCTTGTGATAGTTACTAAACTTTGTGTGATCCTGTCTGAAGTTCAGTTTAAGTACTGAAGTACATGAATTCTTTCTGACTGCTTGCAAGATTTTCTTCTCTACCTGGGAGCTCTGGAATTTGGCTATAACATCCTTGGGAGTTTAAATTCTGGAATCTGTTTCAAGTCACAAGGTGACTGGTAGATTCTTTCAAATTCTGTTTTGCCCTCTGCTTCTTTAAAATATGATACCTATACTCATTTTTTCTTAGCTTTTAGGTTGCCAAATGATTTTAAAATTATCCATATTATTCTATTTTTTTAAGTCATTTATTTTTCCTATTATGAAATATTTCACATTTTCTAACATTCCATTCTTTTGACTTTGCTTTATTGTTTCTTGATGTTTCATAGAGTCATTATCTTCCACTTGTCCAATTCTAATTTTTAAGGAATTATTTTTTTAGTGAGGTTTTCTCTCTCTTTTGATTTCATTAACTCTTGCTTTTTAAGGAGTTATTTTCTTCAGTTTTTTTGTTTCTTTTACTATTTGGTCAATTCTGGTTTTAAAGAAATTTTTTGTATAGTATTTTTTTTTTTCTTCTTACAAACCTGTTAATTGTCTTTCATAATTTATTTGCACCACTTTGGGGGGTAGAGCCAATATGGCGGAGATGACACACATTTCTCTTTGACTTCTCTCCAACCCTCACACTAATTATGAAATCCATCCTCTGAATTAGATCTGGACTGGCAGAACCCACAAATATTGGGAGTGCAACAAATTATCAGCAGAAGATAATTTTGAAGATTGCCAGAAAAGGTCTGTTTCAATTGGAAACAGGAGGGAGGCAGCCAGTGCAAATAACTGAACAGAAACACCAGCACAGAGTCCTGGGGTGGTGCTGACTCTGTCCGTGTTGCAGACTGGGTGTGGCAGAGAATTTACAGGGAGGAATCTACAGCAGTGTTGGCCACTCTGTCCTGGTTGCAAGCCAGTAGATCAGCAGAGAAGTCATAATACATCTAACACAATACCAGAATCTCACAGAACCTTGCCATACCTATCCAGCATCAGAAGTGAATCAGCAATGACCCAGTGCAGCCCTGGCTGCTTGGAAAACCTCCTCTGCTCTAAAGGCAGACTTTAACTTAAAAAAAAATGAGTAAAAAATAAAGAGGACTCTGATGATAGACAGCTTCTGTGGTGAAAGAGAAGAGCAGATTTCAAGCCCTGAGGAGACTAAAGGCAGACTGTCTCCAGATGAATCCCCAAAAGGCAATATAACCTGGTCCCTATTGCACAAGGTTCTCCTAGAAGAAATTCAAAAGGATCTTAAAAGAGAGCTAGAAGAGAAATGGGGAAAGGAAATGAAAAATTTGCAAGAAGGTTTGGAAAAGGCAACAGAGAAACTATCTGAGGAAAATTCGCTACAAAATAGACTTAGTGAAATGGAAAAAGCATATATATATAATTCATTAAAGGATAGATTTGATAAAATGGAAAAAGAAAGCAACTCCCAGAAAAACAGAAATTGTGAAACAGAAAAGGAAAATAATTCCTTAAAAAACAAAATTTATGAAATAGAAAAAGAAAATAACTCCTTTAAAAACAGAATTTGTGGAATGGAAAAAAATTCAATAAAACAACTCATTTAAATATTCAATTGAACAAATAAAAAAAGAAGTAAAAAAAGTAAATGAAGAAAATAATTCATTAAAATTCAGAATTGAACAAATGGAAATGAATGACTCCATGAGACAAATATATCTAATCAATCAAGCAAAAATAAAAAAATGAAAATGTAGAAAAAATATAAAATACTTAATTGGGAAAACTGACCTGGAAAATAATTCTAGGAGAGACAATCTAAGTATTATTGGACTCCCTGAAATACATGATGAAAAAAAGAGTCTAGACACTTTCTTTCAGGAAATCATCAAAGAGAATTGCCTGGATATCATAAAAACAGAAGGTTTTCACTGAAAGCCTCCTGAAAGAGGTCCCAAAATTAAAACCCCAAGGAATATTGTGGCTAAATTTGAGAACTATGGGACTAAGGAAAACATATTACAAAGCATCCAGAAAGAAACAATTCAAATACAATAAGGATTACTCAGGACCTAACAGCTTCCACTTTAAAGGATGGAAGAAGGGCCTGGAATCTGATATACCAAAAGGCGAAGGAACTTGGAATGCAACCAAGAATAAATTGCTCTGCTAAATTGAGCATTTTCTTTCAGGGAAGAAGATGGACATTCAACAGGGGAATTCTGTTTATTTTTGATGAAAAGACCAGAGCTAAACAAAAAATTGAACAAATACCTGCAAAATGCATGAATACCTGCAAAAATATGGATTGCCCAGATTAACAGAAAAGGAAATAAATTACTTAAATAGTCTCATTTTGCAAAAAGAAATAGAACAATCTATTAATCAACTCACTAAGGAAAAAATCCCCGGGATCAGATGGATTTACATCTTAATTCTGCCAAACATCTAAGGAACAATTAACTCCAATATTATATAAACTATTTGAAAAAATAGGGAATGAAGGACTCCTACCAAATTCCTTTTATGACACAGACATGGTACTGATACCTAAACCAGATAGGATGAAACAGAGAAATAAAATTATAGACCAATCTCCCTAATGAATATTGATGCAAAAATCTTAAATAAAATATTAGCAAAGAGATACAGATAATCATCCCCAGGATAATACACCATGACCAAGTAGGATTTATAACAGGAATGCAAGGCTGGTTCAATATTAGGAAAACTATTAGATAATTCAGTATATCAATAATCAAATTAACAAAAACCATGGGAACAGAGTGTGGTACACAACATAGCATTCTCACTCTGTTGTTATTTGCTTGCATTTTGTTTTCTTTTTCTTTCTTCTTGATCTGATTTTTCTTGTGCAAGAAGATAAGTATATAAATATTTATACATATATTGGATCTAACCTGTATTTAACATCTATTGGACTGCCTTCCAGTTAGGGGAGGGGTTGGTGGCAAGGAGGGGAAAATTTGGAACAAAAGGTCATAACCAATGTTGGAAAAATTACGCATGCAGTTGCTTTGTAAATAATATGCTTTAATAAAAAATATTTGCATCACTCATTTATTTTTCCATTTGTCCTTCACCATTCTTATTTGACTAATCTCCCTCTCTTTATTCTTTTTTTTTCCTATGCTTATTTTTTTATTATAGCTTTTTATTTACAAGATATATGCATGGGTAATTTTTCAGCATTGACAATTGCCAAACCTTTTGTTCCAAATTTTCCCCTCCTTGACGCCAACTCCTCCCCTAACTGGCAGGCAGTCCAGTATATGTTAAATATGTTGAAATACACGTTAGATGCAATATATGTATACATGTCCAAACAGTGCAAAAAGAATCGGACTTTGATATAGGGTACAATTAGCCTGTGAAGGAAATCAGAAATGCAGGTGGACAAAAATAGCGGGATTGGGAATTGTATGTAGTGGTTCATAGTCATCTCCCAGAGTTCTTTCGCTGGTTGTAGCTGGTTCAATTCATTACTGCTCCATTGGAATTGATTTGGTTCATCTCATTGCTGGAGATGGCCACATCCATCAGAATTGATCATCGTATTGTATTGTTGTTGAAGTATATAATGATTTCCTGGTCTTGCTCATTTCATTCAGCATCAGTTCATGTAAGTCTCTCCAGGCCTTTCTGAAATCCTCTTGCTGGTCATTTCTTACATAACAATAATATTCCATAATATTCATATTCATATACCGCAATTTACCCAGCCATTCTCCAATTGATGGGCATCCACTTAGTTTCCCGTTTCTGGCCACTACAAAGAGGTCTGCCACAAACATTCTTGCACATATAGGTCCCTTTCCCTTCATTTATTGTTTTCTTTTAAAATTATTTTACTTTAGTTCTTCTAGGAATTGTTGTTCATCTCTTGTTCAATATCCCTTTTTCTTTAAGTCTTGGCTTCTTTCTGATATTTTCAAGTTTTAGGTAGTAGAGATATTAATAGGATATTGTAAACTTGGGGGAAGCATCGAAGGAGGACAGAGAAACAACATTGTGCCTTTCTCAGGATTTTGGTTAGCATTGTAGTCAGAAAACATTGTGTTCTGAATTCTTGGAGAAATCTTTGTGGTGTACAAAAGAACTGTGGGCATATTGGCTGAACTGGAATGAGACAAAAATGAAAATGAATAGACAGGGTTTGTAGAGAAGAATGGGAAATTGTTCGTTGTCTCACATAGCTGACCATGTTCTCTTGTGACAAATGTTGGCCATCTTGACTGCCTTTCATGAGAAAAGCAAGCAGATCCAGGAAGAACTGATCATTGCCACATGTCTTCCTTTTCTCACACTTCCCTTCTCTGTTTGTCATATGGAAATGTAGCATATGTAGGATAAACCGTGGCTTGCTTAACAGTAACGTCACTTCTGATATAGTGATCAATGGAGACATTTTACTGCTTGGTTTCTTTCCTTACCCTTGCTCTCAGCTACCAGCATTTGCTTTGGCAAATCATTTCAGTTTCTGGGTCCTTTAACCCAAGAAATGGAGATAGAAAATTGACCACTTCCTGGGATAGAAATAGGATGAAGTGGGAGAATCATGGGGGCCAAAGAGGGAACACTAGGTTTGGAAATAGAAGTAGAACTCGAGGTTTTTTTTCCTTGGGCTTTAGCTTGCTGTGACCATAGAAAAGTCATTAACCCACTTTGGGGAACACTTCCATTTCCCTTTGTAACATTGGAATTAGGATCCCTTCACTTTGCCCACTTCAAAAAAATAATATTTTTAAAAAGAGTATTATTTGGCCAAAAGGTCTTCAGAGTATGAACATTAAGATCATAGCTGTTTTGTGAGGATTAAAAAAAAGTAATTGGATTGATTATTTTAAGATTTAATAAATTAAATTTCTCACACTTTTTGTTTATGGAGTAAATTAACATCTTGGTGTAGTGATAACAGCACTAGATCAAAATAAGAGGTGTCAAGCTTGAACCCTCTTTGGGGGAATCATTTGATTTCAATGGAACTTAGTTTTTTCTCTTGTGAAATCTCTTGTGAAAGAGATTGGACTAGATACTCTGTCTTTTTTACTTTTATGTTCTTTGAACCTAAGAGGTAGTGAACATGATTATTTTTCCTTCTTATTCAATAAACATGCACAGTACTTATCATCCACTTTCATTTTCTGTGCTATATTATTTTTGTCTGGAATTCCCTCTTGCTCTCAATCTTGCCTGTTGAATTTTTGTCTTTTGTTTATAGTCCAACTCATGCTCTCTTTTCCATGATTCCATTTTGGATTTCCTTATCTGGAAGTGTTATTTCTATCTCCTCTGTACTTATATGAAATTTATTTTGCACCCACTTATTTATTATAAATTATCATGACTATGAGATACAACATGGTATAATGGATAGAGATCTTCCATCAGTCAGGAAGATCTAACTTCAAGTCCCTCCTCTGATACATAATGGCTACAATCCCAAGCAAGCTGTTTAATTTCTTAATGCCTCAAGTAACTCTCTAAGGCTGTAAATTACAGATGAGGTCCTGTTCTGCATCCGTGGGAGCAATTTCCTTTACTAATAAAATCACAAGTTGAGTCAAACATACTGAAAAGAACAAAAATAAAATCCAATGATTATCTTCTCTATTAGATGATAATCTCCTTGAGCACTGGTTCCCAATTTGTCTTAGTAACTTTTATTACAGATTTTTGAGGATAGTCCAGAAATAAGTGGAAGAAAATCTATTTCTAATAGAGATTCTCTCCACTCTCCCATCCCTAAACTTTAACTTACTAGCTCAACCTGCATCCCATATTTTACAAGGACAATCCTGGGAGCAAGATAAGAAAATACAATTTTATTTAAAAAATTTTTTAAAGATGAATTTTGTGTTTTCTTCCATAAAATGATTAATATGGAAATGTTTTGCATATTTACCCATATATAACCTATATCAGATTCTTTCATGTGTCAGGGAGGGAGAGGAAAGGCATAGAAGAATGGAGTTCAAAGCTAAAAAAAAAGTTTATTTTTACATTTGGTAGGGCAAAAATAAAATAGGATTTAAAAAAATCAAATGAGAACCTTTATTTTAACATAGTTTGGTTCAGAAAATACATCTGTTCTATTTGTACTTCTTAGACAATGCCTTGAACATAGGATAATTATTTGTAAAATGAATGAAGTCATTCCAAATTCAGAAATCTTCCATGGTACCTCTATTTTTTTAAATAAGTCATAATCATTTTTACTTTGTAATAATAAGAAAGTCTGTAGTGCTATTATTCATTATTCTTAATTCTGTTATAGATACAGATAGCAGTGATGGTAGAAGTGACAGTGATATTTTAGAAAGGAAAATGAGAAATGGAAGTAGTTCTCTTTTATAGTCATGAGCTTTAATAGAAGCTTCTCCGTAGTCCGGCTTTGTGATTGCCTGTAGACTATCTTGAAATTAGGAAGGAAAGCCCAGGAATGCTATTCTGAAATCTCTACTCATCCATCCTAAAAATATTTGGCAATGTAATAACTGATGATTTAATTGTTTTAAGGTGAATAAAGTCAGGATTCCAATATTTTTTATTTCACTTCTGGATTTGGTGTCCAGAAGGAAGACTAATGAGAATTAAATAGGAAGAGGAAAAAGAGAGGAGGAAAAAGATAGGGATTATTGAGACAATATAATTCAATATGAAGGGAGAAGTTTCTCCTTGAGTTGCTACCTTCAGTTATTTACTTGTGCAGTCTGAAATACATGGTTTTGCATTCTCTGTTTTTGGTGGGAGAGCTGTTTAGATAGAGGATGACCATCTGAGAGTTAGTTAATCTCTGCTTTAGTTCCTATCTTCTGGTTCCTCCAGAAGCCAAGAACTGATTGGGATATGGGTATTTGACAGATACAATTGAATAGAGGAATGATTGAAGGAAGGAATTACGGAATATGCAAGAAAATGAAAAAACTGAATGAACTTTTGGGGAAATGCCGAGGTCTCATCTCCTTTCTTTCCTGATTTTGTGTCCTACCTTCACTCCACAACTGGTCTCCCATTTCCCACAATTTGTTCTAACAACATATGTGCTGTCACATAGGTAGGATTGAATTAGAACTGGTAGGAAACTTAATGGTTATCTAGCCTAATGGCTTTATTTTATAGTTGAGAAAAGAGAGTTAAAAAGTGGCCTTGCTCAAGATATTGTGATTCATGACTGTGGAGGCTTTTGGAGAATTGACCTGGTCCCTTTCACTTAGACATGGTCCTTAATAGTTATCTATTTACAAATGATAAAGATGGGATTTAAATTTAGGTCTTCTTCAGGAAGATACATGTTATAGGGACTTGACATAGGTTTTTTGGCTGGCTAGTTTATATTACCAAGTAATGTTGACAGAATTAAATAAATTGTTTCCCTTCTGCATTTCTCTTGAATTTAGACATGAAATGCCTCTATCTTCCCTAATCAGTTTACGTGGTTGTGCCATGGAAGTTAGAAACTTTATTTTTATTGTTTAAAATTGCAGCATTAAAAAAAGTCTCTTCCCATTTTTAAGCCTGCCAATACAATAAACTAATATTCCTTTTGGAACCAGAGACCTTTTTTCCTCTTTGGCTCTTGTTTCTGAATAATATGCAATTTAGACATTTGAGTAGGAGGAGGTGTAAGTAGCCAAAAGCTTTTCAATAGTCTAGTTACAATACATAATAGTGTGTTTTCGAAATAAACCATTGAAAGAATAGTTGGAAAATTCTGGATAAAATCTCATTCCATGTCCCTCAAAGTCCTGTGAGGATGGGTGGAAGCAAAGCATAATCCTTCAGTAGTGGTTGGAGATTCTTTACATGAGTTTTTGGGGTTAGAGATTTTCCTCATTTAGTAAGAAAGGTTCAAAGGACTCTCAGATTTTGTTGCATTTATTGGGCCTAATATTTATCTGCTACCTATGGAGGTTAAGTTCTGCCAGACTCATCACCAAATTGGCTACAGGATGAACAATTTTTTGGCCACAACTCTGAAAGAATTCAGTACTAATTATGAAGGGTCTATGATTTGGTTGATGAATTCAATCACAACTCCCTGAAGTAGTAATATATATTCCCCCTTCCAGTGATAATTCTATTCTGCTTATCTAATTCTAGCCTGGCACATAGTAGAGGCTTAATCAATGCTTATTCTTTTCTCTTGTTTTTTTCCTCTTCAAACTTTAAGGTCCTACTCAAGTTCTGTGTTTTCCATGAAACCTTTGACTTTATGTGCTCACATTGATTTCTATCTTTTCTTGCATCTTATCACATTCATTATTAGTTTCACATGCAAGTGCTTATTTATTAATTCTGTCTCACTAGCCAGATTATAAAACTTTTAGAGGGTAAGGTTTATATTTTACACTTTGTTTTGACTTCTCTCGCAAAGCCTAGCATTGTTGGTTTTCAGTTAAGACTGAAATTGATGCCTTTCTTCCAGAAAGACCTGTGGTGATATTTACAGCCTTCTGAGAAAGAAATTCAGAATGTTTTTTCTCAGAACATCCTAGAGATTTACACCTTTTATTATTAACTAGAATATCAGGTAAATGTTTATATATGTTTTACCCAGAGAATTCATTTAAAGCTCTCTTTTTTAAAGTGCCATACCACTTTGTTTAGTGGTATAGGAGAAATGGAATTATGGAACCTGACAAAATTATTGTCATTTCCTTTGATCCATATATACTTATTTCTCAGATAAAAATTTCCAGTGTCCTCTCACATTGTTTTTTTGCAGTACCATTCTAATTTTTACTAGTAATATCATGTTCTTAAAATATTGATGTTGACATTAGATTGCTCTTTTATGAGACTTTTTGGTATTTGGTGTTTGATTTTAAAAAATATTAATAGTTCATTGTTCAGTGAATATTTTTCAGTTAAATATTATAATGTAGTCTATGCTACTTGATATTTTTTATTTTGTGAAACTTACTTTTATATAGAATTTAGAGGAGCTATGCCATATGACTTTAAAAATTGAAATATGGAAGTACCTATTGGGAATTTTTATAAATTGGGAATATTTATAAATGTGAATATTAGTAGTTCTGGTAGATTACTGACACTGATTTTTTTGTTAAAATATTTATTAAAAAATACAATTGTTTTGCATGTCTGGTTGCACATATAACTATTAACACATATGCGTGACTTTTGACTTGAATAAATTTGCTATAATGTTTTTTAAAGCCAGCTTGCATTATAGAAAGCAAATGCCTCTGTCAGTTCTTACACAAAATAGTTTTCTAAAATCTGTTTAATTTTTAAAAAAAAAGATACACATTGCCATTATAGCGTGTGTGTGTATGTATGCATGCATGTGTGTGCATGTGCACAGAACTTAATCAATTTATTTTAAAAATCCCTGATTATTCAGGGTAGCCCCTCACAAGAGTTGGAAATACACTGATTATCAATGATACTTTTTTCTTTTAAAAGCAGAGTGCTTTAAAGCCTTCAAAGTACAACCACAAACCTTTTCTTAATTGATCTTATCCTTGTGCTAAAATTTCTTTGCTATGTCTAGACGTAAAAATTTTGAATTCTAGTTGCCCAATGGCCTGATCAACCTTGAAGATCATCCCTTTATTATTTCCCACAGTGCATCAGTGCTTCTCAGCCAGAAGATATGGCAGTTTCTCTCTTGTGGCATCCTCAGTACTAAGATTTTTTGCACTTTCCAACTTTTTTCATGTTCTGGCAGAGTTTATTATTTCAAGCTTAAGTTTGGTGAAAATACTGAAAATTATTATCTTTTGACATGAATGAACCAATTTTCTCTCTTAAATTTTATAGTAAAGTATTTTGGTAAATAGTGCCAACTTCTTAGCACTTTATCTCTCATCCTTAATCCTTATTCATCTTATTAATGGCTTTTGTCTCATATTGACACTCTGTTTATATTTAAATTAAATGGGAGCCCCCAGAAAAGGAAGTTGCAAGGAAACACAGAGGAGAATGATAGAAATGATTAGTTTTAGAATTATTCTACTGCTCCCTTGTCCAGAGATTGGTGATACCTTGCCAAATTTGAAATCTAGGTTACCTCCACTTTCTCCATTCCTATTCACATACTACTGAACTCTGCTGGAGAATTTCATACAATCGTTTCCCCCCAGCTTATTTATTTATTTATTTATTTTTTACTACTATATTATTATCTGATGTTTACTGGATCCTCACTTCTACATGACCATTGTTTTGTTTTTTTTAAAAGCTTTTTTATTTTCAAAACATATGTATAGATAATTTTTCAATATTAACCTTTGCAAAATTTTGTTTTCCAAAATTTCTCCCCTTTACCCTACACCTTCCCGTGGATGGCAAATAATCCATTATGTGGAAAATATGTTAAAATGTGTTAAATCCAATATATGTATACATATTTGTTCAATTATTGTGCTGCACCATTCTTTTATTATTTTCTGGTTGTCTTTCTAATATACTCTTTATAGTGGCTTTTCCAATGCTTTTCTCCTCAAACCTCCTACATTACCTTTATTTCCTTACTTGTCCCTTTTTGAAGTAGGGAAGTGGCATCTCCAGCAGAGTATTGGATCTGTAATAAGAAAAACCTAGTTCAAATCCATCCTTAGGCACTTATTATGTCTGATCCTGAGGTCATGTCTCACCTTCCTCATATGTAAAATGTGAGTAAAAAATAGCACATACTTTGTAGGGTTGTTGTGAGAATCTAATGAGATGATATTTGTAAGACTTTAGTACAGTGCCTGGCACATAGCACATGCTATATAAATGCTTATTATCTATCCACCAACTGAAGAAAATAGAAGTCAGAAAGGGTGAGTTCCCTTTTTTATTTCTTAGACCCCTTTGATCACATCCTATTGTATGTTACTTTGTTTCAGTTTCTTTCTGTTTTCTTTGCTTCAATTTCTGATGAAGAGAGGTGACCCTTTTCCTTGACAAGGACAACATCTAATTGACTCCTTTTGATGTCATCTCTTTGGGAACTTGAGTCCATGATCATTTCTTCTCTTTCTCATTTTCATCTTCTTAATTTTTGTACATCTCTGCTAACATGCTCCATCCATAAAAAACCTTTCACCTTGCCTTGCCCATCTGCTTTCACATTATTGCCCTATTGGTTTTTTCCTCTTTGTAGTCAAACTCCTTCCAGTATTTGCCCCCATTTTCTCACTTCCTGCTCACTTCTCAGTTTGATATATTTGGTTTCTGATCTGATCACTCAGCAGAAATGTCTGTCTCTCAGGTTATTTCTTAACTGCTACATCTAGTGGCCTTTTCTCAGTTGATGTTCCCCTCGTTCACTCTGAAGCTTTGACTCTGTCCTTCTAGATGTGTTGAGTTGGCAGTCTCCTCCTGGATGTCATCTTTTTCCTTGACCTTTTTCTTTCTAATAGTTATAGACTCCTTTTTTGGGTTATTTTCTCTTATTTTTCAATTATAATTATTTATCTGGTAGTTATAGACTTCTTTTTTGATTTATTTTATCTTGCTTTGTGGCCATTAACTATATCCTTCAGAGCCCTGTACAGGGCTCCCTTTACACTACTTTCTTTGATGATCTATCTCATCACCTCCCTTCAGTTTAATTATCTTCTCTGTGAAGATAACTCCTTTTAGGGAAAAAAAAAGTTTTGAACTGGTCTTATGTCATTTCTTTGTTATAGGGAACTCCAGGAAGAAAACTCCCTCTACCAGTGTAGATTTGTGCAAATTATACATACAGAGAATTGCATGTGTTTTAAGAGATTAATTGGTTATTTGGCATCACAGAGTCAATGTGTATCAGATGTGAGACTTGAACTCAGGTTTTCTTAACTCAGAATGCACCTCTCCACAAAAAATTCTGCCTCATAAATATTTATGTGGATGTGTGTATGTGTAAACAAATGTATATGTATGCATGTATGAATCCATATATAATACATACCTTAATCTCTTTTGAATTTTAAGCCTGCATTTCCTAGGTATTTTTATGTACTTCTAGCTTGACATCCCATAGAAATCTTAAAATCTGCATGTCCAAAAGGGAATTAATTTTATTGTCCTCCAAACCATCTAAATTCCTCCAAATTTCACAATTTATATTTTGAATATAACCATCTTTCCAGTCACCTAGGTTTATCATCATAGGCTACAGAATAGTGGCACCTCTTCAAGACTTACCATTCCAACCATTTCTTGCATTGACTGGGTTCTCGACACTTGCTTCTCTCAGAATTCTAGCTATATCCTTGAGATGATGTACTTTCCAACTTATTTGCTTACAAGTCCCCATCCAGTGTACTTCCCAATATTGCTCAGCCAATTGACTTCATTCAGCTTTTACAAGAGAATATTTACTAAGAAAATATAATGAGGACAGAAATGATAAAACATCTCTTAAATTGGGAGCATTTGCTTTTCTCTGCACGTGCACATGATCCCTCTGGAGAGTGGGTTCTGATTTTAAGTGCCAATAGTTGGGGAGAGGAAAGGAGTATAGGAGAAATATCTTTTAAATTATATTACAAAGCAGAAATTCTGTCACAAAAAGCCTTTTAATTTCTAGCACCTGCAATACTGTATGAATGGACCCAAAAAGTAAGATCGGTTTCCCCAGTTGAGCTGACATTTCATCTTGATCCCAAATAACAAAATTCTCTGCCTTTTATGTATCTACTCACCTAAGCTAATCTGTTTGCCTTTCCTGATGACTAATTTTTCCTGTTTGTTTTGATAAATATGTTTGCTTTTATTTCATCATTGTCTTTTATGACAAGCATATGATGGAAAGAGAAGCTAAGTTGGCTAAGATTATTCCTTTCCAGTTCTGGATCAAAAATACTTTCTTTTACCATACCCTCTCATACCAACCAGAAAATTCCTTGTCATCACACAGTACCACTTCCTCAGTTACTCATAACCAGAAAAAAGGTCCTCAACATGGCTCTCATTGAGACCAGGTAGGGATTATTGCAGATGCTTACTATCTAGCTTACCATTGGATCTTCATAGATACTGAGGTAGAAGGAAGCCAGAATCAAACAGTCCAGATTTACAGATAAGAAAACGGAACACTCCAGATGATATATCAAAGATTGCACAGATTAATAATCATCAATAGGAAATTTTAAATTCTTCTCATTACAGGTAGTGGGGAGGGGATTTAATCAAAGGGAATCAGAAGGAGTTTTTGAATCCCAAACCATTGACTTTCAGGGCTATTTCTTTTTTATACTTTGCCAAGATTTTTCAATCATAACTTCACAACATAATTTATATCTCTCTTTTTTTATCTACATAGAAATTCTATCTCCTAGTTCAGGTTCTCTTCACCTATTAATTGGCATCCCAGGTTCCAATATTTTTTTCTTAATTCTCCCACTTTTCTCCATCCATCCATTTGCTAAATTGATATTCCTAAAACAGTTTTTACCCTTTCACTTCACTACTCTGAAGTCTTAATGACTATAGGATAAAATACAAACTACTCAACCTGCCATTGAAAGCTCTTAATAGTTTGACTCCCTTTCTTTCTTTACATTTTTACTTCACTCCATGAGCTTTCTATTTAGGCCAGTCCGACGTGCTAGCTCTTTCTTTCCTTTTGCATAGGTGGACCCTTATCTGTCAGTGCATCCTTTTATCTCTACCTCTTAGAATTCTCAATTGTCTTCAAAGCCCATTTGGTGTTATGTTCCCACAAGTTAAGAGTGATTTTTCATCCTAGAAATTATTTTATACTAACTTAGATTTAAGCATGTCAGCTGGCTCAAAATTTGAACCTGTCACATTTTTTCCTTTTGCATCTCCAATGTTTAATAAAATTGTTTTGAATTTAATTGAATTGGGTTAAGTTTGAAACTTTTAAATTACTGTTGTGCTTTTCATGATTCTGTTAATAACCTGAAGTACATGAGAGACTGCATGTGGAGTCAGGAAGACCTGAATTAAAATTTCTGCCTCTGACACTTTCTAAACAGAGTCACTTAATCTATCCAAATGTGTTTTCTCATCTGTAAAGTGCATATTATAATAGTACCATTTCATGGTGTTGATGGAAGGATCAAATGAGACAATAAATGCAAATAAAAGCTTTCCAAACTAAAGTGATACATAAATGCTAATTTTTATTGCTATTATTCTATTTAGTAAGACACAGCAAAACTGCAATTCTATCTGTATTCAATGATCATTTTACATAAGTTTAAATAATAAGTAGAATTTGGATTTTAGTATATAAAATAAAGTTGTTTCAGTGTTAAGAGAACACTAGTTCATCTGCTGATTTCTGCTCAATTGGAAATATGAAAAATCTTCAGTTATCCAGTTATCTCCAGAAAGATATGTATATGATGCAGTTATGAAGGGTAACAATGAGTGAAGATTGCTTAAATTCCCTCTTTTACCTTTGAGAAATGAATTTTTTGTGATTATTCCAGTCTTGAAGGCTGTCTGTAGGGAGAATTGTAACCACTAGATGGAGTATTTTCATTAGAAAAGTGGAATGGCGAGGTCTGTAGATCATAGAAAGGACCCCAGACATCAAACCAATATGTTCTCTATTTGAATAAAACTTAGTTAAGCTGTGCTTTTGAGTGTCAGTGTTAAGACCAAGTCATAATTATGTGACTGGAGGGAAGAGGAACACTAAGATTGAAGGAAAGAGGGGAAAAAAAAGTGGTACATATTACAGGGTAGGGAGTGGTAGGTGATAATGCTAATCATTAATCATAATGCATCAAGATTGTATGGCCTCTGCGGTACAAATTGCTTCCCATTGACATAAGGAGTAAAAGGAATAGAAATGTTGAATAATTCTGGCCTTTAGTTCTCTCGTTTGTAGGTTTATTTAATTAATAATTTTATGACCCACATTTCATCATCCTACCAAAGAAAAAAGTGAACTCTCATAAATATATATATATATTTTCCACCATTTTCTTTTGTTTCATTAAAAATTTCCTAGTCACATAAAAAAAATTTTTTTAACGTTAAAAATTTTTTGAGTTCTGAATTTTCTCGCTTTTCCACCCTTTCTTTATCCATTGAGAAGGAAAAACAATTACAATGCCCTTTATCCATATGAAGTCATGTAAAACATTTCCATATTAGTCATATCATAAAAGAAAACACAAACAAAATAAAAAAAGAAAAATGAAGGTTAAAAAAAGTATGCTTCATTATCCATTCAGAGCTCATCAATTCTCTCTCAGAAGGTGAATAATATTTTTTTCATCATGAGTCCCTTGGAAATGATTTGAATCATTGTCTATATCAGAGTATCTTAGTCTTCATGAATATATTTTTTGAAAGGTTTGAATGGGGAACTTTATAAATTGGGCAACTTTAGAGATGCTGTAGATATGATGTATTCTATCAAATAGAATCTTGATTCTTAGGCTTCTGTCTGAATCAATTTACTAGTGGACTTAACCAAAAAAATCTCTTTATAATGCTTTCTTCTGTAAGAGAATATAGTTTAGACCCTAAAGCTGTAAAGTGAATTGCATATTCAGGTCTAGTAAAATCAGAAACCATTTATTAATCTGTTTCCTGCCAATCACTTTGTACAGGGCTAGGAAGGAAGCAAGGAAATAAAGAAAGAAGAAAGAAAACAAGTACTTACTATGTTGCCAGGTGCTATGCTAAGTGCTTTACAAATATTTGATCTTCATACTAAACCCAAGAAGTATTTGATATTATATTCCCAATTTACAGTTGAGGAGTCTGAGACAGACAGGATCACAAGGTTAGTTCATATTTGTAGATGGATTTGAATTCATATCTTTTCTTGAGGAATAGCCATGGGAAAAGGGAGTTGGGTTCTTCCAAATGTGAATTCCTGGGCTGAAATGATTTTCCAGGATGAAAAATTTTCTAGAGTCATGGAACAGAAGTTAGTAGTGCAGGCTAGAGAGAAATGAAAGATTATTCAACGATAATAACTGTAAGATAATAATAATAATTCAAAAATAAAAATTCCAAAGATAGAGAAATTTCTTCTTTCCTTAAAAACAACAGTTATTGATAATATTTATCTTTATTTCATGTTATTTTCTATTTCTGTTCCATTCACCTTGTGAAAATGAAAAACAATTAAACAAGAATATTGTATTACAAGGAGTGTCTTCTGGTATTTACTGTGTTGTCCTTGAAGTCCCTCACTTTTCTGCCATGAATGGGATGAGATAATTTTCATTAATAGAATTTCTCCCCTTTTCCCTTTCCATTGTTTAGTGCTTAACTGCTTTTAATGTTCTCTTAATTATTCATATTTATTCTTATTGTGTACTAATATTCTGGTATATTTGTAAACCATAGTTTTTTCAATCATTTCCCAATATATGGGCATTAAATGTGTTTACAATTCTTTGCTATCACAAAATTAATAATAACTTATATTTCATTGACATTTGCAAAGATCTTTACAAGCATTTCATTTAATACTCAAAACTATCCGATGAAGTACGTGTTATTATCCAAGTCCAACACTCTAACTAATGTACCTCCTGAAAGACCATGTGCTGACATAAATTTTTTGGTACTTTATTGGACTTTGGCTCTTTGGGGTACATCTTGCCTAAAGTAAAATCCCTAGGTCAGTGAGCATGGGAAATCACTTTTTTTTCTTCTCTTAATTCCAAATTGAAAACTGCTTCCCAACTCTACCAGCAGTGCTTGTCTTTCCATTATTGATTGTTTTTAATCCTTTATATTTTCTATTTGCTTGGTGTGAGCTGAAATCTCAGGATTGTTTTAATTTGCATTTTTCTTCATAGTGATTTAGATTTGTTTTCAGGTGATCATTTATACTTGGTAATTTGTTTTGGGGAAAAACTGTTCATATTCTTTGAAGACTTTTTTTTTTGAGAACTATATATTTTTATCAGACTTCTCTCAGTATTTGATGGAAATATTTCCCTAATTTTTAAAATTTTACCTTTCTTTCATCATTGCTTTTATTTGTGTAAAAACTTTTAAATTTTCTGTAGTAAAATTATTTTATCTTCTTTTCTGGTTTTTCTATTTTATTTAGTTTGTGATCTTTTATTTTTATTTGGAACTTTTTGTATTATATGGTATGAAGAACTTATCTAAATCTAATTCCTGTCAAATTATTTTCCAGTGTTCCTAGCATTTTATCCAAAAGAGAGTCCTTCCCTCTATTTTATGCTGTTAGGTTTATCAGACACTGGAATACATCTTTGTTTCTTACTTTCCCCTTTTCTCTCTCCCCCCCCTCATATGATTTATTCTACTTATCCACTTTTCTTATATCAAATAGTTTGTTATTACTGGTATATAATAAAAATTGAAGTCTAGTAATATTTATGTAGCTTTTACTTTTTTCCTTTTTGTTTTCTAAAAATTTTATTCTTAGCAATGAAACTTGTTATTTTCATTTTATCTCTTTTTGTGATGTTTACACCTTTGATTTTGTTTTTTGGTGGTGTTCCTGTAATCAGCATTTCCAGAAATTTATATATTAAGAAATACATATAGTTACATATTTCTGGTATATTTTTTCATTGTGATTTATTAAAAGTTACAGTCTTTTCTCAACTTTAGTATTTTAATTTTGTTGAGTATTTGTATTCTTTTAATCTTATTTGTTTGTTTTTTCAATTTGCTGAGTTATTTTTTCTTTTATCTTTATCCTGTTCGGATGGCTTTTGGTTGGTTTTTCTTTATTGTCCTTACTGAAAATTTTCTTGACAGTATTACTCACTTGAGAAATCATAATGCTGTTATAATTTTCTCTGAGACCTTGAGAAGAATGCAGCATGCTTCTGAAAGTAATGTTTTTAGAAATCCTGTCTCTCTTTTCCACCTTTCTTTCTCTCTTCCTACTGACTGCTTCTTTCCTCTTATGCTATCATAATAAATTTTAATCATCATCTTCCCTTATCTTTCCTTAGGATTCCTCGTTTCACAGGCTTTACAATTTTCTGAATTGATCTCATTTTCTTTTTCCCTTGTCTTCTGATGATCTATCTGGTATTGGGATACCTCCATAATTGTAATACAAGGTTAACTCCAAATATCATTTTAAGAACTGTGGGAACCAGGAAGTCAGACTGGAAGAGTTGGGGAGAATTGAGAGTAAGGGCCTCCCTGGGAAACTCTAAAGGGATTAATTGCAAAAGTTCAGTGCCTAAAATTACAGCATCCTGAGGATGGCTGATTTTTCTGTCCTCCCAAGAAGCAGGGGAGGGTATGGCTGGAAGAGGGGGGTTATCCTGAATAACAGGTCAGGTAGGTGGTCTTTAATTAAATTTTTATGGCAAATTCTTGTACTTTCTATTATTGATAAATTTCCTGAATTTCAGGTCACTTTAAAAATAATGCCACTTGATGTCATGGGAGTAGATTTTCTTAGAGATCTATTTCTGTCTGGCTTGAATTTTAATCCTGGTTTTACCACTGATTTGGTGATTGGCCCTGGGCAAATGATTTTAGCTTTCTGCCTCTGATTTCTTTCTTTCTTTCTTTTTTTAGTTTAAAACTCTAGGGGGTTAAGGTATTTATCATTTATTACCTCTGGCTCTAGGATCCTGCTGAGAACTTTTTTATTTATGGAATTGTCCTGTAATTGATACTAGTTAAGCTAGCATAGAAACTTAAGGTATTACAAATGGAGGTATTGTAGAACAGCTGAATTATGATATACTGAGAATTGTGTCGTCATGTTTTTTGTTAAGAGCAGGCTCTTGGGGCAGCTAGATGGTACAGTGGATAGAGTACCAGCCCTGAAGTCAGGAGGACCTGGGTTCAAATCTGATCTCAGATACAATACTTCCTAGTTCTGTGACTCTGGGCAAGTCACTTAACCCCAATTGTCTCAATAAAGAAATAAGAAAGGCTCTTGGGGTATATATTCAATAAAAAAGCCAAAACTATTGTTTGTAGTTCACTACTATGACAGAATACAAAAATAGCAAAAATAAGGTGACTTCAAAGAAATCACAATTAAGATCAGTATATTTTATATTAAATTTTTGGCAAAAATATATTAAATAAAAGATACTGCCCTGCTCCTCAAGCTGTTTACCATTTAATAAGAAGTCATACCATAAGCAAGTATATAATTTGTAGTAATAGATTGTAGACATATTTGAATATATAACACTTATAAATAAATGTAATTATGCACATATTTCCCTCAATATATTATCATTAATAAGTGATGGGATAATAAGTATTATGATGTGGCTTTCACTTCATTCAGTAAACATTTATTAAGTGCTTCCTATATGCCAGGCACTATATATACTAAGCAGTAAGAATGCAAAAAAGTAGTAAAAGACAGTTCCTGGCTTCTGGGAGCTTACAATCTAGTTAAAGATAGGAGACAATAAGCAAACTAATATGTACAAAACAAACTATGTATAGGACAAATCAGAAGTAATTAAAAGAGGCAAAGTGGTAGAATTAAGAGGTGTTAGAGAAGGCTTCTTGGAAAGGATGAGATTTTAGTTGTGACTTGAAGGAAGCCAGGGAAGACAATAGAGCAGAGGAGAAAAGAGTGTTTCAAGCTTAAGAGATAGCTAGAAAAAATGTTTAGACCTGAGAGGTAGAGTGTCTTATTCATTGAAGTTGCTTCAGATTTTTATAAATATAAAAATAAAAATCTATGATTTCATTAGGGTAAAGAACACCAGTGTAATGTCCGGGTTAGCTCTCTGGAGGGTGTTAAGATGGGCCTTGGTCTTTAGGAGGAGTGATGAAGGCAGGAGGGCTACCACGAGGCTGGTCAAAGATGGCGTCTGGAGCTTGAAGTCTTCTCTGTGTCTGTGGCTGAGAGTCTTCTGTGTCTCACACTTTCTTATATATCTCAGTACGATTATATCATTACAGCACACCAAGCATGTGCCAATTGTTAGGAGAGTCACTACATCACCATATTACGTTAAATGTATGTTTAGAAAACCATTATCTCACACTGAGTAGGTGCTTAACTATAAGCAATCCTGCTGTCCTTGATTCAAGTACACCTTTTCAGAGTTCTGGCCCAGGTGAGGATTTTCCTCTGTCATTGTAAAGTCAGAGCCTTCTCTGCATGTTACATTCTTATTAGGGGCACTGGGAGGTTGTCACTTGTTACACTCATAATATATAGGAGAGTTGGTACATGAACAACAAGAATAAAATCCTGTCCACTTATACTGTGCTGCCATTTTGCTTTCTATTGTGAAATTAATTTCATGACATTCTGATTCTGCAGGCAGTCTCCATCTAATATCTTTTCTTTAAAATTCATTAGGCAAAAAGTCATTGAAAAAGTGCTGTAGAGGAGAGATGGAACAGGATTTCTCCATTCTTCTGAACTACTGTGGTTTTGGTTATAATGTATTAAGGATGTTATTGTGAAACAACATTTTTTTGACCACATTACTTAGGGTGTTCTCTTTCCATGTAAGAATGAAGATCCACTAAATGGCACATTTTAGTTCGGTATCTTTTTTCCTTTAGTAATTAACAATTTGGTGGCCAATTGTTTGTCTTCCTGGCCCTTGGTTAATTTTTTTGTGATGCTAGAGAACACTTGTGTGTGTTCATTTATTCCTAACCACACATTATTCTACCTTCTCATTTTGTTTCTTGGAAGGGATCTTAATTACAGAGGATATTAATTTTCTTGATCAAATATCACTGATTGAGCACTAGTAGAATAACAACACATCGTTGACTTCCTAGATCTTTAAGAAAGAAAGTTAACTCATTGGCAAATCCTGGAAAAACCAGAATGAGAAAAAAAAGGTTTCTATAATCTGTAAACCCATTGGTCTTCCCTGAACTTGACCTATACTCTCATGATTATTTAGACTTTGCCCCAGTGTTCTGGATAGCAGCTGGTGACTCTGACCCTCATTGCTTCATGCTTTCAGACAATTTTGCCAAAATTCCTGGGAAATTTGGGAGAACGTGATTGGCAGAGATATCCTTATCAAGTTTGTAAATTGAAAAAAAGGTAGCAAAAAAAAATATATATATATATAACTATTAAATATCTTTTATACATGTGTTCTGTATTTTCATTCTCATAGAATATTTAATTATAATGTGTAATTCTCATGCCTGCTTAAATATAAAATCTCTGTAGGCCAAGGCATCTTTTATGTCTTCTAAATATCACTACTTGGATATAAACTTGAATCATCCTAAACCAAACTCTTTGTCTTTCTAGCATCCTTCTTTCTTTCAAGGACACCCATTTTAAAAAATTGCTGAATATGCAATTTATTGATAATGAAATCAATAGCAAAACAAAACATTCATCATTATTTATACAAATTTGGTTCTGAAAAGACTCATTGACAGAGCCCATGCCTGGGTAATTTTTTACATTATCCCTTGCGCTCACTTCTGTTCCGACTTTTCCCCTCCCTCCCTCCTTCCACTCCCTCCCTCAGATGGCAAGCAGTCCTATACATGTTAAATATGTCATAGTATATCCTAATGTGTGGAGAACCGAACAGTTTTCTTGTTGCACAGGGAGAATTGGATTCAGAAGGTAAAAATAACCCGGGAAGAAAAACCAAAATGCAAACAGTTTACATTCATTTCCCAGTGTTCTTTCTTGGATGTAGCTGCTTCTGTCCATCATTGATCAATTGAAGCTGAGTTAGATCTTCTCTTTGTCAAAGAAATCCACTTCCATCAGAATACAAAGGACACCCATTTTTACAATCACCCATGTTCATATCCAAGAGTCAATTCACATGCCCGTATCTGATTACTTGCCAAGTCTTACTGATTTAACCTTGCCAACATCCTTTTTACATATGTACTACAACCACCCTCATAAAGGCCAGTGTTACCATTCATATGGATTATTTATAGTGGCCTCACTCACTGTTCTTATATTTTTAGTAGCTTCACTACTTTCCAAGATTGATATTCATAAAGCACACACAGATCTGACCCTGTCAAAAGCCCCAAAACTTTGTGGGTTCTTACTACCTCCAAGACAATACAAATTCACTTCTCTGTCTGTAATGTAAAGGCCCTCTACCGTCATGCTCCAGACCAATTATACATTATTCCTGTCCATGTACTTTTTGCTCCAGGGAAACATGTTTACTTACTTGTCCTTCCTACATGAGCCATAGGGTGTAGCTGAAAGAATACTCACTGATTCTGGAATCAGAGGAATTGATTTGATAGAACTTGGGCAGATAACTAGGCCTTAGTTTATTTCGTCTATAAAATGAAGGAGCTGGACTTTGATGGCCTTTGAGGTCCCTTTCAGCTCTAAATCTATGATCTTACAGTTTTCTCACTCTGTGCTTTTACAGAATTCTATGCCTGAAACTCTCACCTTCTTCTCTTTTGTTTCTTTGGGTTCAGAAAAAAGCAAAAGAGGGCTCATTTGGATCCATTGCCTTGGCAGCTCCTCTCCTTTCATCAATTTTACTAATATCCAACATGTACTTAACTTTCAAACATGCTCTATTATCCCAATAAATAGTCTTTTAACAAATATTTGCCAATTGACCCCTTATAGACACACACACACACACACACACACACACACACACACACACACACATATTAAGTAAATTTTAGAGCATCTGAACTGGAAAGTAAACCTTATAAATATGAAAACAAGAATTGACTATTTCTAAAATATAGTCTTGTGAGTTCTTTAAAAGATTTATTTAGAAGACAAATTAAAACAAAATAAGAAGGTGGTAAAAAGATGTTAATTTTTCTTCATCTTCCCTTTCCCCTACCCAAACAAATTACAAGTTAGTTTAGAAGGTTTTTCACATGACCCATGTGTACTGTTTCTCTGACCCCTATGGTTATATGCACTCAGTCCAGAACACAACTGATAGGTCAAAGGGATTCTGTCTGGACTAGCATGCCAGACATTGAAGTATTCATTAGCTTTGTGCTTTCAAAAAAATCGTGTTTGTGCAGATTTAGTTGGGGATTTTGAAATCCATGCAGGGTTCCCCCACTTGCTGTGCAGCTTCAGAATTCAGGGTTGTCAGCAGGAACAAAGAAAAATGCCGTTTCCTCTTTCATCTATGTGCCACATTGCAGTAACGTTCCCTGAAAATAGCACAGATTTTCTGGGAAAGGGCATGACGGAGACCTTTTCTCACTCTCACCCCTCCTCTCCATTTCATGTTTGCTTCTTACAAATTGGTCATGTGCTTGTCCAAGTCTAGCTTATGAACCGTGCAGGATATTTGTGGAGTTTTGTTTTTTAAATTCTACACTATGCACGTGATGCAGTATTTAATTAGGAATGAGAGCTGAGTTCAGTCACACATACTTCTTGTGGTGTTTATCTTGGAACCCACAAGTGGGAGGGTTGTACTTGGGCATTTTCTCCATCTGGACATTGTTCATGGTCCTCTTGTGACTTGGGAATTCTTTGTGGGGGTAGAATCCAAAGTGTAATACTAAAAATAATGCAGAGTTAGAATGACATTTGAATTAAAAACCCTTGGGAATAGCTTCCTAGTCCCAACAGAGTTTGAGTTTGAGATGATGAAACTCTCCTGGTCTTGTGGTTTCTCTTTTGTTTTGAATAGATTATAAGGTTACTATATATCGTGATTTGGCCAAAGGATTGTCAGGTCTTTTTAAATAAGGAAAAAAATACAGTAGATTTTATTTTATTTTAAATATTATGTCTTAATGCCCATATTTTTCATGGGGTGTGATTGATGAGGTGAGTCTTTTCCCCAGTCCCATACTCTCCTTTGACCTTCTACTTCTGGACTTTGAAGCTTTAGAAATCTGAGACCTGATAGGTATATTTACCCTCCTGCCACTCTCTCCTCTCATCTGGATTAAAATCAAAATTGACCTTGAGAAGCAAGTCTGAATAATGTAATAGTCCTATGACACATTAGCCAGTAGTGCCTTTGTAAAGATAAATGCATGGTAGAGCATAGCAAGTGCAGCCACCCTTCTAAAAGTCTCTGTCCTTTTTACCTAGTTCTTCTATATTGGGAGAATCCTTCCCAAAAGAATGTCAGTGACATATGCTGCTATGATGGGACAAAGTTTGCAGATGGACCCTGTTACTCCTTGGCATTGATCTTGTTTTCTTTGATTTCCACATCTCATCTTTTATGCATCTGCTTAGACCTGACTGAGAAAAGGAAAGGAAAGCCTTGAATAGATTTACACTTGAATAAGAGAAAGAATGATTACCCTTGTTTAGGGTGAGGAACTACTTTTCCGAAAGAGCTGTTTGCCTTTTTTTTTTTTTTTTTTTAAACTGCGATAGAAGTGTGTGTGTGGGAGAGGCTGATAAAAATAGTAGGATCTGCTAGTTATAATTCACTTGGAATTTCTAAAGGCTTTTGATAAGGTCTCTCATAAGAGATTATTAAGAAAAATAAATAACTTGAGGGTAAAGGCCAAAATCCTGTTGAGGATTAAGAACCAATTGAGTGTAAAGACAGTTTTCGTTGTCTGGGTCAAGTCCAGGAAAGAGATGTTTCTTTCCTCCCTCCAATCCTTATTTCTCTGTCTCTGTCTCTCTTTCTATCTGTCTTTCTCTCATCTTTATTTTTTTTCCTTTTGAAATGCAACTTTTAGTTTCAAAAAACTCTCGTCTGGGAATGAAATATTGAAATACCTTCCCAACGGTTCCTTTCAGCTTTTTACACATTATGAGGTACATGTAATAGTTTGGCAGATTTGAGAGTATTTGTTGAAGAAGAAGAGTAAATTGTTGAAGAGATGTGATGGACAGAATGAGCAAAAGTAATATATATGAAGCTCCCAGAATCCTAGTAGAAAGAAACTAAGAATAAATACAAATATATTTTATCTTTTTTTAATTGAAGCAAAGATCCATAAGGGCTTTTTGTTATATTGAAAAGGAAAAGGAATGAGAAAATAGAATAAAGACTTAAGTATGACTAAAAGGGAATATGATTGATTTTATTTTTAAATAAAACAAATCTAATATGAAAGGAAACTTATAACTAAGGTGAATTCTCAGTTTTCATAGATAATATTTACCTAGAATATAAACATTACCACATACCTTTTTTTTCTTAGTGAGATGATGGTGTGTGTGTGTGGAAGGGGTGTTGGATCTATGATTTTACTGGCATAGAGAGTTCCTAATGATGAAACTCCCTTTCCCATTACAGGTCTGAATAAATTCAGGGAATTGCCTGGGGGCAGTTAGAGATGAAGTGACTTGCAGAAAGGACAGTTAGAGATGAAGTGACTTGCAGAAAGTTATAGATCAGATGTGCCAGAGTAAGACTTAAACTAAGATCTTCTATACTCTGGGGTCTGCTCTTCTTTCACTAAGCCATATTGCATCCCATCTAATTATTGTATCTAAACATGCATTAGTAACAGTTTGTGTGTTACAGAAGTAGCAATATTTTTATTCATACTTCTAAAATATTTGAAATAGTGGTTTTGATGATTTGCTTAAATCATCACATTTGAGGTATAGAATAGTGCAGTGGATAGAGCACAGAAATTGGAATCAAGAAGGCCAATGTGATTCTAGGCAAGCTACTTAATCTCTGTTTCTCAGTTTGCTCCTCTGAAAAAATGGGGATAATAATAGTATCTTATCTCACGAGGTTTTTTTGAAGATTAAATGAGTTAACATGTAAACTACTTTGTAAAACTTTAAAATGCTATATACATGTTAGGTATTATTATTTTCATTCACCTTGCTATATCCATTGTTAGCCTCTCCAATGGAAGTTATTCTGAGAGAGATTTTGTTGTGATTTTTCAGTTATTTCCGGTTATCTCCAATTCTTTGTGGCTCCATTTGGGGTTCTCTTGGCAAAGATACAGGTTTACCATTTACTTTTCTAGCTTCTTTTACAAAAGTGGAAATTGAAGCAAATAAGTTTAACTTGCCTAGGATCACCCAGCTAGCTAGTGTCTTAGGTCAGATTTGAACTCAGAAAGGTGAGTCTTCTTGACTACAGGGTCAGTGCTCTATCCACTTTTTTGGTTTTGGAGATAGATTCCAGTTCTGTGTCAGTAAATAAGTTCCAGATGGTGAGCTAAGTATTAGGAATAAAAATGTAAGAAAGGGAAGACAGTCCCTGCCCTTCAAGAGTTTACATTCCAATTAGGGAAGACAATGGTCAGTCACAAAAAAGGAAACTAAAAAGGTATGTGTGTATGCAGTGACAATGAAGAGTAGTCTGGAGTTCAACCTGATGAGACTGTGATGCTAAGACAGTCTGTGATGTACACATGAACCTCATCTGTAAAGTAAGGTATTAGACTAGATGGAGTCTAGGTATTAGACTAGATAGAAATGCATTTACTAAGCTCTTATTGTATGCCGTAAGCACAGTGCTGAGCAAGAAGATATCTGGATAGTCCCCAGCACTTGAGGATCTTCTATTCTAATTAAACAATATCTAGGAAGGTGAGGTGTTAGGACAGGCCTGGTGGATCTCATGCAGTAGTTAGTGATTGGGTAGATGTTGAGGAAGGTTGAGTTAGAGAAGTCTGGGTTATCTCAAGTAGGGATGATCAGCATCTAGCAGGGAAAAAGTCTCAGATAAAGGGAAGGTTCTATTTCTCAGAAATTACTCGTGTTGGGCTAATGGTCTTTGGTTGGAATTTCCTTTCAGCCATAGGTGTACAATTCTGGCAGGTAGGTGTCTTAATGGATTATATATGGGCTTCAAATTCCAGAGAATTGAATTTGAAATCTACCTTAGACATTTAGTAATTGGGTGACCTGGAAAAATCACTTAACTCTATCTGTTTCTTGTCTTGTCTCTTTCATGTTCAGGAACTTTGAAATTCCATTGTCAGAGATCCCTGTTATTCATTCTAAGTTCCTTTCTGCTTTGCAACCCCAAATCCTGTTCTTCACCTTCATGTGACTTCCAATCCCTATTCCTGATTTCTTTCCCAATTTGTTCCCTGCCACACTCTCTCTTCCTTTCCCCATCTTAGTCTTTTGTGAATCATTGACCCTTCTCTCAAACTCTTTGCCCCCTTTTATTGTCTTGAAGATCTTTTGTGTTACTTCTACCATCTATTGCCTTCATTCCCACTTGCTGCTGCTGTATATAGCTAGAGAAAATCATGAAACTGTGCTGAGTGAATTCACTACAAATTTATGCTACATGATCTCAACCAAGTCCTCACTATGACAAGGGGATCCTTTTGGTCACTTTCCCACTTCTCACAGTGGGTTTTCCCACTTTCATCTTTCCTCAAACCTCTCTCGCAACTACTAGTTGTTCCCCTCCAGATTACAAACTCTTATTTGACCTGTCCACAGTAGTATGGCCTCATATCTCTATACTCATTTCTCAATAAATTCCATAAGTTTGGAATAGCTGCCTTTACTTCATTTCCTCTCAGTCTTTACTTAACTTTGTAGTCCTGCTCTTATTATTCAGTCAAAAGTGCTTTCTCCAAAGTTATCAGTGATTTCTTAATTGCCAAATTGAATGGTATTTTCTGAAATTCTCATGCTTGACTTCTCTTCAAGAGATGAGCATGGGATCAGAGTCTAGCAGGGAGAAGACTTATATAGGGGAATTTCAGAATTTTTCAGAAATTACTCTGAAGAGATACTTAGACATTGTCAATCATTCTTTTTCTATTTTCTTCTTTTTGCAATACAATTCTATCCTAGTTTTTCTTATACCCGATAAAGTCCTTCTCAGTCTCCTTGATGGGTCTTTATGCAGGTCATGTTCTGCTAACTGGGTGAGACTGACTGATGGGGGTGAACTCTGAGATTGTGCCCCCCTTTTATCTGTAAAATAATCACTCTGAAACTGTGTCCCCTTTGGTATGTAAAAGAAGGGAGATTCAGAGTCTCCCAGAGAGAGTCTGGAAGGGGGTATATTTTCTAGACTAGTCTTTTTCTAAGATAAGCAGCCTCATTCAACTGGAGATTTTGGGCAAATCATCCTTATTGGTCTTTTGGGTAGCCAGATTTGGAAATTCCAAATTATGGGAAAAGCCTTCAAAGTGATTTCATTTAATTGGGAGATTTTGATTTGATAATCAGCTCAAACTGCCCCCAGCCTCAAGATTTGCTCATGAAGTAGGTTTCTATTAATACATTCTTTGCAAATCCCCTATTAAGAGACTTGTCAGCTAAGAGAGAGCTTCTTAGTGAAAAATAAACCTTCCATTTTGCCACTGATTTTGGGGGTTCCTGAATTCTTTCACATTTGGACCTGTGTCTCTGAGCAAACCAGTATTCTTTCATGAGCCCTCTTTTCTGTTTTTTTCCTACTGTTTCACTTATTTATTTCTTAAGTCCTCATGAAGTTAATATTCACTTCAGTGCTGATGATTCCTACATCTGCTTTAAGAGCCCAAAGTTCTCACCTTATTTCCATTCTCACATCTTCAAGTACCCATTGTTTCAGTGATCCCCCTCTGTTTAAAAATTATCAGATCTACTTGTCCAGCCCTATTCCTGATCTCTAGTTTTGAATTTCCAAGTTCATTTTTGGACACTTTGACCTGGATGTCCTATTTTAAACTCAGCATTTTTAAAACTGAATTCTTTAACTGGTGAAGGATAATAGCCTAGTCTCCTAATGTCCTTATTATTGTCAAGGATGCCACTATCCTCCCAGTCATCCAGGCTTAAAACCTAGGTTTCATCCTTAATTCTTCATTCTCATCCCATGTATTAAATCAGTGTCCAAGTCCTTTCATTTCTACCTTTGAACATCATTCACCTTTGACATCAGTCAGTCAATAAACATTTATTAAGTATTTACCATGTGCTAGGCACTAAACACTCAGGATACAAAAAGAAGCAAAAAACGTTTCCTGCCTTCAAGGAGTTTACAATCCATTTGGTGAGATACTTGGTGATAAATCTGAGAGACTAGAAGGATGATGTACCTTTGACAACAAAAGAGAAGTTTGTAAAGGAGAAAGATAATGGATTCTCTTTTGGGCATGTTGAATTTAAGATATCTACTGGATATCTAGTTTGAAATGTTGGGAGACCAAAGATTAGCATGCCAACAGATAGGGATAGAGAGAGAGAGACTAATTAAATCTAGGAAAGTATATAAGATCACCAAGTGAAGCATTGAAGAGGGGGATGAGAGGAGGGCCCAGATAGAAAGCTGAGGCACAACTTAAAGTTAGAGTGTTTGGCCTGAATGAGGGTCCAGGTTTGTGAAGTAACAGGAGATAAAAAAGGTAAAAGAACCCAGAGAGAAGAGTGACAGTATTAAAGGCTTTAAGAGTGATCAAAAAGAATGGAAATTGAGAAAAAAGCTGCTATGCCTCAACAGTCAAATGAGCCTGCTGTGGTCTTTCTGTATCAATTTTCTCCTCACACCAGCCAGCACTCAGCTACCAAAGTCTTCTTTAAGTGCAGGGCTGACCCTGTCACCAGCTTCTTCCATAAGCATCAGTAGCTTCCTATCACCCCCAACTTCAAATATAAACCCTCTTCTAACCCTTTTACAACCTGTCCACTTGTTGCGTTTTAAGATTTTTTTTAAATACTTCACTCTCTCCCCTCCATGTACATTGTGATCTGATGACATTGCTTTCCTTGCCACTCCTCAGACAAGGTATTTCATCTCTGAATAGTCATTTTCACTGGCTCTGCCCCATATACCTGAAATTCTCTTCCTCCTCATTTCTACCTCTTGTCTTTAGTTTCTTAAGTCTCATATAAAATCCCATTTTCTATAAGAACCCTTTTCTGATCCTCTTTAATTTAGCATTTTGCCTCTCTAATGATTATCTCTAACTTACTCGGTATGTAGCTTGTTTATACATAGCTATTTGTATGTTTATTTATTATTATTATTATTATTTTTACCCATTAGATTGTGAATTCCTTGAGAACAAGAACTGTTTTCTTTTCTTTTTTTCTTAATTTTTTTTCTATCCCAGGGCTTAATACTATGCCATGTAGATAATAAGAGCTTAAAAAAGAGCTCATTGACTTCCTAACTAAACCTAACATTTCCAAAATGTAGTTTATCATATTGTGCTACAAATCTCCTCTTCCTAATTTCACTATTATCGTTGAAATTACTGTGATCTGTAATTATGAGCTCCTGGAAAGAGGGATTGTCATTTTGCCTTTCTTTGTATCCCAGAGCTTAGTATATGTCTAGAAAATAACACATGCTTCTTGAATGAAGCATTGAACGAATAACTCATTTAATAAGTGGTCACTTTGTGTAGAGCACATCCCCAACGATGAACAATTGCAAACCAAGTTAGTTCCCTACAATTTTAGTACTAACAACTGTCTGAAGAACTGTTTAAATTTTGTTAGTTCTTAAAATTTGGAATTTAAGAGACTTACCACAGTTTTACCTCCTGGGTTTTATTGTTACTTTTTGGTGTAATCTATAGGGGAAGGCACTTGAAAAGACAAAGGCACCCAGAGGCATTTCTGGAATTGGAGAAATGAGTCAGTATGGTAATTACATCAATTCCATTATCTAAGCGTAGGCAGGAATGCTGTATAAGTTTAGAAAGTTTACATTCTCATCCCTAAACTGAATTATAATTCTTTCTCCCTGAAGCTTTTTATGAGACACCCATGAAAAGTGTAGTTTTCATGTCTCAGGTACATTGCCTCAATTGAAATGACTGTGTATATATATCCTAGACCTGAGAAATCTCTAGCTTTTTCTTACCATGTGTCTTACCCCCAGAATAGGAGCACAGGGTCAGGCCCCAACATCAGTACCTGCATAGTTTATTGCTGAGCAAAGGAAGACAGATATATTGGCACTAAAGTAGTAAATGTTCAGGCCTAATATTATGTTCTTTTCCAGCATAGGGAAGGGACCCAGGGACCCAGGAATCGAAGTTGCTCCATATCGCCATAGGATGTAGCAGTTAACTTTGGTAGTGTCACAGGCTTCAGCAACAGTCAGAGGTGAGATTGGTGCCAATAAGCCCAGGTGATGGCCCTGGGAACACTTTCAGTGGGTACAGATGTGGCACTTCAGGGGTAGCAGTGAGCAGTGGTCTGAGACAGAAGCCCTAACTGCAGCATATGGCAGTGGGCAGAAAAGTGGATCAGAAAGCAGTGGCAGCAGGAGCTGAGAATTGCCCCAGTAGCATCAGATGATGGATCTGTTCTCATTAGCAGTGGAAGCCCAGTTATAGAAGAGTAGGCATTTGATTATGCTTTTTAGGTAAAAGTAGGTCTCACTGTAGCCCTTTGATTATCATAAAGTAAAATTGATTGGCTGCGGAGTTATGGGACCCTGCTGAGAGGGAGTACCAGGGCCACCAGGTGGCCTTGATACACCATAAGTTTTCTGTCATGTTGTAGAAATGCTCTTCTTTGAGCAGTGATTTGTGATCAGGGGAATGAGTGTAAGCTGAGAGTCACAGCCAGTGTCTACATGAACAGGGATGCTTGAATAGGGCCTCTCACGTGTGAGTGAGCTGCTGAATTGCTGAATTGGCTCTCCTCCCATTGGCAGACACCATGCATATGAAATGCCTATGAGCTGCTTCTCTAAATGGTGATTGGGGATTGTCTACTATTTATGTGCTATCATGCTTATAAAAATGTATATCAACAAGGCTGTACGGCATAATAACCTGGAGCTCTTTTCACACTCTGAGTCTCCTGCCTCATTCATCTGGCTTCTGAGATCAAATGGCTTATATTCCATGAGCTCTTGAAAGATGGCCACAACAACTAGTATCTGGGAACATAGAGAGGAACTTAGAAGGTGCCAGAATGACCATTCATGTTCAAGCACTGCTACGTGGTCAAGACAACCTCTATGAGGATTCTAGAGGGAGAACCCACCAAACTACACTGTTTCCAGACCAGGCAGAGTGTAGCAGAGATGGTTAAGTAACCTAATGAGTTAGAAAATAGGCACCCTATTCCCTTCAGATAGGGAAGCATATGTCAGGACCATATATAAATGTATAAAAGAGCAGGGGTGCACAGTTCAATTAGGAGACATTAGGAAATTCCTGGACATTGCTTATAAAGTTTCTCCATGGTTACCTGAGAAGGGCTGTTATAATTGTGATAGATGAATTGTTTTTGATGAACAGCTCACTGCTTATGATAAGCAATGCCCCCAGGAGAAATAAAATTAATTTTACTACATATAATCTCATTAAACAAAGTCTGATATCAGAACCAGAAAAGAAGGCTTTGATATCTGCTGAACTGGTAAATAGGCAAAAAGATGGAAAGACAGGAACCATTTTTACTTTAATAATAGATGGCTTATATATTAATTTGTGGGGTAGGGATATATTACATCAATTTGGGATGAAAATCACCACAGATTTTTAGGAGTGGCTTGCTCTAAAAATTACTTGGATAACCAACACGACAGTATGGGTGGAGCAGTGTCCCCTGACTAAAGTAAAAAAACAGCCCACTCTAATCAATTAGTAGGAGAACCATTAGAATTAGGACACATTGAAACATATAGCCCATAGAACTCTTCTATATTTGTTATAAAGAAACGACATGACAGCTGATATAGCAAGGAAAACATTGCTTAGAAGTATCCAATTAACAGGAGAAACAAGAATTATATAGATTAGCATAAACAAGAATAGTTAGATTGCGTAATAGCTACTCAGGACTGATGCTAAGTGAAATGAGCAGAACCAGGAGATCATTATATACAGCAACAACAATACTATATGATGATCAATTCTCATGAATGTGGCTATCTTCAATAATGAGAAGATCCAAATCAGTTCCAAATGATCAGTAATGAATAGAACCAGTTACACCCAGGGAAAGAACACTGGGAAATGAGTGTGGACCACAACATAGCATTTACACTCTTTCTGTTATTGTTTGCCTGCATTTTTATTTTTCTTCCCAGGTTATTTTTACCTTCTTTCTAAATCTAATTTTTCTTATGCAACAAGATATCTGTATAAATATGTATACATATATTGTATTTAACATATATTTTAACATATTTAACATGTATGGCACTACCTGCCATCTAGGGAAGGGGGGGCAGGGAAGAAGGGGAAAAGTTGGAACAGAAGTTTTTGCAAGGGTCAATTTTGAAAAATTACCCATGCATATGTTTTGTCAATAAAAAGCTATAATAATAATAATAATAATAATAATAGCTACTGAGGAAACCTGGACCATTTTGTTAAGGTTAGGAGATGAACAATGGCAGTGGATATTTCCCACAAAAACAAAAATAACATCCACTTAATAAAGGCCCTAATGTGTTCACTGATGCCACCAAGCAAAATAAAATGGCACGTATTTCTCACAATTGGACATCTCTAATGTATTTACTACACCTTACACCTCAACACAGCAAAATGAGTTGTTTGCCATTATACAAGCATTGAAAACAGACAAACCATCAATATCATTTCAGCTAGTCCCTATGCAGTTGGGATGATCCAGAGAATAGAAACAGATATATAAAGGATCAAACAGGACCTATCTTCTCATTGTTTCAGGAGGTACAAGAGGTGATTTTAATGAGACTGTATCCTTTTTTATATAATGCACAGCTCTCCTATGGATGGGCTGGATCCTGTTTTTGAAGGGAATAAAATAGTGAATGGTCTGCTTACACAATGCATTATTCTCTGCCCTTTAGAACAAGCAATAAAAGCTCATGAGCATCTGCATCTATCTGTCAGATCTTTCCAGAGATTATATGGGGTGTCCTGGCAAGAAGCAGCAAGCATAGTAAAAAGATATGTAGCTTGTGTACCATATTCTCAAAGACTTGTAGGGCTGGGGACTATCCCTGGAGCTGACAGGCCAAATAATATATGGCAAATGGATGTTACACACATGGGAAAAATAGGCCTTCATGTTACAATTGACATGTATTCAGACTTTGTATCTGCATCCTCTCAACAAGGGGAAGCTGCTTCACATGTTACAAATCACTTATTTCATTGTTTTGCCTCTATGCTTCCCACACACCATCAAGACTGATAATAAATCCTCATATACCTCAAAAATATTAAAACAGTTCTTACAGGAATTCTCCATACATCATATTTTTGGGATTCCTTATAACCCTATAGGACAGACCATTGTAGAAAGGACTAATCAGACCCTCAAGATATTTATTAAAAAACAAAAAGAGGGAGAAGGTCATTTAGAAAGATATAGAAAAAGCAGTGTACACAATAAATTACTTAAATTTGATTTAAATGATTTAAATCCACCTATGAAATACTTTAGTGAACATAGAGAATCACTCAAAGATAACATCCCATCTTCATTAAGAAGACCCCCCCTAAGAACAAGACCCCTTGTCTTGTAATGGTCTGAAGAATGGGAGGGACCCTCTGGGGTTCGCAGGATATGCTTGTATCTCCACAGGAGAAAACCTTCAACAGTGAATTCCCACCAGACATCTCAAAGTTATCTATCTTTTGAAGAGGAAAAGAAAGAGGAAGAGGCGACCATCCAACAGGAGAAGACGTGCCCCCAAGACTACTAGCAAGATGCTTTCTATATATATGGGTTTGTGTTACATACACTCAGGACTGGCAACAGAGGCCAAAAGATGGGTTATGGACCCACCATGGCCTAGGTTTGTCTCATGGGGAGTGGGGTATCATGTGACACATGCTGGGCATGCAGGCGACACCCTGTCATAGCAATACCCTCATCTGCACAGGAGGGTGGCAGCAGTGTGTCTACCTAAAGGATGATCAGGTTGGTCCCTCACAAGCCTCCATGGGACACATTCTTGTCACTCAAGAATTTGACCAGCAGTATGGCACATGGAAAAAACATCTTGGGACTTGGTTCTTTGACAAATGGCATGAGAATTGGATTTCAGTTCTATACTAAAGCCTGTCTGGGAGGGAAATATATGCATTTATCCAGGGAGACTCTGCAACTGTTACCAAGGAAACATTAGATTTTTACAATGTTACTTGTTGGAATTGTATACTGAAATTGAAAATCAGACTGTATTTGTGATCACTAGAGCTCATGTATCAATGCTTCCTATCAAAAGTGAGAAATGGTATCTTACTAAGACTGATCATATGTTCAAAATCATAATAGAAAAGTGGGAAACAGACCTTAGTCCCATTAGAAAAAAGAGATATATCAGTTGTCATATTAGGTATCACTATGTTAGTTTAACTTGCAATGTCCATATCTAACATACAAAACAGCATAGTACAAGCTGGATATATAGAGGAACTAGCTAGGAATGTCTCAGTGGGTTTTTCCTGATAAGCTAAGATAGATGAACAGTTGTATCAGATGATAGAAGATTTAAGGAAAGTATCATTGGAAATAGCAGAAGCAGAGTTGTTGACACTCCAGGCTCAATTACAATGTGATTACAGATATAAAGGTTTGTGTAACCCCTTTGCTCTATAATCATACAGATCAAGATTATAATTGGGACAGTATCAAGAGGCATTTGAATGGTTTATTTTTCAATAACATAATTGAAGGTGACATAGAAAGTTTATATAAATTAGCATCTAATATAGAGAAAGCTTCTCATGAAGATTTGAAACCAGGTAAAACTGCTGAAAAAAATCAAACATTGGTTTGATTATACCTCTTCATGGTGGTTAAAATTAGAATCATGGATTGTCCTGTGTTGTTGTTATGTTGTTACTGCTTGGCTGTTGCCCTGTAATGTAATATTAGGATGCTTTTATAGATCTTTCTCTGTCCTTTCAAAGGTTGCAGGTCATTAAGGGACTTTGGGAATTGCTGAGTTATGGGACCCTGCCGAGAGGGAGTACTGAAGTCACCTCGATCTTTGATGCACAATAAATTTTCTGCCATGTTGCAGAAATGCCCTTGTTGACCAAGGAACAATGGTTTGTGATTGTGGGAACGAGTGTAAGCCAAGGGTCACAGCTAGTGGCTGTGTGGACAGGGATGCCTGAACAGGACCTCTCACCTGTAAGCGAGCTACTGAATTGCTGTATTGGTTTGCCTCCTAGTGGTAGATACTATACATATGCAATGCCCCGAGCTGCTTTTCTGAAAAGTATTGGGGATTGCCTACTGTTCACACGCCAGTCATGCTTGTAAAAAAATTAAATTTAAATTAAATATTTCTCCTTTTTATAGATGAGGAAAATGGTCAATAGAGCTTAAAAGCTCAAGATCACACAGGTAATTTATATAGCATATTTTGGATTCAAACCTAGATATTTTGATACCAAATCTAGCATTATTTCCATTATATCTGGTATCTATTTCCTATCTATATCATATCTATTCTCCTGTAGCACTTATGGACTGAAACTACCATTTAGCACCTAATTGTACATGGTATGCACAACTCTTGTTTCTTTTAGAATGTATCTTATTCCCATGGTAGTTAGGTGATTCAATGAATAGACCATTATACCTGGAGTCAGGGAGATTTGACCTTATACACTTAATGGCTATATAAACCTAGATAAGTCATTTAACCTTAGTTTCCTCAATTGTAAAAAGAGGATGATAATAATAGTTCTTACCTTTCAGGATGGTTGTGAGGATCAAATGAGATAATATTTTTAAAATGCTTATAACAGTGCCTGGTGCATAATAGGTGTTTAAATTCGCGCTTGCTCCTTTCTTTCCTATATTCACTTAGCATTTCTATTAGCTGTCAGCACATAGGAGACATTGAAAAAATCCTTATTGGATCACTGATTAGTATGATTCACCTAATTATGTAATAAACCACTGGCAGTGCTGGAAATGGAATTGAAAGTTTCTTTAGATCTACTGTTGTATTTTCAAAAGGAAGTTTGGGAGACTTTATTGTCTCATAGAACTAATGCAGATTGGGTTTTTTTTGGAGGAGAGAGGAGGGTAAAATCTTTATGTGGGGTGAACAAGAACATAAGACTAGTAAAGAGAAAACAGGAAAAGTGTCCATAAAAATGTGAAATGTGATCTATAATGTACTATAAACATGGTTTCCTAATTTTTTGTAATGAACTTTTGAAATGGAACTTTTAAATGATGATCTGACATCCTTTGATCTAAGTATTATAAACAAAAATAATATATAGTGACCATCACAGCAAGCGATATTTTTTAGGTCAGAGTGGCCTACAATACTCCCATGTGGGACCTTAACTAAATTAAAATGTAATTGGGAAATAGTTAATAAAATAAAAGTACAATAAAACATTGATAATGTTAATATGTAGTTTTCTAAATTAATATGCAACTACAGAGACAATGTACAATTATGTATGCACTTAGGTACAATTTAGTTACCTTTGTTTCTATTTGAATTGGACAAAACTGGTTTAGACTTTTTAAAGTAAGACAATGGAAAAGGGGGGAAAAAGCCATTATGAACATATTTTACTTGTAAGATAGTTACATACTATATTCTTGAGAAAACAGATTATTTCTAAGAGTAAGAGAATTATTTCAGTATAGATAAATCTCCAGTTTGCTCTGTTTCTTCTGGGTTTGCCACTTGGAAAATTTAAGACATTATTCAACCCTAAGTATACAATAGGGAATTGGCTTCATTCAACAATGTCTTGTTTACCAGCTGCTTTTTCTTTTTCTTTTTTGTATTGAGGTGTTTTTTTTTTTTTTGTATTGTGTTCTTTTTTTATCTTTTATTCTGATTTTTTCCTTCCTAAAGCCTCACTCTAAAGTACATTTTAAAGATACAGATTCATAATAACCATACTTAAGACTATACTGAAGACTAATTGAAGGTTTTTTTTTCTTCTTTTGATTATATTTCTGTATGTGACAACATATCTGCTTTTCGAAAGGTGCTTGAGTTGAATAAATTTGGACCATTGTATTTTATATATTTCCTCTTTTCTGGGCAGATCTCTAGTCTTTGGAATCACTCTGTTAAGCTTGGCAAAGAATGCCTCTTTTATAAATGTTTATTAAGTAACTAATAATAGGTATATGCAAGATTCTCTTATATAAAGAAGCATAAGTCAAGGGCTCCACAAAAGCTTACAGATTTTTGCTTATGCTTTTTGCTTATGTATTTATTTTATTCTCTTGAGTTGTTTAAAACATTTTGGGGGAATTTAATCACTTTTTCAAAAACAAGATTAATAGTTTATTAAAAAGAATGGTCATTGGCCATCTCTTTTACACCAAAGACAAGTATTTCATCAAGGCTGTCTTAGGACATATGAGAGGAGACGATGTGAAAGGAAAAATGGACAACAGCTTGACAACAATGAAAGGAGGAAATCTCCTTGATAACATTGGCAAAATCAAAGAGGGCAGTCCCTTTTGATAAGTAAGACCTTACAGATGAAAGTCTCGAATAGAAAACGTAGATATTTCTCTTCCTCTAAAAAGATCTGATGCAGTTCTGTGGCTCTGATCTACAAGAAGCCTGAGCTAGAGAAAAACAGAAGTTTCCTACAAAATTGATCTGAAAACATGTTTTTTTTCTATGTTAATAAATAGATAAGATAATGAAATTTAGCTCAAACCTTATATGATCTTTTATTAGGCCAGAGAATTTATAATTTTACCTATCATCTATATCTTCCATTTATGCCACCTATTTATAAACAGAAATCAGAAGCTAATATTACAAGATGTATTCCAATAAAAAAATGAATTTATCTAAAGCTGCTAGATTTATCTAATGTTGACAGAAGATTCTGGGATGGATACATAAATATATTGAGTAATAATTTAAAATAATCACAATTTAAATTTTAAAGCAATGGATATATTATTTCTAATAAAACCATTTAACTTATATCTCTGTTCAAATGAATAGACTTCTTAACAAAAGTATGTTACATCTATTCCTTTTCTTAACACAGAACATACAGTTCTCATATCAACAGGATATCCTAGCTTTACAAACTGAATGCATAATTTGCCTAATTATTCCCATAGCATTGAGAAATCAAGAATCTTTAATTTAGCTAGCCATATGGAGTTAGTATATTTGCATCTTACTATAAATCTTACTATAAATATACTGTCAGCTATGATCTAAAAATTAGCTTTTATAAAGACTTAATATTGTTTTCCAACTATCATCCAAATGCAAATTTGTCATAACAAAACAGGGACGTCAGGGAAAATATTTCCTTATAATTTTTTATAAAGAAGCTGCCAACTTTATAGGCTTTTGGCGAACAGATAGGATTTTTTTTTTTTTTTTTACTCTTGACTAGTGATCAAAAGAAATCTTTGGAATGTTTGAATAATCTTGGTTTTCTAGAAGTCAGAGGTTTTTAGGTTATAGAAAGAGAGTTAGAAGGGATTGCAGAGATTATTACATCTAGCTTTATTACACAGAAGAAGAGATTAAGACCCAGAAAGCTTGATTTGGTCAGGTCATATAAGTAATAAAATGGCAGAAGTAGGATTTCCAATTTCTCAATTTTACAGATTTAGAAACTAATAAATTCAATTCTATATAAACTTTATTTTTTTGATAATTGTTCACTCATTTTTAGTCATTCGACTCGTTGTAATACACTATTACCTCACAGAAAAACTGGAGTGGTCTTCCATTTCCTTCCAGTTCATTTTACAGATCAAAAATATGAGTCAAAGATGGTTAATAAGTGAGTTTCCCAGCTTCATATAGCTAGAACATTTCTGAGGCTGGATGTAGCTCATGAAAGTCTTCCTGACCCTGAATTCAGTGTTCTATCCACTGCACTATCAAGCTGCCCAAAACATTTTTAAGTACTTTAAGTATAACACAACAAAATTACAAAAATGAAAATAAGGGTTTCAGACTCAGAATCATATTACTTAAGAGTTGAAAAGGGATTTTGGTGGCTATTTACTCCAGGTTATAACCAAAAGAAAGCTAAGATATTCAACAAGTACCCTTTCTGGAAGACCTCCAAGGGAGAAAACCATTTGCTCTCTAGGTAGCTCCTTCTACTTTTAGATAGTTCTAATTATTGGGAAGTTTTCTTGTCATTGAGCCTAAATTCACTTCATTACAATTTCCATTTGTTGTTCTGGTTCTACGTTTTGGGGCCAAATGAGGGAGAAAATTCTTTATTTTATTCACTCGGCCTATCCAAGAGCACTTAATTAATATTTTTCCAATTGTTTAAATCTGACTTTATTTGTGGGGGAAAGTGTTTTGTAATTTTGCTCATATAATTCCTGACTTTCCTTTGGTAGATAGATTCCCAAATGTTTTATGCTATTGACAGTTATTTTGAATGGAATTTCTCTTTGTATCTCTTGCTGTTGGATTTTGTTGGTAATATATAAAAATGCTGAGGATTTATGTGGATTTATTTTGTATCCTGCAACTTTGCTAAAGTTGTGAGTTATTTCTAATAGCTTTTTAGTAGAATCTCTGGGGTTCTCTAAGTTGTATTTTAATATTTCGAAGAGTTCAATGATCTATTTCCAAGTTACAATCAAACCTTGGTTTTTTTTATTAGTTTAACTATGCTTTCAACACATTTTCTTTGAGGTGGACAAGGCTCTTTTCTAACACATTTTCCTTGAGGTAGAAAAGGCTCCTTCTAAATATTTGTCCCCTTTCACTTTAATTTCTGGGTCATGGAGACTTTTCTACTGAATTCAGGATCATGTCAGTCTGGACTCCTTATTGTAAATCCTTAGCCCCATGTTGGGTGCCAAAATGTAGTGTTCTGGTTGGTTTTCTGGAGGTCTTGGACCAGCCTTCATTTAAGTAGATTAATCACCACAAGAATAGCCAGGTGTTGAAAGTCCAAAGGCCAAATTCTTTATTGTCTCCCTGGTTAGCTTTCTTGAGGTCCTTCAGACAGGCCTTGGTCTCAGTGGGGGAAATGCAGAAGGCCAGCCACCATGGTGGTGGGGGATGGAGTGAATGTCTCTCCTTGGCTCCAAGAGCTTGAGCTCCCATCTCCAGAACTCTTGTCTTCTTTGAGTCTGTCTCTAAGCCTCTTGGTCCCCTAGGAGAGCCACCAGGAGCCTGACCAAAGATGGAATGAATCTGTCTCTCAGCCTGAGTTTGTCCCACTTTATATGCTGTATTATTAGATCATTTACAGTATACTGAGTAGAAACCAATCATTATATGACTAGGGAACCATTATTTGTTGTAAGATTAAATCAGTCATACTGCTGACCTAGAGAACTATTAAGCACCATACTAAACTAGATAACCATTGTCTTATCAATTCCACATAGTTAGCACCTTGTAAGAATCCTTGTTTAAAGTACAGAGTTCTGGCCAATAACAAATTTCAGTGAAGAAAATAATCCCTTTAAAATTAGAATTGGCAAAGTGTATTTTGTATTTGCATTCCAAATCAATTCGTTGTTCTCTCTTTTGTTATTTTGGTGAGGCTTCCCTATTGCAGATTCAAGTTTTTTGGTCATATTCATTATATTCAGCTGTCATAGTTCTTATGCCTCTTTTCAACCACTCAGGAACAACATGTTGTAATCACATGTTCTTAAATTCCACGGGGTCTTCTGTCTTACTGGATGCTTGATTGCTTGCCTTTACCTTTGTAGTATTTGTTCATACATGCCCTAGATCTGAAGGTCATATTTCTTTCTGCTATTACTGTTTTACTTGTTGGTTTTTCTGCTTATATTCAAGGTCTTTGAGGTTTCTTCTTCCTGAAATTTTTTGTGCTTTCAGTCTTTTCTCCTTGTCTCCCTTTATTTTTCATATCACATACTTCTTGATTCCTTCTCTTCTGATTGTGTTTTCCTTGGGGGATGGATCTTAAAATCCCTCAGCCTCCTTCTTCACTGGGCAGTTCAGTATTCCCCTGCCTAGATTTTTTTCCCAGCTGATTTTTAGGTGGTCAGAACTGATGCCAGCTGAGGACTTTGCTTTGCCCTCAGGCTTGGTGCAATGATGCACAGGGTCCTTACATGCATGCTACTCTGTTCTGGTGACTTGTTTCACTCCCAGTTCCTCAGTCCTGTGACTTAGCACTGACAGTTCACAGCCTGTTTTCCTGGCACTGGTGGAGCCTGCTTTCCCCACCACCAGCAGTACTTCTTGGGTTGCAGTCCCCAGCAGACTTTTCCTTTTAAAGGGCTATGGCCACGCTGAATTTGAGGGCTTGTACAACCTTGCGCTAAGGTTTACAGGAAGGAGGGAGGGGCTATGGATAGAGGAGTAGACTTTGAGGTAAGCTTGTATTGTGTCCTTTGGCCTTCTAGTGAAGGTTCACTGCTGGTAGTATGAAAGGTGAGAGAGAGAGAGGAGAGGAGGGAGGGAGGGATCCCCAGTGAACTCAGAATTAAAAAGGGTCATGTTTTGCTTTTTTAACCTTCTTTTGTCTTTTGGGTGTCCTAGACCTTGAAGATGGCTGAAGTTTTTATCTTTGACATATGGTTTCTGATTTGGAGAAACTATGGGCACTAGAGAAAATTTCTAGTCTTGTTGCTTTTGTGACCATGTACTCTTTCTTAGGGAATTAGTGTATCAGGGAAGTTCTTATTTTAAGTATAAAATTCAAGTTGTGATTTGTACATTGGGAAGGAGAAAGACTGGCTAATCGTGATGACTTAGCAAGCTATTTGCACAATAAGCAGCAAATCTGATATTTCCAGCCATGAATATCTAATCCTCAAAGAATAAGAAAAAACATAGTTGCTAAAAAACGATAAAGCAAAGACTGAGGAGACCCATTCATAATTTATTTGGGCAAGTCATAACAAAAGGCTTTATGCTAGGGTGGGGCAAAGAGAATTAAAACATCGGGGTTAGATTTGTATGAAATTATAAAAGTAACTTTGAAAGACAGCTACTAGATTATGGGGAGCAGAAGAGAGAGATATGTTAAATGTAATACTGACAAAATCTGGTAAACATTTATTTGCCTACTGTCCCTTTAGCTAGCCTTTAATTAGCTCCTGCTATGTTCTGCCAACTATTGTTCTAAGTATTCTTGTCTTAAATTTAAATAAAAGGCTTTTGAACAAAGGAAGACAAAGAAGGATAAAGGTAACTTTTATCTAGTATGTAGAGAGTAAAGACACTTAGTGATGAACTGCACATGAAATAACTTGATATTCATAGGAGAGAGAATTCAGGAAAGGAACCAGTATTAAACCCCTGTCTTCAAATATCTATGCTCAAATATTCAAAGTTCAAGCAACAGGAGAGAATTGTAGTCTTAATTTAAATTTGACCTGAGAAGACACTTGGTGGGATTAATCCCATGGTTAGAAGATCTCTCTGCATTGGTTATATCTTATTTAAAAGACTTGGAGGGTACTAACATTGAATATTAAAAAGTTACACTTGAAAAATCTAGGAACCAGCAGGCATTAGTGTAAAGGTCAGCAGAAGAGGAAACAGAAGGGGTTTTCTCACTTAGATTATACTACAAACCACCTGGCCTGACAAAGGAAATAACTATATTTGTTTTTTTTTTTTTTTTTTGAGTTGTCCAATTCAATTTATTTTTTCACAGACTTCCTTTTCATATGGTAAAATTTGGGGTGAAATAAAAAAAAACCCATACAACTAAAATAACTTCATGGTAGAAAATTGCCCTTCTTCTACTTTTCCTTTTTTATTCCCATTCACTTTCACATCTTGTTTATCTGATGCTGGGTACGATAATTGCTAAATAATTAATTATATTGTGATCTTATGTTGCTGTGTCTTACCATAGAATATTTTGGTAGCATTATGTTCCAGTTTTTTTTTTTTTTAACGTCTACCTCATTAATAATAGAAGTTCCTAAAAAAGGTAGCTTTGTGACTGGCAGATTTTCTTGTCCCTCACAGTTTAATTTTTGCCCTCAGATCACAGCAAAGTGGGGATTTCTTAGTGATGGTCACCCAGTCCTTTCTGGGTTCATTCTTATGCCAGTTATATCAGACTACACAGGAAAGTAGAAACATGTTTCACTGTGGTCAACTCTATTCTTGTTCAGACTGTGTACAAGCTTGTGTTTCTTTGGAGTTTTTACAGAAATTGAAAAACTATTTTTCTTAAAAATCACATTTATAGCTCATAAAATGGAATCTTGTTTACATGAATTTCAGTCTTTGGTCAATGTCATTATACAATAATGGTTTATTCCATATTAATTACAAGCTGTCAGATAGAAAATTATGATTACAGATGCATTCAAAATAAGGATCATCAATCTAGCCAATTCTTCAAGTTTCAATCATAAGATCATTAATTGGGAGCAAAACAGGATCTTAGTAGCCATTTCCTCCAACCCTCTTAATTTGCAGATGAGGAAACTGAGGCTGAAAAAGCTGAAATGTCTTGTGCAGTTCACATGGGTAGCAACTGTCAGATATTGAAATAACTATATTTGGGAAATAGGTTACAGGCTTCAATTGCAAGAATGGAAGACTTTATTCATCCAGACATCTACAGAGTTCTTATGATTAAAACAGAAAAAACAAATAAGCATTTTTTCTGCTAATAACTTTGACTACTTAGTCACTAACCCATTATTATTTATTATGTGCCAGGCACAGTGTTATCAGACCCTGGGGATAGGATAAAATTGAATGAAACAATCCATATTTGATAAGATAGATACATATAACGTATTTATTATGTGCTAGGTACTTTTCTGAGATTTCAAATACCATTAATACTGACCATCCATATTTTTAAGTTGCCAATGAGAAGGAGGAAAAGTCAATCTTCTTTGATCATCACTTCTATCCTTTATTTATAATGAATATCTTATGTAGTCCCTTCACACCCACAGCCAATATGGGTTTCATTCAGATTGTAAAGAAGTTGATACAGGTCATGGAAAAATACTACACAATCTAGGTGTCAACTTTCAAACCAACAAACACCTGTGAGATCACCATCATCCTCAGAAAGAAGCTTTGCAACAAGATTGCAGATTATATTACTCATCTGATTAAGTGGATCCAGACAGGCCTTGTGAGAATCAAAAATAAAAAATAAAAAAGGCATCAAAAAGCAGGAAGAAGAAAGAAAGAAGGGATAATTATGTTCCTGAGATCTGTTTTGGATCAGGAGATCATTAAAATGGACCCTTATCCCCCCAAAATATTGAAATTCTTGAACTTTGCCAATTTATCCAACCATTTGTTTAATGTTTACTTTTTGCCTTCTTTCCAATAATCTTAGGAATACCCCTGAAAAAAGAATAATCAATCTAACTCTAATTATTATCAATTATTATTATTATTATTATTTTCTGTCTATTCTTTAGTTTTTTCATGATGTCATCTTTATATTTAGATCACATATTCATTTTGAGCATATTGTGATATGTATTTTTGTCAGTCAACTTATTCTGTTACGTATCTTTTGGAAATAAGATTCATAGAATAGATATATGTGATGAATGTTGAATAAAATCAGGGTTCCAAAATAGAGTTGAGGAAGGAATAGCCTTTGCAGCAAACTTTCATTGCAGTAGTATGATGGTTTCTAAAATAAATAGTATCCTTAGGTCATGGTATTGGAAAAGCACTTTCATATTTTGCAGAATACATACGGTCTCCAGGTGTTTGGTCCTAGAAGAATGTCTGGGATTCTGCCAAGTTTATGCCTGCTGCTACTTGGCAGCAAGACTTACTCCAATCTTTGGGTCCATTTATTTCTACTTTAGTTTCTGCCATCTTTTGTAGCATATGAAAGCAGTTGCCTTATGTTTGGAAATACACCAAACTAACTAAATAAATATTATAATTAACTAACATTATAGAGTAGAGCAGCTCCATCCAGATTGATCTTTGGGTTTCAGAAATCTGTGAAGGTAATTTAGCTGTAGGTAGAAAAACCCATCCAATAATTGGTCTATTGAGAGTTGGTAAAATGAGACTGAAATGATGAACAAATTGCAGTGGCCAAAGTAGCATGTGAGTGATTTGGGGTTTTGATTAATTTTTGATTTGTTCCTTTATATAAACTGAGTGCTTTATCTGCTCTACACATTGGGGAGAACTACTAAAAGTATAATTGCTTTCTTTCTTTTAGCTGAAGTATGGACTATTTCTTCTGTTCTCAAGTTTTCTTTACCTTTTTTTAATAACTGGCAGAAGTTGGGTGCCTTAAAATTTGATAGCTTGTAGCTCAGTTTGTAGATTAGCCAAAGGAAAACATTTAAAAGTTTGATGAATACACATTAAATTTCCATACCTTTGCATTTGATATATAAAATATGCTCATTTAACTTACGGATTTGAATTTCTTCCCTCTCTACTCCTTTCTACAAGTATCTACCAGAATAGTCTTCCTAAAAGCACTGAAGTGATCTTGTCTGTTTATTATTATTTTTTTGCACCTCATTCTTCATGTTCAGCTTAGTTTGTCTTTTTGTTCCTATCCAGAGCTTTTAGGTTCATTTGCCCATTTGCACCATTTTGAATTCTGGCTACCTTCTGTCATGCTCTTTCCACTGTTAGCCCAGCATAAAATAAACTAATTCTGTCATTCCTGGGTGGCTGATATTTAGGGGGGTCCTTAAAATAACCCATTAGATTGTGAGATCCTTGAGGGTCCAAATTATCACCTCTTTTTGTATCTTCAGTACTTAGCAAGGTGAATGGTACATGGTGCTTAATAAATATTTATTGATTGATTATCCCCACTCCTACTTTCACTGATAAATTTAGGTTCCCAAAATTAGACTTGCTATTATAACTGTGTCAATCCTTATATCTGCTTTAGGGATACTGTAGAGGTGGACATGGTTTTCTAATGCTTTTGGATTGAGTCTCCATTTTTGAGTATTTTCCCCAACATTAAATACCAGTACAGTTAGGACCTCTTCTCTGTTTGAACCAGTACTTAGGAGTCCATTATCATTTAGCCAATTAATATCTATTAACCTTTATAAAAGGACATTTTACTGAGAAAATATAGCATGAACAAAAATAAAAACATATTCTCCTCAACCAAAGGTACTCTCTCCCCTCCACCATTTCTGTCCCTGGAAGAATGGGCTCACTTTCGTGTTTGCTCCCAAATGTAACATAGCCAAAGGATGGAGGTAGTTCCTTGCTGAATGGTCACATCACCTATACATAAATGTAATATTATGCATATCTAGAAGTTCTTTGGAGATAGCTCTCGACAGACTCTGGCCTGGGCACTTTCAGGGTTTTTGGTAATGTGCATTCCTGACCCTTCAAAATGTTTCACCCAAGGAAAGGAAAGACAAAACTGATAAAAGTAAAGTAAACGAACTCATAGGTTTAACCTGGATGAAGGAATGCATATTTTGGTTCTGATTCCACAGCCAACCACAAGGGAACATCAGACTAATTTGATTAGGTTTATATCAAACTCTGTGCTAAGTATTTTTACAAATATACCAGTTGATCCTCAACTACTAGTGTAGGGAGCTGCTATTATGATCCCCTAGGCAGACAGTGTTTTATGACTTGCCCAGCATCACACACAGCCTAATCAGATAATCTTAGAATATAGTTATCTATTCTGAATCACAACTTGCAGTTTAGATCAAAGTATGAATGAACCTGACTTTCTCATCATAAATCTGGTGCTTGTTCTTTCATCATCCCAGCCAACACCACCCTCCCCCTACCCATCCCAGATTAAAAATGACCAGATTACTTTAACCTGGACAGTATCAACTTTTAGGGCATTATTACAGTATTTTGATTATTTTACTTTATGTAACTAGATTTCTTTAAACTTGGGGTACTTTTAAGTACATAAAAATACAAAAAATGTACATAAAATGTACTTCTGCATTTTATTCACTAATTTTTTTTTAGGATCAAAGCAAAATTTTTCTTTTGTTTATGTGAACTATATTTCTCTCTTAAATATCATGATTAGTCTTGTTTAGATTTAATATATCATGGGTTGGTATAAGAAATGAAATAGGAATTTTTGGGGAGTTTTATGATATACAAAGGCTAGTAGACAGCACAGAAAAAGTTTAGAAACTCAGAAATGCATAAAATATTTGTATAGTGTTGTTTGATATCAACATATTTTATCTTTTAACTCCATAATAATTCAGACTTCTTCTCTGATGTGAATAGAGGGCCCAATATTTTTATATGGATTTTTCAAGACACAAAGATACCACATGCCGAACCCCACAATGTGGAAGAGATAATTGTATCTATATATTCTCCAAAGTTGGCTTGAGGGAATTATATCATACAATCCTTTATATGTTCTTAAGGGATGAGTTCTCATTGGTGTTCCATATAATACTTGGAAAGCTGAGTGGGTACTTTGATTGCTTTATACCTTCAATCACTGTCCCAATAAAATTTCTAATCAAAATCCTTCCCTCTTTGTGCAAAGCTTCCAGAGGAGCCCCTTTGAAGATAAGAATGGTTTTGCCTCAGTACTTAGCACACTGTATGGTATCTTGTAAGTTCTTTATGCCCTTCTTTGTTTTTATTTAAGATTTAGCTGAAATCTATTTTCTGTAGATAACCTTTTTCCCTACCTGCAGCTGCCAGAGTCTTTTCCTGTGAGGTTACTTTTCATCTACTCTGAATGAATTTAAGAGTTTAGACATAATTACATGTAATCTTTAGAGTATATCAAACTCAAACTGGATCAAAGTTCTCAGGAAATGTATTGATTTAGAAACCACACATTAACATTATCTAGGTTGCATTGTATTTTGTTGAATATTTACTAATTACATTTTAATCTGATTGAGAATGGGGCTGTGAATTTGACCCATTTGTTCTTCCCCCACTTTTTTTTTTTTGAGGCTAGGCACTGTTTTTATTTTTATTTCTTTAATTGTCTTTGTATTTACAAAGTAAATGACACAGAAGCATAGTACATGCTGTATAAATGATGATTTAAAAAATGTATTCATATCTTTCATCTTTAAAAATTCAGGTATCTACTTCTACCTATGAAAGACACTTAATTTTTCTGTTTCACATTCAAAGCTCTTTACAATAGTTGGCTTCACTTTATCTTCCCAGGCTTATTACACATTATCTTTCTTATATACTCTATTTCCTTGTCAAATTTTTAGATGTTACTATAAAATTGACAGTCTATTTCCCACCATCTTTCATTTGAATGGGCTGTGGTCCCTTCATCATAAATGATTTATGTCTCTTAGATTTTTCACCTTCATTTAAAACTCAGTTCTTGTGACATTGTTTATAATATGCCTCTCTGATCACAAAGAAGGGAAATGGATCTGTATGTACACGAATGTTTGTGGCAGCCCTCTTTGTAGTGACCAGAAACTGGAAACTGAGTGGATGCCCATGAAATGGAGAATGGCTGAATAAATTGTGGTATATGAATATTATGGAATATTATTGTTCGGTAAGAAATGACCAACAGGATGATTTTAGAAAGGCCTGGAGAGACTTACACGAACTGATGCTGAGTGAAACGAGCAGGGCCAATGATGACCAATTTTGATGGACCTGGCCATCTTCAGCAATGAGATGCACCAAGTCAGTTACAATGGAGCAGTAATGAACTGAACTAGCTATGCCCAGCGAAAGAACTCTGGGAGATGACTAAGAACCATTACATTGAATTCTCAATCCCTCTATTTTTGCCTGCCTACATTTTGGATTTCCTTCACAGGCTAATTGTACAATATTTCAGAGTCTGATTCTTTTTGTACAGCAAAATAACGGTTTGGTCATGTATACTTATTGTGTATTTAATTTATACTTTAATATATTTAACATCTACTGGTCATCCTGCCATCTGGGAGGAAGGAGGGGAAAAATCAGAACAAAAGGTTTGGCAATTGTCAGTGCTGTAAAATTACCCATACATATAACTTGTAAATAAAAAGCTATGAAAAAAAATATAATATGCGTCTCTGATCCATTTTGTTGTGAGTGCTTGATCCTTTTTCAGGTTATCATATATATTATATATCTCAACTCAGCATTCTTCCTACCCCTTTTGGACTTGCTAGTCTGACATTCCAAGCAAATTCATAGAAATTTGGGAAGGAGAGAGCTGGACTAAGGAAGCCATGGGGCCAAGAGGTTCCAAATATGTTTTTTCCTTCAAGAGGAATGTAAACTTCTTGAGGGCAGGAAGTTTTTTAGTTTTATCTTTGTAGCCCAGGATGTTACGTAGTTTGAGGAATACATAATAGGGATGGAAAATGTTTAAAAGGAGATGAAAACTTAATTAATTAGGAAGAAATTATACATAAAAATCCCTGAGGGCTATATATTAGAAAATCACACTTTTCTTATTAGTGCACCAACACATTAAAATCAGATAAGAACTATATTTTCATCAGGTTCTGACCTCTTTGGGAATTTTTTGGGTTATTGCTAGGCCATGTTTTTGATACATCTGAACTAGAAGATCTCTAGAATCTTTTTTTTTTAACTTCTAAAGTTTTATAATATAAACATTTCCCCAAAATTTCATTTCATATTAAGAAAGTTTTTCCCTTTATTACTTTAATTTCTAAGTATTTATATTTTTTGGCTCCTAGCCCTCAAACTCTATTAACAAATGAAATGAAGAAAAAGGAAATAAGAGAAGAGAGATAGAAATAATGGAAGGAACAGAAATTTCAGAAAACAAAATAAAATACTTTGATGTGAAATAGTAAAGGATTATATCAGTGTTTTAAGTTGCTAATATAAGCATGGAGCAATTGAGTAAATTATCAAGTCACTCCAACCCTCTTAAAATAACTTGATCCTCAATCACCAATCAATCAATCAAAGTATAAAAGATTTTAGATGAAATACTTTTAGATATGCTTAGGAAACTTGACTGTGTCTTAAGGATAATCTGGAAATTAAAAAAAAATTCAGATCATTGTTAAGTTTAAGCAAGTTTGACTTTCCAGTGAAATCTCTGAGAATCTGCTTAGAGAAGGAGGAAGGAGAAACCTCAATTTAGGCCTTGGTCCAGCCTCTTCCTCTAGAACTTTGAAGAACTTGTGAATTTTGAAGTGTTCAAAAGATTTTGGATTTCCTATTTTCCCTTTATGGTATCTTAGTAGCATCTGAAGATGATTTAACAGTAGTGCTTATGTTGGGACCCAAAGAAAGATTGAAATAAATAAAAATTCATGACTCTATAAAGATTCCAGGAGAGAAATTAAACTATATCAACAGGGAACTTCTTGAGCACCCCATAAATTGGGTTAAAACACTTCAAACAACCAAAAATTGTGAAGGACCACTTTGCCATATCCTTTCTACTTTGAATTCATTTCTGCTGGAAAATGAGAAAGTAGTGAATATATCTTAGGGTTTTGAGGAATGGAAAATGTTTTATAATACATTTTTTTAATCATACAGCCTTAGTAAATAAACTTATAAAAGCTACTTAAGGCAAATTGATTAAAATAATTCTAAGTTGAGACTCTTAGGAGGAGGTTATTAGTTGGGACTAGAATGGATGGCATAAGAATTACCTCTACCCTGTCCTTGTTCCTAGAACCTTACTCCAGAACCTGAGACTTATCTGTGAAAATGAGAAATGAGATAAAGGTCCTTAGAGCATATTTCATTGTAGTGGACGTTAATGTATATTTCTTGTTTGTTGATGTATGGGAACTATAGAAGTTCAGGGAATATTTCTAAGGCAGTGTTTAACAATGCAATTTTCCCTCTTTTGTAAATTAGTATAATTCACAATATTTACTATTTATGATAGATTTTATTATTTCTGTAATAATTTTTGGACTGTGCTGCATATGTGAAATTTAAGTTATTGTCTTTTGGTTGAAAAAAGAACCATTCAGAATTTGTTGAAGTCTTAGGTCAAAGAGTGAATTTGAGCAGAAAAGAAACCATCTTAACCTTGCCAAGCTCACCAGTTCCAGAGATAATCATGTACCTTACACAAAAGACATCACACATAAATTTCATGCACATTGCAAATATTTAGTTACTCCTGATGTTTCTCTTATGTATAATCATCTTGTCTCTGATAATTGTTGTGTATTTTTATTTATATATCTGTGATAGCCATTGTAGCATAGAGGCTTCTGGAGGGCAGGGGCCAAGTCTGTTTAGATTTGTTTGCATCATACTTAATACTGTTCTATACAAACAAGGAACCTTTTGAATTATTATTTGAAGAATAAGATTTGCATCTTATATGTTTCCTTTTCTCTCATTCTTTTACTGTTACTATAATCCATTAAGGAAAAAGCAGAATCCCAAAACAAAAGGGTGGATTTAACAGATGGGTACTTACTTTGCTAAGTAATGTTCCTTCTCACACAACTGTAGGGAATCTTATGCCACCATAAAGATGAGAAAAAGAAGCCACCCACGTTGGTTTGCATGAAGGAAAGGTTTGGTGCTCACATTTTACCACCAAATGCTTGTCATATAAACTTGGGAAGGATTCAAGGCTGAAAAAGAATAAACAGAAGACTTAGATAAACGATAAACTGAGAAAAAAATGCCTCTTGATTTTCATCTATGCCTTTTTTAGAATAGGCTTATTAGAGTGCTGAAACTAAGTTTGATGAGATAGATAGTAAACCAGAGGGATGAAGTCAACGTTTTTCTGAAGATGCTCCAACTCCAAATAAATAATATTGTATATCTTTTAAAGCATTAAATGTTCTAAACTTATGGCTCTGATTTGCAAAGCCAGCTGTCCAGAACGGATATATTTATAGACATAAACACTCATTTCATTTTTCCTGGTTGGAATATATTTATACATAAAGAGAAACTTTCTGGCCTGATAACTTAAAAAAGAAAGTTTTGATTCCTTCCACTGTTTTAATTTTCTCTTCCTTTGTCATTTTTTGCCCCTTGCCTTCCTCTTTTCAAGATTTCTCCCTATTTCACAAACCAGCTTTAATTGTTCCATGAATACTGGCCTTTTATTGCAGAGTTTTTCTCAGTATGTTTTTATTATATATTAACTTATTTTTTGCAATAACTTTGCCCAAATTACTAAACATCCAGATGTCTTATTTTTCTATTTTTTAGTTTCTGAACTTTGCAGATATAAACACTAATAAAAAAAGCACAAGGTTTTTAAATTTAGAGTATTTCTAAATTAATTTCATTATTTTCAAAATAATGATTCTCTTCTTATCCTATCTTTGACATTGACATGTTAATTTTAGAAAATTTAGAAATCTTTTATTTTGTTTTATATTAAAATACTGTTACAAAATATATGAAAGTACCGACCCATTTCCAAGTGTTATATCATTTATCTAATGTTCAAAAAAGGTTCTTTTTCTCCTTCACAGTAAAATTTACCACAGTATTTACTTTTACCACAGTATTTAGTTGTTTTCTTTAAAGAACACCTGCATATCCTTGTACCTTGGAACAATAAAAACATTCGCCTAGTACTTTAATATTTACAAAATGTTTTTAATTCACCTTTATCTCATTTGAATTTTAATGAAACCATGTAAAGTAAGGAGTACTGATTATTATTGCACAAGGTGCAAAGGTAGCAACGGAGGCTGCCTCCAGAAGCCCCCCAAGAAACCTGCTTCCAGAGAAGAATATATTTTAGAGAAGAATATTACATTTTGGCGTCCAAACATGGGACAGACATGATCCTGATTTCAGTGGAAAAGTCTCCTCGACCCAGAAATTAGGGTGAATACAACAAGGAAACTTTGTTAAAGAGCTAAAGTAGAGTTTCAGCTGAAATGGGACAGATGTTTAGAAAACAGCCTTCTTTTTCCAAATCAAGGAAAATGTGTAGAGAGCATTGTCAGACTTATGAAAAGCCAAGGTTTGATTATAATTTGGGAACACATCACTGAAGTTTTAGAAACTGAAAACTTCTCCTTGGTTCTCTCTGGAAAAAGAATTGGATCTAGAGCAGTGGAAATTAGTAGGAGAGCAACTATGTCAATTCTACAATGAAAATGGACCTGACTCAATTTCCAAAGATACACTTTATACATACAATTGAATACAACTGGCTTTAGGAAATTATATAAGTTATAGAATAAGGAAAAAGACAAAAGAGCAGGAGGAGAAGGATCTAAATAAACTAGGTGAAAGGGATGAAGAATCAGATAAGAATGTACAATTTTAAGTATGGTACTTCACAGCAGTAGAAATTAGGTCTTCCACATCCCCTGACCTACTTCCCTCAATTAACCCTTCATGGGTGGAGGGAGAAGGAGGAGGGGAAGAGGCAGTAATGCAATCAGCTCCTACTATGAAACAACCTATGACAAGATTGTAATCTTGTAAAGCACTGGTTAAAGCAAAAAATGAAGGACAGGATATATCTTATTTAAAAATAAATGCATACCCTGTGATTGAAGAGCTTGACTCTTTAGGTCAAAAAAGGAGAAGATACACTCCTTTTGATCTGGAAAAAATTAAGGATTTGAAAAAGGGCTGCACTCTTTATGGGGCTGCATCATCTTATGTTAAGATGTTACTAGATAATTTGGCTTATGAAATCTTAACCCCAAGTGTTTGGAAATCCGTAGCAAGGACATGTTTAGAACCTGGACAAAACTTGGAGTATCATGAATTGTGTAGGATTCAAGCCCTATGCAATAGGCAACAGGAATTAATATACAAGTCACCTTTGACTAACTAGCAGGTGGAGGTCATTATGCAGAGAATTCAGCACAGGTTAATAACCCCATAACAGCTTATGAACAAATTGCCTTTGCTGCAACAAAAGCTTGGGATTCCCTTCCAGGGAAAGATCGAGGGGAAGCCTTCACAAAAATAGAACAAGGTCCCAATGAACCTTTGCGGATTTTGTGGGACGTTTGCAAACAGCTGTCACAAGAACCATTGGAGAAAATGCAGCTACAGAAATAATGATCAGACAGCTGGCTAAGGAGAATGCCAAAGAGGTTTACAGAAGAATTATATAGGGACTACACAAATATGCTCCTTTAGAGGAGATCATAAGACGCTGTGCCACAGTGGGCACAAATGTTTATTATAGCCAGACTATGTTGAATATGGGAAGACAGGGTCCCTCTTAGCAAGGGACTTCTAGAGAGAATTGTCGATATTTTCATTGTGGAAAAATAGAACATCTGAGAGCCCAGTGTAGATATAGAGATAGAATTAGAGGACAGGGTGAAAGAAATACCCAAAACTCTATGTCCAAAATGCCATAAGGGCTTCCACTGGGCCTCAGAATGTAGATTCACCCAGGCAAATCAGAGGCAGAGCTCAGCTCCAAGATATCAATCAAAAGACAAAAATACAGGTGGGGCATGATGGCAGCTGAGTTTACACACCAGAGAGTGTAGAAATTCTGTAGGATGAGAGTATAGAAGTGAACTTTTAGAAGTTCAGGACTCCGATGTTATCAGTCAGCAAAACAGAAATCAGATGACAGAAAGGGATTGCAATTGGGGAGAATACAGACTTTTTTTTTTAACCCAACAGAAAGGCAGTGTTCAGTGCAAGCAGCTCCAATGTAATTGCCAGGTGATGAGGAGAAATCCCCAAAGTGGTAAATGGAAGGGACTAGATAGGTTAACTGACTGGGAGAGAGGCTTTGCTTATATTTCTACAGATAGGGAAGGAATCAGATGGGTGCCAATGAGACGAGGCGTATTTAACTTGTCCATCAGAGAGAGAGAGACAGAAAAAGAAAAAAATTTGAAAACAAAGGAGAAGACCTAGAACAAAATCTGCAGAAATCATTGGATTCCCTAACACAAAATGAGACTGTTGCAGGACTTGAAAACCAGCAGGAATCATAGGATTCCTTGAGATGAAAAATTGTTGATGAGACTATTGCAGGACTTCAAAACTTTGTTCTCTGTGATTCATTATAATCATTTATAACATAAGAGTTAGTCTCGAAGTGCTCCTTACAGTTTTAACAACCAAGATTATTTTTATTTAACTCTTGAAAACCACTTATATTTTGAGTCAGATAAGTTTAGCTGAAATCACAATGTTTATGACCCTCGACAAATAACTTAGATGTACCTCCATTCTAGTCTGGTCTTAGATACATACTGATGACATGACCTTCAACACATCTTAGTCTTTATTTAAACTCTATATGTACCTCAGTTTCCTCCCCTGTAAAATGGGGATTATAATATAGTATGTGTCTCACAGAATTATAAGTATCAAATCAGATGATATTTATTAAGAACCTAACATAAAATGCTTATCCAGGCAACCTTTGTTCCCAGGCAATCTTTCTGGGCTTCTATTTTCTCATCTATAATAAGGGGTTTGAACTATTGAGTCAGGGTCAGTTTAGTCTATTTCTAGTGAAATTTAGTCCATTTCTTATGAAATTATTTGCTCAGAGTTAACATTACTTATGTAGTTGGGACTCTCTTAGTCCTTTTCTGCCTTTCTAAGAAATGAAAAATAATTGGAAAGGAAAATTTGTTGATTTTTATATGACCATAGATTTTTTTATAGGACAGGTATATGTCTTGTGATTGCCGGAAGTAAAACTGAAGGTGATTGTGTAGCATCAACAGCCCTGGGCTTGGAGTCAGAGGAACTGGGCTCAATTGCAGCTTAGAGCATATTAGAGTCATATAATCATAATTTCAGAGCTAACTTATTTTCTTAATGCCACAGTTTCTTTATGTGTAAAATGATAATGTGATAGGATGAACTCTAAGGTTCCTTCCAATTCCGATCCTGTGAAAATTAATCCAGGATTATAGATATATGTAAGTATTTGGGTTTCAAATGTTCATAATGGACCTCCATGTGTAGGTTCAACTACCCATCCTGATTAAAGTAGGGGAGTTTCAGTTTCTTGGGAAAAGCTTCTGGAATCATAGTCCTGTCAGATTTGTGCCTCAAATGAATGTTGAGATGCATGTACTTCAAAGAAAGAGTGATGCATACTTCACACATAGAAGAGAGAATTTTTTTTTAAAGTAAAGCTTCTCAATAATACAATGAGTGAGCAGAGGTAGAGAGGCATTTTTCTATTGCAGTCATATGTAGAATGGCATCGTTGATTCCACGAGTCCAGGAAGCTAAATGACCCAGATGCCCAAACCAGAGATTTGACAGATTGCTGGGACTGGTCCCCCTCCCAAGATGCTAGGGGTGTAGGGAAGAATTTAGATTAAAATCCTCTGGAAGCGGTAAAGAATTACACCCATTTGGGCATAGAGACAGAGGTTATTGTAATGTTAAACTCTCTCATAATTTACATTTTATTCATGCCTTAACTAAAATTTTTTTTTTGTTATTGGATTTATGATTAACATAGTTTCTAACTGAATTAAGAGTGTTGTATTGGTGTGAGCTTAGACTATGATTTTTAGAAGTGATTATCAAAAACAGTACACACTGAATCTGTGAAGAGTAGTGAGGGAGATGTAGATTCAGAGATTTGAGCTTTGGAACCCATTATGCGTTTCCAAACCCAATTCTCTTGACATTACATCAGAACTCATTTGGTTGTACTTTTGGGTAATTTCTTGATGAAAATGCCAGTAAGGATCTTATATTTATATGCTTGTTTTCTTCAAGGAAAAGAGTTCTGCATCACAGTCACTGATTGAATGATCTCTCCAGCTCCAGGAATTTGAAAGGAAAGTGAGTGGGTTTCTGCCAGGAAAAATGCCCTTTCTTGTCAAAGACTAGGAATTTACTGTGATTACCAAAATTAAAATAAAACTAAAATTTGAGATGTCTGACAAAACAGCTCCAAAGAGTATGCTCCTAATGGAGAAGACACATTTTTCCATTAGGCATCTTAGGGGAAAAGGAGATGGTGTATTATTCCTTTTTGTTACTGGGATTGATTTATTTAATTATGATTTCAACATGCCTACAAGGCAAACCTTAGAAAATGTTGCATAACAACGTTAACCAGGACAAATGTGCTTCCCTCCTTTCCACCATCCCCTGTAAGATTTCTCAAGTAAAATAGCAATGGCTGTTTGGACTGTTTTAAGCTCCTATATTTTAAGTGCTTGATTTGTGGGTTTGGTGACTCATAATATCTGAAATATTCAGTCTGGGTTTTTGAGAAAGTGAAAGAATTAAAGGAGATTTCACCTTTGGAATGTATGGATTGTTTTGAGATTAGCAGTCTGTTTCCTTGGGTTCACTCTCCCAGCTGTCATTCTTATTGGCAGATGACTACTGTTCCCAAGGGTTCTAAGGTTACAGGGGGTCAGTTAGAAAATATAGAGCATTAGGCCTGGAATTAGGAAGATTCATCCTTATCAGTCCAAATGTGGCCCAAACAATTACTAGCTGTATGAATCCCTAGTATGTTACTTAATCCTGTTTGCCTCAATTTCTTAATGTATAAAATTAGCTGGAGAAAAAAATGGCAAATCATTCCAGTATCTTTGCCAAGAAAGCCTGAAATATGACAAAAAACAGCTGGACATGACTTAAGTGATTTAAAAACAACAATAACAAAGCATAAATTAAGGGTTGAGGTTTCTAACACCTTTGCTCAGGAGACCCCCATCCAACCTTCTCTCCAGTGTCCATCAACCAACTGACATCAATTGGTTTTGACAAGTGAACATTTACTGAAGTATAGCATGGATAGAAAGTATAAAATATCTTTCAGATCAGGGTTGTTCTTTCATTTTTGCACAAAAAATGTCTCTAGTGAAATTCAAAATTATTTTCTACATAGTCAGGCACATTAGGAGGTGAGGGGGGAGGTGAGGCTTTTAGCCTTAGAAATACTTTTCATCGTTTTGCAGAATTCCCACTAAGTTCACTTCTGACTTGCTTAGCTGAGCTGATTGGCTGTGGAGAGTTGGCTGATGGGATAATATTTTATTGGGTCAATTAGATCCCTTGACTGCTAAGCTGGCTGGCTACTCAGCAGGCTCAGCAGCTACTGGTCCAATTGCTCTTTGAGGGTTTCATGTATCGTTGGGTCTCACTGGACACCAGGAAATTTCCCTCTTGGAATATTCTCTTGGTATCAGGAAAAAAATGTGTATGAGAAACAGAGGCGCTAGTTGTTGATTGAAACGTGGCAGCCATATGGGAATTAGGGCAACCAAAACCATTCCATCTCTATCCTGCCCAACAAGCTCAGAGCAGGTTAGGAAGAAAAGATAAATATGACTAAGGGAAGAACACATTTTTCTATGTGAACTCAGGTCTTGCTCCCAAGTCATCAGTTTGCTAAATTGTTAGGATACTTTGTGTTACCACACAGTGTGGCTCCAAAGCTAATCTGAAGAATTTCCATCACCATATTGTATGAATTTCTTAATTATCATGACTGAAATCAACTTTTGTACTTGATTGGCAGGAGGTAGGGAATATCTGGACCTTCTGTAGCCAATCATCTTTGTGAGAAAAGGATTCATTATTATTATTATTAGGAATTTATTTTGAAGCCTGTCATGGAAGAAATTTGATAGTAGAAAATTCAACTTATGCCTCATTATAGTTTCTTTTTAAATGTCTAGTTTGACAAAGATGTCTTAGGCATAGTCAATTTCCTGGTGTAGGTTATTGTCACCATCCTCAAAAACTATTTACTAAGCACTCATTATCTTAGTTTTAGTTCTATACAAAGAAAATAACTCCCTTCTATCTTCTTTCCCTCCCTTCTTCCCTCTTCCCTTTTCTCCTCCTCTTCCTCCCCCTCCCTCTCTTCCCTTCTTTCTCTCCCCTCCCTCCTTTTTCTCCCCTCCCTCCCTCCTGCTCTCCCCCTTTCCCCCCTCCCCCCTCTATTTCTATTTTTAAAAAATCTTCCAATAAGGCAGGGTAAGAGATCTCATTGGAGTTCAGGCTCTATGCCCCTCACCTATCCTGACAGAAATGGTAGTGTCTGACTTAGTATCTTTTTTGTTTTTTCTTTGCTTTCTATATCTTTCTTTGAACAATGATCTGATACAGGTGTTCTTAGCTTTGAGGAAAGTCTTGTTAATTTTAGTTGGAAGAAGTTCCTAGGCTTTTCAGAGAAATTTTTTGATTTGAGAGGATAGTCCCCATAGCAGAAACCCAAACTCTGGCCTGGTTGGCTAGATCTCCCTTGGAGTCGCCTTTGTCCCCAATGTCTTGGACAAACTAGGGGTAGTGAGGCCCTGATCTTCAGCTCCAGTAATAATTAATGGAGTCCAGATTGGGCCATGGGGGGTGGGGGGGAAACAGTACTTAACCTGGGCTGAGGTTCAAGTTCTAGCAACTGTGTGGCTGCATCAGCGGCTATTACAATGCAGTGGTATTACCTGGTAAGGGTAGCACAGATATATTTAGAATTCAGTATAGGAGAACTTTGCTAGTTTCCAGAATAGGAGTAGCCCCTAGTAGCAAAAGGAATGGAGTGGGTAACAGCTGAGGCAATATGCCATTTAACAAATTCCCCCCCAAATTTTGGTCTGAATACTTTAGGTTCATTGCTCTTTCTGTTACTTCATGCTTTTCTATTTAATTTATTGAGTATTAAAGAAATCCATATTTTTTTCATATGAAGACTTATATTGAGCCCTTTGTTTTTATAAAGATATCTCACTATTTAGAGTTAAAACTGTTCATTTGGGGTGGGTGACAGATGTGAAAATGTGACTATATTTAAATGTACAAACAATGGAAAACACCAAATTATGTTTTCATTACCAATACGAGGTTATCCATACTGAAATGTGAAGAAAATATTTTAAATCAATGACAGAGAGTCAGAGAGAAACAGAAGACACCTGGTTTCAAGTTTGTGATTGAAAAGATTTGGTGAGAATTTATACCAAATTCATCATCCTGGCTCACTATCTGAAATCATTTCCTAGGATTGGAGGCATCTTTATCTGTACATTTTTCAAGGGACAAGTCTAAGCTGGCTAGACCCATTGAGTGAATATTACTATCAACACTCTGATGACAGTATAGCCACATCTGTTGGCATCTTATATTTAACAGTATCAAAGTCTGCTGAAAGGCTCATTGTGCCAAAAAATCATACCTTTGACCAAGTGTTGATTTTTGATCCAGTTTGGGGTCTAGTGTCTGAAGTGCACACAGAATTAGAAAATCACCACATCAAATATTTTATATCCTATACGTAGTGATAGAGTGAGAAATTGGAAAGAATGTTAGTTCATCTGCTTGTATAGAAAGCTCAAGAGAAGTCTAAATATGTTTTTCTACATTTAGTTTTTAAAATTTACTTTGTCTAAATTAGAATCTAAGTAGATATTATGTAAATTCTTTATCGTATATATTTTCATTATAGAGTTCTCTTTTTTGTACTTCTCATCTGATGAAATTTTTAAACAGTGGTTTGCTGGAGGGGGACAAACTAACCAAAAACAGTATGGAACAAATTGAATTACAAACCTGGTGTGGTCCTTTAACTCAATTATCTTTAATTCATGTTATTTTAGTCATCCTGGGTGGTAGCTATTCTGAATGAGTGAACACAAAATTTTTTTTAGTTTACAAATTTGCCCTGATTACTAGGTCTAGGGATTTGTAGGAAGGTATTTCTAGCATTTTAATGGAAAGGTTCCTTGGTATATGTATATTATTTGGGGAAATGAAATCTTTGTATTAGATGGATTGTAAAACTCCTTCAGAGTTTCTTTTAAAAGGTCACTTAATACCTGAAAGTTCAGCCTAGTTTAACAAGAATTTATTATTAAGGGCCTTATGTCTCAGGCACTGTCCTAAGTGTTGGGAATATTAGGAATAAGAATAATAACCCATATAAAATTGTTCCAGTACACATGATTTGATTTCTGGTGGGGAGGAAGGTATGATGTGTAAAAGACATCTTATCACCTTGTTTGGTCACTAGCTAATTTTCTGTGCCTACTTCATTCAATCCATCCTGAATACTTCTCAAACTAACCTCCTTATTTATGTTAAATTAGATCATAGGATCATAGGTTTTTAAAGTTAGTTGAGACCTTATGGGTCATTGCATCTTTTCCCCTTATTTTAAAGTTTAGGAAACTAAGACTCCATTCATTTATTCAGTAAATATTTATTAAGTACATGTTGGGTACAGTAATAAATGCTGGAGATACAAAAAAAGCAAAAAAGAGTTTCTGGAGACAACATGCAAAGATACATACACACACACACACACACACACACACACATATATATAAAGCAAGGTTATATACAGAATAAATAGGAAATCATTAACAGAGGGAATACCCTGGAATTAAAAGAGTTTGGAGAAAGTGGGATTTTAGTTGGGACCTAAAGAAAGTGATGGTAGTCAATATTTAGAGTCAAGGAGGGAGAGAAGTCCAGAAATGGAAGACATCCAGAAAAAATTTCCAGAGCCCAGAGATTAAGTAGAGATTGACTGGCTGGGTTTAGAGTAAATGGCAGAGCTATGATTTGAACCCCAAACTTTTGAATACAAATCTAGTATTCTCACACTATATCACTTAGCTTTCTTCCTTTCATGTCTTCTTCATCCTCCATTTGAGGAATACCATTTCACTAAGTATTTCTCCCTGACTAGTTTGTCCAAGACATTGGGGACAAAGGTGACTCCAAGGGGATCTAGTAATAATGAATAAAAGAAAGCAGCATCATAGTGAAATAAAGAAATCCACTCATAGTCTGAGTGGATAAAGCAGTAGACTTGTAGTTAAGAAGTATATTGGGTTTGAATTCTCCTTCAGGCACTTAGTAAGTGTGTGATCCTGGACAAATCATTTAAATTCTGTAGATCTCAGTTTTCTCATTTATAAAATGAGGAGATTGGATTTGAAAAGCTTGAAGTTTTCTTTCAGTTCTAAACCTATAATTTTGTGTTCCATTTATCTCTAATACTCACTTTTTGTTCCAATATAGCTATACTTTTTTCCCCCCTGAGGCAATTGGGGTTAAGTGACTTTCCCAGGGTCATATAGCCAAGTGTCTGAGGTCATATTTGAACTCAGGTCCTCCTTACTTCAGGGCTGATGCTCTATCCACTGCCTCACCTAGCTGCCCCCCAATATAGCCATAGTTTTTAAGCATACCTATATATGCCATGTTCTTCTCCTCTTGTACTTTTCTTCTGCTAATCTAAATCATATACATTCTTTGTGAACATTTGCCCCCAAATTCGTGTTTTAGACTGTATTGATCTTTTCTTTTTTTAAATTTCTATTTTTCTTACAATTAGATTAGTACTTAATTATTTTCTAATAATTTCATCTATGTAAATTTTGACTTACTAACAAGATTACATACTTGGCAAAGACAGGGAACTTACCAAATATAGCCAAAATACTGTTTAACCCATGATAGACACTAGATACATACTTTGCTTATTATAGGAAGTCAAACAGATTTTAAAATAATTTTAGGGTGATAATGTTGCTATGTTATTCATGTCTTATAGATTTTCTAACCTCTTTCACCATAAATGAGGATTAGTTAGCTCTCCAAGGAAAACAAGGAGCTATATTTCATCATCTTGATGAAGGAGTAATGTTGTATGAAATGATTAATTCATAGAAATGTTCCCTCTGGCAAGCTATCAAAACTGGCTTTCAGCCTCAAACTATCAAAGTAAAAGTTTTCAGAGTACCCCAGAGCATAACAGGTATTAAGTAGCAAGAAGTTCAAGGTTTCTGATCTTTGGCCTGCTGGAGCTCAGCTCTTCAACTAACCCTTTGGCATAGATTGTTTAAAAAAATTTAAAAAGGAATACTCTTTGATCTTTTCTTCCTGAATACTTTCCTCAATTGGGATCCTAAGAAAGAGGAAATAAATGCAATTGTGTCAGCATCTTGTAATTATTCACCATGCAAAACCAAGAATATATGTAACATTGAATCAGAACATAAATGTGCTAAAAATAGGAAAGTAAGCATCTTGGGGTTTTACTCCCCATTTAAAAATATGAATATTTTATTATTGTTTATTGGGAGCTGGATATGAAATAAGAATGAGTGATAGCGAGAATCCCTCATTTTTGAGTGGGTACAATTCTAAATCTTACCGAAGAAAACTTTTATCCTCATCTTTTTTTCTCACTCACTTATTCTCTTATCCTCTTCCCTCACCCCCTATTTCTTTCCCTGTCTGTTGCTTTGTCTGTCTGTCTGTTTGTCTCTTCTTTCTGTTTCTCTCTGACTCTCTGTCTTTGATTTAAAATATTTTCTTCACATTTCAGTATGGATAACCTCATATTGGTAATGAAAACATAATTTGGTGTTTCCATTGTTTGTACATTTAAATATGGTCATGTTTTCAAATCTGTAGCAGTAGATTTTTCTATTCATAGAAAAAGAAAGCAGAAAAAAAAAGATTAGTACTTATCTGCTGTATTTTCACAGCTAGTGATTTTAAGATACATCTCTGCAAAGATGGGAAATATTAGGTGTGAAGTTCCCCAGCTATTCCCCACTGCTATCTTAATATATTCAGACTTCTGTATTTCTTTGTTCCACTTCCCCTCAGGTCTCTACAGAGCATACTTTCTTTCTTTTTCTGCCTCTTATCCCTTGAAGCTTTGTACTTATTCCAATAAGAATCCATCAAATTCTTTTTCCACTTTTAACCTCTCCTTTTCCAGTGAGTTAGATTTTTTCCCCTTAAATATAGGACCCATTCCCCTCTCCATTAGGGGAAAAAATGTAAAACAAAAGCCAACCCAATAATTACTTCTTCTCAAAAAGAAAACAATAAAACCCCCAAATTTTAATTTCTAAAACAAAGCCTTTATCTAGACCTTATTTCTTCCAATGTCTCATTTCTCTTGTATTCTGTACTTTTTGCTTATGCTGCTTCTTTTCTCTTAAAGATAAATTCATTTGGACTTTAGTTTTAAGCATTCCTCTATTAGTGTCGTATGTAGGGCCAAATCCAATGGGTTTGAATAGTTGACACTGGCTTCATTTTTCTTCCTTCTTTTCCTCTGATTTCTTTGAAATCGTTAAATCAGGTGTCCTGATATTCTAGGTCTTCTTTTCCTTTTAATGATGAATGTAATTCCTACAGAAACTTATTCACTTTTTTGTTTTCATACAATGATTTATTTATAATTCACAAATCTGTTCTCTAGACTCATTTTTTTCCAATGGCCTATTTCTAATTAATAGATCTAATCTATTATCTATAAATAATCTATTTAATATCTAATTATCTAACTGTCTAATAATCTAATTAATAGGATATCTTCACTAAGTTATCACATCAATTCAATATCATCTAACATATTGAACATAGTTTATTGCTGTATTAACTTAATCAGTCAATTGAATGCCACCAAACATATTGGAGATAGCTCATTGTTAGAAAAGTAAAGCTATGACCCTTTGTGAAGGTTTTCTTTTTTTTTTTTTCTTCTGATGATTAGAGAGGAGAAGAAATGATAGGAATTTTAGAAAGTAAATATTGGTGGTAGTCATATTTTGTTTTTTTTTGGGGGGGAGGGATTATGATTGCATCCATGCATTGGGCTCCTACTATGTAAATTTCTTCTACTGATGTAGACAAACAACTCATCTAACTTATGTATGAACAGATTTGTCTGGGTTTCTGATAGGTGAATTCATTTACGTATAGTTACTTGGTTAACATATTTCAGTCAAAAGACTTGAACTTTTTATCTTCTTGTGCCATACTTTTTCTAATACTTTATTGATCTAAATTCCTGTTATTAAAGAAGCATCCTTTTTTGTTGTATTTTTCCTTGGTTTTCTTATAAGATCTCCTGTTTGGCATAATAAATTTAGTAGTATATTTTATTCATATGGTAATTACAAATTTGTTAATTTATGAAAGCTTTGAACTTTTGTTAGCATAGGAGTTATAAATCACTTTACATAATGTAGTAAGCAATAATGAATAAAAGAAAGCAGCATCATACTGAAATAAAGAAAGTTATATTTTCTGGTCACAACACAGTGTCAAACATATAGAAAACTCTCCTTTTCGGAAAAGGAGCTGAGGATCTAAAAAGGTTGGGAAACACCCTAAATTTATTAAGTACATCTTTTACTACATGGAACATTTTTTCTAATCATTTCAATCAGAAATATTTCATTTTGACAACAAATCATGGTGCTGCTTTTTTTCCTTCTCTCCCACAAAAGGAATTGTAGCATAGAAATGCTTACATATGCTAAAAGTTGATTTTTACCATTTTGCCAGTGGAGAAGAAAGAAAAATCTAGTTGTTACATTACTACACATAACCAATAACTATAGTATGTAAAGACCAAATAATGACATTCTACAGAATTAACTGTAACTTTTGTGCTCATGGACCTTACTTCACCGCTAAGGTAAAAAATACTTTTGCTGTAAAACATCTGATTAGTAGAAATTTAGTTATAATTTTTGTTAGTTCTGAAATGTGCAAATACAACTAAAATATAATTTAGTATTATGAATAAAGATGAATTTAACATCATAGTGTCTATTAACATTTCCATCTAGCTTGATTCAGTCCTTTTCTTCCCTCCCCTAATGTCATATTCCAGATCAGCCTAGACTTTCCATTTTGCTCTTTGGATTACTAGCCTCTTAATTAAACACTTTCATTTAAAACTTTTATATTTTTATCCTTCTATCTTCTGGAAATAACTGAAGCCTGGGTCCCTTCTTAATAACACCAATTGCTTAGATATCCTTTTATGTCCTAAACCAGGGGTCCTCAAACTACTGCCGGCGGGCCAGATGCGGCAGCTGAGGATGATTATCCCCCTCACCCAGGGCTATGAAGTTTCTTTATTTAAAGGCCCACAAAACAAAGTTTTTGTTTTTACTATAGTCAGGCCCTCCAACAGTCTGAGGGACAGTGAACTGGCCCCCTATTTAAAAAGTTTGAGGACCCCTGTCCTAAATGTTTTCTTTCATAATATCCCTTCTTTCAAGTCTTCTTAGTGAGGAGTCAGAATATTCTTTGCTCCCCATTGTCATATGCAAACTCTCCCTCAACCAGTATTGATTGACATATTTTCCTTTCTGATTAATGCAGTCATATATATGCTATCCATATTCATTATGTAATCCAATTTTGATTCCTATTAATCTTCCTAGTCCTAGGACAGTCTCTTATCATTTCACTACTTGGCTCATACTCTTTTTTTTTTTTTTAATTTAATAGCCTTTTATTTACAGGATATATACATGGGTAACTTTACAGCATTAACAATTGCCAAACCTCTTGTTCCAATTTTTCACCTCTTACCCCCCCACCCCCTCCCCTAGATGGCAGGATGACCAGTAGATGTTAAATATATTAAAATATAAATTAGATACACAATAAGTATACCTGACCAAAACGTTATTTTGCTGTACAAAAAGAATCAGACTCTGAAATATTGTACAATTAGCTTGTGAAGGAAATCAAAAATGCAGGTGTGCATAAATATAGGGATTGGGAATTCAATGTAATGGTTTTTAGTCATCTCCCAGAGTTCTTTTTCTGGGCATAGCTAGTTCAGTTCATTACTGCTCCATTAGAAATGATTTGGTTGATCTCGTTGCTGAGGATGGCCTGGTCCATCAGAACTGGTCATCATATGGTATTGTTGTTGAAGTATATAATGATCTCCTGGTCCTGCTCATTTCACTCAGCATCAGTTCGTGTAAGTCTCTCCAGTTGGCTCATACTCTTAATCTGTATCCCAACTCCTGTTCTCATACTTAGGTACTACAGCAATACACATGAATGTTCCATAAATAATCTAACTTTCAATTAGTTGTTGTATTCCGTCCCCAAGACTTACTCCTCCACTTCATCTCAACTGCATTCATTCTTCTCCAGGCAGAACTCTGTAGCTCTTCATAATGAAGCCTTCTTCCATCTCTAGAATCCACACTTTAGAAATCATACTTTAGAAGCATGCTTGGCTTATAATGTTTTTTCTAACTGGATGTTTCCACCAAGATTCTCCATTTAAAGAGGGGAACCTAAACCAACTATGCCTCATTCCTCTCTTTTACACTCTGGCTTTCCTTTGCCATATTTCTCCAAGCTTTTCAACTCCCTTCTATGTATTGTCTTCTACCTTCTATTGTCTTCTACCTTTAGAATGTAAGCACCTTGAGAGCAACAACTGTCAATATGCATTTACATTCCAAACACCTAGCACCACACCTGGCACATATTAAGTATATGATAAAGTGATGTTCACACTTTTTGATGTAGCCATCACTCACACACATATATACTATACTAAAAATTGAGGCTACTGTTTATTAAAAGAGCTTCCTATTCACACTATTTTCCTCATCTTACACCCTTCAGACATTTATTTCTTCCTTAATTTAGCTCTCTTGTGAAGAGGTTGCCCTTTTCCTTTCTTTTTCCAGTCATTTATTGTGCATCTTTGAAATCCATTTCTTCATGTTTCTTCAGATTGCACACATAACTCTAAATTTCTCTCTGTATCCATTGTAAAATTCTCTTTGTATGTATTTACAGGTGCCTATAAATATACCTAAATCTCCACATTTAAATTAATTTCCTTTCTTGATATCTACTATTTGATGTTCTAGGTCTTTTTCCAGTCCTCATCTCTCCTCCTTATTGTATCACCATCTCCTTACTGGATAATCATGGACTGGATGTCTACATCACCAACTCCTTACTGGATATCATGGACTTGATGTCTCAGAGAAATCTCAGACTCAACATATCCAAAACAAAATTCATTCTCTTTTCCCTAGGTTCATTCCTCTTTTAAATGCCTTATTAGTGTTGAGTGCACCAGCATCATCTCTTGAACTTTTGTATTGTTGGAGTCTATTGGCATTCTCCCAGCTATCTGGGATTCAGCATCCTTTTTGACTTTTCATGCTCAGTTATTTCACATATTTAATCAGTTGCCAGAAGCTGTCTTAATTTCTACTTTCATAATATCCTCCTCATCTATATTCCCTACTCTCTTCCCACCTATCCCCACCACCTTACTTTAGACCCTCAATAATGGTTTGCTTGGACTCTTGCAGTAATCTTCTAATTTGTTTCTCCATTTAAAAACTCATTATTCATCTGTAAAACTGATTTTCTTTCTGCATACATCTTTTATGACACCTATTTAATAAATTTCAGTTGCTGTTTATCACTGTCAATATCAAATATGAAGTCCTTTAGTTAGCATTTAAACCTCTTCACAGGCTATTTTCTTTCTCACTTTTTAAAAAATAATTTATCCTCTTCCACAATTTTCATCATCCAACTAAACTGGACACTTTTTCCTCACAGTCAATATCTCCATAACTTTCCACGTGCTTTCTTCCATATCTGGGACGTTCCCCTTTATGTCTCTCTCAAATTACCTTATTTCCTTGAAGGGATAGAATTGTATATGGGTTTGTGATTACATTAGTACACAGAATTGCAAGTGAAGAGACCAATGCATGTTAATAATTTCCTTACAAGTAAAATTTTAGAAAGGTGCTTAAAGAACTAATAAATTAAGTAATGTTAGCTTAGGGTAAAAAAATATAGGATTCAACCTCTGGCCTTTATGGTTTCAACAGTAGCTCTCTATATGCACTAAGATAGGTCATCTTTTTGTTTCACTTAGGTTTCTTTCAAGAACCAGGTTAAATGCTACTTTTTGTAGGAGGACTTTATTTGTTTTACTCCAGTTGAATTTTGGGGGGAAAAATATCACTGGAAATTCACCTCTCACCTTGAAGCTCTTTTGTATTTTATTTTTCTTCACTGCTCCTTTCCACCCTGGGTCTTCATCTTTATACTAAATTACTCTTCTCTCTGATTTCTTTCCTATTGTTAATGGTGCCACCATAAGTTAAGACTCTTAGGTTTTTATACTAGAATTAATTATTGGCTTTTTGGGGTTTCTTTACTTCTTTTCCACATCTTGTAGATTCTATTTTTCTCAATCTGTCCTGTCCTATTTATTTTTCCCTTAACTTTTTTTTTTAATCAGAAAAAAACTATTTTTCCTTCTTCTTACTTTGAGAATTAAAGAAAACCTCTATTACAAATACATATAATTAAGCAAAACAAAATTCCACATTAGCCAAGCCATATCGATTGATTGATCTATCTCTACATATTTTATGTACAGCTATACATTATATATATTATATATATGTATTATATATATGTAATATGCATTATATACATATATATGTATAGCATATATATTAATGTGTTTTTAAATCAGTTTTATGAAATCTGAAATCTGAAATTAGCACGATCCTCATGCTAATCAGTTTTTAAACTTACATCAGTAGTCCAGACATAAGATAATTGGGGTTTGTGTGCAGGTGGTACAAATGTCAGAAAAGAGAATAGGGAATAGATAAGAAATTTTATAGAGGTGGAATTAACAGTAATTGGCAAAAATGTCCATATTTGGAGCAAGAGTGAGGATTCAAGAATGATATATAAATTGTGTAGCTGGGTGATTGGAAGGATGATGGTGCCTTCCAGAATAATAGGACAGTTAGAATGCGGAGAAGTTTCTGGGATGGGGAGGAAGATGAGTTTAGTTTTGGACATGTTGAGTTTAATATGTATATGGAATATTCCATTTGAGATATATCAAACTAAAATAAAAGTGATTAACTTAAGTGTTGAAGACTAGTTCCAATTGCATTGTGCATTTTGTTCAGTGTGAATATATTTTACCTTTTCTTATCATCATTTTCTTAAATATAAATACAATAAAAAAGCCAAAAGGATTTTTTGTGTATCAGATGTATCTAGTTGGGCTGGGAAAATACCAGCATGCCAACATAAATGGGTAAATAGGATCAAGAACTAGAAAAATTAAATCAAGCAGCATAGCTCAGCCCTAGGAGGTAGGATAGTCTTTAGAAATCTATATAGAGGGCTCAGTTTGTCCATTAGAAGATGAGGCAGTAGTTTCTCTGTGACAAATTTTATACTATTCTGTATCTACCATAGAAGTAAAAACCTTTTTGCTATGTAGTAGTTTAGTTTGAGCCCATACTGAGCCAGTTCTCCCAAATCTACTTATCCTTTATATTGTAGGAGTAATTTTGTACAGCAGAAAAATAGAAAATGACCTCTGTTACAATTTCTCACTCATTCTAGAAAAGTTTATTTCTCTAGGTAGACTCTAGGCCATGTCCTTTAGGAGAGGAACTCTGTCATTTGATTTATGGAGCAAAGGAATCAGTTTCATATATAAGAGTACCATGGTCAAATATCTGAAAACAAGTGAGGGAATAGGATTGCTTTAAGCTAATTTGACTAGGATGGAGGCCATAGGTAGGACAATGCAAAAATAAGGAATGATGACACTGGCATGGGATAGAGTACTTGAGTGAGTTCTTTGAAGTCATAAGGAGTTTGAAACTCATTTGAAGGGTGATGGGACTTAACTGGAGCAGGAAAATGGTAGTCAAAGTGGTGTGTTTGAAAGAAGACTGATTGGGATAGTGTATCTGAATGTGATGCTGCAAGTAAGGAAGTTAGTGGGAAAGGAGTCATGATATCCATTAAGGAGGTGACCAGAATCTAGATGAGAGAAATGTATTGAAAACAGAAAATGACTTATAATTATATAATCACTGTCAGAGTCACAGCCAAGTTTTTCTTTTAGGTGGTACTGAAGACTCTTTTATTGCAATAATAATTTATATTTGCATGGCATTTCTTTTCTAAGGATCTCATAACACTTACATATTAATTATCTGTTGGCAAGAGTACATTCCTTATTTTATAGTTAATGAAACTAGAGCAATCCTGCAGTAACTTGCCTAGGATGAGAGTAAATTATTGGTAAAGCTGGCAATACCCAGTTTTCTTTGATTCACAGATTAGGATAATGAATACCAGGCTATTTGGTTATTCATTTATGAGTACAAGTGGTTGGCTAATGGTATTGTGGATAGAGCTTTGGATTTGAAGGTAGAATCCTGGTTCTCCTATGTTGTACCTTTGTTTCGACCTCTGAAAACTAACCAATTTACTATTGGATTTCTGGTTCCTCATCTTTAAAATCAAAGGTTGAATTAGAAGTTTAAGGTCTTTTCTACCTCTTATGTCTATCATTCTTTGATCCTGTGATTGTTATGCTCAATTAATATCTAGTTGTTGGCTTTATGCTGAATACTGACAAACATGTTTCTAGAAATCAGATTATATCTTTGGACATTAGATATAGAATTTTGGCTAGAAAATGCTTACATAGAACCAAGTTTCAATAAAGTGCTTGTGAGTCTAAACTTTTCTCTCTTATTAGTGAAGAGAAAATTTAATTGATATAAGTGGTTAGAATTTAAGATTACTTTTGGAATAATTTAATAAATAATATACCAAACAAAAAAGATAAAAAAGATTTTTGACCATTAGAAATTAATTTTTTAACTAATAGTTTCTAGTTTCCCCACTCCTGTCTCTTTTGAACGCAGCTTCCAGATGATAGTTTTCAATACATCAATTTAATCATATCACATCCTCATTCAAAAAACCTGGCAGTATAAAGACCAGCATCCTTTGAGTGGCATTCAAAAGGTTTTCCATATTCTAACTTACTATTATCCTTATTTTACTTAAAATGTAGTCTAAATAACCAATTCATATCGTTACTGCCTCATCTTTTTGGCCCTTTTTTCACAGTGGGTTTTTTTTTATTGTTTCCGGGAATGATCTGCTTCTCCTTTCTACTTTTGAAAGACCTATCATATAGTGAATCCTCATTTAAGTCCCATCTCTTACAGGAAATCTTCCAGGACTATTCCATCCCATACTTCTTTGAACTGTAGATAGTTGTTTTTATTACTTATGTACTCAATCACATCTCTTTTGATATTGTTTCATATTCTCTAAAATTGACATGTACATAAATACATTACATATACTTTAAAAACTATTTTGGGATATAGAGTAAATGAGATATCAGGAGAATGCAGGGAGAGGGGCTGTTCAGGTGTTGATAGGAAAAACAGAAGGAGAATTTTCTTGTTCCACTGGTACCCATGATATGTAAAAATTTTTTTTATATTTTTAATCCTGTGGCTTCATTTAGCAGTTTGATCAAGCTTATGGACACTTCATAATGTTTTTAAATGCATTAAATAATGTAGAGTATTAAGAAAATTGTTTGTATTAAAAGTTATTAAAATTAAAAAAAAAGTTTGTGGATCCCAGCTTAAGAGCTCTTGATCTAGAGAAAAGCCTCTAGTATCTTGATTGTCTCCTGTATTGAGGATTTGTTGGAGAATTGCTTCAGATAAGAAAGTATAGATGAGTTGAACTGTGTCAGAAAAGGAAATATCTACACATCATTAGATCGATCCATGGAAATATCTCGACATTTAAATTATTCACGTCCAGACTTTAAAATTAAATTGTAAGTTACTTAAATCTGGGACTAAAATCTATTCCTTTTTTTAAGCTTTGTATTTTCAAAATAAAAACATGGATAATTTTTCAACATTGACCTGTATAAAACCTTGTGTTCCAAATTTTCCTTCTTTTCCACCAACCCCTCTCTTAGATGGCAAGCAATCCAATATATGTTACACATGTTAAAATTCAATATATGCATACATTTTATACAATTATCTTGCTGCATAAGAAAAATCAAGAACTATTTCTTTATAATACCCATAGTGTCTAACACATTAGAAGTTTAAGGTCTTTTCTACTTTTAAAAAGTAGGTACTATACCCCATACATACAGCATTTTTATCATTTTATAAATCAGTTCATCTGAGTACCTTTCTCTTCTTTGGATTGAGTTGTTTGAGTGTTAAACACAAGAATAGAAAGTGACTGATTAATTGACATTCATTAACGAAACAGAATAATGTGGTAACCTTAGCAACCTTATGGTTGATACATTACAGAAAGCTGGACTCCGTTATTCCACAAAATTGGTGTGACATTTACTTTCATATTTCTATGAAAATACTTTGTAAATTTCATTGACTTCTTTTCCAAAGTATGTTAGCTATATAATAGCTTTTGCAGATGTTCTGATATTTCAGTGGATGGCAAACAAGGAATCTTGCATCTTTTATTCATAGCATTCAAGGTTTAAAAATATTGCATCCTAAAAAAATTTTTTCTTTTTATTTTAGTTTAACATGTTCCTCCTCTATTACCTTTTCAAGTGCTGTATGGTGTATGAATTCAAACTTTTGGAGTAACCTCCAGTAAAAAAAGTAGGTTTTTCAATGTAAAATGAGTAAACAAAAAAATTTCTTTAATATATTAAGATTTTCCTGATAAATGTATCTCCTGATTAAAGATAAACATTAACTTGAAGTTAAGCACATTGGAGAGACATTGAATTTTAAATTCAGTAAGCTTTAAAATTTTAGCTGAGATTTAATTCCCTTTTGGTTTCATATGGAGATTGGAATATAAAGGTTTACATAAGAAGCTGCTAAACTAACTACTGTCTAGAGCAATTTTATATTTCATTTGATTATTTATTTCAGAGGGCCAATACTAATTCTACATTTATCCAAACTTAATGGATAAGTCTTACTCAGCATATACTTTAGTAAAGATATTTTGGGAGTAACATTTGACATTTTCCATATTGTGGTTCTGCATCTCTATGCCCATGTGTGTAACTTGGCAATTGCATTCTTAGTGAAATAACCTTTAGTGTGGTTCAGCCAAAGTTTATAGGAATGAAATGACTGAAAAGTGTGTGTGTGTGTGTGTGTGTGTGTGTGTGTGTGTGTTTATACACACACATACACATAGGAAATGCTGAATTGATAATATCCTTGCTTCTGTTCACTTAAATAGTTCTGGTAATGTTGCTAAGAGGTAGTTTTTTTTTTTTTTTAAATTCCAGGAAATGAAAGGTATTTTAGACTATCGGCTTCTTTTGCCATTTAATGAAATAAATTAAAAAAAAAACTCTTGCCACAACTCAAAAAATATAATAATATTTGTTTGATTTAAATTTAGTTTTAATACTTCTTATGTTAGAATATGTAAAACAGTTTCTCTTTCAATTCTTCCAGGAACAGCATACAATGGAAAGTTATATTTTATACTTTGATTTAAGAAGTTATAGTTGGGGAATATTTTTATATTTATCTAGCTTATTTTTCCAAATAGTAGGGAGATATTGTATTATATTCTGAGTTGTATGATCTAGTGAATATTTGAACCAAGAAGTAAAGCTGTGGAAAAGGAAGAAAAAATTTTAAATTCAAAATATTTTGCTCCTTTGCCTTTACATGTGTATGTATGACAAAATTAGATAATAATCTATTCATATTACTTTTTCATGATAATAGTAATCATTTTGTGGCTGTTAGTATATATTCCTAGACAGTAGTATTAAGTGTGATTGATCATTTATTCTTTATTGCATTAATCTGCATTATTTTAAATTTGATATGTCTCAATTTCCTTATCTAGAATACTGTATTATATATTCTTTAAAAGTCTTCCAATTCCATGATTCTATGAACTCTGAATAATACACACAGTCAAGGCAATAAAATTTTCTTTATATATGAGATTTTTAAAAAAAAGTATTTAAGTTGATGGCTTTCTTTTCTCATGGTTAAATAAGATATGTATTTTTAAAATGCACAGTTGACAGTTTCCACTAAAATTTGATGTATTTTGCTCATATGAATGTCTTAATCTAGAGGACATGATGTCTTTCTTTAAAATTTCCTACTTGCCCATTTTTACACACCCAAACCCAGATTTCTCCTAGTGCAAGCAATTGTGTAATCCACCTATAAAATGCTCTTATTAGTTTATTTGCCTAATCCTAGTTTTCCTGTAGGAAATTATCAAGTGATGTTCCTGAGTAATAGCTAGGTTTAGGAATTCAACTTTTAATACCACTTTTACCTTTTTCTCAGTTAGTCTAATAAGGCAATTCCATAGAAAAGTAAATAAATAAAATACAGAGTATTTTTCTGTTTAAAGGCTGAAACATAAATACCCTTTTCTTATTACTCTGAATTTTCTTATCTGTAAAATGAGATAATAAAACCTATGTCCCTGAGTTTTTGAAGGCAAAATGATATCATATTGTGATGATGATTGTTGGAATCCTAGTGTCAACTCAACTTGAAACAAGGTAAAAACTCAAGGGTGATGTCAGAATCCTGGTGTTAACTCAATAGAATTGATACAATGCTGCTACAATACAATAGAATTGATACAGAGGGGAGAGAGAGAGACAGAGAGAGACAGAGAGAGAGACAGAGAGCGAGCGAGAGAGAAAGAGAGAGAAAGAAAGAAAGAGAGACAGACAGAGAGAGAGATACAGGAGAGAGACAGAGAGACAGAGAGAGAGAGAGAGAGAGAGAGAGAGAGAGAGAGAGAATAAGCTAGATTGTGAAATGCAATTTCACACCTTAGAGTGAATCCTTACAAGGTGATAAGTTGCTAATACTGATGGAAACAATGCTTGTGTTCATACCTTTAGAGAGCTCATAAGTATCTAAGTACTCAATGGAGTTCACATGTTTGGGAGAGTTCAGGGTTTAGAAAGAAACACCGAATTCACACCTCCCTCAGGGCCAGAGAGCACTCTGGGAGATAACCCAGAATCCCTCTCCCTCCAGAAGGAGGAGTTAACCTTTGGGAGATCACATATATACAGGAAGCTTTTAGAGCTTGGGAGTTTTTCTTGGGAGCATTCCCAGGAGTCAGAGAGGAACTCTGCCAGAAAGCCTACAAGCCCTATCTTCGAGGCAAGGGAGATTCATCGTATCTTTTACCTTGGTGCTGGCTGGAGTCGGAAGGACAAACCTTTGGATTTGGAGACATTAGGATGGAGGCTCTTAGAACCAAGCGGAGAGATAGGTCTGAGCTAACCAGGCTATATTGAAGGGCACAATAAAAGATCTGAACTCTTTTATCACCTGGCAGTGTTTTGGGAAAAGAAACACCAACAGATGATGATTAAGTTAGATAGGATATTCCATCAGTTTAAATGGGGGAAGATCTTTTAGACAGAATATCTGGAAAATTTAGATTTGCATGGATATAGATATTACAAAATTCCCTAATCAAGAATAATCTCATTTTGTCTGACAGAAATTATGACTGGGCTTCTTTCTTCTTTGCTTTCAAATAAATATACAATTCACCTTTTGTTTTGATTAGTTGTGCAAGATTACTATGTAGATGTTATTAATGCTTTTTTACTACCCATTAAGAAAGTGGGAGTTGTAATTTAGGAGTTGACTAAAATGTGCTCGTACAATTTTTCAATTCCTTTGGATTTTGAGGCAAAAACCTACAAACTTCATGATTGAATCAAAACTAAGACAAAACAGAAATAAGAGTAAAAAAAATAGAAAAAAATAAAGTGCCTTTTTTGTAATAACCATATGTTTAACCTCCTTTGGATTTCTAGTAACCAGGGCCTCAGTCTCTATCATTTAGAAGGGGTGTACTCCCAAATGAGTTTTTACATTTTCACAAATTTGCTGGAAAATTGAAAAACAGGAATTATTTATTTTAGTGGCAGTCTGATTCGGGGGAGGGGAGAGAGAGAGAGAGAGAGAGAGAGAGAGAGAGAGAGAGAGAGAGAGAGAGAGAGAGAGAGAGAGAGAGAGAGAGAGAAGTAGCATGAGAAATGTCTAATTAAGAAGACAACATGAAAATAAGTATGTATAAACAAGATATAAACAGGATAAATTGGAAAATAATCTCAGAGGGAATGCACAAAGAATAAGGAGAATTGGAAAAGGCTTCTTGTAGAAAGTAAGACTTCAGCTTAAACTTAGAGGAAGGCTGTGAAATCAGGAGTTAGAAATGAGGGAAGGTTTTTCTTTGATAATGCATGGAATTGGAGTGGGAGATGGGATATCTTATATGAGGAGTAGCAAGGAGGACATTGTCACTGAATTCTGGAGTCCATGAGAGAGAACAATGTTTAAGAAGACTGGAAAAGTTGGAGGAGGTCACCTGGTTATGGAGGACTTTCTTTAAAATTCTTCAGGCAATATAGAACAATTACAGTTGATTGGAGAGATGAGAATAACCTAATTGGACCTGAATTCTGGGAAAATCACTTGGATTGCTCAGTGGAGGATGTTCTGGAGTAGAGAAAGAGTTGGGGCAGGTAGACCCACCAGTAGACAATCATAGTAGTGAGAAATAGTGAGAAGGTAAAGAAGATTAACTGGAGAACTAGAAGGTTAGTATTTCCTTCAGATTTTTAGGAGAGGGGAATGTTTTTGACTTTGGAGTAACTAATTAACATTTAGTTTGAGGTGTCTAAAAGGAAGTTGAAGATGTGAGATAGAGGTTAGGGTTGATAGCTTTGAGAATCATTAGAATAGAGATGATGATTAAATCTGCATTCCTTTTTTAAGCTTGAGTCTTCTTTTCTGAATACTCTTTATCTCAAACTTTCTTACCTTCTTTAATATTTTCCTCTCTTCTGTCACGCATCTTCAATCAGTTATCCTTTGTTTTGTCCCATCTACTAACATATATATTACTAAGGTCAGCTCAGTTCTCCCTCAATCCTCAGAACTCAGTTTGGGAGAAAAACCCACTTTCTTTGGCCAAATTTATGTTTTTCATGTGTACATGCAAAATACGTATGTATATTTTGTGTATACATGTATAAAGCAGACATTTAATAATAATAATGACTATTCCTATAGTTTTTACTATGTGCCAAGCTTTGTGCTGAGAGATTTATAATTATTTCATTTGTTTTTCACAACAACCCTGGAAGGGAGGTGCTGTTATTATCCTCCTTTTACAGATGAGAATTCTCAGACAAGGAGAGGTTAAATGTTGTACCCAAGACCATACAGCTATCTTAGGCTAGATTTAAATTTGGGGTTTCCTGACTCTAGGCCTAGAGCTCAATATACTTGGCTCCCTGGCTGTACAATTATTTCTTTCCCTTCTTTTCCCCTTTTCCTTCTAAATGAATAGAATTCTTTTATGCAAAATCGTTTCAAGTTTATGTATTAAAATCGTTTCTTTTTGGCCTCTTTTTTTTCTTATCTCTAGTTTGGTCAAAATGTTTTCCCATATCCATAGTTGTGAATGGTTTTTCCTTCTCAGCTGATGTAATTTATTTATGGTAGAACTTTTATATCTAGACTATACCTACACATACATGCACACATATAACTTAATTTGGTATATGGCATGAGATATATGTATCTTATTTCTGTTTCCTCATTTTCCTTGTAATTTTTGTTTACTAAGGTGTCCCTATTCAAGTAATTAGAATCTATAGGCTTTTTGATCACTATATTATATATTTATTCTTATTGAGTTTAATTTTATTGAATTTAATACCGTTACTTAGTTCATCAGAATTATTTTGTTCTGAACTCCATTATTCATTGTATTAGCGATCTTGCTGAACATTACAATGCCTTCAGTTTAATGAGCCTTTTTCAAAGTCATTGACAAAATGTTGAAAACATGTACAAGCACAGATCCTTGGGATCCTCTCCTGGAGATTTTCTCCTTTGCTAATATTGAAAGGTTAACAACTACTCTTTCAATCCAGTTATCTGACCATTTCTGTATCCTGTTAAATGCTCCAAAGCATTCTCACATTCCCTTTTCTTATTGCCACCTTCCTAATACAAATCTTTAATGGCCATTTTACATTTACTCTTTTCCTCATCCAGTCTATTCTTCCTGCTATTATCAGCCATTTTTTTTTTCCAGAACTATAGTTTTAGCCAGGCTTCTCTCTTAAAAACCCTGAAGTGATTTTCTTTGGCTTTATTATATAAAATTCAGACTGCTGTAGCATTTATATTCTTTACAACTTATTTAATGTAGTAGCAATATTGCACTATTAACCAACTATAAGTATTCTGCATTTTCTTAATTCTGTCTTCTGTTCTCCCTTTGTCTGGAATGCCTCCCACCTTTTTTTTCACCCTTTCTCAAATTTTGTTTAAATTCAGGTGTTTTGATTTACCTTCTAAGTCTAGTTCTGATCATATGGTTCTATCTATCTTTGAATTACAGTTTAAATGCTCCTTCCTCCTGAGGTCTTAAAAAGTGTTTGACAAACAGCATTCCTAAATACTTAGCATGTAATATTTTGTATTGTAGTTTTTGGGTATGTGCTCTATTTCTGAGTTTGTTATAAACTCCTGTTTCCAAACTTTGTATCTTTATAGAACTCTTAGATAAGTGGTAAATGTTTTTGCCCTAAAGTTTTAGGCATCTGGTACACATAAATATAGAAATTTGACCATAGTGAAGTTCATGTACAAGGAATCTAGATATAGAGATTCTAAGGATGTTACATATTGCTAAGATATGAATTATATATTCAGTGTGAAAATAAGTATCTGTAACTCACTATTATGCAGTTTTTGGAGTGGACCTCTGCTTTTATAATTATAGGGAATTCCCAGTGATGAATACTTTTCTTTTGCAGATCTGTGGTACTTCAAAACTAAGAATCTTGGAGTGTTTCTTGAGGCAGTTGAAATTGAAAAGTTAAGTTATTTTGCCCAGATTTATGCAGCCATTATCTGTTAGTTGCTGACTTTTAGCTCAAGGCTTCCTCAGTCTTATTCCAGCTCCATATTTACCATGTAAGATTGCCTTTTATGGAAGTTATATGAGAAGAAAGGGCCCTTTTCTATATAGTTGATACCATGTAACAATGATTCTGCATGGAAATTGTGGGTTGAAATTTCACTTTTTCCCTCTTTTTATTTAGAGTTACCATTTCTTCCATTTCATCAATATATTTGTATTTTAGAAATAATTAACATTCCTTGTTGCTTTTAAAAGGAAAAATAAAGGAAGATTTAAAAATACACATAAACTACTATTTATTCAGGAAAGGAGCAGTCCTTAATATACTAGCAAAATATGTGTGCAAACCAACTTTTATTTTTTAGTGTGTTATTGCCAAGTAGACAGGAATGATCTTGAAGAAGAAATCTTTTGAAAAAAAAAATAAGCCAACAGAACAGTTACCCTGGGGCTAAAATTAATGGTTGAACATATGCAGTGGTTGCCCAACCAAGTTATCTCTAATTTGATTTAATTTCTGATATTTATAATGTTTCATCTTCAAAGCTCCCTTACAACCAGCAGTAGCTTATTAATTTCCCTAACATTTAGGTGAGGTAGGTCAGTAGTAGCTTTGTTTTACATGTAGGGAAAGTAATGTAAGAAGTTAGTTAGTACCCTTAATATGACTTTATTAAGGATTTAGAGTAGAGTTCCTCGGGGCTCCGGGTAAATATTTGAAATTTAAGTTTCTAAGGTTTTTGTCCGTTCCACATTCTTTTGAACTGAATTTTTTCAGTATTTTTTTCTAGAAACATGTAGGCAAGCAATAGTGGGGTCCTTTCTTCCAGCTCCCAATTTTAGAGCCCATATTTGGACTCTTCCTTAATCCCTTTTGCCAGGTTAGGAAAAAAAAAGAAACCCCACCTACCAAACCTTTAAATTTCTCTCCTCCTAAACTATTTTTAAGACTTTGGAAAAGTTAAAAATGCTAAGGACACTCAAGTTTTGACCTCTGGATATTATAAATTCATTTAGGAACATGTAGAAAACAACTCAGCTTTCCTTTTCATAAAGCTGGATTTATAATATTGCTTTATCTCATACAGTTGTTAAGAATAAGTAATGATAAATTGTATACCATTATATTAGTATTTATTGAATATTTACTATGTGCCAGAAACACCCATAATATTTATATATAAAAAAGACAGCCTCTACCCACTAAGAACTCCCCCCTCCCCCCATTAAATACTTTTATTTCAATTAAATACATGAAGGAAAATTTAAAACTATTATAATATCATATGTTTTATTGTATCTTAATTTTATAGTACACCTCTAAAGAGATATATGGAAAGAAACTGAAGGACTATCCAAATTAAAGCATTTACCCCTCTTAAATAGATGGGCAATTCTGAAGAAGTATACAAATATCATGAAAGCCATTTTGTGTGTGTGTGTGTGTGTGTGTGTGTGTGTGTGTGTTTTAAATATCAGTAGCAAGCTGTCCTTTACCAATTTAACAAATCTGCTGATGGAAAAGGAAAATTCTAATACATTATACAGTCAACTGGAAAAACTAGGGTCAAAATTGGATATATAGATGATAGTAAGAACACATATCAGCATTAAAACAAGAGTTTTAATTCACAATTAAATACTTTAAAATGACCTCTAAATAGACATCTTGATTAATGACATGGCTCACATGTCGTTAGTATGTCAACTACTTATAGGACCCAAATATAAAATATACTTAATAGGTAGGAATGTTAAAATGAAAATTTGAATAGTCTTTGTATGATTAGTACTTCTAGGAAAATAAAACCCTTTTTATATCAGTAATTACTAACAAATAAGGAGCTTCCATTTTATGGGGGAAAACATATAAAAGGGAATTGAAATGAAGAGATTCGAGGAAAATTGGGGTTTCGAGAAGAACTCTGTGGAGAGTTAAGAGTGGTAGGTGAGAAGTGAGAGTAGCTGATTTGAACACTTATTTAAATGGAAGTTCTTGGGAAGAACTTAGAATTATAATGTTGGAGGCATTTCTATTTTCTGAAGTCTGCTAAAGCAGAAGTGGAAAATTATGGTAAAAGGAAGCAGAGCTAAGAAAGAAGTAATTCAATACATTTACAAACACCATTCAAGTGACAAAGTCGGGGGGGTGGTGGAGAAACAGTTTCTTAAAAGAACTATAGCTTATTATATGAATGGACAAAAAATTCATAATCTTTTGTTGTTCATGTTTAGAGGCTTTAATTACCTTAGATTTTTCTGGAAGACATGTTTTCAAGAAAAGAAAGGGTATTTTTAAACAAGGTTGATATCATTTGGGACCATATGATCTGAAAGTATTGATTTAGAACATATGATCAATGATTATTTTGCCTGTGTTCAATATAATGAGTATTCAGGTTAGTCCCACGAATATATGGTCATTTAGTAACTTGTGGCATTTTAAAAATTTGTGCTATTTTTTTTCTCAATATACAAATGCAATTATTGCACTAGACTGACCCTTCCAAAAAAAAAAAAAAAACCCAAGTCAGCATATTTTTATTATGGAGAAAATAGCACTAGATATTTCCAATTATCATTAGAAAGATCTAATGATAATATAGCAGGATGTCTAATATTTTATCCAGAAAGTTGGCATGGATTAATCACCTTTGGGCAGTTAGTTGTTATTATGGATAGTCTGTAGTCAGGAAGACCTGAATTCAAATTCAGCATCAGATACTCATTGTGTGAGATTGGTCAAGTCATTTAACTTTAGATTCCTCATCTATAATATGGAGATAATATCTTCCTTATTTGGCTGTTATGAGAATCAAATGAGATAATTATAAAGTGCTTAGCATAGTGTCTTCCACACATATTATGTAAATGTAAGCTATTATTATTATTTTAGAATTCTGTAGTGTATTTAAGTGTTATATTTCTTTGAAATGAATTCTCTTTCTTTGATGTTTCAGCCTTATCTTCTTTATTTGTGTGATGATGTTATATAGCGTTTGCAAAGCCAATGGCTTTGTACCTAGAATAAGATTCTAGAATATAATTATCTTTTCTTTTGGTTGCTGTTCATCTGTAATATTTGCGAGGAAAATCATGGCAGCATTCTGTTGTCCCTGAAAATTGTTGTGATTAGAATGGGAAAGAACATTAATTTTAACTATTTTGAAATCTGGTTTTTATGTTTTGAATTCTAATGTTTCTGCTGATTTTAGCATCAAGTAACTTAACACATTATCTTTAATTTCCTTATTTACTTTCTCCCAAGTTCCCCTCTTTATAGTTTTAGTAACATAAAAGTATTTGTGATATTTTAGTAAAATTTTCCTGGATCCCAACATAGGTTTCTGTTATCTCTCTTCTGGTATTTTATGGGGATGAAACTTGTATATACCTTGTAGGCAGGTACTATTTACTTTTTTTTTTTTTTTTTTTTTTTTACAAATACAGTATTTTTAGTTTGTGATACAGAGTAGATATTATTCTTATTGACTGAATTAAAGAGATTTTGCAGAAGAACTGGACAAAGTTGTGAATGTAATTCTACAGGATGAAGTCAAAAGCTCCTTATTTGGTGTATGGCAGCAAAGAATTGAAACTAGAAGGTATGAATCAATAGAGTAATGGGTGAGCAAGTTGTGGTATATGATTGTTGTGATGACTGCGTTCGCACTCTGGATACCTTAGAATCAGCTGGAGTCAGGATAAGCAAAAGTCCTTGATCTTTATTCTTGGTCTTTAGATGTAGGATTGAATTGAATGGAAGCAGAATCTCCCCGACCTTCCTTTTTCGTCTCCTACCCAGAAGTCACCCTTGCTGGTTATATTCCACCCCCTAGTCCCTCCTACAATTCTCTGTATACACCAATTATCAAGTCAGCACAGGATAGTGAGAAGGGCCATTTTCTTTCCAAGCATATGCTTATAGAGTATTATCCACTTGGTAATTAGCCTTAAGTGGTCGAACTGACCTCAGTGAATCGACTCAAGAGTTTCAGCCCTTTACATCTCCCACTTTCTTTTGTTTTAGAACACAGGTGGTCATGCCATCCTTGACTTCTCAGAGAGGTGAGAACCCCAAAAAGGAGTGATCATGCCCTCCCTGACTTCTCAGGAAAAGAGGTGAAAACACCAAAAAGGAGGTGATCACCACCCCCCCCTGACTTCTCATGAAGGGAGGTGAAAAGCACTAAAGGGAAGTGAGGGTTGCTAGCAAGTTTCTGGGCTGAAGGGTCTTATTAGAAACAGATAGACACAAACCCATCAGCATGGGAGGTATTACACAAGCACATATCAATAACGCAGAGGCTATTAGTGATGACTCTTCTCACAGCCAGTGCAGGCTCAATGTGGTGTAACAAACATGAATTGTACATGCAAGTAGTGGTATAACAAATAATATGAATCAACATGGTATTGTAAAAGATTTCCAGAAATCCTAGAAGGAGAGTATGTACACAACAGTCACATATACGTCTTCTTCAGCAGCCTAGAGATAGTCCAAAACCAATCTATTGTCCATTGCTTCACGTGTCAGAGAATCCAATGATCCCCACAAGTTTTTGAAGTCCTGCAACAGTCTTTTTATATGTTAGGGAATCCAATGATTCCTGCAGATTTTGAAGTCCTGCAACAGTTGTATCATTTCTCAGAAAATCCAATGATTCCTGAGGGCTTTGCAGTACTACAGCAGTCTTATCATGTCTCAGAGAATCCAATGATTCCTGAGAGTTTTGAAATCCAACAATTTTTGATATCCATGAGTCAAATGCAATAACTGCCATGCTCTTTCAGTGGTGGGCACAGTCAGCAATGGAACCACCCGATATTTCTTGAGTCTTCTCCTTTGTTTCAAGGTCTGCTCCATCTCTCTCTGAGGGACAAGGTGAATACGGCTTGTTGGCACCCATCTGATTCCTTCTCCATCTGTAGAGATAAAAGCAAATCCTCTCCCCCAAGCAGTTAATCTATCTGGTCCCTTCCATTCACCACTTTCTGGGTCTCTTCCCATCACCTGGTGATTATCTAAAGATAGTGGAGCTGCCCGCACTGGGACATTGCCCTTCCAGTGGGTTATAAAACCAGTCTGCCAGAGCCAGTGCATCTTTGTCAACAATCAAGAAGTTAATAGTATAAAGGGCTAGATTTAGAAGTTCTCTAGAGTTACTTGTGGCTCCCCCTTTCCTTTGTTTTTAGAGGAGCATCTTAATGTCTCTGTTTCTCCTCTCTACTATTGCCTATCCTTGAGGATTAAAGGGTATGCCAATGGTGTGTAAAATCTGATACTGTACACAAAAGTGTACAAAATGTTTTGAAGTATAAGCAGGACCATTGTCTGTTTTTATTGCTTGTGGCACACCCATAATGGCAAATGCTTGTGTGAGGAATTCAGTGACCACTCAGGCTGTCTCTTTTGCTGCTGGTATTGCAAAAGTGAATCCCAAAAAGGTGTCTACCACAACGTGGATGAAAGACAGACGACCAAAAGATTTATAATGGGTCACATCCATCTGCCAGATCTCATTGGGTCTCAAACCACGAGGGTTCTTCCCTGGAGGCAGTGTAGGAGCGTGGAAAGGAAGGCAAGCCAGACAGGCTTTTACTATGCTCCTAGCTTTCTCTCTTGTTATTCCAAATTGTAAACGTAAAGCTTGAGCAGCCTGATGATATTTAAAATGAGATTCTTGGGCTTCTTGAAATAAAGGAGTATTGGGCAACATAGTTAGAAGGCTATCTGCCTTTTAATTACCATCAAAAATAGGACCTGGAAGTCCACTATGAGAGTGGACATGCAAGATATAAATATTACCTGGATGTTTTCTCACTTGCTCTTGAAGTTCCTTAAAGAGCTGATATATATTAAAGGCTAAAAATTTTATTTGTGCTGTGGCAGTTTTTTGTACCACACCTACTGAATAAGACGAATCAGATATTATATTTACATCTCCTGGATAATAAGTAAGAGCTAGCATGATTGCATAAAATTCATTCTGCTGAGTGGCCTGAAAAGGAGTTCTGACTATTCTCTTTATACTTAAGTCATGAGAGTATACAGCACAAATGTTATGTTTGGATGCATCTGTAAAGATAGTTGATCCTTTAAGAGAAACTTTAGAAACCTTTTCTTCAAGAATCCATTGCCACTTATGTAATAGTCTGGTTATCTTTAATGGAGACCCATGTGTAAAATTTGGAGTCATGACTAATAAAATTTGTCACTCTGGGATGGTCTTACAGCACACATGAATTTGTATAAAAGGTGTATATCTTGTCAGATCTTATCCCAAATAATTGTACTGCTTGCTTAATGGTCTTTAATAAAATTCTAGCTACAAGCACTGGGTAAGGAGTAAGGCTTTATTCTGGTTGTGCTGGGAGGTTCACCCACTCTTTCACACTGTCTTCTTGAAGAAGGACTGCTATGGGTGCCTTTTGTGTAGCAAAAACTGATATTTCGAAGGGTTTTTGAGTGACTCTTTTCAACCACATTAGATAAAGACAGTTCAAATTTTCTCAAAGCCTCTTGAGCTTCTTTTGTAAGCTGGCATGGTGAGTTTAAAGAACTGTCTCCCCTTAAAATGTAATATAATAGTTGCAATTGATAGGTAGTCAAACCTAACACTGGATTCATCCACTGGATATCTCCTATCAATTTCTGAAAGTCATTTAAGGTGTTTAGCTTCTGTGTTCTTAAGGAAAGTTTTTGTACTGTGAGCACCTTAGGTTATACTTTATATCCTAAATATTGAAAAGGAGCATGTCTTTGAATTTTTTCTGGAGTTATGTACAATTTGTAGTTCCTTAGTGTTTCTATGGTCTTTTGTAGACATGCTTCTAACATTTGTTCCTCAGGTGCACATCCCGATATATCATCCATGTAATGTAATAACATTACTTTTGGAACTGCTTTTTTTACTGGTATAAGTAGCAACATACATTTGACATATAGTAGGGCTGTTTTTCATTCCCTGTGGCAAAACTGTCCATTCATATCTTTTATAAGGCTCAGCTAAGTTAACGCAGGGCACTGAAAAGGCAAATCTTTTCATATCATCCTTATCCAGAGGGATAGAATAGAAACAATCCTTAATGTGTATAACCCAAAAGAGGCCATTCTCTAGGTAATTGAGCAGGAGATGGAAGTCCAGGCTGAAGAGTTCCCATAGTTTCCATCTGCTCATTTAATCAGTCAACATCCTCCATTTTCCAGATTTCTTTTTTACAACAAATACTGGGGAATTCAAAGGTCTTAGAGAAGGTTGTAAATGTCCTTGGTCAACTTGCTCCTGTACTATATCTAATAAGGCCTGAATTTTATCGCTATCTAAGGGCCACTGTCCTATCCACACTAGTGTATCAGTTTTCCATTGTATAGGAATAGGTGAAAATGTTGGCAGGCCTTCAACAGCAGCCCTGTCTAAAATATCAAAAGTATTCATTTTAACACTAATTGTTGTAAAATGTCTCTTCCCCACAAATTGATGTGGATTTTTCAACTATAAAAAGAGTAAAAACTCCTGTTTTGCCTTCATAAATCCATCTCAAAGTGGTGGCAATAACTTCAGCTGCTACTGATCCTCCTACGCCAGACATGTAGGTGTCTGCCTTAATCTTTGGCCAGTGACTGGACCAGTTGGAACCTCTAATGACTGTATGATCTGCACCTGTGTCTACCAATCCTTCCAATGGTATGCCATTTATAATAGTGAGCATAGGTCAGTCAGCTGTCACAGCCACTGTCCAGTATATCCCTGGATTTTATTGCTTAGAGTCAGAATCTGGGCGACTATCACCAAATTGCTTATTGTGTTAGTAAACCTGATGCTACTACCTCTCCTGGTTGATAAGTCACACATTGTTTACCTGTATTAGTGACTGGGATATTATCTACACATTCCCCAGTTTTCCACATCAGTGTATGGATGGACACTGTTTTGTGCATACTCTCAGGAGGTGAAATGGTCAAGCCTACTGTGCCTGGAGGCAAGGGAACCATAGACTGGAGAGGAACAGATTTCACCTCTTCAGGGGGTATCTCAGTTGTCGTAGCTGCTTACAACTCTATTCTCCCTAATTGTAATCCCTTTCTCCCATCATATGACTTTCTGTCTGATTGGTCATGGCACTCTCTGGGTGCACCATTGGCTGCCATCATGCCCCAAGGGTTTTTTGTCTTGGGCCCTGGGGCTGGGCCCCTCATCCCATTTCCTTGAATCAGTCTCCATTCTGAGGCCCAATGGAAGCCTCTTTTACATTTTGTACATGGGGTATTGGGTCTTGTTCTCTCATCCTGTTTTCTCATTCTGTCTCTATGCCAACATTGAGCCCCACTTTACCACATTGAAAGCATTGAGGAGTCTCTCTGGAAGTCCCTTGCCAGAAGGGACCCCGTCTTCCCATGTTGGGATCTTGGGAAGTCTGTATCATAGCCTGGCTATAAAAGGCATTTGTGCCCATTGTGGCACAGTGTCTTATGATCTCCTCTAAAGGAGCATCCTTGCATAGTCCTAGTATAATTCTTCTACAAACCTCATTAGCATTTTCTTTAGCAAGTTGCCTTATCAAAATGTTACTGCATTTTCACCATTAGTTCGTATGATAGCTGTCTGCAAATGTTCCACAAAATCAGTAATATGTTCATTTGGCCCTTGTGCAATTTTTGTGAAGGCCTCACCCTTGTTGTTTTTATTGTGGAGAGAAGCCCATGCTTTGATAGCAGCAGCAGCAATTTGCTCATATGCTGATATGGAGTAATTAATCTGTACTGAAATGTCTGCATAAGAACCTACACCTGTTAGTTGGTCACAGGTGATTGGAGTATTAACTCCACTTTGACTATTTTGTTGAGCTTGTATCCTACAGAGCTCACTATATTCAGGAAGCCACAACAAGTTTTGTCGAGGTTCTAAGCATGTCCTTGCTATAGATTTCCAGGTATTAGGGGTTGATTTCATAAGCCAAATTCTGTAATGACATCTCAACATAAGATGATGTAACCCCATATAAAGTGCAAGCCTTTTTCAGGTCTTTGAGGATTTCTAGATCAAAAGGAGTGTATCTTCTGCTTTCTTGATCTGAAGAGTTAAACTGTTGAATCACCTGGATATATACCTAGTTTCAAATCACCTATATCCTTCCCTTCCTCTATGACTTTAAGTAGTGCCTTTTGCAATCTCCTCAGAGGAGGGGATGATTGCTTGGGGGTGGGGAGGTGCTGGTGGTATCACTGCCCCTCCCACTACTCTTCCTCCCTTCCTGGGATTGATGGGGGTTGAGCTGCCTTGTGACAGTGAGAATCACCTTCAATAGTCTTACTCCACCCTCTAGTCCCTCCTACAATTCTCTGTATACAGCAATTATTGATCCATCACAGGTAGTGAGAAAGGTCATTTTCTTTGCAAGCATATGCTTATATTGTCCAGTCGGTAATTAGCCTTAAGTGCTCGAACTGACCTCAGTGCATCAACTTAAGAGTTTCAGCCCTTTACAATTGTGATGGAAAATATTGTTGTCAGAAATGATGGAGATGATTTTTAGAAAAATCTGCTAAAACTTGTATGAATTGACACAAAGTAAAGCTAGAACCAGAACACTGTATATAGTAACAGTACAATCAGTTGTAAAAAAAGTAACTACTGTGGTCAGTGTAATGATCCACAACAACTCTAAAAAGCTCATGACAAAAAATACTGTCCACTTGCAAAGTGAGAACTGAAGAACTCTTGAGTGCAGATTAAAGCATGTTTATTTAATCTTTATTCTTCTTGTTTTTGTCATCTGCTGTATGGGAAATAAGGAAATGTTTTTCATGACTTTGTATGTATCATATTTCTTACCTTCTTGGTAGTTTTAGGTGTGAGGAAGGAGAGAAACTTAAAAGCTGGAAGTACAAATTTAAAAAGAACAGATAAGTTGGGCTTCTGTCTTTCAGTGAAATAGTTAATAATGCTGGCATATGTTTGAATTTTGGATCAGAGCAATCACTATTGTCAAAGACTTGCCATAGCCATATTAGTTAATATCAGTTCAAATCAATACATATTTTTCAAATTAGGAAGGAAGGAAGGTTTTGAGGAAATGTGTGGGTTTGAGGGATAGGGTAAAGTGGATTAGACCTTGGAGAAGATACTGATTTTAAATAACTTAAATTTGAATTCAAATAAGATAGCTAATTGATGATTGATGTTAAATGCAGTTATGTGAATTCAAATATTTTTGCAATACCAATTATGGTTTTTCAATTATAGATTAAGCATTTTCTATAGTGAGATTCCATAGTAGCAAGTACCACAGTAAAAGTAGTGCTGCTTTTAGATAACATGCTTTCCAGAGCCATTCCTTTTTTTGTGATTTAGAGAATGTCCTGTATTTTTTTTTTAAATAAAGAGAACATTGGAGTAAGTGATAGAAAGGAGAAAGCATTGAAAACAAGATCGAAGATCCTGGAGTGAGAAGTTGCTCTTTGTATGTCAGTGCTGGCTCCAAGCCAGTGATGGGAGTATCACTGAAAATGCTAAGATTTTTGATTTATACAGTGAATCATTGAGGATATTTCTTTCAATATTCTAGATTGCAATCCTTCCAATTCTTTTGGTTTTCTGCATTTTGATTTGTATGCTTGCACATGATGGATTGTATCCACTGGAGGCCTTGCTGTTATAGGTATATAACTTAAATTTGAATTCAGATAAGACAGCTAATTGATGATTGACATTAAATGCAATTATGTGAATTCAAATATTTTTTGTAATATCAATTATGGTTTTTTCTATTATGAATTAAGCATTTTATATAGTGAGATTCCATAGTAGCAAGTACCATAGTAAAGCAATTTAGTGCTGCTTTAGTCATGCAAAGCAGGTCATCTAAATATTTTCAGATAATAGTACAGCATTCTCATTGTACATCCATTTGTCATTCCTCAGTCTTGTTCTGTGACTGGTTGATTTAATTTTCCATTTATATATATCCATGTTGCTATTTTTGGGACCTCTTGTTTCACACAAGTCAAGATTGGTCATATATTGAAGCTTATTTATAACTTCTGAGCACTTCTTCATGGCTTTTTGGTATTCCTACAATAAATGATATAGTGGGGAGAAAAGAGTGGTTGGAAATTGGATGACTTGAATTTAAATCCCATCTTCTTTGGATGCTTGTGTATTAGATTTGCCCTTTCTAAATTTGAAGTTTCCTTATCAGTAAAATTGGGAGCATAGTAGTTATAATAACTATTTCATGGGATTTTTAAATTATTATAATAACTTTTTATTGACAGAACACATGCCAGGGTAATTTTTTTACAACATTATCCATTGCACTCATTTCTGTTCCAATTTTTCCCCTCTCTCCCTCCACCTCCTCCTCTAGATGGCAAGCAGTCATATATTTAAATATTTAATATATCCTAATAAATATATGTGTGCAGAACTGAACTTCTCTTGTTGCAGGGGAAAATTGGATTGGGGTAAAATTACCCGTGAAGAAAAACAAAAATCAAACAGTTTACATTCATTTCTCAATTTCTTTCTTTGGATGTACTCTTTTTTCCATCTTGTCAAATTGAAATTGGTTAGGTCTCTTTTTAAAAAATCTCTTCCATAGAAACATCTTTCAACTTTGTTGTTGAAGCATAATGATCTCCTGGTTCTCCTTTCATAGCATCGTTCAAGTTTTTCCAACCTCTTATTCATCCTGCTGGTCATTTCACAGAACAATAATATTCCATAAAATATCACAATTTACCCAACCATTCTCCAATTGATAGGCATCCATTCATTTTCAGTTTCTAGCCATAAAACATGCCACAAACATTTTTTCAGGTCCCTTTCCCTTCTTTAGTATTTCTTTGGGGTATAAACCCGTAGGCACTTGGATCAAAGGTTAACGTTTGATAATTTTGGGATAATTGTTGCTCCAGAATGATTGGGCCCACAACTCCACCACAATGCATCAGTGTCCCAGTTTTCCCACATCCCCTCCAACATTCATCATTTTTTTTCTCATCTTAACCAATACAGGTGTGTAGTGGTATAGGTTGTCTTAATTTCATTTCTCTGATCTATAGTGATTTTGAACACTCTTTCATAAAGTGGTAATAGTTTCAATAAATCATCAAAAATTTTTTCATATCCTTTGACCATTTATCAATTGGAGAATGGCGATGTCTTATAAATTAGAGTCAATTCTTATATATTTTGGAAATGAGGCCTTTATCAGAATGTTTAACGAAGATGTTTTCCTAGTTTGTTGTTTTCTTCTAATCTTGTTTCTTGTTTGTTTTACAAAGGCTTTTTAATGGATGTAATCAAAAATTTTCTATTTTTGTGATCAGTAATGGTCTCTATTCTTTTGGTCACAAATTTCTTACTTCCCACAAGTCTGAGAATAAACTATCCATGTTCCTTAATTTATTTATAATCCATTCTTTATGTCAAATCTAGCCCAGTTTATCTTGATATACGGTGTTAAATGTGGGTCCATGCCCATCCCCTACTAATTCCAGTTATCCAGAGTTTTTAAATAATGAATTCTTATCCCAAAAAGTTAGGATCTTTTGATTGTCAAAATGATTGTGTAGTTGACTATTCCTTTGAACCTAACCTACTGATCAATTTTTTAGCCAATACCAAATGGTTTTGGTACTGCTTTAATATAGTTTTAGATCAGGAAAAATAATTCATTTGATTTTTTATTAATTCCCTTGAGATTCTCGACCTTTATTCTTCCATTTGAATTTTTTTTATTTTCTAGATCATTAAATATTTTTTAAGTCCATTAGTAAGAAAAAAAGATTAGTTTAGGGATTTTCATCTTTATTATACTGGCCTACTAAGGCCTTAAACAATTATTTAAGTCTTCTGACTTATTTGTTAGAAAGTTTTTTAATTTTCTCATATAATTCCTGACTTTCCTTTAGTAGATAGATTCCCAAATATTTTATGCTTCAGTTATTTTGAAGTTTCTTTGTATCTTTCCTGTTGTTTTGTTTGTGATGTTAAAATTGGGGTTTAAGGGATTTATTTTGTATCCCAACTTTGCTAAAGTTATGAATTATTTCAATAGCTTTTAGTAGAATCTCGGGTTCTTGGTAACCATCATATCATCTGCAAGAGTATAATTTGGTTTTCATTTCACTTAATTCCTTTAATTTTTCGGTCTTATTGCGGGCTGTGTTTCTAATAAATATTGAAAATAATGGTGATGTGGGCAACCTTGCTTCCTAGATCTTACTGAAAAGCTTTTTTCCCCATTTGCATTGATGTTTGAAGTTTTAAATATATGCTTTGATATTTTAAGGAAAAAATTTATTCCTATACCTCAAGTGTTTTTATTAGGAATGGATGTTGGATTTTTATCAAATGCTTTTCTGCATCTATTGACATGATAATGGTTTTGTTTTTGGTTATTATATATCAATTATGCTAATAGTTTTCCTAATATTGAACCAGCCCCATTCCTGGTATAAACCTACTTGGTCAATTATTATCCTAGATTTTCTGTAATCTTTTTGCTAATATTTTATTTAAGATTTTAGCATCAATAATCATTAGGGAGATTGGTCTATAATTTTCTTTCTCTGTTTTCAGCCTACCTGGTTTATAAAAGGAATTTAGTAGGACTCCTTCAATCCTATGTTTTCAAATAGTTTATATAGCGTTGGAGTTAATTGTCCTTTAAGTGTTTGGTAGAATTTACATGTAAATCCATCTGGTCCTGGGGATTTTTTCTTAGGGAATTGGTTAATAGCTTGTTCTATTTCTTTTTCTAAGATGGGATGTTTAGGAATTTTTTCTTCCTCGTTAATATAAAATTATTTTAAGGTTTCTTTCATTTCATTTTGTTGTAATTTATTGGCTAAAGGGGAAGTTAACCCTAATTATTATCTAATTTCTTCTTAAATTGGGGCAGTTCTCCTTTTCATTTTTAAGATAACAAATTTTTAATCAGATTTATGGGGTTTATTTTTTGGTTTTCATAGAACCAACTTTGTTTATTAATTAATTCAATATTTTTTTTCTTTTCTTTCTCTATTTTGTGCAAGAGTGTAGAAATGAAATTTTTTACCCCTTTGGCCCCAACATTTTGTTATGCTGTCATTATTTGTTTTCTTGGGTGAAGTTAAATTATTCCATATTTGTGTTTCCCCAATCTTTTTGTAAGTTATTTAGTTTCCAATTATTTTTGGTCTACTTTCCCTGGCTTTTTGTTGAATTAATTTTTTTTACTTGGTCTGAAAAAGGATGCATTTACTATTTCCCTTTACTGCATTTGAGTTTGAGGTTTTTTGTCCCTAATATTTCATTTTTATGGTTCCAGAACTGCTGAAAAAAGGTATCCTTTCTTCCATTGTTTCCAGATCTATCATATCTAACTTTTAGTATTCTATTTACCTTTTGACTTCTTTTCTTATTTATTTTGTGGTTTGATTTATCTAATTCTGAGTGCAAAGGGGATTCCATATTATGTTTTGTGTCTACTTTTCTTGCAGCTCTTTAATTTCTTTAAAAATTTAGATGCTACACCATTGGTGCATATATGTTTAATGTTGATTTGCTTCATTATCATTTATACTTTGGAAATAATCCCTTCCTTATCTCTTTTAATTAGATCAATCTTTGCTTTGCATCTGGATCAGGATTTACCCCTTTTTTTTTGACTTCACCTGAAGTAGAGTTGATTTTGCTCCAAACCTTTTATCTTTACCCATGTATCTCCCTCTTAGGGTGGTTTTTAAACAAATATTGTAGGATTATGTTTTTAACCATTCTGCTAATCTTCCTCTTTATGAGGGGTTTCCCCATTACATTTAGGCTAAAATTACCAATTTGTTTCCATCTTTTAACCCCCTTGTTTATGTTTTTCCTTCTTTTAACCCCTTCCCAATTCTTGTGGGTCCCCTTCTCATATCTCCCCTTTTGGTATCCCCTCCCCTGCTTTAGGCCTCCCCTATCTTACCCTTTTCCCCCAGTTTCTGTATTCCCTTCTGTTAATATTCCTTCCCTTTTTTCCTTCTCACTTTTCAATGGGGTGGGAAGTTTCACCATAAAGAATATGTCAAAATTTTTCCTTAAAAATTCTGATTGGTAAGATACCCACTACATTCATCCCCTCCATTCTTTCTCTGATATAATAGGTTTTTTTCCTTTTGGAGATGGTACCCCGACTTTGATTTTTCGGTACAATGTCCTTTACCTCTAGTTTCTAGAACAAGGTATACAATTTTTATACATCTTTATAGAACATATATTCCCAAGATTTCTTTTATCTTTTAGGTTTCTCGAACATATTTGTAGATCAAACATTTTGTTAAGTTCTGTTTTTCATCAGAAATAGATGAAATTCACTTATTTCGTTGAATCCACTTCTTTTCCTGGGTGCTCATTCGGCTGGGTAAGTTATTTTTGTTGCATACAGGTTCCAGCCTTTGGAATACCATGTTCCAGGCCCTTGATCTTTTAATGTGGATGCTGCTAGATCCTGGGAATCCTTATTGTGGCTCCTCATTTTGAAGGATTTTTTCTAACTTTTAGTATTTTTTCCTTGTTTGAGGGTTCGCATTTGCCAAATTTTTTGGTGTTTTGATTTTGGATCCCTTTCAGTAGGTGATCAATGAATTCTTTCTTCTATTTTCCCTCTGTTTCATGAGTTCTGGGGTTCTTTTGATGTTTCCTGGAAAATGTGTCCAGATTCTTTTTTTTTATCATATTTTCTGGGGTTCAATAATTTAATTTTCTCCAACCTATTTTCCAGGTCTTTTGTTTTCCCAGAAGGTTTTCATATTTTTCTCCAGTGTTTGATTTTTTGGTTTTGCTTTGGTTCTTGTTGTCTCCTTAGTATTCAATTCCATTTGTTCAATTGTGATTTTCAGTGAAGTATTTTTCTTCACTCATTTTTTTCCTTTTTCTAATTGTCCATTTAGTTTTTTGTTTTCCATTTAAAATTTTATTTTTTAAATTTTCTGTTTCAGTTCACAATCCTTTTTCAAGGTTTGTTCTTTATCCACTCTGTCTTTAAGTGGGTGGGATGCTTCTCAGTCTCTCTTGCCAACCTCCTCTTTCCTATTTTTCTTCTATTTCTCTTGTAAGAGCCTTTTAATTTCTTCAGATTCATCTGTGCTGAGGACGAATCTCCTCCTTTAAGGGATTCACCTGGGACAGTCTGTTTTAGTTCCTCAGGGTTTAGGTCTGCTCTCTTTATAAAATTCAATCGTTAAGGTCCTTTTTAATTTTTTGCTCATTTGTCAAGAAGAATCAGATCAAACTTGCAAAGAAAAAGGAAAAAAAAAACCCCAATTGGAATCTGTTTTTTTGGGGGAGGGGCTGGGTGGTGTTACCGAGGTTCCTCTACAGACTGGGGGGGCAGCAGCGAGGCACTAGCAGGACTTTGTTGGGCCTTTGCTCTGAAACTCTGAGAGTGTGCTGAGACGCTGTGGGGGAGGGGTGGCCAGGTCCCAAGGAACTCCAGCTGTTTGGGGTTGTATTCTTCACCCCTGGTGTTTTTAGCTTCTCTGCTGGGCTGCTGACTTGCTGCTAGGGAGCAAAGTTGCCAGATCTGCAAAAGCTCTCCCACAGAGATGGGTTGAGATCACACCCCATCTCCCTTCTGTTCTGCTGGGCTGTGAGCTGCCTGCCGAGCTCCTGTGCACTCGCCCTCAGCCATGGCGATCTAAACCCCATCTCCGCCGCTCGAGGCAAACATCTGAGCTGCCTGCCGAGCTCCTGCTGCCACTGCCCTCAGCCTGTGCCCGATCTAAAACCGTCCCGCCCTCGAGCAAAAACAGACCTTTCCTGTCCAATCTCAAGGATGTCTTCTCTTGGTAAATATTTGTGGGTTTATTTTCAGTCAAGCATTAATTCAGAGGCTTGTCATGAAATGAATTCTGAGAGAAAATGTGGAGCTTACACAGCTGTGTGTCTCCCCTCCGCCATCTTGGCTGGAAGTCTCCTATTTCATGGGATTTTGAGATAAATTAAATAATTTATATAAAATGCTTTCCAAACTTCATAGCATAAACATGTTATGATGATGATAACAATAAATTTCTGGATCTTGGAACATGAATCACTGGGGAATATTAGTAATGAATGTTATAACAAATTGGTTTTTGTTTTAGGGAGCAGCCTGGATTCATTGAAAAAATTCTCTCCATATTGCAATCTGTTTTTTCCCCCATTCTATTAAATTGTAGTTTGAGCCTATTGTCCTTCTGTGTTATCTATCCAACATGCATATGATAGACTGGCTGAATGGACTATTTGGTATAGATTTTGTAGGTTATATTCTTTTTTTTTAAAATTTTTAATCCTTTTTATTTACAAGTTATATGTATGGGTAATTTTACAGCATTGACAATTGCCAGACCTTTTGTTCCAATTTTTCCCCCCTTCCCCCCCCCCACCTCCCCTAGATGGCAGGATGATCAATACATGTTAAATATGTTAAAGTATAAATTAAATACAAAATAATTATACATATCCAAACTTATTTTGCTGTACAAAAAGAATCGGACTCTGAAATATTATACAATTAGCCTGTGAAGGAAATCAAAAAATGCAGGTGGGCAAAAATATAGGGATTGGGAATTCAATGTAATGGTTCTTAGTCATCTCCCAGAGTTCTTTTGCTGGGTGTAGCTGGTTCAATTAATTATTGCTTCATTGGAACTGATTTGTGTTCATCTTATTGCTGAAGAGAGCCACATCCATCAGAATTGATAGTCATATAGTATTGTTGTTGAAGTATATAATGATCTCCTGGCCCTGCTCATTTCACTCAGCATCAGTCCGTGTAAGTCTCTCCAGGCCTCAGGTTATATATTCTTTATCCATTTTTTTTCCTTAGTGGTTTGTTAGGATCATCTCTTTGTAGTGAGATCATAGATCCCATTGAAGAGGCTTAAATTATTATGGAATGTGATTTAGTCTATACAGTATCATTAATTAAGAAGAACCAGGAATTGCCTCATCATATACGGAGATATCTTTTACACTTGTACTAGGCAAAGTATGTCCTCTATGATAATGTGAATTACCCATAGTGAATATTATTTCCTCTTATTTCATATCGTGACTCATACTGATAATGAAAAGATTGTCAATCTGGTGGCATTCAAGGAATCTTGAATGACATTAATATATCCCAAGGAAATAACTTATTGGAAGAGAGCATATAAAGCTGTACCATGCTCTACTGAATTAGATGCTTGTTTGCAAACTACAAATGCTTCTGTGTAATCCATAAAGAATAGAGGCAGTAAGATCTTCAGTTGTGGGCCAGGTAGGTGGCGCAGTGGGTAGCACCAGCACTGAAGTCAGGAGGACCTGAGTTCAAATTTGACCTGAGATACTTAACACTTCCTAGTTGTGTGACCCTGGGCAAGTCACTTCCCCCAATTGCCTGAGCAAAACAAAAAAAAAAAAATGAGAGAGAAAGAAAGAATGAAAAATCTTCAGTTTTGTAACTGAATATATTTTCACATGATTTGTTGTAAAATCTTGCATGTTTCATTTTAATATTTTTCAGCAATGATATCTTCAGTACAAGTATAGAATATTTCCACAAACATTTTTTTTCAGAAGAGAAAGGCATATAGATTACTAATTCCATTTTCTTCTTGGCCACTTTTAAAAATTAATAATGTCAATCAGTAATCCTTCTCTCTCTCCCTCTTTTTCTCCCTCTGTCCCTTCCTTCTCTCCCTCCCTTCCTTTCTCCCTGACTCCTTCCCTTCCTTTTTTCTCTCTCCTTCCCTCTTTCCTTTCCTCCCTCCTTTCCTCTCCTCCTCCTTTTCTCTCTTACTCCTTTCATTTCCCCTTTCTCTTTCCTTCCCTTCCTCCTTCCTTCCCTTCTCCTTTACCTCCCAGCCTCTCTCACTTCCTTCTTTTCATTCTGAGAGTTAATGTCTCTGCTCTTTCATACTTTTATAATATCAAGTTCTATGTCTATTTAGCGAAGTCTAGGCATTGTTTCTTATATCATCTCAAGTGCCAGTTTTATTTCCTTATATAGTATATTAAGTACTGAAACATTTAACATTAAATGTGAAAGTTCTACTGTCACTGATGTTAAGAACAGATTGCTATAGAATTGGTGATAAATCTGGTTTATATAATATATTTGTTGTCCTCTTTTGATGTTTAATTATAAGTGCTCTTGGAATAATCTAGCTTAGTTGGATCTTACACAAAACTTTCTATAGTCTTATTTTTTCTTCTGTTGCACTTTACTGTTTTGTGTTCATTATCATTTGTCAAGTTGTATAATAATTTTCAAATATGCTTGTGCTCTAAACCAATATTGCCAGTGGCTGCAATTGTTCTATATTTGGCAGGAGATCAAATATTTGCTGATTGCAGTGGTTTCTAGGGTCTTGTTCCTTGTGGCAATCATGATAATCAGAGTCAGCGGCTTTACTTTGATCATCTTCATTATTCTTCATTGTTAATGTCTTGGAAGCGTTTTAACTGCACATAAGTGCCTTTTTCTCATCTTTACTCTTCCGGTAATTTGGTTGTTGGTGTTGACTATTGCTCTAGTTACTGGATAATCTGACTGCCCAAAGGCAAGTAGGTTTTGAAATGACTCCAGTAACTTGGTTACCACTTGCTTCTTATTTGTTAAGATGTTATCATTTCCTCCTCTCCCTCCCTCTCTCTTTTCCTTACTCCCTCCATCCCTGTTTTCATTTTGTAAATGTGTAAAGTATAGATTACTTTTTTTTTAGTTTCTTACCCTTTTTTTAATGATCTTTTTGTTATACAGCATAGCCTTTAAAAAAAAACAAAAAACAAAAACATAGTTGTCTTGAACAAAAACAAAAGAAAACAAAAAAAAGTAAATGGTCATTACCTTTATATCCTGTAGTTAGGTAGGTAATTTTTTTTAAACTTATATGTAAGAATTTATATTGATTCCATCTAATGTCAGATTATTAGTTTCCATTATCTTTTTTTTTTATTGACAGAACATATGCATAGTTAATTTTTCCACATTGACCCTTGCAAAAACTTCTGTTCCAACTTTTCCCCTCCTTTTCTTCACCCCTCCCCTTGATGGCAGGTAGTTCCATGCATGTTAAATATGTTAAAGTATATGTTAAATACAGTATATTATACATATTTATACAGTTATCTTGCTGCACAAGAAAAATCGGATTTAGAAAGGAGGTAAAAATAACCTGAGAAGAAAAACAAAAGTGAAAACAACAATAATAGAAAGAGTAGAAATGCTATATTGTGGTCCACACTCATTGTCCATTGTTCTTTTGCTGGGTGTAGCTGGTTCTGTTCATTAATGATCAATTGGAACTGATTTGGATCCTCTCATTGTTGAAGAGAGCCACATTCATTAGAATTGATCCTCATCTAGTATTGTTGTTAAAGTGTATAATGATTTCCTGGTTCTGCTCATTTCACTCGGCATCAGTTCCTGTAAGTCCCTCCAAGCCTCTCTGCATTCATCCTATTGGTCATTTCTTACAGAACAATAATATTCCATAACATTTATATACCACAATTTACCCAGCCATTCTCCAAGTAATGGTCATCCATTCAATTTCCAGTTTCTAACCCCTATGAAAAGGACTGCCACAAACATTTTTGCACATACGGGTCCCTTTCCCTTCTTGAAAATCTCTTCGGGATATAAGCTCTGTAGTAGTACTGCTGGATCAAAGGGTATGTACAATTTGCTAACTTTTTGAGTGTAGTTCCAAATTGCTCTCCACAATGGTTGGATCTGTTCACAACTCCAAGCAACAATGCATACAGATTACTTTTTTAATGTGCTTGTATTTTGGTAAAACATTAGGCAGAGAATGAACTTCAAATTTCCATAGAAACAGCTTTTCAGATTATTACATGTTGAAAATAATTTTTATCCATTTCTGTGGCCTTATTGTTGATTTTTTTTTAACCTTCCATTTGTGTGCTGAGTGTGTAACAGTTTAAGTGTCCATTTCTGAGTGACAGAAAGGAGATCCCGAAGATGTTATTTTAAATCTTAAACATTTACAATGAAGAAAATACTTTGCAAAGAGTGTCAATAAGTCCTAGAACTTATTGCCAAAAAGTCATCAGTTTGATTGTGAATCTGTCCACTACTAACTTCATCATTGTTCAGATTTTTGTTTTTGTTGTTGTTGAGACAATTGAAGTTAAATGACATGCCCAGAGTCACACAGCTAGGAAGTGTTAAGTGTCTGAGAACAGACTAGAACTTAGGTCTTTCTGAGTTGAAGTGCTCTATCCACTGTACCATCTAACTGTCCTTCCTTCTCCATTTCTGAAAGCTAACTTGCACTAATCTTTTCCATCCCCAATATCCTAAATATGTAAACATTCCTCTACAGCAGTTGTAAGTATGTGTAGCCTTATCTTGCTGATTGTTATACTTGATCTCTCTCTTTTAATTGGATTCCTTAAAGTAGGTAAGCTCATCTCAAAGTTTGGTTAGAGTGATGTTTCAGAATTATAGGTTACTGTAGATATGTATGTAAAAATTTCAAATTATATATAGGAAAGCTTTTTAACTTTTGTTACTTTTTTTCCCCTATGGAAATAAGATGGAAATAATAATTAGGATTTATCTCACAGGAGAAGATCAAATGAAATAACATGTAGATTTCTTTGCTTATTTCAAATCACAATATAATTGTTGGTTATGATAACTAGAATATGCTACTATTGTTACTAGTTAGGGTTGCATGAATAAAGGCATAAAATTCAGGAATGATGAGATGATTGATTTGACATTTTAAAATTTTATTTTTTCAATTCCACATAAAGATAGTTTTTAAATATTTAAAAAAATTTAGTTCCAAATTATCTCTTATTCTTCATTTATTTTACACTCATTGAGAAGGAAAGCCATTTGATAATATGTATAAAATGTAAAACATATTTCCATATTAATCATTTTGTCAAACATTACTTTTTTCTCCCATTAAAAATAAAATAATTCTCCCTATTCATATTTTATCAGTTTTTTCCCCTCTGGACATGGATGCTTTTTAAAAACCACAAGATGCTTTAGCATTTTTGTAGTTCTTTATGTTGGTAAGTCATTCATATTTCATTGTTGTACTATATTGCTGTTAATTTGTGCAGTTTTTCCTAGTTTTGTTTGCTTCATTTCATGTAAAACCTTTTAGGTTTTTCTCATCCTGTTCATCATTTCTTATAGATCAAAAGTATTCCATTACAGTGATATACCATAACATTTGTGGTCATTTTCCAATTGATGAGTATCCATTTAATTTTATTTCATTGTTACCATAAAAAGACCTGCTATAAACATTTTTGCATGTATAGATCCTTTTCCATTTTAAATAATCTCTTTGGAATACAGAGCAAGTACTGGTTTAAAAAGTATGTACAATTTTATATTCCTTTGGGCATCATGTCAAATTGCTCTACAGAATGGTGAAATTAGTTCACAACCTCAGTAGTGCATTGTTGATGGGATGAATTAAGAAGAACCATAAGTAATCCTGTATAGCAAGAATGTAGAATATTCTCAATTAGTATTATGAACTAAAATACAAAAAGCTTTTTGGAATCAGGTTGGAAAAGGCTTTTCATATGACGCTTTTTCTAGGAGTTTGGATTTTAGTTGGTATTTCGGGAAAATATTTTGAACATCTTCAAGCAGAGGTTTAAGATATAGATTAGGGACATGGAGTGGTTAGATAGATTTTAGTAAGGGAATGCTATCTTTATCAATCTGGTAATTTGAAAATACTTCAGATGCTATTGCTGCTACGGTGAGCATATATTAATGGCATTGTGGTAGTCTAAAAAAGAAGTAAATAGCATGTGAAATAGAATTGCACTAGTGGGAATAGGAAGGAAGGAGGGGACAAATTTAAGAAATATTGAAAAAAAATGACAAAAATAATAGTTTTTAGAATTGTAAAGGGATCTCTGTGCCATCTAATCCAGTTAATTATAAAGGGAATAATGAACCCTCTCTAAACAGATCTTAGAGATCATCATTTAGCTGGAAATATTCAGTTTTTTAGAAATATTGAATTCAGCTCTCCCTGTTGAATATTCCATGTCATTGGATTGCTTTAATTATCAGAACATTTTTATTTAATTTGACTTGAAATCTTCCTTACTTACAAGCCCAAATGATGATAGTGGTGATGATGGTGATAATGATACCTTTTAAATATCATGAATTATGTTTTGCAAAGTAATTATCGAATATTCTTTCATCCTTACAACTTGGGAAGGTACTGTTAGTGATCATCTCCATTTTCTAGATGTGGAAATAGGCTAAGCCAAGGATCATTCACAAAGCTAGTAGTCTGAATCTTTTGTACTCCTGGAACAGCCCTCTATCCATTGGAACCCTTAAACTGTCTTTCAGTGTGTTCCTTTGATACTTTTATCTGTCCTAATTTTGTTTTCAAGGACTACATGGAATAAATCTGATCCTTCTTATACCTGATATGCTTTAAAAATATGTCATATTCCTTCTAAGTCATCTTTTATCCAAGCTCCCCTTCATTTAGAGGGTCATTATTTTATAGTCCTTTCACCATCTTGGTCATCCACTTTTGGACATGCTACAACTTGTCCAGCAGCTTTGTAAATTAATGTTCCTTGAACTTGACAAGAACTCCAGATTTGTCCTATTAGGGTAGAAAATGGCAGAATTTTTATCTTCCATGTTTTGTATATCATGCCTCTTTGAATAAATCCTAATTTCACCTTATCTAAATTCACAAATCATATTTTTCCATCTGTCCCCCAATTATCAGAAAAAAAGCTATATTGAATTAGAAACTGCTTAAAAAGAGATAATCAAGCACTACTGGCCCTTAAGGAAAATTAATCCCCTCTAAAGTTCTGTTCAAGGAGGAGTTGTCAGAATATTCTAAAACTCATTTCTCATTGTCATTAAGGTTTTCCATTAGATTTTAATTGCCTAAAGGGTGTATCTAAAAAAAATGTGATTTGTTGATCCTATAGATCTAGTTTTTAAACTAACTAAATCAGTCTTGAATTTTAATCAGAGGCAAGCATAGGATGTTTTACAAACACAAAATATAGATATGAGATATTCTGGGTGGTTTTAGCATCATTTATTTATTTTGCTATTCAGAATTTTCATCTTGTTTCCAAATGACAATGTGCTTTACAAATGATTTATGCCCTATATAATATAATTTAACCTATTCTGTGTACTTTTAGTTGTAGTTCTGTTCGTTATATGATATATATATGATATATATATATATCATATATATATTATATATATATATATATATATATATATATATATAAATAAAATAGATTATCATTTCTGGACTTGGCTTTCTATCTTTTATTCACTGAAACTTGATTTTTTTTTCCTTTTCAAGATATATTTCATTGTCAGTGGACTTGAATTTGACAATATTAAAATATTTATAGTGTATTAAATGTGTTCAGAAATAATGATATTTATGTAAAAGTATTCTTTGATATAAAGAAGAGAAAATTAACCTATTTGCTTTTTCATGAATTTTAGGCCAGCTTACATTTTTAAAACAAAAAGAAAAGGATATCAAATGACTTTACCAACAGTATAATGAAAATATGCAGGATGATGTTATGTAAGGAATTTCCAAAAGAAAACCAGTGTATGAATTGTTATAAGCCAGAGGTATCAAAGGAATTTACATACCAAATTAAAATGTAATTGAGAAATGTTGATTAATTTGATTGTATAACAAAATAAATAAAATACAGTTCAACACAGAAAATTTGTGGTTTTCTAAGTCAACATGTGCCCAAATAGAATTGTTTTTATTTATATTTGAAACCACTGATATAGACTGTAGCTTGAGTTGTATTAGAGAACTGAAACATTATTTTATAACATAGTTTCTTTGGGAAAACTTATTAATTCCAATTAGGAAGACAATTAGAACAGGGGAGCCTTAGTCTCTAGTGGTAACTGGTGGCAGAAGATTGAAGGAAATGGGAACATTTGTTTATTTTTCAGTCATGTCTGACTCTAAAGGATTCTTTGGGGGTTTCAATGAACAAACTAACTTATGTTGAGACAAATTTATCACCAAAATTTTTTTAGCCATTGCAATTAATAAATTCAGCCATGGAAGTCTCAATTATGTGCTAGTGAAAAGAGTACTGACACTAATGAAATCACATATATAGATCTGTTTTATATATTGTGAGCTTCTTGAGAATTGGGATTGTTTGGTTTTTGTCCTAGTCTAAAAGAGATGTCAAAGAAATCTTACCATAAGTAACACTAAAATTTGAAGGTTTTTAGAGGTCATAAGGACTTTGCCATGGAATGAAGACTACCACACTGGAAAATCCAATGATTTCCTGAGTTAATCACACTTTTTCCAGCTCTGAGAAGAATAAATTTTAGCCCTTGAAAAGAGAGCCAGCAATTGAAGAAAAACTCAGTTCTTGGTATTCTTTACTTTTCTCATTTTGGCTTTATAAAGTGCAATAGGAATAGGGTCGATTTCTTTCTCCTTCAATCTCCATAAATAGTATCTTGAAGAAAAAAGGCTTATCTTGGTACATTTTTCTTTGGCTACTCAATGTCACAGTCAAATGAAAGAGAAAAAAGTTTAAAGAAACACACTGAAGTCTGTTAGGGAGTGAAGCTATGGAATAGAGTAGATTAAATCTGAGAGAGGAGTAGACAATATTAGACTGCTGCTATTATATTGCTGCAGAAATGGAGATCTCAGAACCAGTTTCTTGCTTGCTTGCTTGTTTCACTTTCTGAAACAGCATAGCAGAATCTTGGGCCTGAATTTCATTTGAGACCAAATCTGGAGACAGTGGGAGGTCACAATAAAGTGCCTGGTCCAGGAACATGTCCAGGGATGTGAAGGACAATTCTCCCAGCACAGATGTCATTTCCCATGAGAACAATGAAAAGATATCATAAAAATACATCTGAGCACACTGAAGAACAGATGAATCTTGTCTTAAAAATACCTTTCTATTTGTGAACTCTGTGAATGTCAATTTTTTCCATTGATCCTGTATATGTTTGTATTTCTTGGGGGTATTAGTGCTACTGTTTTAGATCATACTGTGCCATGAGCTGTTTTTATTCTGCTATTTCAGTAAATGTCTTTGTATTAAGATAATTGTTAGTAAAAAATTGATTAAGTATCTGCTTCATGCTAGACAATATGTTAAGTGCTGGTGATGCAAAGAAAAGCTACCTTCCCTGGCCCCCCTACCCAATGCTCCCTCCACTTCTAAAACAAGCACCTTTTCTTGAGCAGGAGACAACATATAAAAAACTTTATACAAACATTATATATATATATATGTATATATACACACATATATGTATACATGTATGTATATATATATATATATATATATTTAACTGGTGATCATCAACAAAGGGAAGGTACTAGGTTTAAGTTGATCAGGAAGCATTCCTTATTGAAGATGGGGCTTTTACCTGCGACTTGAAGGAAGCCGAGGAGCCAGGATGTGGATGTGAGGAGGAAGAGCGTTCAGGAAGAAGAGAGTGCTAGTAAAAGTGGTAGGATTTAGGAGGTGGGGTGTGGTGTGTGAAGAACAGGAAGGAAACCAGTGTTCCTGGATTGCAAAGGATGTGGGACAATGGTGAGGATATTAAATCAAAAGGACGCTGAACAAGTAGGAAGTGCAGGTTATAAAGGCTCTATATACCTAAGAAAGAATTTTACATTTGATCCTAGAAATGCTTGGAAACTTTTGGAGATTATTCATTTGGCGGGAGGAAGGAGAGTGTGACATAGTCATACTTGTTCTTTAGGAAGATCACTTTAATATTTGTTTAAACAATGAACTAGGCAGGGGAATAACTTGGATCAGGGAGACCAATCAGTAATATTAGTCTAAGCTTTTGCAATAGTCCAAGTATGAGGTAATTAGGGCACCAGGATAGTAGTGGTGTCACAGGACAGAATGGGACATATATTTTAGAAACTGAGAATTCACAGTTTGGCAGCATTGGCTATGTGGAGTATGGTTGAGACAGAGGAGTCAAGGATGACATACAGATTTTGCACCTAGAAGACCAGGAAGATGGCTCTAGACTAAAACAGGAAAGAAAAAAGAGGATAGGGTTTAGAGAGAATGTGTTCTTAAGAGATAAAGATGTCTTTTGTTTGACTAGACTAAAAGTGAATATATTTGTAAGATCTTGTAAGCTACAACTTGAGGGGAATGTATTTACAGAGTGCCCTGAGTCTTTGTTGTTATTCCTTTGTTCAAAAAGATGATTAATGTATTCATGAGTGTCATGTGTTGTCTTGGGTGAGAATTGGAATGGGGCAGAGCAGGGAAAAGTCATCAACCTTGTTCTTTCTTCCAGTCATTGGGGTCCAGTGACAAAAAAGAAGTCAAGCTGGGATGCGGTGGGTGATCGTGGCCTTTCTAAAAGTAAGATTTTTGTTAGCATTCAATCTCTGAATTCTTAGTTTTTGTGTGTCCTCTCACCCCTTGTGAGACTGAACTTTTGAATAGGAATTTGGCAAAGGGGAAAGCTTAAAGGAGTGTTCCATTTGCATCTTGAATACCTGTAGTGGCACAGTGTTTAGCACAGAAGCAATTTTTTTGCTTGATACATTTTGAAGAACCTTTCTATTAGCAAAACAAATAAGTAATTTTTGGGAGAGTTTTTCTTGTAGTAACTGGCTTGCCTGTTTCTTGTGATCTTTAGAGATGCAGTAGTTATCTTATGTGAAGAAACTTAAATGCCTTCCTAAATATTTCAAAAAACATATTATATTAAAGAGACATTTTACTAAGGACGAGAATAAAACATGGTTCTTTTGAGACACAGAATAATTATTTTACACAGGTCACAAAGTTAATATTGGACAGATCCAGAAATAGATTCTTTTGGTCTTGTGATTTTAAATATTATGTGTTATTCAGTGAAACATTTGACCTTTCTTGTACACAGTTATACACAGTAGACAATTTTAAGGTAATGGTGGAAAGTATGTGCATGTGTCAAAGTATTCCACTGTTGGGTTATTCTTTGCTTTACAAAGCAGGGATTGGAGGGCTCTGAAGAAATTAGAAAAACAGTCAAACTTTATTTAGTCTTCTGGGTTCAGTAAGTGAAAGACTTGTTCAAAAGCTTATTTATTTACAATAGGTTACCTTTTGCCTTTTGATATTTAACCTAATGATTCAAAAGGGATTTTGTTCACAGTTCCTCTGACATTGAGAAGTGTGTTGAAATTTGGTTTCATGAAAGCTACATGGGGAAAATAAGATGGTTTTTTTAAAAATCATAATATTGGACCCTGTTAAGAGACTGTTTCAGCTGACTGAAAAATTGCTATTTTTTTCCCTTGTAGCCTCAGTTTGGCGTTTGTGCTGATTTTTTTGTATGAGTAGTGCTTCAAATTTGGCCAAAATTTAAAAGCTATCCACTTGTGGGATTCATGGTTTTTTAAAAAAAACAAATATATTTTCTCATACCTCCTATTAGGTATAGCCTAAGATACATTTAAAATTTGGATTTATTTTTAATTGCTTGTCATTTAGCAGGATTTGTTGTTTTTTTTTTTTTGTGAGTTTTTACTTTGTCATTTCTTTTTACTAGCCAAAATGCTTTCTTGGCACCTACAATATAGGACAGAAATTGTTTTTGGCTATTACCATTTTTGAAGGGCTGTTTCTCAAATTAACCTGCATGCCTGAACTTGTGTTGTAATTTCAGTAAGAACAGTTGAATATATTGCAAATGATCTCTTCTGAAGAACAGGCTGAGCCCACTGTTTTTGCTGATCTGTTAAACATTGCAATTTCTGTAAACTCTTCCATATGCTTTCAGCTTCTTCAATTTGTGAAGAAACCTCACTATATTTATTCTTATTATGTTCATCCACATGTTTGTTTTGCAATGTAATAAAACTTGACGGTTCTAAATTTTTCCATGTGCCACATCTTGTGGAGATAAACAACACATATTCTATACATTTCTCTGGACTTTGAAGATTTACTTTTGGAAATAAATAGTTCCATAGGATTTCATAATAGGTTTGGAAAGCGATTTTTCACAAAAGGAGAACACCAACAGATTACCTTTTCTTTTCAAACTATTTTCAGAACATGTACAAAATAAATCTGTATTTGAAAATATAGGGCATATTAGTTTGCATGGAAGTAGTTATCTTATTGACTCTGTTAAGTCCTAATTTTTTTTTTTGGTTTGGTATTAGAATTGGTTAAAACTTTTTTTTAAAACTTGTTCTGATGTATTCTTTTATGTTTTGAAGATTAAAAATTTTGGTTTCTCATTAATAATGATGCCTAAAACACTGCTATGCAGAACAATTTTTGTTAGGATTTTTCCTCCATAGAAAAATTCATTTATATGATCCACAATCCACTTGTAAATATTTGTTTAATTTAGTGGAGTAAAGTCTTTTCCCCAAGTTTGATCTATGTAGATTTATCTTCCTGTTTTGATGTTCTTCTTTATACAGCAAGGATCTCCTGAGCATGAGTGTTTGTATTTTATTATGTAATATATAGATGCCTTTAATTCATACAAAATTAATAAAACATTTTTAGTTTATATATAGCATCTATTTCCACTGGTCAAATTCAGGACTGTTTTTACATAAATTGAAACAGAGTGAGAGAGAAATAGAGAGACAGACAGACAATTACTTTAACAGCTATGTATCCTTACATTTATCCTGATGTGTTTAACTTAAGAAATTTTTTTTTCCATTTAAAGAAATCTGAGGTAAATGGAAACCCTTTTTCAGACGAATCAAAGTGATGCCTTTTTTACTGTTATATATTTAATATTAAATTGTTATTCAGCAGAGTCTTGAAATATGTTATAAAACCAGTTTTCAGTAATTATAATAGATCATGTTTGTATGGTTTTTTAAGTCTTGCAAAGCAGTTTACAAATATTGTCTCATTATGTTTTCACAACAGTGCATTGAGATAGATGCTGTTATTATTTCTACTCTACAGATGAGGAAACTGAGGCAGACTTAAATCATTTGCCAAGGTCATATACCTAGGAAAGTATCTAAGTTAGGATTTATATTCAGGTCTTCTTGACTACAGCACTACATTTCCTGACTATAGTATTTCTTCTGTATTACCTCGCTTTCTCATACAGTCATTTCTGCAATTACATTCTCCCTTTCCCCAGCCCGTCTTTGTAATCAGAATCAGTTAATCCCAACCAATGGAGTGCCACTGTACACACACATTACTTCTTTACTGAGAAGAAATATTGATATTATTTTCTAATATCTTTTCTTGGAGGCTAAAATTATTCAGGGCTAAGTTTGATAAAACTTATTTTTCCTTTGATTATAATAATCTCTCTTTTAAAATTAGAATTTTGTCTTAATATTTTCCTTCGATGTGTTCTGAAAGTATCCTGGTTTATGCACAATTACAATTTCATGTGTATAGAATGCTATCACTGATGTAGTATCATACAAAAAAAGAAGAGGGATACAGTCCTGCCCAGGGTCTTTTTTTTTTAAACTAAGTTTTGAAAACTAGGAAAACAAATAAGCACATAACATTATCAATTTTAAAATGAAAATCTGGATGCTATCTTATCTATCGCCTGACTTCATAAGAAATGTAGCACCATTCTCTATCTTCATGTTTATGTGTGGAAATTTAGTAAATCACTCCATAAGGATTTTGGCAGAATGAGAAGAACCAATGAAAAATGTCCAGCTTTGATCGAGACCCAGTGTGTGTTGCATTTAGTTGTTGTTACTTATCTCGAAGATGTCATCAAACCTATGTCCCACAGCTCTGATGCCTACATCCCTCTTATGGTCCTATGATCCAGGTAGCTCTCTCTCATTAGAAACCCATTGCATTTTTCCAATGCTTTCCTCCGTTTATGGCATCAGTTGCCTTCTGTTTGCAGGTCTCTTTGGCCATTGTCTTTGCTTAGATGCGTTTCTTGGCATTCTCTGCAACTTCAGTTGAAATGGTTTACCCTTCTTGAGTTACACTTTCATCAGTGTACTGCAGTAGATGGTTTAATGAGCATTTATAGCCAACTATTTCATCAAAAGCTTCTTTCCTTTTTATTCTCAGTTGATGGATATAAGGTCATCTAAATCTTCACTCAGAACCATTCAATTTTTTTTTAAAGAGTTCAGGGTCTAACAGTCACTAAAACCCCAAGATCACTCCAAAATGTATTAGGTGAAATGATTTCAACCTCTTTTACATAGTCAATCAACTAACATGGAACATAGTTGGCTACATCTGGTCATAGATTCATAGATAGGATAGTTACTTTTTTTTAAAATAAAAAAATAACCAGTAAATATGTTGATAGAGTCTGATAGACCCAGTGTTTTACTTACATTCATAGTCCTTCACTTCTGAAAAGAAATGAGTCATCAGATTTTCTCAAGTCTTTTCTTTGTACTTAGGAGTGTGAAGAAATACTTCAGGTCTTCTATTCTTAAAAATTGGATGTCTTATTTAAATGATATCATGTATGTATTTAAATGATATCAGGTATGATCTCCAATGGGGCAGATTTAAATGTATCCCAGTCTCCTATGTGATTTTGGGGCCCTCTTTATTCCATAGACAATAATGTTATTGTTACAAAGAAAATGATAAAGGGCAATTTGTCATCTAAAGCAAGAGAGTATAATGTTGTGGGGCTGGAGCTGTTCAAAGAGCTCTTGATGCTCACTCCCAGGCTTCTGGCCTTTGTGAGAGAATACTCTTTTAATTGCTTAGCATCCATCACTTCCTAGATCTCCTTATATAGTCCTAGAAAAGATAGGTCACAAGCATAAGGAAAATTAAAATAAACTGTCTCCATTCATTCAACAACTAAAAGCATAGCCTTTGATTGGTAAAGACTATGTTATGATGGCAAACTTATTCATGGGCTTAATCAGCAGCAGTCATTGAAGGGACAACAGTAAAGGTAGATGGGATTAATAAGCTTTTGCAGGGAGAAAGTATAATTTCTCACCCAGACATTTTTAAAACTCTTACTGAGATGAGAATTTACACTTAATAATCATCGTAAATCATTCAGTCAGAAAGGTAGGATGAGATTGACTTTGAGTTGTGTACAAATCTTCTTTCTCCTTCCTAAAATTCATTCTTCATAAAAAAGGGAGGACTTCCCATTTCTGAAAATACCTTTTATTGGGAATGTAACCAACTTAGTTATAGAATTTATCTACTTCCACATACTCTTTAAAGAATAGGCCCAGTCACCATATCTGAACAAAAAATTAGAAATATGGCCTAGAAAATATCATTCCTTCTGTAAAACATTCTGTAAAGTGTATTTTCTTGTAGTCAGAAGTGTCCTGGAAAATATGGAACATATAGACACCACAACCATATGTTTTAGGAAATTATTATTAATGGACAACTCAAAAGACATTTGGAAGAGAGGGACAAAATAGTACCTATTTTATACAATGTTATGCTATTTTGCAGTTTATACACTTCTTAATCTTGGTGTTATCTTGCTCTCCTCACTCTCCCTTTATATACCACATATATCTAATCAGTCAGCAAATCTTGCTATTTCTATCTGTATAACATCTCTCACATCAGAACCCTTCTCTCCATTTAGGTACTTATCATTTCTCATTTAGTGTCTTAGTTGGCCTTCCTGTTTCAAGTCTCTTTAACCAGTTCTTTCTACATAATGCTACTAAAGTGATTTTCCTTAAGTTCAGATCTGTTGTGACTTTTCCTCAATCTATTACATTGACTTCTAAAGCAAAATATTAGTTTCTCTGTTTTGCTTTTAAAACCTTTTACAACTTGGCCTTAACTTTGCATTGCTTCATGGGTCTCACTCTCCAGTGGCCCTCTGCAATTCAGCCAAACTGGCTGTGTTTATGTTCATGACACTCCCACATTCTGTCTCCATGCATTAACAGTAGCTATCCCCGAATTCCTAATTTTGGCACTCTCCCTTGAATCTCCATCCCACAATGTTCCACCTATTTGAAGTTGAAGCTTAGACACCATCTTCTGTATGAAGTCTTTCCCGATGCCCCAGACTGTTAGTGCCATCCTTTACAAACTGCGTTATATTCAACTACTTTGTAGATTTGTATGTATTCAATTTATATTTATGCTGTATATAGATATATGTACTTGTTCCCTCCAGGTACTCTCACTTTACCTCTCATTAGAATGTAAGTTTCTTGCAAATAGGGATTATTTCATTCATGTATATCACACATCACCCAGTCCTGGACACAGAGTAGGTACTTTATAAATGCTTGTTGATTTCTTGAAAGAATTTTTGCTTACATTATGTGATAAATTATACACATTTACGTATAAATACACAAACATATCCCTTATATAAAGGACTAATATATAGTTTAAAAAGTATATTTGAAGTTAGAACCTCCATTCATATCCTGCCCTTGCTACTTGCTACCTATATGAAGTGGGAGAAGGGAAGGAAATAAGCATTTATTAATTGCCTAGTATGTACCAGGCACTTTGTGATAAGCACTGTCATAAATATTATTTTGCCCACAGAACTCACATAGTTGTTTTCTTATATCCTCTATTAGTCCTTGGAAAGCAGGGACTTACTTTTGCCTCTTTTTGTATCTCCAGTGCTTACAAGTGACCAATAAATAAGGCATTTAATAAATGTTAATTGATTTACAAAACAATACAAAAATGATCTCATTTGATTTTTACAACAGTTCTAAAATATGGGTGCTATTACTATCCATATTTTATAATTGAGGAAATTGAGACAAATAGAGCTTGAAAGATTGTGAGAAAGACTTTGAGGCTAAATTTTTAAGTTAGGTCTTCCTGACTCTTAAGACCAATGTTCTTTTTAAGCACTGCAGTACCAGCTTTCCTCTTCCTCTCGCTTTCTTTATGACTCTATATACAACTTCGGACAACTCACCTCACACGCTGTTGTTCACAACCTGTGTTATCCTCAAATCCTTATTCTTACTTAGCCATGTATCCAATTACTTGTCAAATCTTATTTCTGTTGCTTTAATATTTCTCATATCTCTTCCTTTCTTACTATGCACACAACTGTCATATTCCCAGCACTTATTTCACTTTTTTATTTCCCTTTGATCCCATTACTTTCCAGCTCTTCTGAAAGGTTGCTCCATGGATTATCCTATCATCTCTCATTGTCACTTTTTTTACCTATTGGCTCCTCCACTGCCTATAAACATGCTCAGATTACTTCTATAGTACAATGGATAAAACTGCAGGGCTTGAAGTCAGAGAGACATAAATTCAGATGCAGCCACGTGACCCTAGGCAGTGCCCTTAGCAGTTGTATGCTTCCTTTCTTCTTTCTTTCTTTTTTGCCCCTCTCTTCCTTCTTCTGTTCTTCCTCAGTAACCCCAGTTCTCTTCACTCAATGTATATTATACTCTTTTTAAAATTCCTTTTTTAATTTTTATTTTTTTAAACATGTTAAAATATATATTAAATCCAATATATGGATTGCAAAGTATGCAATTACCTTGCTGAACAAGAAAAATCAGATCAGAAAGGGAGTAAAAATGAGAAAGAAAATAAAATGCAAGGAAACAACCACCAAAGAGTGAGAATGTTATGTTGTGATCTACACTCAGTTCCTATAGTCCTCTCTCTGGATGCAGATGGCTCTCTTTATCACAAGATCATTGGAACTGGCCTGAATCATCTTATTGTTAGAGTCACGTCCATGAGAATTGATCATCGTACAATCTTGTTGTTGCTTGTACAATGATCTCTTGGTTTTGGTCACTTTACTTAGCATCAGTTCATGTAAATTTCTCCAGGCCTCTCTGACATCGTCCTGCTGATCATTTCTTATAGAAAAATAATATTATTATAACTTATTTAACCATTCTCCAACTGATGGATACCACTCAGTTTTCAGTTTCTTTCCACTACTGCTCCCAGAGTATATTCTCAACAGAAGTCTAAATGCTCAGATTTAACTAGTTCTCTTTCCTGCTTTTATAAATGGCTTTTATAAAAATGAATGCATGTCATTTAAGCATGTTTTTCTTTTTATCATTTAAATCCCTTTACCACCCAATCTCATTCCATCTTTCTAGTCTTAATATGTGCTCTGATTCATAATGCTTTAATGTAGTCAGTCCCACCCTTTACTGTACCTAGCATGTGGCATTCTGCTCTCTTGGTGTCTTTCCATTGTCTATTCTCCCAAGATATTATGTACTCTTTCTTTAATGTCTGCATTTTATAATCTTTAACTTCTTTCAGGGAGTTTAACAACTTCCTTTTGTTGCCTTAACTTAACTTTCAGGAAGTTAAGTATCTTCCAAATGGAATTGTAGAGTATTGTGGCCTCTCTCCTTACCTTTTCCATTCCCTTTTCTTTCCCCAAAGGATCTTGTTTCCAACTACATTTATGGATATTTCCTATTCTAGTTACATGGGCTAGGGAGTGTTTCACTTTTGTCTTTGTATCTCTGGAATTTAGATGTCCTGAACTTTAGAAACAATTGATCATTTGTTTAGGGAATAGTCATCGCTTTCTCTTTTCTTAACATGCATACTAGCATGTCAGTAAGGTTTCATTATGTATAAGGCAAATAGGTTTACTTATCTTTGTTAACCTTACTTTATGAGATTTTTTTTCAGATTAGCAATCAAAATGTGAAAAAATGCTTCCTTGTAATAGTCAATTTTCTTTTGCCTCATTTAAATTATGACTGGAGATTGACTAGATTTTGAATATAGCCATATGACCACTTACCCCTCCCAAGTTTGAATATTGTGATGTTTTAGTTTTAATCTGAGTAATTTTTTTTCTAAATCCTGGATGTTGGGAAGCAATTTTAACTTCAGTATTCTCTCTTCCCCTGTTCCTAGTTATGCCTTGTTCTTTCTTTCTTTCTTTCTTTCTTTCTTTCTTTCTTTCTTTCTTTCTTTCTTTCTTTCTTTCTTTCTTTCTTTCTTTCTTTCTTTCTTCTACTATTGAGTGGCGTACTCACTGGCTACTGGCATTGGAAATGTCTAGAGTTGCTCTCCTGCTTAGAGGTATTAAAAAAATGAGGCCACAAAGACTTCATTAGGGATCACCATCATCACTGAGCAAGAATAACTTTATTGGAATAGTAACAGAAAGAAGGGTTGTCAACTTTAAGAATATTATTGTGATGTGTGCAGTCTATACAGTAACAAATACAATAGGAAGTAGAAACTACTGTTTTAAAACTGCCATCATCACTGAGCAAGAATAACCTTATTGGAATAATAACAGAAAGAAGGGTAGTCAAATTTAGGACTATTATTTTGATGTGTGCAGTCTATAGAGTAATAAATACAATAGGAAGTAGAAACTACTGTTTTAAACTGCTTGTAGTTATTTGAGCTTTTTAGGACTAGAATTTTGTCTTGAAAATTTTGTGGAATTTCTTGAAAGGACTCTTTGTAGTCTTAGATCTGGATTTTTTTCAAGGAGTATAGAAACCTCAATAAAGCTCTGTGATTCTTTCTCATGCATTTCTGTAGTGGTTGGTTCATTCAGAAAAATGATGAAATCACTGACATGGTTCAGTGCAACTTAGATTTACTTATGACTTGCTTTTATTTGCTATTGCCCAGTTATAGGTAATTGCATGTTTTAAGTTTACCAATTTTAGAAGTTAAAAGAAAAAAAAATCCTACAATCCCAACTTTAGATGGTAAGGAAAAAGTGTTTACTTTTTATTAGGATTTATGAAGGTGAAAATATAGGAGAATGTTTGTCTCTTACAGTGGTAATTTCAGACTCCGAAACATTTGTTAAGAGCCAGCTTCAGACACTCCTAACCCCTGACCCAGATTTTTTATTAACTTCATTGTTTGTAAAAAGCTTTGCAGTCATTTAGAATTTAGAGTCATGTTTCTCTTCTGCCACATTTATTTGCACACACCCTTCTTTTCTACTTTTGACACACCTTTGTTTCCTTGAGAAAAGAGTCCCTCCTAGAGTATAAAATAAACATTTCTTTATGAAGTGTGACTTATTCATGCTCTAGGGGGAAAGCTCAACCTGTCAATGTGTACACTGTGGAAAAGGTGATAGAGGTTCCTCCAGCTTGCCAAGTTAGAGCTTTGTACATGTTCAGGCCTAAGAGCGCATTATGCAGGCTGCAGAAGTTTTAACAAGTCAGGACGTTTTAACAATTTCCATATTTATCAAATGTGTCGGGGGATGGCATGACAAAACCTTCCAGGGATTAATTGCCTGTGGAACTTGGGTTGTCTTATTGAGACACAGGAAACCACGTTCTCAACAGTCCAGCACTTCTCTCTAATAATCACAAATGTGAGAGAACATTGATTATCCTTAGAGAGAATGAAAGATGATCCTGATTTCAGAGTGTTTCTGAATAAAAAGGGGGGGGGAATAACTTTGAAGAAATGAACTACGTGTAAGCACTGATCCTGTCACGTTTGGTATTGAAGTGTGTTTGCTAAAGAGCTTCAGTTTTCTTGGTAACTGATGATACTCTCAACTTCAGGGGGATGTTCTCTTCATTGACCAACAGAGGGTGCTTTATAACAATTACACCTATGCTTGTTTTCTCAAATGGAGATTGGTGAAAATCTCTTGTTGCCTATTGGAGTCCGGTCAAATATTGCAGACTTTTATTTGTTTTCAAAATTTTGAGGTTTGACAAAACTCAAAATATTCATTTTGCAAAGCAATTTCCCTTTTATTTTTACTTTTTAAATGAAATAACATTTTGGGTAAAATTTTCTTTTTTATTTTTGTTTTTTGTTAATTCATTTGCACTTTAACTTTTCAAATGCCTTGTTAGGAAAAATACCTAAAGTTTGACAAGCATTGAGAAACCTAAAAATATTTTTATATTGCATTTTTTCCTCAGATAAGAAGAAACAAAATTTAAGCCCAAACATCTTTTAAATAAGAAATGGAATTTGGAATTCTTAAACTGAAGGGGAAAAAAAGGCCCCAAATTTGCCAATATCCTCTCCAAATCCATCATGTTCTACTCCTCTGATGTTTTGAAAATTCATGGAAAAGTTCCAGAACTGTTTTACAACCTTGCCCCACCTATATATTTTAAAAATCAGAGTAGAATTTGGTATTATATAAACAGATCAAACAGTTTCTTGAAATAAAGGCACAAGAAGACAAAAAAAACCAAAACAGCCACAACAATCGATTTGGGGACTAATAACAAAGCCTTTGAGAATACTAAAATTTAAGGACTTTCCAACTTCATGAAATATTCTTTTGCATTACTGTGTAGATAGGAGGTCAAGGCTGATTTATTAACACATTGGTTTTTTATTGCCCATCTTCTCTTTTATCTTAGACTCCCTATATTTTATAATTGAACCAGTTGAAGTAGGAATTCTTATAGGTAATCCCAGATTATCTAGATTTTGAAAATTCAAAGACATACTTTTTATTTGTGTGTGTGTGTGTGTGTGTGCGCGCGCGCACATACAAAACAATCCCTTCACTTCACACACACACACATACACAGACATACACTCTCTTCAGGTCCCCAGTTCAAAACAATTTCCCCAAGGCTGATAAAAACAGTTCAGAAGATAGAATCAAGTAAAAGCTGCGGGCATGTAGGTTAAAAACATTGAATGGAGAAAAGTCTCAAGAGCTCACAATTTTAGAGCTGATTTTATATCTTCTTTGTTCAACATAGACCTCATTTGGATTCCAGAATAGTCCCCCTGGCATGAAAGTTAACTCAAATTGCCCTTGGTCTGTTGTGTAACTTTTTCTTCACAATAGTCTCAGCTGGAGTTTTGGTAATGTAGGGGTTTAGTCAAGCTTCCTTAGGTTCTATCATCTTCTTGGCCCACAACAATCCCCTTAGGAAAACAAAGAGACAAATAAGCCTCGAAGGGGAAAATGGAATAACATTTTGAATAAATTAATAAGAATTTCTTTATTTCTTAGTATCATGAAAGAACTTGTAGAAAGTGTTCTGAATTCCAAAATTGTTAACAGGGATAGAAAGAGAAAGAAAATGTGATGTGGATTCTTTTCATACACTTCAGCTGCTAAAGCTGATGAGTGCTATAAACTTATCACTGGACTAGCAGTGATGATTTTTTTCCATGTCACTTAACTGAAATGTTCCTTGGATAGATTTTTTTTTTTTTAATCTAAGAAACAGTAAGAATATTTTCTACTTTCAAAATGTTGTACTGACATTTGTTTTTCTGACTGTTTCTCAGAGCACTGGAACACTGTTAGAAACCCATACTGGTATGATTTTAAAGTTCTTCACAAGCTTCTCATTTTATATTTTTCTTATTTCATAAATTGCTATGAAGGAAAAATAACTCCATTTGTGTGTCCTATTTGTACTTAACCATGGTAAGCAGACAGTTTGTAAATGGGACCATATTAGGTATGAATAAGCTATAATAATAGTAATCATTAGAACGGAAAACATGCAAAGAAATTTTTAGAACATTGTACAACTAGAAAAGGAAAATGTGATGGTTATGTCGGGAATATTAAAGAAAACTAATACATAGGTATTTGAATTTATACTATAGCAGCATATCTAGAGCACTAGCTTTCAGAAGGTATCTGACCCTAAGGAGTATGTGTTGAAATCACAGACCAACTGTGAAGTTAGGTCTCATAGCCTTTTTTCTACCCTCCACTTGTATCTCTTGTCTCCATCACAGCTGTCTTTGCCTACTTTTATGTCCCAGTCTTTCCCAATTTACTATGCAAACTTCCACCTTCCACCCTTCTAAGCCTAGTGTCAGATCCTCAAGATGATTAGAACCTAAGTAGTATTTAATTTTCCTTGGTACAAGCTATGCAGATACAAATAGGGAAATTCTACTCTTAAAATACCTAAGAACACTTTTTGTAGCACTGCATGGGGTTTGGGGGGGGGCATGAGATAAGCATGTAATGATGGGTTATGGTCTCTATCATAATGTTATATTACTTGCTCCCAGCAGATATTACATTATTTATCACTTTCTATTTTTGTCATTGCAATTTTTCTAGTCACCCAGGTTCACAAATTTGTTTTTTTGTTTTTGATTTCTCACTTTCCCTTACTTGTCATGTCCAATTAGTTATTCCCACCTTAAATTTTCTGTCTCGAAGGCATCTTTTATTTCCTTTTTCTCCTTTACCCAAGATGTCGATCTCATCTCATCTAGACCATTGTAGTAAACTTCTAAATTGTTATTCAGCCTCAATTCTCTCCTTTCCATTTTCGACACAGCTAAAAAATGATTTTCCTGGGGCAGCTAGATGGCGCAGTGGATAGAGCACCAGCCGTGGATTCAGGAAGACCTGAGTTCAAATCTTGTCTCAGACACTTTGACACTTCCTAGCTGTGTGACCCTGGGCAAGTCACTTAACTCTAATTGCCTCAGGAAAAAAAAAGAAAAAAAGAAAAAAAATGATTTTCCTTTTCCTATAGTAAGCACTTCTTTGTACCTGTTGTTTGGTAAACTCTTGGTACACAGAGACATAAAACAGTCCCTCTCCTCAAGGATCTTCCAGTCTAAAGGGGAGTCAGCAAGGTTATGGACAGAACAAATAGGAAATAATTAACAGAAAAATGGCCCTGGAATTAAATGATCTTAATGCAGGTCTGACCATGACACTCCCCTCTTCCCTTGTAAGTGGCTTCCCCTGCACTCTAAAGTAAAATATTATTTCATTTCTTTCCTATAATTTCAAAATGTCTTACTTGTTTAAGCTTATAATGTACATAATTATTAATATAATAGTACATATATAATTGTCAAGCACGAAGAGATACACTTTTGAATGAGATAAACACTATACCACAAAAACTTATATGGTCAAAATGTTTTACTAAAAAGGAACATATGAACAAAATTGTTTAGGGATATGTAGGATCTCAGATCATTCAGAATGTCGAAAAAAAGTTCCCCATTCTTTTGATTTTGGACACAATTGTTCATTTCAATGTCAGAGAGATTCATTATTTTCTTTGGTACTGATTAACTTTAGATGCATAACCAGTGTAGATACTCGTTCTTTTTCTCTCATCTTTTCTAGCAAAAATCTGTAGTTTGTGGAAGCTTTTTATAATTCTTAGATTAAATAATCAGGGTTTGCTTTTTATTCTAGGTACTTTATTTCTGCACATAGTAAATGAAATTTTTTGGAAGGAGATGTGGACCTGAAGGGGGTTGAATACTTGACTGTTTTGCTTGTTGTATCTTACAAGAAGTTAAACAGAATCAGTTATTATGTTACTGAGAATATGTGGGATTAGGAAATAGGATCTGTTTTTTGCTAAAATCCAAGAATAAGCAAGCTCCCATTGACCAATATTGCTATTTTTGGAGGAAGGAAAATATACCTCTTTAGATTTGTAAAATGTTAAGAAATCTTTCCAGAATTTTTTTTGTAATAAGTATTTTTATTCTAATCTTACAGATTTCAATCATAGACTTTTTAAATTAAAATTTTCATTTTTTCTAATTTAAAATTTCTATTTTCCTTAAGGCAAAAACAAAGTAACATAAAACCCTTGTAATAAATAATGTACATTGAAACAAAACAAATTAATGCAGTAAATAAGCACAAAAATTCACATCATATTTTGTACCCTGAATTTATTACCTGTCATTAGGTATTTAGCATGCCTGATCATTTTCCTCTGTAGTCATTGGATTGATCTGAATTCTTAAGTCTTTTGAAGTTATTTAATTTAATAATGATGTTATGGTATAAATCTTTGTATTTTTATTTACTTTTTTTTTTTACATCATTCTTATGTCTTCTTTGATTTCTCTGAATTTGCCTTTCATTTAGTTTCTACCCCTTTGCCATTGCTACAATTTTTTTTAAAGACAAGGGGTGCTTTTTTCTCTTTTAAAAAGATCTTTTTGATATGTAGACCAATAGTGGAATCACTGGGTCAGAGGGTATTCTCAGGTTAGAAATTTTGGGGCTGTTGTAGAGGACTGCAGATATTGGGGAACTCTGAGAAAAGTATACTTGAAGCAAAGATACTTACAGCAGGGTGTTTACTCAGTGTGATTGATGAGATAATAGTTCTCTAATTCATATATACTTAGTGTGGTGATGTAATAGTTCTACAGTTGGCACATGCTCAGTATGCTGTAGTTATGTAATTGTACTAAGCTATATAAGGGCTGAGAGGAATTGAAATAAGCATACTTGAGAGAGACTCGAGTGAAAGTGTGCTCGAGCTAGATCTCAAACTCCAGACTCATCCTTGAGAAAGCTAGCCTGGACATTACATTTTGGTGCCCATTGTGGGGCATTGAAATAAATACACCACATTTTGAGAATCTGGATGCAAGGACATAGCAGTTTGACTGGTGCGATCATAAGCTTAGTGGAGAAGTCCTTGTGACCTGCAAGTAGTGTGAGTACAAAAATGGATAAGCAGGAAACTTTGGTAAGGACGAAACTAAGTCACTTTCAGCTGAAATGGGGCAAATACTAAGAAAAGAGCCTTCCCCCATCACAAGGGAAGTATGTAGAATGCATAGTTAGGTTAATAGAGAAGCAAGGTTTGTTGGTAACTTGAAAGCAGATCATTGAACTCTTAATAGAGTGCACGTCTCCTTGGCTCTCTCTAAGGAAGAAAAATTAGAGTCAAATATGTAGAAACTAGTGGGAGAGTAACTAATTAAATATTACGAAACTAAGGGTCCTGATTCAATTTGTGAGGAAACATTCCTTATATACAATATAATATAATTGGCTTTAAAGGAGCCCACAAGTTCTTTTTTTTCCCTAAAGAATATTATGATTTTTATTATGTCCAGGAATACTCAACAAGTCATGGAGGCAGGATTCAAACCCTGTTTTTTTTCATAATTATAACTTTTTATTGACAGAACCCATGCCAGGGTAATTTTTTACAACATTATCCCTTGTACTCACTTCTGTTCCGACTTTTCCCCTCCCTCCTTCCACCCCCTCCCCCAGATGGCAAGGACTCCTATACATGTTAAACATGTCACAGTATATCCTAGATACAATATATGTGCGCAGAACCAAACAATTCTCTTGTTGCACAGGAAGAATTGGATTCAGGAGGTAAAAATAACCCGGGAAGAAAAACAAAAATGCAAACAGTTTACATTCATTTCCCAGTGTTCTTTCTTTGGGTATAGGTGCTTCTGTCCATCCTTGATCAATTGAAACTGAGTTAGATCTCTTTGTCTAAGAAATCCACTTCCATCAGAATATATCCTCATACAGTATCGTTGTTGAAGTATGTAATGACCTCCTGATTATGCTCATTTCACTCAGCATCAGTTCATGTAATTCTCTCCAAGCCTCTCTGTATTCATCCTGCTGGTCATTTCTCACAGAACAATAATATTCCATAACATTCATATACCACAATTTACCCAACCATTCTCCAATTGATGGGCATCCATTCATTTTCCAGATTCTAGCCACTACCAACAGGGCTGCCACAAACATTTTGGCACATACTGGTCCCTTTCCCTTCTTTAGTATCTCTTTGGGGTATAAGCCCAATAATAGCACTGCTGGATCAAAGGGTATGCACAATTTGATACCTTTTTGAGCATAGTAACAAATGAACCCACAAATTCTAAAAAAAAAAAAAAAAAAAAAAAAAAGGAAAAATTTTAATGTGGACAGTAGACAAGGAAGTGTGAAGAGAAAGAGCAGGAGGAGGGTTTACTGACAAAGGAGCTGAAAGGCATGGAGAATTGGACAGAAAAGGAGTTAAGTACCTTAAGGACAGTGCTGATGAGCTTAAAGAGTGTGGTGCTTCTCACTTTCACAGCTCAGTTTCACTTCTGCCTACACCTGAGCAAGGTGCTCTTAGGACATTCCCTATTTCCTGATCATCCTCCCTCAATTTTGCTGTTGTGGGTGGAGGGAGGAGGAAGAATGAGAGGGGCATGACATCATCAGCACCACCCATGAAGCAGTTTTGTCCATCCCCTATCATACTATTACAGAAGGCATTAGTTAAAGCTAAACAGGAAGGACAGGATACATCTGATTTCAGAATAGAAACATACCCTGTGATTAAAGAGTTTGACTCTTCAGGTCAAGAAAGAAGAAGATACACTCCTTTTAATCTAGAAATTATCAAAGATCTGAAAAAGGGTTGCACTCTTTATGGGTCTACATCATCTTATGTTAAGATGGTATTAGAGAATTTGACTAATGAAATTTTAACCCCGTAGTGATTGGAAATCCATAGTAAAGACATGTTTAGAAACTGTACAAACATGTTGTAGCTTTCAGTATAGTGAACTCTGTAGAATACAAGCCCACCAAAATAGGCAACATGGAGTTAATAGACCAGTCACCTTTGAACAATTAGCAGGTTTAGGTTCTTATGCAGACACTTTAGAGCAGATTAATTACCCTGTAGCACCATATGAGCATACTGCTTCTGCTGTTATCAAAGAATGGGGCATCCTTCCAGGAACAAAAGATAGAGGGAAAGCCTTCACAAAAATAGTGCAAGGTCTACATGAACCCTTTGCTGATTTGTGAAACATCTGCAAACAACTGTCATATGAATTATTGGTGAAAATGTAGCAACAGAAATTATGATAAGACAGCTTGCTAGAGAAAATGCTAATGAGGTTTGTAGAAGAATTATACTAGGCCTACACAATGCTTCTTTAGAGAAGATCATAAGATGCTGTGCCACAGTGGGCACAAAATGCCTTTTATACCCAGAATATGATGCAGACTTTTCAAGATCTGAACATGGGAAGAGAAGGTCCCTTTTTACAAGGGACTTCCACAGAGACTCCTTAATGCTTTTAGTGTGGTAAAGTAGGGCATTTGAAAGCTCAATGTTGGTATAAAGATAAGTGAAAAAGCAGGGTGGGAGAATAAGACCTAAAATCCCATGTCCAAAATACAACAGAGACTTCCATTGGGCATTAGAATGTAGATTGACTTAGGGAAATGGGAAGCAGTGATCGGAGGTCCAGGGCACCAGGAAAAAAAAACAAAAACTTTTGGGGCATGATGGCCACCGATGTTACACCCACAGAGAGTCTTTAAAAGTTCAATACTACAACACGATCAATCAGACGAGAAGCAACCTGATGGGGGAAAGAGATTACAATTGCGGAGAATAGAGTTGTATGCAGCTGAGACTACTAAGATATCCCCTGGAGGGGTGAAATCTGTCTCTGTCCGGTCTATGGATCCCTTGCCTCCACATACAGTAAGCTTGACCATTTCACCTCCTGAGAGTGCTTACAAAACAGTGTCCATCCATACACACTGATACTAATATGGGTAGACAATGTGTGACATCACCCAAGAGAAGTAGTAGCATCATGTTTACTGATACAGCCTCCTAATAGGCAATTTGGTAATATTTATCCAGATTTTGACTCCCAACAACAGAATCCAAGAATATTCTAGACTGTAGCTGTTACAGCTGACCATCCTATGCTGAGCTTTGTAAATGGCATATCATTGAAAGGGTTGGTAAACATAGGTGCAGATCATACAGTCATTAGAGGTTCCAGTTGGCCCAGTCATTGGCCAAAGATTAAGGCAGACACCTATATGTCTGGCATAGGCGGATCAGTAGCAGCTGAAATTAATGCTGTCCCTTTGAGATGGATATTTGAAATTGAAACAGGAGTTTTTATTCTTTTTATAGTAAATAAAATCCCCATCAATCTATGAGGAAGAGACATCTTACAACAGTTAGGATTACAAATGAGTACTTCAGTTTTTTTAGGCAGGGCTGCTGTTGAAGGCCTGCCAACACTCTCACCTATTCCTATTCAATGGAAAACTGATACACCAGGGTGTGGATAGAACAGTGGCCCTTAAGTGAAAAAAATTTAGGCCTTATTAGATATAGTACAGGAGCAACTTGACCAAGGACACTTAAAACCTTCTCTAAGTCCTTGGAATTCCCCTGTATTTGTTGTAAAAAGAAATCTGGAAAATGGAGGATATTGACTGATTTAAGAAAAATAAATGAACAGATAGAACCTATGGGAACTTTTCAGCCTGGACTTCTACCTCCTACTCAATTGCCTAGAGAATGGCCTCTTTGGATTACAGACATTAAGAATTGTTTCTATTCTATCCCTCTAGAAAAGGAGGATGTGAAAAGATTTGCCTTTTCAGTACCCAGTGTTAAGCTGAGCCTTATAAAAGATATGAATGGACAGTTTTGCCACGGGATGAACAATAACCCTACTGTGTGTCAAACGTATGTGGCTGCTGCTCTTACTTTAGTAAGAAAAGAAGTTTCAAAAGTTATGTTGTTATATTACATAGATGATATCTTGGGGTGTGCACCTGAAGAGCAAACGTTAAAAGCATGTCTACAAAAGACCATAGAAACACCAAGGAACTACAAATTGTATATAGCTCCAGAAAAAATTCAAAAGCATGATCCTTTTCAATATTTAGAATTTGAAGTATATCTTAAGCTGCTTGCAGTACAAAAGCTTTTTTTTTAAGGACAGAGAAGTTAAACATATTAAATGAGTTTCAAAAATTGATAGGCGATGTCCAATGGATGCATCCAGTTTTAGGCTTAACTGTCTATCAATTGCAACCATTATGTGACATTTTAAGGGGAGACATGTTTCAAACTCACTATGCCAGCTAATAAAAGAAGCTCAAGAGGCTTTTGGAGAAGTTGAATTGGCTTTATCCAATGTGGTTGAAAAAGTTACTCAAAAAACCCTTGGAAATATCAGTTTTTACTGTAAAAAGGCCCCCACAGCAGTTCTTCAAGGAGACAGTGTGATCAGTGGGTGACCCACCTAGCACAACCAGACCAAAGTCTTACTCCTTACCCAGTGCTTGTGGCTAGAATCTTATTAAAAGTCATTAAGTGAGTAGTACAGTTATCTGGGATAAGGCCTGACAAGATAAACACCTTTTATACCAATACACAAATTAATGTATGCTGTGAAAGCATCCCAGAGTGACAAATTTTATTGGCCATAGCTCCAAATTTTATACATGGGTCTCCATTAAAGATAATCTGGATATTACATAATTGGCAATGGCTTTTTGAAGAAAAGGTTTCTAAGGTTCCTCTTAAAGGACCAACTATTTTTACAGATGCATCCAAACATAACATTTGTGCTGTATACTCTCATGACTTAAGTATAAAGAGAATAGTCAGAACTCCTTTTCAGGCCACTCAGCAGAATGAATTGTATGCAATCATGCTAGCTTTTACTTATTATCCAGAAGATGTAAATATAATATCTGATTCGACTTATTCAGTAGGTGTGGTACAAAGAACTGCTAGAGCCCAAATAAAATTTGTAACTTCTAATATATATCAGCTCTTTAAGGAACTTAAAGAGCAAGTAAGAAAGCATCAAGATAAAATTTATTACTTGCATATCCATTCACATTGTGGACTTCCAGGTACTGCTTTTTATGGAAATTCAAAGACAGGTAGCCTTCTAACCATGTTAGCCAATACTCTTTTATTTCAAGCAGCCCATGAATATCATTCTAAATATCATTAGGCTGCTCAAGCTTTATGTTTACAATTTGGGATAACAAAAGAGGAAGCTAGAGCACAATAAAAGACTGTACAGCTTGACTTCCTTTCCTCGCTACTATGCTCCCTCCAGGGAAGAACCCTTGTGATTTGACACTCAATGAAATTTGGCAAATGGATGTGACCCATTATAAATCTTTGGGTCATCTGTCTTTTATCCATGTTGTGGTAGACACCTTTTCAGGATTCACTTTTGCAATACTAGTAGCAAAAGAGACAGCCCGAGTGGTCACTGAATTCTTTATACCAGGCATTTGCAATTATGGGTGTGCCCCAAGCAATAAAAACAGATAATGGACCTGCATATATTTCTAAACATTTTGCACACTTTTGTGCACAGTATCAGATTTTAACACACCTTTTAATCCTCAAACACAGGCAATAGTAGAGAGGAGAAACAGACATCAAGATGTTCCTCCAAAATAAACAGAAAGGGGGAGCCACAGGTAACCCTAGAGAACCTTTAAATTTTGCTCTTTATACTATTAAGTTTTTGATTTTTGATAAGATGCACTGGCTCCAGCTGATAGATTTTATAACCTACCGGAAGGGCAGTGTCCAGTGCGAGCAGTTCTGTTACCTTTAGATAATCACCAAGTGATGTGGAGAGACCCAGAAAGTGGCGAATGGAAGGGAGCAGATAGATTAACTGCTTGGGGGAGAGGGTTTGCTTGTATCTTTACAGATGAAGAAAGAATCAGATGGGTGCCAACGAGACATATTTGCCTTGTTCATTGGAGAGAGATGGAGAAGTGTTATGGACCAGAACTCTGAAACCAGGATTCTTACAAGATGTTAAGTCAGTAGAATTGATGAAACAATGGTTATCTAGTTTAACATGGTGATTAATAGTTCTCTAAGTTCTGTATGATTGATTTAATCTTACAACAAATAATGGTTTCCTAGTGATATAATGATTGTTTTATACTCAGTGTAGAGCATATAAGCTGCGATCCTCAGCCAGAGTCAGGGCAGAGAAGACAAAGGACTGGAGGCAGGAACTCAAGATCTCAGAGCCAAGGAGAGAGATTCATTTCATCTTTTCTCCACTGAAACCAAATCTCATCTGAAGGCCACGAGAAAGCTAGCTGGGAACTAGGCGAAGGAGACAATAAAGACTTTTGGAGTTTAGTATCTGACTGTTCCTGTGGTGATTACTCACTTGAAACTAAGGCTGTCCAAGATCTCTAGAAAATCGAACCAAGAATATTATAGAGAAGCCCCTTTGGAATAAAGGAAAAGACCCAAGAAACATCAGATGGTTCCATCTCTGAGTATATGTGCCACTGAAAAAGCATGGCTAATTAACTCACTGTATGACAATTGACTCATGAACATCAAAAATTGTTAATGAGACTACTGCAGGACTTCAAAATTTGTAGGAATCATTGGATTCCCTGATATATGAAATGATAGATAATAGATTAGTTTTGAACTATCTCTTAGGTACTGAAGAATGTGTATATGTGATTGTTATTTATATACCCTCCTTCTAGGACTTATGGACTCATGTTGATTCATGTTGTTTGTTACATCACTACTAACCTGTGTTATATTACTATGTGCTTGTGTAATACCTTTCATGCTGATGGATTTATGTATACTTGTTTCAATTAAGGTCCTTCATCCCAGAGGAAACCTGCTAACAATATCTGGTTTGGCTCCCCATTTTTCCTTGGTGCCCATCTCCATTCCTGAGAAGTCAAGGAGGGCATGACCACCTTTGTTCTAAAACAAAAGAAAGCAGGAGAGCAGGAGATTAAGAGGACCATAGATATTGGGGAACTCTGGAGAAGTATACTTGAAACAAGGATACTTACAGCAGGGTGTTAACTCAGTGTGATTGATTAGAAAATGGTTCTCTAGTTCACATATATACTTAGTACTTAGTGTGATGTAATGCTTCTACAGTTGACACATGCTCAGTGTGCTGTAGTGATGTAATTGGACTAAGGTATATAAGGGCTGAGAGGACTTGAAATAATCAATTTCCAGAGAGACTGGAGTGAGTATGTACTTGAGCTCAATCTCAGTCTGTGAAGACTCTAGAGAGATCCTTGAGAAGGCTAGCTTGGACATTACGGAATATAATTAAAAATTGCTTTCTAGCTAGCTGGGCCAGTCCATTGCATCAATAACACAATGCTAATTTGCATATTTTACTATAGTCTCTCCAACATTTTAGCTTGTCATTTTTGACAGTATTATGGTATGAGTTATTAAAACTTGTTTTAATTTTTTTTTTCTGATGTGAAACTTTTCTTAATGTTGGTGGATAGCTTGAATTTATTTCTTTGAAAATTGTGTATTCACATTGAGTATTTATCAAACAGGCAATGGCTCTTATTTTTCTAAATTATCTTCATTTTCTTATATATCTTGGAAACTAGACTTTAATCAGAAAAATTTGCTGCCCAAATTTTTTTTAGTTATCTCTTTTTCTTTTGATATTAGTTGTATTTGTTTGGGTTATAGACTTTAGATTTCTATATTTTCTGATTTCATTTTAAGTACAAAATTCTATTCTATTCTAATATTTTATTCTAAATTCTTCTTTTGTAAATTAGAGTTTCACATTTCATTTTACAAAGGAAACGGGAAATTTTTTCTGTAGAACAGCTTTACTTTTTTGAGGTCTTTAAGAATCATTCCTTAAAAGAAATGCTTTAAAAAAAAAAAAAACGAGCATAAAAAATCCATTAAAGCCAGTGAATAAACACATCAAACAAATCTGACATTTTTGTAGTTTTTCTTTATTGTGGACCTCCTATCATTTTTTTGTTCATGCTTTTCTTTATTTTTATTTTAATTTAATTTTGAAATGAAACTTTTTTTTAAAATTTTGCTTTGGTTATTTCTATTTATATTGTTGTAGTTACTGTGCATATTATTTTCTTGTTCATCCTTACTTATCTTTCCATCAGTTCATGACAACCTTATTGTGTATTCATTAAGTTGGATACTTCTTATAGTACAGTAATATTACTTGTCTATTACAATTTATTTGAACATTTCCCAACTTACAAATATCTAGTTTGCTTTTAGTTCTTTGCCACCAGAAAGAAAAGAACTATTATAAATAATTTATTGTATATGAATGGAATCTTTCTTTTTGTTACTGGTATTCTTGGGATATAAGCCTAGCAGTAGAATCTGGGCCAAAGAATATGACATTTTAATAAGTTTATTTCCATAATTCTAAATTGTTTTTCAGAATGGTGATACTAATTAAGAGCTTCATTAGATTGACTTTCTTTACACATCCCTTCTATTACTGCATAGTCTAATATTTTTTCATTTTGACATTAAAATCTTTTAAAGTTGTATAGAATCTTAAAAAATTTGGTCACAAATGGGAACATCCACTGGTAGTAATTTAGATGAAACCTACTCAGGATCAGATCTATCTTCCTGACAGATGATTCTATTTTATATCATTTGTTACATAAGCCCTCTTTTTCTCCTCTGATACTGCTACCATCTTGGTGCAGATTCTTATCATTTAACCAATGTGCTATTTTCAATAGGCTTTTCTTTCATCTCCCTGCCTCAAGTGTTTTCCCACTCTAGTCTCTTACATGTTATGGGCCAGAACTCTGAAACAAGGATTCTTACAAGATATTAACTCAGTGGAATTGATAAGACAATGGTTATCTAGTTTAGCATGGTGATTAGTATTTCTCTAGTTCAGTACATGTACTTAGTACTTAATATAATTCTACAAGATTAACACCTATGATAATGTAATTAGAATAGAGTATATAAGCTGAGAGAAACTTGGCCAGCCAGATTTATTCATTCCATTTTCCACCTTTGTTGTAGCTGTGGTAGCCTCTGACTCAGACAGACATTCCACTTTTGATCAATCTCTTCTTCTTCCTGCCCTTTGGGAGAGACTGATTCAGACTAAGAGGGAATGATTGGTGGCTCTCCTTGGTGACCGAGAGGCTTGGGGACAGACTCGAAGAATACAAGAGGACTGGAGGCCAGAGCTCTAGTTCTCAGAGCCAAGGAGAGACATTCACTCCATCTCACACCACTATGGTGGCTGGCCTCCTGTATTTCCCCCACTGAGACCAAGGCCCGTTTGAAGGGCCTCAAGAAAGCTAACCAGGCCCCAGGCAAGGAGACAATAAAGAATCTAGACTTTGGACTTTAACACCTGGCTATTTTTGTGGTGATTATTCTACTGAAACAAAGACTGGTCCAGAGACCTCCAGAAAACCAAGCAGAACACTACATTTTTTTCTCCTGCTTTCTTTTGTTTTAGAACATAGGTGGTCTTACCCTCCCTGACTTCTCAGAGAGGTAAGAATCCCAAAAAAGAAGGTGATCACGCCCTCCTTGACTTCTCAGACAAAGGGGGTGAAAACACTAAAAAAAGGAGGTGATCATGCCCTCCCTGACATCTCAGGAAGGGAGATGAAAACATTAAAGGAAATGGGGAATCAAACTAGATTAGTGGGTTACTGAAAGGTCTCACTTGAAACAGGTATATATAAATATATCAACATGAGAAGTATTTCATAGCAAACAACATGAATCAACATAAGGAATTATACACGTCCATAAGTCCTAGAAATAATCCAAAACCAATCTGTTGTCCATTACTTCATGCGTCAGGGAATCCAATGATTCCTATAGATTTTGAAGTCCTGTATCAGTCTTATATCTCAGTGAATCCAATGATTTCTGGTGGTTTTGAAGTTCTATAATAGTCTTATCATCAACCATGCTTTCAGTGTCAGATGTTTCTTAGGTCTTCTCCTTTGTTTTGAGGTTTTTTCTCTTTTTTTGTCTCTTTCAAGGTGTTTGTTGGCACTCATGTGATTCTTTCTCCATCTATGGAGATACAAGCAAACCCTCTCTCCCAAGCAGTTAACAAGCTATCTGGTCCCTTCCATTCACCACTTTTTGGATCTCTCCACATTACCTGAAGATTATATTGGAGCTGCTGGCACTGGACACTGCCGTTCTGTTGGGTTAAAAAGCCTATATTCTTCCCAATTGTATCCCTTTCTCCCATCTGATCGCTTCTCTGCTGATTGATCACATCAGAGTCCTGAACTTCTAAAGACTCTCTGGGTGTAACCTTGGCTGCCATCATGCTCCACCTGTTTTTCGTTTGAGGTTTTGGAGCTGGGCCCGACCTCTCATTTCCCTGGATCAATCTACATTCTGAGGCCCCAATGGAAGCCATTATTGCATTTTGGACATGGGGTTTTAGGTCTTGTTCTCCCACTCTGTCCTCTCACTTTATCTCTTTGCCTACATTGAGCTTTCAAATGCCCTACTTTACCACATTGAAAGCATTGATGAGTGTCTCTGGGAGTCTCTTACTAAGAAGGACCCTATCTTCTCATGTTTTGCATCATAGTCTGGGTATAAAAGGCATTTGTGCCCACTGTGGCACAGCCTCTTATGATGGACTCTAAAGGAGTATCTTTATGTAGTCCTCACATGATTCTTCTATAAACCTTATTAGCATTTTCTTTAGTGATTTATTTGATCATTATTCCTATAGTTGCATTTTCTCCAATTGTTTATATGACAGCTATAATTAATCTGTACTGAAGTATCTGCACACTTGACCTTTACCTGCTAATTGGTCAAAGGTGATTTGTATCTTAACTCTAGTTTGCTTTTTTCTTTGGGCTTGTATTCTAAGACATAGTTCACTATCCGAAAGCCATAACAAGTTCTGTCCAGGTTCTAAACATGTCCTTGAAGCCAAATTCTCTAATTCCATCTTAACATAAGATGATGTAGACCCATAAAGAGTGCAACCCTTTTTCAAATCTTTAACATCTTCTCCTTTCTTGATGTAAAGAGTGAAACTCTTGAATGATAGGGCATGCATTTATTAAATCAGATATATCCTGTCCTTCATTTTTAGCTTTAACTAGTGCCTTTTGTAATCTTGTCATAGGCTGCTTCCTAAGTGGTGCTGATCTTTCACTACTACTGCCTGCCCCTCCTCCTTCTCCCTTCACCCATGAGGAATTGGTTGAGGGGGGTAGGTCAGGGGTTGGGGAATGGCCTAATGGCTCTTGGTATGAAGCATCACATTCCTTAATTCAATCAGAATTGTAGTTAACTCCTTTCTTATCTGATTCTTCATCCTTCTCACCTAGTTTATCAGTATCCTCTCCCTCCTGCACTTTCTTCTTTTTCCTTATTCTATAACTTATATAATTTCCTAAATGACAGGGAAAGATAATGTGGAATGTTGGAGGGGATGTGGGAAAACAGGGAAAACATTGTTGGTGGAATTGTGAATACATCCAACTATTCTGGAGAGCAATTTGGAACTATGCCCAAAAAGTTATCAAACTGTGCATACTCTTTGATCCAGCAGTGTTACTACTGGGCTTATACCCCAAAGAGATCTTAAGGAAAGGAAAGGGATCTGTATGTGCAAGAATGTTTGTGGCAACCCTCTTTGTAGTGGCCGGAAACTGAGTGGATGCCCATCAATTGGAGAATGGCTGAATAAATTGTGGTATATGAATGTTATGGAATATTTTTTGGTGAAATAAAGGGGAAGATTTCAGAAAGGCTGGAGATTTCAGTGATGCTATGAAATAGCAGGCCAGGAGATCATTATATACTTCAATAACAATACTATATGATGATCACTTCTGATGGACGTGGCCTCTTCTATAGTCAGATGACCCAAATCAGTTCCAATAGAACAGTAATAAATTGAACCAGCTACACCAGCAAAATAACTCTGGGAAATGAGTATGAGCCACTACATAGAATTCCCAATCCCTCTATTTTTGTCTGCTTGCATTTTTGATTTCCTTCACAGGTTAATTATATACTATTTCATCAAAAATAGGTGAAACTCGCTTATTTTGTTGAATGACCATTTTCTTCCCTGGAAAAAGATGCTTATTCTGGTTGGGTAAGTTATTTTTAGTTGCATACTGAGTTCCTTAGCCTTTTAAAATATCATATTCCAGGTCCTTCGATCTTTTAATGTGGATGCTGCTAGATCCTGGTGATCCTTATTGTGGCTCCTCTATATTTGTTGGTTTTTCCCTTGGAATATTTTCCTTCATTTGGTGACCAAATTTTGGCTTCTTGTGGAAACCCTCCTTCATTTGGGGTTCTGGAATTTGACTATATTTTCTTGTGTTTATTTTAGGGTCCCTTTCATGGTGATCATGAATTCTTTCAATGTGTATTTTCCCTCTGTTTCTACGACTTCTGGGCAGTTCTCTTTGATAATTTCCTGGAAAATAGTGTCCAGGCTCTTTTTTTCCATCATATTTTTCTGGGAGTCCAATAATTCTCAGATTCTCGCCTAGACCTATTTTCCAGGTCTGTTGTTTTCCCAAGAAGGTATTTGACATTTTTCCCCCATTGTTTCATTTTTTTTGTTGTTTTGCTTGACTGATTCTTGTTGTCTTCTTGAGTCATTCAATTCCATTTGTTCATTTCTGATTTTCTTTCTTTTTTTTTTCTATCCAACAGGGTACAGTTTATTTTATTTTATTTTTTTTTATTTAATAGCCTTTTATTTACAGGATATACATGGGTAACTTTATAGCATTAACAATTGCCAAACCTCTTTTCCATTTTCCTCTTCCCCCCCCTCCCTAGATGGCAGGATGACCAGTAGATTTAAAAATTTAAAAATTAGATACACAATAAGTATACATAAAAAGTTATTTGCTGTACAAAAAATAGACTCTGAAATATTGTACAATTAGCTTTGAAGGAAATCAAAAATGCATTGCATAAATATAGGGATTGGGAATTCAATGTAATGGTTTTAGTCATCCCCGGTTCTTTTTCTGGGCTAGCTAGTTCAGTTCATTTACTGCTCCATTGGAAATGTTTGGTTGATCTGTTTGAGGATGGCCTGGTCCATCAGAACTGGTCATCATATAGTATTGTTGTTGAAGTATATAATGATCTCCTGGTCCTGCTCATTTCACTCAGCATCAGTTCGTGTAAGTCTCTCCAGGCCTTTTTGAAATTATCCTATTGGTCATTTCTTACAGAACAGTAATATTCCATAATATTCATATACCACAATTTATTCAGCCATTCTCCAATTGATGGGCATCCACTCAGTTTCCAGTTTTTAGCCACTACAAAAAGGGCTGCCACAAACATTCGTGCACATACAGGTCCCTTTCCCTTCTTTATAATCTCTTTGGGATATAATCCCAGTAGTAACACTGCTGGATCAAAGGGTATGCACAGTTTGATAACTTTTTGAGCATAGTTCCAAACTACTCTCCAAAATGGTTGGATTCGTTCACAACTCCACCAACAATGCATCAATGTCCCAGTTTTCTTGCATCCCAATTCTGATTTTCAATGAAGTATTTTCTCCATTCACTTTTTTTATATCTTTTTTTAAAATTGTCCAATTGAGTTGTTTTGTTCTATGGAATTTTTTTTCCATTTTGCCAATTTTATTTTTTTGAGAGCTATTTTCTGTTTCCAGTTCACTAATCCTATTTTTCAAGGATTTGATTTCTTTATCCACTCTGTCTTTAAATGAGTGGAATGACTTCTCTAGACTCTCTTGCCAAGCCTCCCTCTCCTTTTCCCATTTTTCTTCTAACTCTCTTGTGAGAGCCTTTTTAATTTTTTTATGAGATTCATCTGTGCTGAGGAACAGATGATCTCCTCCTGTGGGGATTCACCTGGAGATAATCTATTTTTAGTCTCCTCAGGGTTTGGAGTCTGCTCTCTGTCAGTTTAAAAGCTGTCAATCGTTAAAGTCCTTTTCAATTTTTTGCTCATTTTGCCAGAGAAGAATCAGAGACAAACTAGCAAAGAAAAAAAGGAAAAAAAACCACAAATGGAATCTGCTTTTTTGGGGTAAGGGCTGGGTGGTGTTACCAAGCTTCCTCTACAGACTGCGGGGGCAGCAGCGAGGCACTAGCAGGACTGTGTTGCACCTGTGCTCTGAGACACAGAGAGCGTGCTGAGACGCTGTGGGGGAGGGGTGGCCAGGTCCCAAGGAACTCCAGCTGTTTGGGGCTGTATTTTTCACCCCAGGTGTTTTTAGCTTCTCTGCTGGGCTACTGACTTGCTGCCAGGGCAAAGTATCCAATCTTGTAGCAAAGCTCTCCCCGCAGAGAGGGCTGAGATTACACCCCAACCCCTCCAGTCTGCTCGGCTGTGAGCTGCCCACCGTGCTCTCGCTGCCACTGCCCTCAGCCTGTGCCCGATCTAAAACCGTCCCCGCCCTCGAGCAAAAACAGACCTTTCCTGGCGAATCTCAAGGATGTCTTCTCTTGGTCACTATTTGTGGGTTTTTTTTCAATCAAGCATTAATTCAGAGGCTTGTCATGAAATGAATTCTGAGAGAAAACGGGGAGCTTACACAGCTGTGTGCCTCCTAGCCACCATCTTGGCCGGAAGTCCTAATTGTACACTATTTCAAAATCCTAATCTTTTGTACAGCAAAATTACTGTATGGATATGTATACATATATTGTATTTAACACATACTTTAACATATATAACATGTATTGGTCAACCTGCCCTCTTGGGGAAGGGGTACAGGGAAGGAGAAGAAAAATTGTAACAAAAGGTTATGCAATTTCAATGCTGAAAAATTACCCATGCATATATCTTGTAAATAAAAAACTATAATTAAAAAAATAAATTCAGTTCCAAAGAAAAATTTAAAGATTAGTGAACATGTTTTTTTTTTAATTGTAGTATCATATTTTATACTTTAGGGTCATTAGAATTTATCACGCTCTTATGTGAAGGACCTATGGAAGAAGGTGGGCAACAGTTGTGGTAGATGAATACTAATCCAACTGTAACTGTACTAACCTCTTTTGATAACATCATAGATCCATTGAAACATTAAAATTTGTGTAAAAAGGTCATTGGTTTAAGGATACTAGAGGACAGCAAACCACCCACTCCCAAATTTATATAGAAAGAAATTGAGCTACAGAGGAAATCTGTATAAAAATGCAGTGGTATAACTGGAATATGAACTCAGGTTCTGTTCATAGTTTTTTCTCCATAATATCTTGTTACTACATAAATGTTTCTTGTGATTTTTGCCAATGATGTTGAGGAGCCTCAATGGAAGTAGTAAAGTTACTATATATGTTAGAAGCTACCTAGTATTATAGATTATGGGTGGGGATGGCAAAGCATTGTGTGGAGGGTTAGAATGTTTTTGATTTTTTGATTTATGACTATGGAAAGAGTCAGTCCAAAACATTTATTCAGCACCCACTGGCTTAATAAAATCACTCACTTTCAGACTCTGGACTACGTTAAAAAATATACATGTGGAAGACCAAGTATTCAACACAATAAAGGAAGAATGGGGAAACAAGAATGGGTCCAGGAACCCGAAGCTATAAAAGATTCAAAAATAGGCTTAGTTCAGAGTCAAAGTGTAAGAAAGGTATATATTTTGCTAGGAGGAGATTGTAGTTTTCAAGTTCAAGATCTTGTAAATGGCTTAATGACAGGAACTCTAAAAGCAAGATTACTGGGAGGCTCAGATGATATAATAAATATACAGCAATTTTGAAACATTATAAGTGATATTTAAATGCCAATTATTATTGTTGCTGTTTTAGCTTACAGTCTTGTGATAATTTTGTTCTCTATAACCTTTACCTGTACTGCTGAACTCCAGCAGTGTTTTAAAGTAAGTAGTATAACTGGGCTTTTTGGAAAGAAAAATTTATGCACATGCTATCAAGTTTACTGCATTATTAACACTTTATTAATTCTTATCAACAAAATTGTCAAGTCCAAATTTTCATAGGTTTCTGATTTCTGAAGGTTAAATGTTTGTACTGAAAATTGAAAAATCAGCTCTCTCAAGATATTGTAGATGGCTTTAGCACCAAGGTTTAAAGCTATAATTTTCAAAGTGTGATCTCTGAAGTTCCCAAGACCTTTGCAGAAGATAAGTGAGTCTAAAACTTTTTTCATCAAAGTATTAAGATGTTTAAATTTTAATATGGGTAAATAGCAGCAGATGATCTTGTTGTACAGTTGTATCATTTCTGCCTGAATTATATTGACACCACTTGGAATTTTTTCATAAAAGATACCGGAATGTTTGGATATTTTTTTCTACAGCTTATTTTATACATTAGCAATTGAGTAAATTGGATTAAGTGACTTTCCTAGGATCACATAGCTAATAAGTAGTTGAGCCTAGAGTTAAGCTTAGGAAGATGAGCCTTTCTGACTGCAGTCCCTTTACTCCAAATATTATGATTTCATAATATTATATTTATAAGCCACATAAGCAAAAGTTCAATGCGTTCCTCTGTAATTTTAAGAGTGTAGAGACATCCAGAGGCAAAAAGCTTGAAAACCATTGGTCTCAAGGGTTGAGCATATCAGGTGTTTAAAGGATGTTGGATTAATGGGAAATTATATGGATATTCTAATAGGTGGTTATTAACATGAATTTTAATTTTCTAATGATAGTTGTAGGGGATAGGCTAGGCAGAACATGAACAAGATGCTAAAGTCATTGAACCTCGGGACAGTGAAATGGAAGAAGAGAAGAATGAAGACAAATAAGTTGTTTGGACTTAAAAAAAAAGATTATTAAAGAATCAATATGGGAACATGTTTGACTACCCATCAATAAAAAGACTTACTTAAAAGTAAGAACACTTTAATAATTAAAGCTTTTTAATCACTATTTTCTCAGTATGAAGAGAATACAAAGAGAGAACAGAGAAAATTCAATTGAGGGAGAGGTAGAATAGTAAGAGAAGATGATCATGTGGAGATGAAGGACTTGTAAAAAAATAGAAGACATAATTAAATTCTAGTAGCTGCTATTCTCCAAAGGGAGTAAGATCTATGACTTCATATTCCCTTCTGTGTTTATATTCTTCAGGAACTTTCCTGCTCAGGAAGGTTATATTTACCAGTTAGTTTTCATAAGAATGACATTAATGAAATTTACATTTGTATTATACTCTGTTTGGAGATATCTTTTCTAATAGCATGTCTAGCTTTATTGTTGCATTAATATTTACAGCTTACATCTTAGCCTTTTTGATTCTTCTTGCATATTGATTTCCAAAGGTTTCCTGTGTTTTTGTGAAGCTTTAGACTTGTGATTGTCATAAAGTTATCCACAGAAGAAGTTTGTTATTTTTAGATGGCATCATTGTATGAATAGAATGCATACCATAAGATACACATGACTAGATGTTTGTTATCATGGGTGCATTTTTTTGGTGTGGTGTTTCATTTATATTTAAGAAAAATTTATCTTAAGCAGTGTTTTGATTTAATTGAATTCTCATTAAAATGCTAAAAGCATTTCAACAAATTGTATCTTGTGAAGAATTCTTTATATATATATATATATATATATATATATATGTAATACAGTTATTTTACTGTACAAAAAGAATTGGACTTTGAAATAGTGTACTATTAGACTGTGAAGGAAATCAAAAATGTAGGTGGACAAAAATATAGGGATTGGGAATTCTATGTAGTGGTTCATAGTCATCTCCCAGAGTTCTTTCACTGGATGTAGCTGGTTCAGTTCATTATTGCTCTATTGGAACTGATGTGGTTCCTCTCATTGTTGAAGAGAGCCACGTCCATCAGAACTGATCATCATATAGTATTGTTGTTGAAGTATATAATGATCTCCTGGTCCTGGTCATTTCACTCAGCATCAGTTCATGTAAGTCTCTCCAGGCCTTTCTGAAATCCTCCTGCTGGTCATTTCTTACAGAACAATAATATTTCATAACATTCATATACCACCATTTATTCAGCCATTCTCCAGTTGATGGGCATCCACTCAGTTTCCAGTTTCTGGCCACTACAAAGAGGGCTGCCACAAACATTCTTGCACATACAGGTCCCTTTCCCTTCTTTAAGATTTCTTTGGGAAATAAGCCCAGTAGAAACACTGCTGAATCAAAGGGTATTCACAGTTTGATAACTTTTTGAGCATAGTTCTAAATTGCTCTCCAGAATGGCTGGATGTATTCACACTTCCACCAACAATGTATTAGTGTCCCAGTTTTCCCACATTCCTTCCAACATTCCGCATTATCTTTCCCTGTCATTTTAACCAGTCTGACAGGTGTGTAGTGGTATCTCTGAATTGTTTTAATTTGAATTAAGCTGATTAATAATGACTTGGAGCATCTTTTTATATGGCTAGAACTAGTTTAAATTTCTTTGTCTGAGAATTGTCTGTTCATATCCTTTGACCATTTATCAATTGGAGAATGACTTGATTTCTTATAAATTAGAGTCAATTCTCTATATATTTTGGAATTGAGGCCTTTATCAGATCCTTTAACTGTAAAAATGTTTTCCCAATTTATTGCTTCCCTTCTAATCATGTCTGTATTAGTTTTGTTTGTACAAAAACTTTTCAACTTGATACAATCAAAATTTTCTATTTTGTGATCAGTAACGATCTCTAGTTCTTCTCTGGTCATAAATTCCTTCCTCTTCCACAGATAGGAGAGGTAAACTATCCTATGCTCTTCCAATTTATTTATAATCTTATTCTTTATGCCTAGGTCATGAAACCATTTTGAACTTATCTTGGTGTATGGTGTTACATGTGGGTCAATGCCTAGTTTCTGCCATACTAATTTCCAATTTTCCCAGCAATTTTTTAAAATAGTGAGTTCTTATCCCAAAAACTGGGGTCTTTGGGTTTGTCAAACACTAGATTATTAAGGTTCTTGGCTGTTTTGTCCTTTGAACCTAACCTATTCCATTGATCAACTAGTCTATTTCTTAGCCAATACCAAATGGTTTTGGTAACTGCTGCTTTATAATATAATTTTAATTCTGGTCCAGCTACGCTTGAGAAGAATTCTTATCAGAAGTCTGGCAGCTTTTAGGAGTGTATCAATATATTTGAAGGGTTGTAATGCTATTCCAAAGACTAATGTGTACACAGGAATAAGTAAATTTTACAATGTTTAGATAGGTATATGTTGCGTAATCAAAGCATTTCTTATATTATGGATTAGAGTTAAAGGTTCCTACTATGGCAGATGTTTCTTAATACAATTTGTCCAGTGGTTTGGGGACTAATCAGCAGTCATAAATTACTTTCTAATCTCTAAGCATTTTACAGGTCCTATTTCTCTAGATCATTGCTGTCCTTTGAATGTGCTTGGACATTTTAGGCGACTCCAGCTTCATTATGGAATGTCTAACTTTCCTAATAGGTCAGGCTTAGTCCCACTAATTCCATGCTAATTTCTTTTTCTGAAAGTTAATCTACATATGTTCCAGCAATAGATGTAAACTCCCATTTACTTCAGGTGCACGTAGGCTGTTTTTCCCCCCTAATTTGATAATTCTTCTATCACCTTGCCTTCAACTTCTGGAATTTCTATTATAATTCAGGTTATCTCAGCAAGAATGCAAACAGTTCTTTGAAATGTTCTTGGTTTTGCTTTTTTTTTCCCCTCTGTTCCAACTGCTATCACTGTAGACTAGGCCTGCAATGATTTATCCCTTCTAGCTACAGCACCTGCCCAGCTGGTTCTTCTTGTAGCTTCTTTTCAGTCCATTCAAGCACTGATAGAGCTTCTGCATTAAGCTTTCCAAAGCTTAGCTTTTATGATATCATTTTTATGCTACCATGATTACTGTATGTCTACTCCCATGACTTCCCAACAGTAATATGTCCTCTAAACTCTTATGTAGGTTCAAGGACCTACATAATTTGCTCCTATTCTCCCTAATTAACCTTATTTCCTATTGCTATCCCAGAAGCATATGTGTCACACTTATATTCATTTCCTCCTGCAAACATCATGCTCTTTCTTTACCTTTTCTTTATTCATGCCATTTTTCTTTTTGCTTTTGTTTTTGTTGTTTAGTTGTTTTTCAGTTTTGTATGACTCTTCACGGTCCCATCTGTGATTTTCTTGGCAAAGATATTAAGTGGTTCACCATTTCCTCCTCTGTCTGATTTTATGGATGAAATTGAGGGTTAGCAATGACTTGGTCAGGATCACACAGCTAGTAAGGGTCTGAGGCCAGATCTGAACTCAGAAAGTTTTGTTGTTATTGTTGTTTTTATTCCAGGTAGTACTCTATACATTGGGCCACCAAGTTGTCTTTTCTGACTACTTGTTCTTCAAAAAAAATTTTTTTTAATGATTTTAAACGTGCACACACACATTTTTACAAATACCATAGAGCAAATAAAAAGACTTCTTGTTGAAACAGTGAACCTCCAATTTATACTTTTTGCTTAAGAAAAAAATAGTATTTTTTCAAAAAAGTGATAGAGTTCTACAGGTTGTAGTCAAAACTGCCTTGTTGATCTGTGCTTCTCTTTGAACTTCCTTTTGTTCTCTTTTGTGCATTTAAAAAAATATTTCAGTCAATTTTTTTGCATGTTCATTCCATCTGTGTACGATGCCAATAAGGGAAAGAAAAAACCAGCCTTGTAATACATAAGGGTAGCCAAGCAATATTAATTCACAATGATTATTTAACAATTATATCTATGTCTCATTCTGTTTCTATCTATATATATATATATAAAATTACATGCATATACATGTGTGTATCTAATTATTTGTATGTATATGAATATATCTATATAATCTTTCTGCATCTTGTTTTTATTATCATCTCTTTGTCAAGAAATTGATGACATGCTTCATCTTAAGTCCTCTAGTCAGATCTCTAGGTAAATTACATTGATCAGGGTTCCTAAAACTTTCAATTATTTTTCTTTGCATTGTAGTCCTTGTATAAATTGCCATTTATCATATTCAACCCTTTGCATATGAATATGTATTCAGTTTACCTCAGTTATAAGAAATAACAAATTCTACCTTCTTTATCTTTGCTTATCTATGGCATTGCTTTTACCCTCCCTTTCCTTTCCCCTTTTTACATCCCCCACCCCTTTTTTAAAAAAAAATTAAAGCATTTTATTTCCAAAGCATATGCATGGGTAATTTTTCCAAAATTGACCCTTGTCTAACCTTTTGTTCCAAATTTTTCTTTTCTTACTCCTATCCCCTTCTCTAGCTGGCAGGTAGTCCAATACATGTTAAATATGATGAAATGCATGTTAGATCCAATATGTGTGTGTGTGTGTGTGTGTGTGTGTGTGTGTGTATAATTTTTTTTTACAGTTATTCGTAATCAGATCAAGAAGGAAGAAAAGGGAAATCTGAGCAAGAAAACAAAATTCAAGCAAATAACAAGAGAGAGAGTGAGAATGCTATGTTGTGTTCCACATTCTGTTCCCATGGTTCTCTCTGTAGGTGTAGATGGTTCTCTTCATCACTGCACATCTCAATGTTTGAATCATCTCAATGTTGAAGAAAGTCATATCCATCAGAATTGATCATTGTATAGTCTTGTTGTTGCCATGTGTGATGATCTCCTGGTTCTGCTCATTTCACTTAGCATCAGTTCATGTCAGTCTGTCCAGGCCTCTCTGAAATCATCCTGTTGGTCATTTCTTACAGAACAATAATATTCTATAACATTCATATGCCATAATTTATTCAGCCATTCTCCAACTGATGGGCATCCACTCAGTTTCCAGTTTACTGCCACTACAAAGAGGGCTGCCACAAATGTTTTTGCACATGTGGGTCCCTTTCCCTCTTTTAAGATCTCTTTGGGATATAAGCCCAGTAGAATCACTGCTGGATCCAAGGGTATTCACAGTTTGATAACTTTTTGAGCATGGTTCCAAATTGCTCTCCAGAATGGTTGGATCCATACACAGTTTCATTAACAATGTATCAGTGTCCCAGTTTTCCCACATCCCCTCCAAATTGATCCTGTCATCTTAGCCAATCTTATAGGTGTGTAGTGATATCTTAGAGTTGTCTTAATTTGCATTTCTCTGATCAATAGTGATTTGGTGCACTTTTTCATGTGGCTACAAATAGTTTCAATTTCTTCATCTGAAAATTGTCTGTTCATATCCTTTGACCATTTATCAGTTGGAGAATGGGTTGAACTATTATAAATTTGAGTCAATTCTCTATATATTTTAGAATTGAGTCCTTTATCAGATCCTTTGGATGTAAAAATGTTTTTCCAATTTATTGCTTCCTTTCTAATCTTGTCTGCATTAGTTTTGTTTGTACAAAAACTTTTTAACTTAATATAGTTAAAATAATCTATTTTCTGATCAATAATGATCTAGTTCTTCTTTGGTCACAAATTCCTTCCTCCTCCACAAATCTGAGAGGTAAATTATCCTATGTTCTTCTAATTTGTTTAACATATCATTCCTTATGTCTAGATCATGAACCCATTTTGACCTTATCTTGGTATGTGATATTAGGTGTGGTTCTATGCCTACTTTCTGCCTTAATAGTTTCCAATTTTACCAGCAATTTTTGTCAAATAGTGAAATCTTATCACTAAGGTGGGGCCTTTGGCTTTGTCAAATGCCAGATTGTTATTGTCATTGTCTATTTTGTTCTGTGAACCTAATCTATTCCATTGATCAACTTCTCTATTTCTTAGCCAGTACCAAATAGTTCTGATGACCCGTTTGCTTTATAATATAGTTTCAGATCTGGTATAGCTAGGCCACCTTCATTTGTTTTTCTCTTCATTAATTCCTTTGAAATTCTTGACCTTTTGTTCTTCCAGATGAATTTTGTTGTTATTTTTTTTAGTTCAGTAAAATAGTTTCTTGGGAGTTTGGTATAGCACTAAATAAATAGATTAGTTTAGGGAGTATTGTCATAGTTTAGGGAGTATTATATTCACTTGACCAATATAAGAGCACTTAATATTTTTCCAATTGCTTAAATCTGATTTTATTTGTGTGGAACGATAAGATTAGATTAATTATTTTATTTAATTATGTAGGGTGAGTATGAGTGATCAGTCATAGTTGATGCCAGATTTGTGGTCTTGAGTTACTGGAAGAATTATTGTCCCTTTGACAGTAATAGGCACATTTGGAAGGCAGCTTAGCTTCAGGGCTATAATAACATGCACTTTGTAATGAAGATCACAGTCTATAGAGTTTTCTTATATCTTACTACCATGTACTCTTTGATCCAGGGACAGATACTTTCTTACTGTTCTATGAACAAGATACTGTCTCTCAGCTTGAGGCATTTTTTCTGTTGTCCTCCATTCCTAGAATTCTCTCCCTTCTCATCTCCATGTACTGGTTTTCTTAACTAAATTCCCAAATAAAATATCATGTTTTAAAAGAAGTTTTTAAAAAATGTCTCTATACTTTAGTGCCTCCATTCTTTTAATTTCTTCTTATTTTTCTTGTTTTTGGATATTTGTTTTGCTTGTTGTTGCCTCCATTAGATTGTGAGCTTTTTGAGAGAAGCTACTGTTTTTTGCATCTTTTTTCTATATCCCAAACACCTAGCAGAGTGCTTGGCACATTGTAAGAGCTTAGTAAATGAACTATCCATACCTATGTGACTTATTTGTCCCGATGCAAATGAAAAGGTAGGGAGGAACAGCTCTCATATGCCACTTTGCAGAAAACCCATTGTTTGAGTGATGCCTTCCACAACTTTGAGACTGTGGGGCAGGAGTGTTATATCAATGGGAGAGATTTTCTCAATGGCACTTGTATATTGGTTTCTGCAGGTGACTGGGGAGCAGTTAGTTTATAACTACCCTAAGAGACCTACAACCATCTTAGGTAGGATAGGAAGACTTATGGGGCAGTAGGAGAGGTTGGGAGCTTGTACAGTGGAGGGAGGTGGTGGAATTTGGGATTGTTTGGGAATAGAGCCAGGTATGGTTATGTTGAAGATGAGCTCCAGAATTGTCTATTTTCAGAAAGGTGCGATGTGATTCAATTTTCCATTTTCTCTTATCTTTTAAACAGTTACTTTTTAGTATCAAGCTATAACCTGTACTTTAGTGACCACTGAACTTTTTGATCTATAAAGTACTTCCTGATTCTAATTTTTTTTAAGCCTATGAGTTGTCAAGTATTTCTACATCCTAAGTTTTAACAAAGAAATCTCAAATTCATTGAGATAGAAATGCATTCATGATATATAATACTACCACTTTATTTTTGCATTACAAAATGTTTTTATTCTTTTCCAGAAAGTTAAAACATATAAAGTTCATTTGAAGAGGCAATATGGTAAAAAAGTCACTAAAGTAAAAAATGAGCGGAATCATTTATTATTTGTGTTTGCAAAAAGATTGCTTACCCACTGTTAAGTGATCTCATTTTCCTCATTTGTAGAACGAAACATTTCATTTAGGTAATTCTTGAGTATACATTTGAAATGGTGCAGTATTTCTGGGGAATATTATTCTTTACACTCTATTTGTTACTTAATTCCTTTTGTTATCTATTTTTCTTATGTAGTTTAGTATCATTTGTTCCTATGACTATTTTGCCCCTTTCTTCACTGTACCCAATTATCATTAGTTTTGCTATAGACAGGTTTAGGTCTCATGAATACCTTTGGGGACAAAAATCAAAATCCTGATGTTTATCATTAGGTAGATATCTTGATCCATTTGTGAATTCAGTTAAGGGAGGTAAGACAGGGTTGTACAAAGGCATCTGCCTCTCTCATCCAGTGTCAATTAAGTCCAGTGGGAAGACAAAAGTTAATAAGATTTGTGATGATTTGTGATGGAGTAAATGACTTTGTTGTCTTCATTGTGTGACCAACCTCCAAGCTCTCTGTAATACTTCAGCATCATTCATTGCTGTCAGCACAAAGTTTTCTCATATGTTCTTTCTGCCATAGGAAATGTATTATAATACCATAATATTTTACTAATAATTTTATGCATTTTTATGTGAGCAATGAAAATATCAAACAACGTATGATACTAGATTGAATATGAAGTTCCTTTAGCTATTGAGTAGTGGAGTGATATAGTCAGATCTATACTTGAGAATCACCTTGCATATGTATGGAACCTATAGTGGAAAAAAGAGAAAATTGAGATTGGGAGAATAAAAGGAAAGGTATTGCAGTATTTTAGCCAGAAGTATTAGGAACCTGACTTAGGGGCATGGCTGTATAGAAGAAAATGGATACATGTGAAGAATTTTGTGAAGCATAATGTTTTTTACTGTTTTGTTTGCTTTTTTCTTTCTCCTGTTTTTTTTTTTCCATTTTAGTCTGATTATTCTTGTACAAGATGAAAAATAGGGAAATGTATTTCAAAGGATTTTTAACATTTAAATTATAAAAAATTGCTTGCTGTCTTGGGGACTGGGGAGATAAGCAAAAAAGAAAATTCTGGAACATAAAGTCTTACAAAAATGAATGTTCAAAATGATCTTTACTTGAATTTAGAAAAAAAACAAAATAAAAAAATTTAATTGCTTCTTTTTATGCAAACGGCCATATCCTTATTTTGTTCTCTCATCTATATTTTCACCCCAGAGTATGGGAATCTAAAATACAATGTTATCTCAGAAATTGCTCAAGTACTTTTATCAGATATGGATATGTGGGGAAACAGGGAATGTTATCCTGGATAATAAAACATTAGGGGGATTTGGTAGAAAAAAACATTTAGTCTAGGCTATATTTTAACCTGTCTCCTCCCTAGCCATTGAAACCATTTTTGAAACCTTATTAGTCTCAGGGACTGGAGTTCAAACTTTGTCCACTTTCAATATAAATATCCTAACTTATGAGAATTTGCTATTATTGAACTTGTGAATTTTTGTAGTTTTCCTAGGTAACTTACCCTTTTAATTATTGTTTCCCTATGGAGATGAGTAGAATTTCCTCCATTTGAAACAATGCAGTATTCCTGCGGAATATTCTTTCCATGCTGTTGATGATTCCTTTTGGTATATATGGTCTAAAAGTGTATCATTTTATTCTATCACTGAACTTGCAGTGAGACCAAAGTATGCTTGGCTCAGAGCCAGTACAGTTTTTATGAAGTGACCTTGTAGTTGAATGAGATAAAGGACAATGTGGAGAGAGATGATTGTTAGAAACCTGATCCTCTTTGGCCTCCTGATACTGCATGGCTATGTTTTTTGTAGTGTACTTAACATCCTCTGGGTTTTTTGTTTTTGTTTTTCTTTTGCTTTATTAATTAGTTAGGGTTTGTTTTTTTGATGATGCTAGAAAAACTGAATTGTCTATATAGTGAAAAGTAAAGTAGACTTTCTGATTGTATTCACTAGGTGGAAGTAGAAGTTCTGAATCTTTAAGAACTATGTCCTGAATGCAGAGGGACAAAAAGACTCAATTATTTAATTCATATTATTTTGTATTGGGGTTAATTGTTACTCTTAGACCTCACTCTCAGTTTTGAGATTGTCTTAAAACAGTGGTGAATGAACTAGCTGATAGCCTTTATAGCATTTAGACCATTCCTTGGTGGACTTTGTTGATATTTTTGTGCAGCTCTTATGCAAGTTAGTGGAAGATCATATTATAATTATCATTGTTTCCTTTTTATGTTATGTGGTGGAACCCATAATTGCCTTTACCCAGAGACTAAAGAATAGAATATTTTGTGAAATGACTTGTTATTCAGAACCATGAGGTACATTTGTTGGGAGTTATCTTGCTTTATAATGAAACAAAGCAATTGAAACTGCCTTTCTAACTATCCATGAAACTAACAGAGATTTATAATTAGGCATAAATTTGGAATAATTTATCCCCTTCTCTTTACGTAATGTGGAGGATGGAGGGTGCATTATAAATGAAGGTATTCTGTTGAGGTGTTAGAAATGACTGATGAGAGATCCCCAGCAGCAGTGGAGTCCCCAGGCTGGTGTGTCAGGTTTTTGCAAAATAATTTACAGACCTGAATGCAGGCAAGATTTTTTTTTTGTCAAAAAGTGAGTTCATTTCACTGAGAAACAATTTCTCAGAGGGTTAGTTCCAAAAGAATTTAGCAAAGGTAGATTTTTGCAAAATGGTTCACACTGAGAAACAAATTTCCAGCAGCCAAATCTAGAAAGGAATTTTAGCAAAGGTTTGGGGTGCAGTTGTTTTTTATTAGCCTTCTAAAGTTTTAGACTAGGGAGATTAAGGGATAATTTTCAGTGCAATAAATGGTGGTGATTATGCCCCAAGCCAAAATCTCCAATGGAATTGTAGGTGGAGATCTCCATGAGAGTCGTCTAGGAGGGTGAGGCCCTTCTCAAAGGTCAGGAGGGATTGAGATTTTAGGTTTTCTGTAACCTAGATCCAACCCCCCCTCTCCCTCACGTGTGTGTGTGTGTGTGTGTGTGTGTGTGTGTGTGTGTAATCAATCAGCGGGACACAGTTTACATCAATTCTGCATGATTGCCCAGGGGACAAAGAATAAATGATGTAACAGAATAAAACTTGTACTATGGACAGAATATATGCAAGATCGAAATGACTTCTTCATTACCTTAATTACAAATGTCTTTTGCCTTTGAAGATTGCTGTGTTTGGTGACTGCTTGAATGGCCACATTTGGCAATATGGCTTTGCTATTTCTTATGCTTTTTCTTATTGTCACAATTTTATATTGGTAAATGCGCTTATAAATGATATTTTCTTGTAAAGTGCCTCTGTCATCATCTAATGTATGAATCAAATTGTTTAAAATTCGAAATCTAATCCTTTATAAACATGTAGACAACTTCTTTGATTTTTGTTTTCCTCCATATTTAGTCACCTTGGTCACACTCATAGAATGATCTATAGTTATCCTAGCTATAGGAGACAATGAAGTTTTAGTAGATGCCTCTTGTACCTCCAATGCAGTAGTAGCCTTTTGATTCTGTATGTTGTTTGAGTTTGGAAGGGAACCTCAATACTTTAGGGTCATAGAGTGTGGTGAGGTGTCTGAACAGAATTTGCAAGCTTGACCTTATTTCCTTGTCAATGGGTGGGGGCAAAGTTTAATGTAATGCTATTATAAACAGGTTGAATTCCAAAAGAAATTGGTAAATCCTAAAAAAGAGGAGAGTCCTTTATCCTCCATTTTATCCCTGACATGCCAGTTCTATGGCCCAGAGGAGTGGTCTTTGGAATTTGTTATCATTGATCAACAGATTATCTGAGTCAGCAATGATCTGAGGACTGATCTGTTCACTAGTTTTGTCTTTCTTGTCCTGAGGCCAGAACCTGTATGACTGAGGAGTGGTCTATTCGGAATGAGATAGATTGTCAGAACAATTGTATTCCTAGGTTGGGTTTTTGGCTGCCAGTGCCAGAGAACTTTGAAATCAGATTGCCAGAACAGAAGCTCTCCAAAATCATAGCTATTATTTCCTTAGAGGCTATACTTTATGTTCACTTTGTCCTTGTTGCTTCCTCACCCTAGAAGTTCACTCAGTCCTTGATGTTCTCACATTAGAATTTAACTCTACCACTGTAGGACCTTTCAATTATTAGTCAGTTTCTCTTAGAACCTTTATTTTTATATAGAGTCCAGTCATGTGTTCATTCCTCTTCAGCTCCTACTCCTTTACTTTTCAGACTTCCTCTACCATAAGCCCTACCATAAGCCCAAGTGGATATCTTCTCTTTTTCTACACCTGTGCTTTTCAACTTCTTATGTGTTGTCTTTTCCCATCAAAATGTAAGCTCCTTGAAGTTAAAGACTATTCTTTTACTTTTATTTTCTGTACTAATGCTTAGCTCAATTATTAGTACATAAGAATTGCTTGTTGACTTCAATTGTAGTCCATGGACTGCTACATTGCTTGTTTTTGTCTGTCTTATTGTTAATCTTTTTAAAACTTGAACTAAGCTTCTTTTCCAGTTCTGTGTGTGATTTTTTTCATTTTCAGAGTCAGAGTTGTCCAGCAATCACCTTCAGACTATTTAAGTAATAGAACTTACCCTACAAAACTTTTAGACCTTACCATCATAGAGGAGAATGATGTGGTAGGTGTAACATCTGCTCCAACTTAGGCCAAGCTACTTTTTATGACAAAAGTCATAAAAAATGTCACCAAGATTTTTTTTTTTTACAATGAACTAAAACTTGAACCTGTACTGTTCATAGCATCCTGGTCACTAAAGTATTAAAAGAAAAATTATTAGTAAGTTTTGCATTCTCCTTAGGGTTGATGGACTCCATATTGCCATGGATATCAACATCTCTTTATTTCATTTTTTTGGGGGGGCAGGGGGAGAGAAAGAGATCTAAATCCATCTGAACCAATGTTATCTCCCTGTTGAATATAATTTCTATACCATTGCTAAGTAAATTCCAAATTCTTAATTTATATGTAGGGCAGGACTCATGGCACTTTTAATCTCTATGACTGAGATGGCTGAGAGTAATTGATTGCTTTAACATGAGAGTTTTAAGCTATTGAGGGCAAAGTGTTCTCACTAATTCCAACATAAATATTATGATTTTACAGGATGTGGAATTGGGAGGTGGATTGGGGAGAGGTACTAGGCACCAATATAGAGACAATCTATTTCTGCAAGGACATGGAACAGATTAAAGCTTTTGTACTAATCAATAATAGGATTGGAAGTTGCTCCATTTTCAGCTCAGGTAAAATAAAGGATAATGAAGATTTAAAAAAAGTTTTATAATTTACAGATGTCTTTTTTATCTTAATTCTGAGCTTGAACTATCAAAATGGTCCAGGCAGGGTTGCAATAATTATTTTGTAACTTGTAATGGAAGTAAGATTATTTTTTTGAAGTTCATTGAGAAACACTTTATGAAGAAGATGTTTCTAATAATTAGACCTGTTTAAAAGTGAAATGAAGTGCCTTAGAAGATTAGTTAGTGAGTTCCATGTTATCGTAAATATCTAGTCAGAAATAATATGACTTTCACCAAAAATATTACAAGAGATTTATGCTCCTAGCACAATATTGGAACACATTACCTTTGAATGGGACTGATAGGATGAAGTTTTCGCAAGTTTGAGACTAGTTTATGAGACTAGGCCTAAGTCATATGATCCCATTCCTAGGCCTTGAACCCTGGATACAGGAAGTTAGTGAACTTGCAAGAAGTGACATGACCTGTGGAAGGTGGATAACATTGGGGACCATGGTCAAGCATGGTAATGTCATTTTGGTCTATCCAGTGAAAAGGCTTGGGTCTTTTCCTGTTTAACCAGCTGTTCTACTTCCTGCTGATTAGGCTCAGGAACACATGGAGGGAGTTGGGATGGCTGCCAGGTATGTCTGGGCTTCTCCTTGCAGCAGGGACTCAATAAATGCTTTCTCTTTATACCTGAAGATGTCTCCGATTACTTAATTTGGAAAGGGGGTCTAGTACCTGTCCCGCACACCTTTAAGCTACTTGCAATTCCCAAATTCTCTATTTCCTTAATTTTTATGATATGGTCATATATTCAGTCTCCTCCTATTAAACATAAAAATTATGTTCATAATAATGTTATTTGTAGTTTTGGAGGGGACTTGAGATACCATGTAGTAAAAATACTATAAAGCAAAACCTGAATTTGAATATATGTACTCTGCTAACCTATACCCATTCAAACCCTTTCAAAATTTGGGGACATAATACCTTTTCTGCTTTATCTTAACATTACTGTGCTTCATATTTCTTTAATTCTGATGAGTTGAACTACTTTCCTGTGTACTACTGCACTTGGGACTTTTTAATGTTATTTCTTGTGTTTTAAGTATTCCTTATTTTTAGTGGTTCAATTTCTCATCCTCAATTAGAGTCCAACTTAAGCTTTCTTTTACTCCACTTTTCCAGTCACAACAATGTATTTTTTGACCTAATAAAACAGCTACTTTGTTTATCTCACTAATTTACTTTTTATATATTGTTTTGCATTATAGTCCCCTGCCTATGTATCTTATTGTTGGTGTCTGGATACATGATTCCCAGTGGCTGAAAGAATTCAGGACTCAAGCTGTTTCCAAATCAAGTGAAGGCATTTATTAAGAATTATGCTCACAGTGGATAGAACAAAATCCTTAAAGGTGTTAGCAACTCAGCAAAGCAAGACAAGGATTTTTGTAGAGTAAATATTGCTGACCTCAAAAATCAAATCAAAAATCAAAATCTCAGTTATAGGAAGACTTTTCAAACTTGGGGAGGTCTTAAAACTGGTGAAACTGTGCATGTGGTTATGTAGAATGTATATAGAATAGCCCACTCATCAGGGTATTAATGTATGGTTATGATATTGTTATAAGTATAGGTTCACTGAAGTAAGACAAAGAAGGGGAATTGCACTGGCATCATGTTGAGGGAAATATTCATTGAGGTTTATAGTTCAGTGACCTATTCTGCATCCTAGTAGTGCTCTTTTATTATTGACTGATATCTAGGATATATCTAAACTAGATGGTGGGTCACCAGGGTATGATGAACTGCTTGTTATTATAGTGATTTGGGGGAGTTTGGGAGTGCAGGGCAAACATTATCTTCTCATTATTTCTTAATAGATTATTAGCTCTAAAGGAACCTGGACTGGCATCTGTTCCAGTAGTATACTTGGAGAAAGTATTTAATTTTTTGTTGTTGTTGAATTGATATAGTAAGGAAAGATAAGCAAGAGAATATCTTGAAAAGTTATTAAGTAGAGTAGTAAAGGGACTCAAGACTATGCTATCTGAGAATTACTGAAGGAATTGAGTAGATTTAGATTATGGAAGAGGGCATGATAGTATAGGGAGCTTTAAAAGGCTTAGTACAGTTTTAAGATTTAATGTTAACTTAATCAAGCAACAGCAAGGAAGCTTATGTCACTTGTTCATGGTATATGAATATGAGTAACGTTTTACAAGAGTGGAAATTTGAATATAAATTAAATTATGAAACACTACATCTTAAAGAGAAGATTTTATATTTGATCCTGGAATTGATGGGAGGGGGTCACTGAAATTTTTTGGAAAAGGGTCTTAGCAAAATCATATTTGTGATTTAGAAAAATTGATTTGATGGACTGGTATGGTTAGAAACTTGACGGAAGGAGAAGGACCAGAAAACTGTTTCGATAGTTCATTCAAGTATGAGGTGATAAGGACTTGCTTCAGGGTTATGGCTGTGTCAGAGGCTAGAAACAGACAAATGTGACACATGTTACTATGTTAGGAATGAAGAGATTTAGCAATTAATTGAATATAAGAGATGTGATAAATTAGGAATTGAGGTGGGCACATAAGTTGTCAATTTTCATGACTGGGACTATCATGGTGATAGTAATAGTGAATTGAGGAAGAGGTGAGTTCAGTTTTGAACATGATGAATTTAATATATCTATGGAATATCAAGTTTAAGAGGTTAAAATTTAATAGGTTAAGAGGTTCAATTTGGAGATTCAAGAGTGGAGGTCTGATACAGGATTAGAGGTGGACAAATAGATCTTAGAGGTACTTTAACCCCACAAAGCTAATGAAATGATTAGACCATTCCAAGATCAAGATATTGTATGTGTGTGTGTGTGTGTGTGTGTGTGTGTGTGTGTGTGTATTATTCTGAATAATAAGAAATAGGTAAATTGATGAATAGAGAGTTTAAGATATTGGAAAGAATTACAATGAACATATTAAAGACTACTAGTATGGGGATAGATTTTGGATAGGAAAGAAAAAAATTAATTGAGGAAAGAAGCATGTGTGCACATGTGTATATTTTATACACACACACACACACAGAATTTATTACTTGGATTCTAGTCTTTCCTCCTTAGTTCCAGCCCTCATATATATTTCATTTGGGATTCATGGTTTTTAATCTGGGGGGGGGGAATCTTGGGGACCAAAGAAGATAATGAATTGTTTTGTAATTTTTATAATCTTAGAATATTATTGTCACATAGTATATATCAGGGGCATTTCAGATTCTTAGCCAAGATTGTTATATTGATTACTGTTCCATGCTGCTTCTAATGGAAAAGGGATTTTAAATTATAACACAGAGTAGTGGAATTGCTAAATCTATTTTATTGCTTTTCCCTTCCCTGCCCCACCTTTCTCTCTGTTTCTGTGTTTTTTTCTCCTTCTTCTTTTCCTTCTCCCTTTCCTGGTATTACTCCCTCCCTCCATTTCATCTTGGAAAATTGAAAAATGCAATTTTGGATAGGCCTTTCTTATTTTTTCCTGTTGTGCTAGAAAACTTAATACACCACAGATTATAAAGGGAAAGCAATTTGACCTATTCATCCTGGAGTCCTTCTTGGTGTAGATATGTTAATGGTTCTTTACTCTAACAAAGTTAGGTTTTTGAGATTTGTAAATGGAATGTTTTATAAACCTGATATTTTAATTAGTCTTTAAATTGTTCATAAATTTTCTAGCCTTTTATTTTTCTGGATAAGGGAAGGTACTTCATTTTCATACAGTGCAATCACTTTTAACAAAACTCTGAATTTCTTAGATTGACCTATTTTAAAACCACAGGACTGTTTGAATGGCTTCCTGAATACTTTCATGCTGCAGAAAGATTACCACACTAGACTTTCTTTTGAAACCAAATTTATCTTTATGAAATCTGTGTATATCTATCCTAATCCATGTTAGGTTACCACAGATATTTTCCAGAGTTTGTTAAAAAAAAAAAATTAGAGTTTGTTTACTCCTTTCTTTACTAGTATTTATTTTAATTGTGTGGCTATTTCCATTATTCACATATTGGATTCTTTGTGTGCTCCTTGCTGAATTAATCTTAGGAAGTTAGTACTTAAAAGTTGTGCCCAATCAAAATATTGTCATTTACCTCCCTTCTGTAATTTGTTCCTGTAAATTTCATTCCATCCAGGAGCAAAATTTAAGCATATCCCTTCACTGTCTATTAACGCTTGCTTTCTATGAATGGGAAATTTTTTTATAGTTCTCTTTTTTGTCCTCATTCATTTTTTTTTCTCTAAGAAAAGTGAGAACCTCTTGGCTATATTAAGTATTTACATTACCAGTATAAATTCTGATTCATTTAGAAAACAGAGAAGAACAAAGTGGTTTCTAATTTTAATTATATTTTAAGTTACATTATACTTATGTTGTTGGTATACAGAGTATAATATAAATAACATAAGTTACAATTACAGTTATCCAAATTTGCCCAAACCTCATTTTTGAAATCAAAGCCTTATGGTCCTTTTTTTTTTTTTTTTTTTAAGTAGTGTAATATTCTATCTTGATCCTAGAGGAGCAAAATGCATTATAAATACAAGTGGCAAAAGACTTTTGTTTTAAAATGAATTTCATCATCTTTCTGTGGTTGGAAAAATGCCCTTTATAATGTTGGTTTGCATTTCAAATGAGGAGGTTGGACTAAATCTTTGGACCAGATAAATGTTAGTTGAATTTATTTCAAGGGATTGGAATGATGTCTTAGGTTCCTTAGAGCTGTAACATTTGGGTTCTGTTTTTTCTGTTTGTCTTTGAGTCCCTTTAAAATAATTCCTAGCTCAATTCTATTTGTATGAAAGGGATTACTCCATTTTGTTTTGATGGTTGTAATAAGAAAGTTTAAATGTTTGCTGAAGCATGGTTAGAAATAACTTTCATTAGTATGGCAGAAATTAGGCATGGACCCACACTTAACACCATATACCAAGATAAGATCAAAATGGGTCCATGATTTAGACATAAAGAATGAGATTATAAACAAATTGGAGGAACATAGGATAGTTTATCTCTCAGACTTGTGGAAGAGGAAGACATTATTGATCACAAAATAGAAAATTTTGATTACATCAAATTAAAAAGCTTCTGTACAAACAAAACTAATGTAAACAAGATTAGAAGGGAAGCAACAAACTGGGAAAACATCTTCACAGTTAAAGGTTCTGATAAAGGCCTCATTTCCAAAATATATAGAGAACTGACTCTAATTTATAAGAAACCAAGCCATTCTCCAATTGATAAATGGTCAAGGGATATGAACAGACAATTTTCAGATGATGAAATTGAAATCATTACCACTCATATGAAAGAGTGTTCCAAATCATTATTAATCAGAGAAATGCAAATTAAGACAACTCTGAGATACCACTACACACCTGTCAGATTGGCTAAGATGACAGGAAAAAATAATGATGATTGTTGGAGGGGATGCGGGAAAACTGGGACACTGATACATTGTTGGTGGAGCTGTGAACGAATCCAACCATTCTGGAGAGCAATCTGAAATTATGCCCCAAAAGTTATCAAACTGTGCATACCCTTTGATCCAGCAGTGTTTCTGCTGGGCTTATACCCCAAGGAGATACTAAAGAATGGAAAGGGACCAGTATGTGCCAAAATGTTTGTGGCACCCCTGTTTGTAGTGGCTAGAAGCTGGAAACTGAGTGGATGTCCATCAATTGGAGAATGGTTGGGTAAATTGTGGTATATGAATGTTGAATGTTATGGAATATTATTGTTCTGTAAGAAATGACCAGCAGGATGAATACAGAAAAGCTTGAAGAGAATTACATGAACTGATGCTAAGTGAAATGAGCAGAACCAAGAGATCATTATATACATCAACAACGATACTATATGAAGATGTAATCTGATGGAAGTGGATTCCTTTGACAAAGAGACCTAATTCAGTTTCAATTGATCAATGATGGACAGAAGCAGCTACACCCAAAGAAAAAAACACTGGGAAATGAATGTAAACTGTTTGCATTTTTGTTTTTCTTCCCGGGTTATTTCTACCTTCTGAATCCAATTCTCCCTGTGCAACAAGAAAACTGTTTGGATCTGCACACATACATTGTATCTAGGATATACTAGGACATATTCAACATATATAGGACTGCTTGCCATTTAGGGGAGGGGATGGAGGGTAGGAGGGAAAAATCGGAACAGAAGTGAGTGCAAGGGATAATGTTGTAAAAAAAATTACCCTGGCATAGATTCTGTTAATAAAAAGTTACTATAATAATAATAATAAAAAAAGAAATAACTTTCATGACTGGGACTATCATGGTACCATTGATAATAATAGTGAATTGAGGAAGAGATGAGTTCAGTTTTGAACATGATGAATTTAATATATCTATGGGATATCAAGTTCAAGAGGTTAAAGTTTAATAGGTTAAGAGGTTCAATTTGGAGATTCAAGAGTGGAGGTATTAAAAAAACCATGGGAAACTTAGTTTTAGACTTATTTCCAAGGTCACTTTTTTTTTAAATCCTAGGATTTTTTTTAAAATGCTATTCTATTGATACATTTTCTCATTTTGTACCTTGGTTTCACCATTCTCAAAATGAAACTTGTATCATTTATTTTTCACTTTTCATGTAATGATTCTTGAGCTAATATTTTCAGCTTGATGTATATTTATTGTATATGATGTATATTAATTGTATATTTTCTAGCCACATTTCTGATCTCATAATGTCAAAGTGTGAATTTCTTCCCATTTTTGTTTCCTTTTTCTAGTCAAGTAAGCACACAAAAAAAATCTTCCCCAATGAGTCAGAAATTAAATCTATTATGAGAATTTAAGAGTCTTTATATAATGTCATTTTTCCTACCAACACAAAAATGTTTAAACACACATACATGAGGTCCTGAGTAACTAGATGAGGTGACAGAGAAGTACTGATAAAATTACTCCCTGAACCAAGCAGGGAAGGACACTGATGGGGATCAGTTTAATCATTGTAGTCCCTTTCCCTGTGGAGGTTATGAGTAGCCTCATCTTGCTGTGTTCTGCCAAGAAATCTAAGTTATGTCAAACCCAGAATGTTAAGTTTTTCTTATAAATCTGCCTGTGACTCATGCCATCTTTGCTGAATCTCATTTGGGGTTATTGATTTCCGGGGCCCTCTGCCTCCATGTGGTCTTTCTCCTCACTCTTTCCTTATGCCCTCTCATCCTTATGCAATGTCTCATGTCTCAATGTCTCAATGTTCTCATTCTCCCACCAAAATATGGTGTCTTTCTTTTTCCTATAATTAACTAACTCTTTTAGGGTGCCAAATTCCTTTTAGGATTTAGCCTGCCTTGTCAATAGTATACTCTTACCTGATGATGTGTTCCCTTTCTCCTGGTTAATTGTGAGTTCTACTAGATAACGTGTTTTTTTTTCCATCATTAATTGTTAATACTATTTTGCTTTCTAATCATATGCTCTTCAAATTCTATTTCATATTTACCATATCTGGTATCTATTTTATCTCTTCATTATATCTGTAATTTCCTTTCCTAATAAACCTCTCTTTTACTAAAGAGAATGGCCATTGTCAATTATTCATCTGATTGATTGCCCAACATTTGGCATCTACATAAGTCTCAATATTTGGTCCTAAATCCCAAATACATCATTTATAACTAGAAATTTTCTTCTTAATCCCCAAACATACATACTCTCTGACATTCTGTTTTTGTCTGTCTGTCTCTCTTTCTCTCTCTGTTTCTTTCTCTTAATCTCTCTCTCTCTCTCTTTCTCTCTCTCTCTCTCTCTCTCTCTCTCTCTCTCTCTCTCTCTCTCTCTCTCTCTCTGTCTCTGTGTGTGTATGAATTGGTGTTGATATATATGCTTTTCAGGGGCATGAGGTAATGATTGAGTTTCCTTATTTGAAAAACAGACTTACTTGTGTTCACTGTGGTTCATACTGATTAGAAAAATTCTACAGTAATATTTAGTTTTAAAATTAATCATATAGAAATAGATAATTTATCTTTTGATATAGAATGAAGAAGAGTATGGAAACCTAGAAACACTGCTCATCGATAAAAATCACTGAAAGTTTATTGAGCAAATTGTAGCATATGATTTAAAGTTCTATCAACTCCATCTGCTGTTATAATCTACTCAGATATTTAATAGGAGCTTTCCTGTGCAAAGTTTTATGCTAAATCCTAATCTAGTTTTATGGTTAGTTTTATTAGTATCCTCTTTTAGCCAGATTTAACAGTATAGAACTATCAAAATGGGATCACCAGAATATCACTGAAGATAACAATAAGTTAAGGAACATACTGGATATATAATATCATGAAGTTTTAGGTTCAAATTTTACTTTAGGCACTTAGTACGTATTATGATATAACTGGATAGGTCAGTGTTTTAATGTCCGTTTCCATGTTTCTGTGTTTTTGAAATGGCAGGAGGTTAAAGAGTTAAACGGGGTTAAAGAGTACAATTGTCTGTTGTATTTAAAGAAATTGAAGTCTCCTGTAATGTATCCTTCTGTTAATGTAATATTCATAAAGATACATGCAATACTTAGATGTTGAAAAAGAGTGGCTCCTATTTTAATGCCAATGTTCAGTTAAGATGTTTTTGCGTTATATAGAATTTGACCAAGATGATGAAATGATTGTTTTGTAAATTGAGAAATTGGAAACAGCAGATGAAGTTCACTATAGTTAACTGCTGAAGGATATTCTACAAGTGAAGACATGACCATGTCACTCCTGTGCTTAAACTTTTTTCTATTTGGCATTTAAAGCCCTTCAGTTTGGCTCTTGTCTTATTTTCCAGATTTATGACGTTTTGTGCACTCTTGTATAGCCAAAGTGGTTTATTTGCTTTAAATACCCCATTCACCTCTACCTCCCAAGCACATGTAGGTACATGAGTATACACATAGACGCTGTTATATGTCCCATCCCTGTAGTTGGAATTCACTTTAACTGCCCTTTTCTGTCTATTTGAATTCCCAGCATTCTTCAAAATTCACCTGTAATTTTTTCATAAGACTTTTTTTGACTTCTCCTGTAATCATTCTGTCTCTCTCTCCTTTCCCTCATCAATTGCCTGATATTAATTTAACATATGTTTTGCACTTATCTATATGGAAACGTACTTCTTTAATTAAAGCATAAGCTATTTGAGAGAAGAGGTTATTACAGAACAGTGCTTGGAATATAGCTGGTAATAAATGCTATTTGGTAATGATTTTTTAAAAAATGATGTCCTGCTTCTGCATCACATGATAGAGAACTAGAAGTGTTCTTTTATTCTCATGATCTCTCACATCTCTCCAAAATAGGAAGTATTAGTAAGGGATAAATTATTTCAATTTTCTCTGTAGTCTAGGACTTAAAAAATTTAAACAAAGTTTAAATAATCATATCTAATAACAGAAAAACCCCCCAACTCTAAAGTGCTCATGAGTTTCTCACTCTATCCTTTATCATAAAGCAATAGCAAAGTTGCATTAAGTCTTCCTGTCTGATTGTAAAGGAATTGAAATCTGTTCAAGTTAGAACACCCCCCTCTCCTCCCCTCCCCCGCCAAGAAGATCTAAATAAAAGAAATTTTCTCACACTGTGACAGCATTAAGATAGTGGTTGGCCAAAGAATAGAGGAATAGAGGGAAAGGATATGTAGCTTCTATGACATTTTAACTCCTCCTGAAGGAAAGAGTCTCTCTTCCAGCATGGGCTAGCTTTTTGTCCTTGAATGCCATTCTCTGCCCCGCTTCATCACTTCTTCAAGTCACTTGGGCTAGAGACTGAGTCTGGGAAATGATAAATTGCCCATCTGGGGTTTTGAGATTCTGTTTCTATGGAAATTTCCATCAAAGGCGACAGTATCAGAAAGTAAAATAGAAATTATCAGTGATGTTAAGAAGACAACTCAAATATCTTGAGCATAAATAGAAAAACCAATAGGGAAACATTAAAATCAGAAAAAAAAAGAAACTCCATTTCTGGTGTAAAAAAAAAAAGTTCTACCATCCCTGAATAAATGCTTTGAAATGAAAGAATAAGATTCAATACCTGATGAGACAAATGACCATGGAGATTTTTAAGGAGATCACAGATCCTATCATGTTTTTTTTTTTCTGAGTGGTATAAAAGAGAAATGAGAATTCAGGAAAGAATTTATAATATTCAAAGGATAGAAAAATTTGAATCCACCACGGTAAATCTCACAAAAAAGGAGCAAAAGAGACGATTTGTGATTTGGAATACAATACATGGAAAGAAAGGATAATTTAGCAGAAAAGAAGTAATAGACAGAAGGTTCCAAGTGAGGTTAGTACCAAGAAGGGGAGAATTGTGAGAAAAAACAAAATTTCTTATCCTGAATGAGGATTAAAATGATGAAAAGAAAGAAAACAACTGGAAACTAAAGGGTTTTCAACAAGAAGAATGACATATGAAAAAGTAATGGAGTACTATTGAGGTATGAGAAATGATGCTAAGTAATTTAAGAGCATCTTGGGATGTAGGAACTGATAAAGAGTAAAGTGTGAAGAATCATAAGAAGACTTTATCCAGTGAAATTTGTATAGAAAATTACTTAGAAAATTTTAAGATGTATGATCCAAGCAAGAGCCCATCACATCTCCAGAGGACTTATGATAAATAGTAATGATACCTACTTCTTGACAGAAATTAGAGACTCATGGTATGGAACAAGACATGCATTTTTTGAACATGGCCAATGTATGGATTTGTTTTTTCTGATGGATCTTATTGGCTATATGTGGTTTTTTTCTTCTTTTTTAATTGGCTGGGAGTGATAGGAAAAAAAAGGAAAGGAAAAAAGAGTAGAGCTATTAAAAAGTATACAATTACATGTTAAATTTATTATATTTTTTTAAAAAATAAACTTTATTAAACAGGTTAATGTTTTCACATATAGGATTATCTTGGAATATATTAGAATGTGGGATATATTTGCTAAATTCAAAATGAAAAGAAAAATAGCTTTTACTTGAGCATCTAACCTATACTTTCTAATTCATATTTCAATGATAATTCTTTTAGTATTCTTCCAATGCTATTTTTTTGCAACATTATAAATAATAATATTTTTTGGGTAAGGCTAAAGTTTTTAAATGGGAGGTAAACAAATCACTACATTTAGTATTTTAATGACTTTAGTATAAAGTTTTGATTCTAATTTAATACTAAAGTACAGAGTTAACCAAGTACAACCTTTTGCTATTAAGTTTTGCTTAAAGTGATTTATCTGATATATTGATAAAATCATTGAAGATGAAATCATAGGGTCCTAGATTTAGAGTAGAAGGAATCTTAGTAATCAATCCAATTCCAATCCAATCCAATTACAAATGAGAATATCGAGACCAATATATATTAAGTGATTTGCCCACTACACCAAAATTGAATGAGACAAAAAAAGAAAAAAATATTTCAGGGTCAATTCTTTCAAAAATTTTATAGAAGAATTAATAGCTATATCAAACCATCTAAGACAGGGAAGAGAAGAGAAAAGAGATTGAAATAGACAATAAGTGCACTAATGAATATTGACTCAACTTTTAAAATAAAATCTTAGCCAAAAAATTACATTAATATATATTTTAAAAATTAACTATGACTAAGTTGGATTATTGAAGCATTAGAAAAATAATCAATAATATATTAGAAAGTATCAGTAAAACCATATGATTACATAAATGAATGGAAAAATATTTCAAGGCCTTTCCACTTGCCAAATACTGTGCTAAACTTTGTGAATATCAATAGAAAAACAGTCTTACCTTTAATGAACTTGTAACTGGAGAAGACCCCACATAGTAGGGACTGATATCCAAGGACTATTACTCTTTTGTTTGGGAAATTATAGATTTCATAAATTAATCCATGTAGTTGTTCATTCAGTTAGTCATGTCTATTCTGTACCTCTCGTAGACCATATGAAACCTGACCCTTCTGTCTTCCACTACCTCCCAAAGTCTGTCTAGACTCATAGTCATTGCTTCCATGACATTATATATTTACTTCATTCTCTGCCATCACTTTTTCTTTTTACATCAATCTTTTTCAATATTGGGATCCTTTCCACTGAATCTTGTCATGTTATTATGTGGCCAAAGTATTTAAACTTTATCTAATGAAGATTCTCGCTTAATTTCTTTGAAGTATTAGCGAATTTTATTGTTTTTCTGTCAATTGGGGCTAATTCTGAGGTTTTCTTGGCAAAGGTATTGCAGTGGTTTGTCATTTCCTTCTCCAGTTTATCTGAAGAGACGATATAACTACGGCTAAATGGATTAAGTGGTATTCCTGGGGTTACAAAGATAGTGTCCAAGGCCAGCTTTGCAAACTCAGGAAGATGAGTCTTCCTGACTTTAGGTCTGGCACTCTATCCACTGTGCCAACTAACTGCCCTTCATCTCTGTAGAGAATTCCTTTTGTTGAAACTTCATTTGTCTGTGTTAATCAGCAATTCATTTGGCTCATTACATCTAGCTGCCCCCAGCCATGATTAACATTCTTCCTTGTCTTTCTTCCAATTACCTGTCAGTTACTTCATTGCTTGGACCACTGGACCTTGCCATTCAACTTAAAACTTTGGTTCTCTGATCAGAGACTATGGCCTGAGGGATGTTAGCCTCTCTGCAGTGAAATTCTGGTGAAAAAAGTCTACAATGTCCTGATGGGTGATTTTGTCATATAACCTGGCCCAAGCCATGTTCCTAGACTTTGCTCTCCTTTGGCAGTATTCTTGCCAAGAAAATCCCTAATGGTGTCATAAAGAGCTGGATACAACTGAGTAAAAGCAATAGAGGTAAAATCTCAGTCTAGGCTTCTTCTCCAAACAGCAATCACTGTGACATCAGACAAACCAAACAAAACTTTCAGTGTATGCACCCCAGTGTGGTAATTCCCAGTCTTTGACCAATTCTCAAGGTTCTTATTTGAAATCCTGAGTTTTTTCATTAGTTACCATATAAAGAGAGATCAGATCATTGATACCATTGTACTTGAAAACAAATCCTCTCCTTACCAAATCTCTCTATTTAGCCTGGGCAGTAATAGAGAACTGGTGATTTTCTTTCTGACAAAGTGACTGTACCCCTCTTTGGACTCCCTAAAATCATCTTCCACACTTTAGCCTATCTTGGCTTCTTTTCTTCTTCCTCTTCTATGTATTTTGGGAAATTTCTCATGTTGTAAAATCAGCATCTGTTGGTTATGCTTGGAAACATCTTTTGTGTTGTGTGGGTGGGTGGGGGTGGGGGAGGAGGTTGGGATTTGTTACCTACCATAATTATGAAAGTTGTTTTTTTTTTTTTTTGCCTTTGAAGGTGTGTTGGATAGATGAAGCCAGACTGGAATGACAATTAAGCCCTTGTACAGCATTGGTGCTTCCTAATTATGTGCTGTTAAATACATTTTTACTGCAGTGAAAAAATCCTTTGTAATTACACAATGTTCTCCTCACTCCGCATTCTCCCCCTCCCCACTAGTTTTTTGAATAAGAGCACTTTTTTTTTCAATCTATGTACTCCAAAGGTTTGTTTGGCAAGATTGTTTCCTCCCATCTTCTCAGCAGTGGCCTCTCCCAGGTATTGACTACGACAACATAAGTGTCTCCCTGCTACTGTCTCTTTATTCTGTTGCTTTTGGTCTTAGCTGGGAAATGAGCTGAAAACTGAACCCATCCTCCCAACACAAAAGGGTAAATGTGTTGTCACTCTTGGTAGCACACTGTGAGGTTTGTTCCCACCTCTCCTTCACGACTCATTAGCCCCTAAAGTACAGAAAAGGTTGCTTCTCTGGAATAAAAGGAATAGACCTAAGTTGGAGTCCTTTTACGCCTTTTCTTGTGTTTTATTTGGGTGCATTCATAGCTCTCCATCTTCATTAGTGGCCCAGCAGGCGGCTGGCACCATGCTGTGGCCGGATTTTGCTGGCTCCCTCGGGTGTATCAGAGACCTCATAACTCAATACCCCACTATAAAAATAAAATGCTGAGCTTCAAACAGTCTTTTGATGGAACAAAGCCATATATTCCAATCTGCTTAGGCATATCAAATTGCTGTCCCGGCTAAAGCTTCTTTTTGCCTTTTTTTTTTTTTTTTTTTTCCTTTTCTCAATGTACTTGCTTCTTTTGATAGCTTCTGTTCACTAAAGACTCGCTCTTTATTTCAGGTCAGTGTTTCTATGCATATGAGAAAATTCTTTCTGGGCAAAGACTTTTTGTATATAAATCATCTTGCAACTTCTTATGAGTGATGCAGACAGAAGGCATTTATCATTAAGAATTAAGCTTTGTGACCTTATTGACATGATTTCAAGTTCATATCTGAAATTTAGGAATATAAGTGTATTCTAAAACAGTATTTGGAAGAAAAAAGAAACCAAATTGAGGAGGTGGGAAATATTTAATTTTTGTTATAAATTATTCATTTGTTGCAACATAACTGGGCAAATTTTTGTCTGTACTTTGTACCAAGCACGTTAACTTCAATAAATGTATCATTTATGAATGAGTTAGGGTATAGTTCAGGAAAATGGGATTATTTTAAAGTATCACTGAAGTAGAAATTAGAACGCTATGGTGTCTTTGTTTCTCCAATGATCTGTGTATACTTCAGAGGATTTAATTTCCTTTGCTTCAGTCATCTATCACTATAGGATATAGTGATATATACTATCACTATAAGAATGCTATGATAATCTTAGTAATTTAGTTTAACATTGCCTTGAGATTTTCTTATAACATCTGTAAATATGAGATATCTTTGAAACTTTGGAATAAATCTTCCTTTTAAAGGTAAAGGGAATCTTTTGCCTATAGTGTTTTACAACTACTCCCAAAATTAAAAACATCCTACAAGGAGAATGACGTCCATTGGTTTGGTTTAACAAAAATTCATATTTATTACTTTTGGTGAATCTGCTGAGTCAGGAAAGTTTTGATGATTATTGATTTCTTCAAAAGAAAAATTTCACTAAAATTTAAAAACAGTTATTATTATACAAGTTACAAAGCATATTCATTTTCAAGATCTGTAAGAGTTTAGACATGCTTTAGAAATTTAAATGTTCAAATTTGCTCATAGTTCCACACTATTCCATTAAAAGAACATGCTTGTTTTCACTTCTTAGCTGTTGCCAAATCTGTTCATTGTTATTACACAGCATTCAATTTAATCTTCTTTTTGCCCTTTTTTTTTTTTTTTACACCTTTATAGTTGTTTTGTATGTTGTTTTTCTGAAATCAGGTAGGTGTTCTTTTAAATTAAATTGTCAAACTTGGTCTAAAATGAAATGATGATTAATATTGGGCTTAGTTTATCTTCATATTCTTTTGGATATTTTGTTGAAATTCATATTCTTCATAAGCATTTATGTTTATGGGTGACTGATCTGTCAAATAAGTTCTCTTGGCCAATCTTTAGCTTTTATTGTTAGTGCTGGTGACATTGTATAGGTGCATACATTCCTTTTTCATTTACTTTTCTTCTGAGGTAAGCAACATTATTTTTAATTTTTCTTCTTAAAAACAACAAAAGACAATAAACCCCTAAATAATTCCTTGGAAGAAAGAGAAGACAAGAGAGATCAATGAATAAGTTCTTAGAAAGTGTTTGTTGTAAGTATGTAAGTCTAAATTTCTACTTCTTTTTAAGGTTCATGTATTGTCTTCACATAATCATTGAGTCTATTTATTTTGTAATAGATCAACCTGTGAAAGTCTTTAAGAGCTATATTTTATGTATGACTGATTTCAATATCTATCACATTTCTGCTAAAAATGTCATATAATACGCTACTCTACATTCCTTACTCATGTCCTTGTTTTTCATTGTTTTATTGTTCACTTAATTTTCCATTGATTATTCCTGGAAATATACTGTTGGAAGACTAACTTGATGCCTAATTTAATTGCATGTTGATCTCTTTTGCATATTTTGCAAAATGTTTTGCTGGCTCTTTTTGAGATATCACTGCTGCCATACATCTTCCATCCATTTCCAATTCCCATTAAAATATGAAAGTAGATATAGAATGGGGCTGATTGGGGAGGGAGGGAATCTTTATAACAAGTAATCATGGTCAAATAAATTTATGTTCCAATATCTTTATCTTTTATTAAGTCCATGACCTTTCTGTCAGGAGGTTGGTTTAACATGTTCTCTAAAGACAAGGTTTATATTAATTTTTTTTCACAATGTTATTATTTTTGTATGATTTGTTCTTTTTCTGCTCACTTTTCTTAGCATTACTTTATAATATTCTCTGAAATCATCTCTTGTCATTTCTTATAGTGCTATAACATTATTAACTACAATTTGTTTACTATTTACCAATTAGAGTATTTAATTTGTACAATTTTTTCCAATCTTTTAATTTTGTTTTAACATTTCTTGCTGTCTCATGGAGTCATTGGTTTTTTGCTTGTTTTGTTTTAGTTTTCAAAGTCTGTTACTTGTTAACACTTTTTTCTTCTGAGCCATTCATTTTTTTAATCCTTTCAGACTTTCATTTTATTAAAAAAGTTATTCCTTCATTTCTTATAGATATTCATGTAGTCAGTGTTGAAAGTTGTGAAGATCGTGTATTTTTAAATCGACAGGAGTCAGGAATTCAGGTTAGGGGAAAATCGTCAGTCTTTATTCTCAGTGAAGAAGGATAGGAGGTGGAAGAGAATCGGCGATAGCAATGTGTGCAGCTGAGTCAAGAAGCTAGCTCGACCAGCAGCCACACAACCAGCAGCTCGGAGTCTCAAACCCAGGCCCAATCTTTCCCAGCTTCTCTTCCTGTCTCTCTCTCTCTGCCTCCACCCACCAAAATCGTCATTTCCTATACAACACATCAGGACTTGCACAGAGAGTGGGCAGGGACCATTCTTTATCCAATCATGTATATTAATAGAGTATAGCCCAATTACTATTTTGCCTCACGTACTTGGGACCTCAGTGCATCAACTCAAACCTCAGCCCATTACAGAAAGTTTTGGGTTTTTTTTTGAAATTTTATTTATATTCATTATGGAACTACTTTCTATATTTTTGCTTGAGTTGGGGGCATTTTTAGATTAAAAAAAAAATTTGTATTTTTTTTATTTTATGTCTTGAAACTAATTCCCAAATTGGACCTGTTTTAGACTGAGGTTCTTGACCTTGCTTTGATGAGTTCCTATGCTTACCTTTACTTGCTAGAATTAAATGTGCATTGCCCTATCCGCAATTTTTAAGGTTGTATATCCTAAGTTTTGAGAACCTTCTCTGGAAACAGAATTTTCAGTAACCTGATAAAATCTGGGGTCTTCAAGTTTCTGTATCTTGGTATTGCCATGCCCTAGTTTTTCATTCCCATTCCGTGGACTTCTATAGTTCTCTCTCTACCTTTCTGACCACCTTGAAACTTTGATTGGGGACTCTTAGGCTTGTTGCTTTCTGATTTAGAATCTTGTAGTCTTTAGCATCTCTGATCATTTAGGGAGGCCTCTGGGTTGTTTGCTTTGCTCCTGGCTTTTCTGCTAACATCCTTTCTTACTGCCAATAAACTTTTGAATTTCTGGCTTAAGTAGTAATTTACTATAGTTTCTCATTGGATTTCTTGATCATCATTTGTTTTGGAATGATTTGGAATTTATTGCTGGAGCTGGTTTATGGAAGCTAAGTGGTCCATCTTTAATTCCTAGAGTTATCTTACTAGAAATCTAAAAAGATAATGTTTAAAAAGATTTCTGAATTTTTTTTATTAAAACAGTGCAAAGAGCTCTGAATTTATAGTCATAAAACCTGAATTTGACTTCTTACTCTGCTCCTTAGAACCATAGGAAAGCCATCAAGCTTAATGGGCCTTCATTTCCTTGCTTGTAAAATGAAATTCAGTGGTCTAGATAACATCTAAGGTCCTTTTTTTCATGAATTGCTATAATCTGGTGACATTTTCCACTTATTTTCATGGTGAGGAATGAGGTTTCTTTGAAATGGATTTAGTCAGTGATGTTATAATGTGGTAGAATGAGTGATCAATTTTAAAAGTTTAAAAAAAACCAAAAAATTGTTTAATAGAGGTATCGTTATTTTCTGTTTTGGAGTATTCTTTTCCACTTACCTTAATTATCTAAACTTTGAAGAAGCTTATGAAGAAATATGTTTTTTGTAGAATAACATTGCTTATTCCATTGTTTTTTCTTTTATTAAAAAATAAAATCCATTTATTATGTACTAGAAACTGTACTAATATCAGAGGTTATTAATTTGTCAGGAGCCCTATAGAATGCCACTATAGATGGAAAGGGAAAAGGAAATAAGAATTTATATAATATACTCTATGTGCCAGCCACTTTGCTACCCTTTGACAACCCTTTAAAATAGTTGCTGTTATGGCAACAACAAGACTATATGACGATCAATTCTGATGGATATGGCTCTCTTCAACATTGAGATGATCCAAACCAGTTCTACTTGTGCAGTGATAAAGAGAGCCATTTACACCCAGAGAGAGAATCATGGGAACAGAGTGTAGAACACAACATAGCCTTCTTCCTCTCTCTGTTATTTGCTTACATTTTGTTTTCTTTCTCAGTTTTTCTTTTTTTTCCCCTTCTTTATCTGATTTTTCTTGCACAACAAGATAACTGTATAAATATGTGTACATATATTGGATCTAACATGTATTTCAACATATTTAACATGTATTGGACTACCTGTCAGGGGAGAGGGTGGGGGTAAGGAGGGGAAAATGTGTAACAAAAGGTTATGCAAGGGTCAATGTTGGAAAAATTACTCATGTAAATGCTTTGTAAATAAAGAGCTTTAATAAAAAATTAAAAAAGAAAATTGTTGCTGTTATTATTCTCACTTAATGGTTGTTGAAATCAAGGCAGAAAGGAATTGATTGACTTTTCCAATATGAGACTGGATTTGGTCTTTCTGACTCGAGGCCTAGTGCGCCATTAACTTAGCCACTTAGGTACTCATTTCATCATTATTCAATGATAATAATGTCACTTTGGGAACCAGTTTTTAAGTTGAAGTTGAAAATAAATTCTTCCTTTTGTAACTAGACATATATCCTTAAATTTTTCCCAAATAAATTTTTTTTTAAGATTCTTTATATTAACACAAATGATTTCTACATCTTATTCCTTGCTATGTTATGCTCTTAGTTTTATGTTTTTAAAATAGTTTCTGCTTTATGACAACATTTTCTCATTCATGTAAAACACACCCTCCCAGGCAAGTTATGAAGGTTTGTGTTTGAATAGATTGCATTTTCTTGGTGAATGTTTGCTGTTTTTTTGTTTGTTTGTTTGTTTGTTTGTTTGTTTTTAGTATAAGGATTCTTAGAGGAAATTACATTCTGAAGAAGACAGGAAATTTTAAAATTAGTCTTCTGCAGGTGGCTGACAGTGGATTAACAGCTTTACCACATAATACTAGAGCCTTGGGAGGGCACAGAATCTAATATCGTTAATCGTTCTGCTTTGATGAAATTTGTGTGATTGCCAACTCTTGTATTAAAGGGAGTCTAATCAAGAATAAAGAATTTCAATAAGAAAAACTGATTAAACATAGAATGTGGTAATTTAGTTGACATATATATGAAAAGTTTTGGTTTTTGAGTTTTTTAGGGCTAATATTTTGATAACTTTTTTCCTTTTATTCCTGATCAGACAGTTGTGTTATGTATCAATTTATCTATGCTCATCTGTTCTATCTACACTATGCTCATAACTGAAATATGTGAAAATCTGATGAAACAGAAAGGAAGATCAGTGTTTTTTTGTTAGCATTATCAACTAGAAATATCTTTTTACCATTCTTTTCTCTTGGTCATGAACCTTTTCAACATTTTCAATGAAATCTACAGATGGATTCTCATTTTAACCTTTTTAAACGAAGGTTTAGGGAATCAATGTCCTTGTTTGTGAAGTGCTTATGGCCTCAAATGCCAGGCTGCTACTTTTTAAACATATTATCTCATTTCATCACTTTTTAAATGTGTAAACTAAAAAATACAAAGGATTATAAACATTTAAAACACTTATAAATATATTTTTAAAAATTCATATACTCTTGGCCAGAAATCCCTCTCTTTTAAAGAGTAGATTTAAGCAATAATACAGTATTATCTATCGTTTCATCGCATGTTCATTTTTCTTTCTGAACATTTTAAAAACCAATGAGCTAGAAATAGTTTTAATTATGAATGTGCCTGATTTCATAATAGATTTATTTTTAGATTGTTATTAATAATAACAATTATGAGGCAGTTTGTATGGAAATCTATCGACCAAGCTTCATGTAGTAGGTCAAACTCCTGATCTGTGGTGTGATCTTGGCCATTATTCCTTTAGTCCTTAACTTTCTTAAGTTTCCATTATCCATAATTTCATTTGATACTAATTTAGGTATACTATATACATTTGATATTTTTAAAATATTGATTTCTTTGAGTGTTTTCGAATTGTTTCCCCACAGAAAGAGCAGAGATTATAACTATGCTTTTATAATTTGTAAGATTGTAAAGATTAGTTAGAATAATGAATTGTAAAGGTAATTAAATCACTTATCTGAATAGATAAATGGTCCCTAGAGAAGCTCAAGCTTATTTTCAGGTGATTATCCCCAAACTTTACCAAGTTGATTAAAGACAAAACTAAATCTTTGAAGATTTGAATTTCTGGTCTGTTTACTTTTCCTGCCAATCTTTGGGAGAAAATGTTAATGAACCAAGAAACTTCCAAAAGTCAGGCAGGCAGGAGAATAAAAATATTAAAAACAAAGAAATTAATTTGCTCCTGAATAATTGAGTTCATTATATTATTACTCTAAAATTCTTTTATATAAGTGAATTATATTTGTTCTTTAAAGATGGTGTGATTTCTTTTTTTTTTATAAAACTATTAGTAAATTTAGAATTCTCTCTTTAGTATGTATAATTTGTTTTTTTTTTTAAATGAGGGATGCAGAGAGAGCTTGGATCTTTCATTTCTCCAAGTTTCTTCAAGTTTTCATGACATCATCAACATGGAATGAATGAGGGTTAAGCCCTAACTATATAATAAATAAGACAGTATGTACCAGCATTTTCCATTTGTCTGTCATATAATGTCTGTAATATAATAATAAATTGTTGAAAGAACGTTTGGGTCTTGTAAAATGTCACACAATGTGACTAAGAATTTATAATTTTAAGACAAAGTTATCTAATCTCCCTACTCCATTGCATGTTCCCCTAACAGTTCTCTGTTAAGTGCTTTTCATCACCACAGAGCCTTGCTAAAGAATATATGTAAACTGAGTGGCTTTGGAGGTAGGGTTATCTCTAGACATCATTGACATCATGTCTCTTTTCACATACCATTTGGATGAATGTTAACCCACATCATTCTTGTAAGTGGATTACAAGACAGCCACAGAAGATTTTACTCAATTTTGAAATGTCATGTTTGATTTTTTTAAATCAAGTTGAGAACCTCCCTTAGTGTTCAGTTTTGAGCAGTTAAGCTCATGTATGTACTAAGACTTAAGAATAGAATTCACCACTTGTGTGCACAGAAGGATTAGCCCAATTCAGATAGTTTATTGTTAGTAAGATATAATGGATATAGTGATAATCGCAGAGCCAGGAAGATGAGTTTTATCTAGTTCTGGCTTTTAGACTTAACTGACTATTGGGTCATTGGCAATATTTAGGTCACCTCTCAAGGCCCTAGGCAATCTTTTAGACTAAAAATTGTACAGAATTTGAAAATCTTCAATAACTTTAATGTTCATTAACCTTATCTCTGCATGCCTAGTTTTCCTATCTGTGAAATGGGGATAATAATAGTATTTTATGTATTGTAATGGGTTATTCAGGAAAGGGAGCTTTGTCTTTCCACCTCCGTTATATCTCCGTATCTGCCCCATCTCCCTTTAGTTTCTCTTCCTTCCTTTCTCCCCATATTAGATTGTATTATGAAAAGCAGAAAGTTTAGTATTAAAGAGGAAAAGGTTATTCTCCTTTGGTTTAAGTGAATCTGGAGTATTAGAATCCATTTCAAGTGCCGTATTTTACCTGGAATTTTAGTAAGCTAGAGAGCACCCAAAGGTGACTAACCAAGATAAATTATTGAATAAAAAAACTTTTGTTAAGTCCTTACCATGTGACAAACATAGGACTATGTCTGAGATTAAACATGGAAAAATCTGAACAGTTACAGCTTTCAAAGATTTCATACATTAATTGGGAAAAGTCCTCCACATAAAAATTTTTTTATAGTGTAAATGAGAAAGTCTGTAATCCAGTTCTTAGGCTGCTGTGTTATGATGGGTGCCAAGGCTCAGGGTTTTTAATTTAAAAAAAAAATAGTTGATATGAACATGTTAGGTGACTCCAGAGCTTCAAAATAAAGACAGAAGGAGCCAAGGTCCTCTGGTACTTATGTAGGATTTTATGGAGTGATAGATTGGATGGTGGTACCCAGTTGTCTTCCATTTCTTCTGAGGGAATAAAGTTTTTTTCCCTTTATGTCTATATTTTATGTTCTTCCTGGTTGTTTGAGGTTGATTCTGGGACAGGTGATGTTAGGGAATAATGAAAAGATGAATTTTGGACTGCTCTTCTAACACTTGACCTTCTGGAATTCTGGGACATCCTGGTTCTGGGAAAAGAAATGATGTTAGGGAATGTGAAGATTGTTTGAAGAAATTGGGAATGTATTTGTCTAGACAAGGGGGTGGGAATCTTCCGTTAACTTTTTAGCTGGCTTTAGGTGTTGGAAGGGTTGTCCTAGGGAAGAGTAGTTAGACCTTTATCTCCTCCACCCTCTCCCCAGGGGGAGACACAACAAAAAGCAATTGGTTGAAGTTGCACAGGGAAATTTAGTTATGATTATAGGGAGAAAAAAACATCCTTATAAATAATTAGAGCTACCTAAAATGGAATAGTCTATTTTAGAAGGTAGAAGTTTTCTATGTACAGAGATGTTGAAGTAAAGTTTGGTTCATTGTTTGTTAGATTTGCTATAGAGGGATAGAATGAACTAGAACAGAATAGTGGTGCCCTATAACCTTGCTTTTACTGGACAGTATGTCTCTGAACTTCTTACTAGTTCTGTGAGTCTAAGAACAAAGCTCATGCCCAGAGAAAGAACTCTGGGAGATGACTAAAAACCATTACATTGAATTCCCAATCCCCATATTTATGCCCATCTGCATTTTTGATTTCCTTCACAAGCTAATTGTACAATATTTCAGAGTCTGATTCTTTTTGTACAGCAAAATAACGGTTTGGTCATGTATACTTATTGTGTATCTAATTTATATTTAAATATATTTAACATCTACTGGTCATCCTGCCATCTGGGGGAGGGGGTGGGGGGTAAGAGGTGAAAAATTGGAATAAGAGGTATGGCAATTGTTAATGCTGTAAAGTTACCCATACATATAACCTGTAAATAAAAGGCTATTAAAAAAAAAGAACAAAGCTCTATGCATATTATTATTGTATATAATATTTAAAATTCTATGGGCAGGCTATCACAGAATTAGCAATATTTCTCAATAATCTATACTGGCCACAGTTAAGTCAATAAACATTTATTAAGTTCTTATTCTGTGCTAGATTTTAATGCTAGGAGTGCAGATAAAAATAGAGAAAAAAAACCAATCTTTGTTCTTAATGGGTTTACATATTTTAAAAAAATTTTATTCCATTTTTATTTTTGGAATAAAACAAGAATTTCCATAACATAGTATAATAAAAATGATTATCCATGAAATTGTAAATATATTATGTACAGCTTGCTTTTCCATTCAATATATATAATAAAGTTATCAGGTAAATTTTAATTTTAATTTTTTTCTTTCCTCCCTCTACCCTGTCATAGAGATGACTACTATTAGACAAATAGATCTCTATGTTCAACATTATTCTCTGTTTAATGTCTGTGTATTAATTCTTTATATGGATGTAGACTGTGTCTTTCTTTATATATTTATAGAGGTATGTGTATATTCATATATATAATCTTTTGTAATTAATTTGGATAGATATATGATAATCAAAATAATTTATTTATTCCATGTTTTTAAAACACTATTGCTCTTAATGTATCCAATGCTCTTTTGATTCTGCTCATTTCACTCTTTATTATTTTGCCAAGTCTTTCCATGTTTTTATAAGATCACTGAGATCAGTATTTCTTATTCTACAGTTGTGTTCTGTCATAATCATCTACCATAACTTGTTCAACCATTCCCCAGTTGTTGGGAATTCCTGCAATATCCAATTCTGTGCCATGACAAAGGAGCTGCAGAAAACATTTTAGAACATGGATTCTTATCTATTTTTTCTAATGATCTATACTCTTTGACCCAACAATATCATTACTAAGTCTGTTTTGAGGTACTTGCATTCTAATGAGGAGAGAGTTCATAAAAGGGAAGTGAAAAGTGGGGAAGTAGTTAGAATATAGAAAGTTCTGCAGAGATGAAATAGTCATAGTTTGGAGAAAGATGATGAGAAATTCAGCCTGGAGCTCCTCCTTAAACTGAAGGTTCTGGGAGGAAATGGCCAATTAAAAAGTGAGTTCTCAGGGTCAGAGACTCTATGTGAGAAGTCCTCTGGGGTGGCGTGAGCTTCAAGGGCAAAAAGATTTATGTAGCATGGTAAAGAACATCTTGTGGAGATGAAACAGTACAGTTTGAAGAGGAATGAAACCTTCAGGTACTTCATACCCAATTTACAATAAGATTACAACATATGGAAACTATGACATGATACCTAGAAAGTAAAACATCTAAAGTCTTTAAACAAAACTTCTACTAGTAAAATCGACAATATCTCATTTGGGTCCACTAGGTTTTAGTGATGTTTTAAGCTAATTCCAGGATTGAGATTGTGGAAGGGAAAGAAACTATAGGAGTCATTAGGAGCATGACTCATGTGAAACTACCAAGAAAGCGAGGCAATATTTAAGTATTCCTGCAGAGTAGGGAGGTGCTCAGTTTTAGCCTTCATGTCTAGGACCAAGCAGAGGCTTCCAATACCATTCAAATGGACAAGTGGGGAGAGTCCCCCTTAAATACAAGGCTGGAACTTAGAAACTTAGTCTAGAGTGTGAAGACCAAGTTAGCACCCTGGATACCTTAGAATCAGCCAGAGTCAGGATAAGCAAAAGTCCTTGAACTTTATTCTTGGTCTTTTGGGGTAACAGTCAGGGGAATGGACACAGGAATCTCCACATCTTCTTTCTCTCTCTCCACAGCCAAAAAGTAACTCTCGCTTGTCTTACTCCACCCTTTAATCCCCTCCTACAATTCTCTGTCTACACTAACAGATGGAGCCAGCACTGAATAGTAGGGTGGACCATTTTCCAAGCATATGCTAATAGAGTATTGTCCAATAACTAGCCTTAAGGGTTCGGTTGTCCAAATGCATCTGCTCAGAGTTTTCAGCCCTTTACACTAAAGATCTGAGTAATTAGGAGAATGTGCTATCTACAAAAAGGAAATAACATATAAAGCAAAATTAACCCAGAAGAAGAAAATTTCCCAACAAGTTCATGTGTAGTCTCAGAGAAAGGAAGGCCTTGTCTAGAAGGTCTTGAAGATCATCTGGAAGAAATGAAAAGCATATACAAAATGTAATGTTAAATGACAATGAGGAAAGAATGAATGGAAAGAAGAACTAATTGATTAAAATAGAAGATGGTATGCTTTATCCAAAAATTAGACTCCTTAAATAATAAGTTGGGCCAAACAAGAAGCATTGTCTCTATGAAAAAATAAAAAAAATTTAATATGAAGTCTAAATTTTGGGGGAAAAAATAAGAAATATGTTATCCAAAATGAGGCAGCAGGTAGGTGGCTTGGGATAGATCACTGGACCTGGAGGCAGGAAGACTTGAGTTCAAATTTGGCTTCAAACAGTAGATGTGTGACCCTGGGAAAGTGCCCTAATTCCTCTTGGTCTTAATCCAAAGGAGAAAGAAATGGCAAACCATTTCAGATATCTTTGTCAAGTAAACTGAACATTTGGTCCCTGGGATCATGAAAAGTTGGATACTAAAACAAATGACCTAGGAAAATAGATGTAAAAAAGATAATCTAAATATCATTGGAATTACCTGAAAAAGTTTTTCTTTTGCAGATTGCAGGTATTATATTTTAAGAAAGTATAAATTAAAACTTCCTATATCTATTACAGCCACACACTAAAGTGAAAATTAAAACCCATCTATTGGTCACTCCCTAAAAGAAACCCCCAAGTGAAAATTCCAAGGATTGTTATGGCCAAATTTTGGAGTTTCCAAATCAAAATAAAATCAATAACACTAAAATTAACCGGAATGATGGCTTGTTTCTAGCACCAAACAGCTCAAGTTAAACTTTATTGCAACTATTAAAAAAGAAAATTTCAGAAATTGACATTCTAAAAGGCAAAAGATAAAATCTAACCATGAAGAATAAGCTACAAAAATTGGTATAATCCTATAGAAAAATATGGGCCTTTAAATGTATTAACTCTTTTAACGCATTCCTGATTAAATAGGATAGTAACTTTGAAATGTAAATGTAAGTTGCATTCTAGACACAGCTAGAAAGTAATTTCATTCCAAAATAAATTTGGAAGGGGCTATATATGAAGTTGTTGCATTGTAAAAGGGAAAAAAAGAAACATGTTCTTCCTGAACTTTCTTATAAAGTTCACTCGGAGTTAAATAAAAAGTTATGATGCTTTTTTATTTTCTTTTGTTTGTTTCATGAACTTAGGGGGGAAAAGGGAAGTTTAGGGAATATAGCAAAGCCCTAATAAGACTAGAAAAGGAACAAGGCGGGGAATTTGCTACTTTATATAATAGGAGCCAACAAGATGAGGAATATAAAAATATAGTGAATAACTGGGGAAGGAGTAGAAATGGACATCATACTAATGTGACTTATGTGAATGGGACAAGAGATTTGAAATCATAGACATATCTGATTTGCTGTATAAATACATGTAATTTAAAAAGCAGATGGAAGAGAGTTAAAATTAAAAAGAGACAAAATTGGGAAGGTACAGTTATGAGCAAAATGAAACTAGGGGTGCTAGCCCATTGAAATGGGCTTTAAATTTTCTTGAGAGGAAAGTGTGTTAATTCTTGGATTTAATTACCAAATATGCTATGTTGACTTTTCCTCCTGATGCACAAGTCCCTGAGGAAAATATTAAAAAAAGTACTGCAGAATCTCTCAAAGAGTTATCCAGGAATTGGTACCATGGACTTTGCTAAATGCACTGCAGTAGATTTGTTGAGGGATATTAAAACTCTGTTGGGAGGAAAGGGAAAGGGAATAATGTAAGGATGGAACTCCATTATTATCCCTCTCACTTAGAAGTAATTACCCTTGTTTGCTAAGAATATTCTTTGATTGAATCACTTAATTGGAATACTTGTGAACAGGGCCTGTTTACTTCCCTGGGTCCAATATAATCGTGTGAGAAACTTGGTTATGTCCTAAGGAATTGGCCTAAAAAGAAGAATCCGTCCTAGTAACAGAAAGGGTTTTTGAAGTATAGTTCTAGCACACTTCTGAGAAACAAAAGTTGAGTGAGTTATGGTAGAAAAGTCTCATATTGTGGAGTGCAGTCAACTATGTAGCCATCCTGGATTAGAATGCCCTGGCTGAGAGAAATCCCCAGAAAATATGAGCTCTTTATCCAACTAACCCTCCTAGTTCTTGTCTATGCCCAGACCTTATAATATAATTTGCGATTTTGTTACTCAAACATTTCCAGTCAACTTAATTTTGTCCCAACCACAAAGACAGCAAGGATTAACCAGAGAAAGATATAAATGTAAATTTAGGCATAGAGCCTAACCTCATCTTAAATGTTAGGAATTTTCCTAACTGGGAGCTCGGAATGATTGTGACTGAAGTTGTAATGTTTTGTCTAAAATAAACTTCCAATAATTGGAGAAGGGTACCATATGTATCTTAGAAAATATTATAGTGTCCATTGAGTTTATATGAGCTAGTAATTGTAGTGATGTTACAAAAGTAGAGGAAAAGAAAGATTAAAAACTTGTGATTAAGGTTGAGGGGAAGAGTAGAGGAACAAAAGAACAAAAGTTGATAGATTCAATGAAAGATTGTTAGTGTAAACCACGTTCTTTTACTACCTTTATTTTTTGTTAAAAGTGAACTAAAAGAGGGAAAAGTGTAGTTTTATGATGGAAATAAATTCATAGCTAAAAATAACAAACATGAACATACATTTGATCAGCTTTTCTGTCCTAAAAAAATCTATGACAAATTTAAACAAGGAAGAAGGACCTGAGTAGAATACTATCATAGATCTCTGAAGAATGAAAATATCAAGGAGTATTTTTCATCTCTATGACATTGTTACAAAAATTACCTGGATATGAGGCATAAGAATTTCACAAGCAAAAGTAGAAAAGCATAAATATTAAATACTTCTTCCTGCCTACAGTGCAATAAAAACTGTATTCAGTTAAGGGCTCTTGGAGAAAGGTTAAGAATGATTGACAACTAAATTAGCCTAAAAAATTGGTGGGTCCAAAACCAAATTCTATAGCCAATAGAAAATTTCCAGGAAAGACATGTGAAAAATGAAATGATGTCCCCAAACTTTGGAGTTATTTAAAATAGTCCTTAGGGGAACATTAATATCTTTAAATGTTTTAACCAATAAGAGAAAGAATTGATAAATGAACCAGGCATACAACTTTTAAAAAAAAACAAAACTTGAAAAGCAACAATCAACTGCCATGCCAAATACCAAATTAGAAATTCTGAAAATTAAAGGGATTCATATTCAAAACAAAAATTGAATTTAAAGATCAAACTAGGAGCAATTTGAAAAACTCATAAATATTTCTGATTTTTAAAAAAGAAAGGAAAACCAACTTGTTGATATAAAAAATTAAAAAAGAATTATTAGCAGATGGAGATTAAATTAAATAATAACAGAAAGTATTCTGCCCAATTTTGTGCTCCCAAATCTAGTAATTTAGGAAAATGAGTAAATATTTTAAAAATACCCATTTTACCTCAACAATTACTTGATTATATATATAATCCAATATTAGAAAAAAAATCATTAATCCCCTGCCCCCACTTAGTATTTGGATCTGATATATTTTACATGGGATTCTATCAAATGTTCAAAGGGAACAAATAATTCCAGTGTTACGTAAATTGTTCACACACACACACACACATTGACTTATAGTATTTGCCACAATTTCCAAGGTGTAATTGCTTACTCTGAAAATTTAACAGCCGTCTCATAAAAAGTAGGAAAAGAAGGTTCCGAAGTTCATTCTAAGAAACAAATATGGTTTTTATACTTAATCTAAGAAATAGAGAAACAAAATCATAGACTGATACCCATATTAACAATCGACACAAAAAGATTAGGTAAAATGTTAGCAAAAAAGCTACAACATCATTGCAAGTATTATCCTGTATTTTGTATGAGGGATGTTGAAATGGTTTAATTAAAACAAATTATAAAGTGAAAATAATTAAACAGTGATTAAGTTCCCATATGATTCTATCAGTATGAGTTGAAAAGGTAGCTGACAAAGTTCAACCTACATTTTTGTTTTAAAAAATAACAAATTAGAAAGCATAGGAATAAGTTGATTTTTCCTTATAATCTTAAGTAATATTTATCTAAAACCAAGAGCCAATATCATATTCAAGGAAAAAGCTAGGATTCTTTTAACTAAGAACAGGAGTAAATTAGGGATGACCATTATTATCCCCACTATTTGATAGAATGCTTAAAATCTTAGAAGACAAAATATCGAGGGATTAAGTATAGACAAAGAGGAAACAGAACTATTTCTTTTTAATTAGGGTCATAAACGGTTAAATGAAAATAAAATTAAATAATGTTAATGAATTGTCAGCATATAAAACCCATAGAAATCATCAACCAATATATTTATATGATTACCCAGTAGAAAATGACAGAGAAATTACATTTAAAATAACCATGTAATATGTAAAATATTGAGGGAGGGGTGCAGTTCATCTACAAACACAGAGGTTCAACATGATTACATTTATAAATACTCTTCAGAAAAAAATCTAAATAATTTGAGATATATTATTTCACCATGTTTAAGCCATTCTAATGTAATTTGAATGGCGTACTATCAAAATTAATTTACATATTCAATGCCCTGCTAATTGAACTACCTAAAGATTATTGTATAAAACTAGAGAAAATGATAATAGAGCTTATCTGGTGGAAAAAACTTGGAAAGTAGATAGGAAAGTGGCCTAGTGGCCACTCTCAAATTATTTGATGAAATAATCATCAAAATAATTGTTTAATATTCAGAAAATAGAGAATTCAAGTATTTTTTTTTTTATTTAATAGCCTTTTATTTACAGGATATATACATGGGTAACTTTACAGCATTAACAATTGCCAAACCTCTTGTTCCAATTTTTCACCTCTTACCCCACCCCCACCCCCTCCCCTAGATGGCAGGATGACCAGTAGATGTTAAATATATTAAAATATAAATTAGATACACAATAAGTATACCTGACCAAAACGTTATTTTGCTGTAGAAAAAGAATCAGACTCTGAAATATTGTACAATTAGCTTGTGAAGGAAATCAAAAATGCAGGTGTGCATAAATATAGGGATTGGGAATTCAATGTAATGGTTTTTAGTCATCTCCCAGAGTTCTTTTTCTGGGCATAGCTAGTTCAGTTCATTACTGCTCCATTAGAAATGATTTGGTTGATCTCGTTGCTGAGGATGGCCTGATCCATCAGAACTGGTCATCATATAGTATTGTTGTTGAAGTATATAATGATCTCCTGGTCCTGCTCATTTCACTCAGCATCAGTTCATGTAAGTCTCTCCAGGCCTTTCTGAAATTATCCTGTTGGTCATTTCTTACAGAACAGTAATATTCCATAATTGAGAATTCAAGTATTAATTGTGGTTAGATATTGCAGATAAAGATAGAAATGAACCTAGTAGCTTAGAATTTGATAAGTTTCCATGCTCCACCATCTGGAGGTGAGGACTCATTATTTTATACGAATTGTTAGAGAACTGGAAAGTAGTCTGGTTAAAATTAATTTTAAATGAATACCTCACATTAGATGCCAAGATAAGTTCTATATGTATCTATGACTCAAATATATCACATCACAGATTAGAAAAGCAGTGAAAGAATTATTTTTTTTAGCTATAGATAGGGGAAGAGTTTATTTTTTTATTTTTATTTTTTCTGGTTTTTTCTTTTTTTTCTTTTTTTTAATAACTTTTTATTTACAAGTTATATGTATGGGTAATTTTACAGCATTGATAATTGCCAAACGTTTTGTTCCAATTTTTCCCCTCTTTCCCCCACCCCTTCCCCTAGATGGCAGGATGACCAGTAAATGTTAAATATATTAAAGTATAAATTAGATACATAATAAGTATACATGACCAAACCATTATTTTGATGTACAAAAAGAATTGGACTCTGAAATATTGTACAATTAGCCTGTGAAGAAGATCCAAAATGCAGACAGGCAAAAATATAGGGATTGGGAATTCAATATAATGGTTCTTAATCATCTCCCAGAATTCTTTCGCTGGGCATAGCTGGTTTAGTTCATTACTGCTCCACTGGAACTGAGTTGGTTCATCTCATTGCTGAACATGGCCACATTCATCAGAATTGATCATCATATAGTATTGTTGTTGAAGTATATAATGATCTCCTGGCCCTGCTCGTTTCAGTCAGCATCAGTTCGTGTAAGTCTCTCCAGGCCTTTCTGAAATCAAACTGTTGATCATTTCTTACCGAACAATAATATTCCATAATATTCATATACCACAATTTATTCAGCCATTCTCCAATTGATGGGCATCTACTCAGTTTCCAGTTTTTGGCCACTACAAAGAGGGCTGCCACAAACATTCGTGCACATACAGATCCCTTTCCCTTTTTTATGATCTCTTTGTGATATAAGCCCTGCAGTAACACTGCTGGATCAAAGCCTTTGCACAGTTTGATAACTTTTTGAGTATAGTTCCAAATCACTCTCCAGAATGGTTGGATGTATTCACAATTCCACCAACAATGTATCAGTGTCCCTGTTTTCCCACATCCCCTCCAACATTCCGCATTATCTTTCCCTATCATTCTAGCCAATCTGACAGGTATGTAGTGGTATCTCAGAGTTGTCTTAATTTGAATTTCACTGATTAATAATGACTTGGAGCATCTTTTCATATGTCTAGAAATAGTTTCAATTTCTTCATCTGAGAATTGTCTGTTCATATCCTTTGACCATTTATCAATTGGAGAATGGCTTGATTTCTTATAAATTAGAGTCAATTCTTTATATATTTTGGAAATGAGTCCTTTATCAGAATCTTTGACTGTAAAAATATTTTCCTAATTTATTGCTTCCCTTCTAATCTTGTCTGCATTAATTTTGTTTGTACAAAAACTTTTCAGTTTGATATAATCAAACTTTTCTATTTTATGATCAGTAATGATCTGTAGTTCTTCTTTGGTCATAAATTCCTTCCTCTTCCACAGGTCTGAGAGGTAAACTATCCTGGGTTCCTCTAATTTATTTATAGTCTCAATCTTTATGTTTAGGTCATGAAAGGGGAAGAGTTTATGACCAAACTTTGCTTAGAGAGATCAAATGTGATATTTACATAAAATTCAAATTAAGAAAATATAATTAGTGAAATTTAAAAAAAAGGGTAACAGACAATTGGAAATATATCTTTGTAGTATGTTTCTTTCATAAAGGTTTCTTAGAGAAGATATATGTGAATGATTCAAACATTTAACAATGCTAACTTCATTCCCTAATTGATAAATGATTAAGGAATATGAATAGTATTCAAAGGATGTTATCCAAGGTAGCATATTAGCATGTGGAAAAAACTGTTCTATGTTAATAACTAATTTGAGGTTTTTTCCTACGTAAATAAGGTTGGCAAATATTATTTTAAAAAATAACAGCAGATAGAGAAGCAATAAAAAAAGGTACATTAATCTATCATGTGTAGAGTTGATCCATTTTGGAATAAAGTTTCTTTTTTTATTTTTTATTATAATAACTTTTTATTGACAGAACCCATGCCAGGATAATTTTTTACAACATTATCCCTTGCACTCACTTCTGAGAAGTTTCTCTGTCTAATATGTCGAATATGCCTAATATTTTTCTCTTTAAGTCATTTTTGATGAGAGTAAGATAAACACTATATTCCTCCCCCTCCCTTCTTTCCCTCAGATATAATAGTTTTCCTTTGCCTCTTCATGAGATATAGTACCCCCACTTTACTCTTTTTCTGGTACAATTTCCTTTCCACCTCTAGTTTCTTTTTTATATTATGAGTGTAATACCCAAGTTATGCATGTGTTCTTTATAACAGAAATATAGTTCCCAAGATTTCTTTTTATGTTTCTTTTGAGTTCTATATTTGGAGATCAAACTTTTTTTAGTTACATTTTGTTCATCAGGAATAGATGAAATTCACCTATTTCATTGAATGTCCATCTTCTTTCTTGGATAAAAATGCTCATTTTTGCTACGTAAATTATTCTTGGCTGCATACCAAGTTCCTTAACCTTTCAGAATATCAGATTCCAGGTCCTTCAATCCTTTAATATGGATGCTGCTAGATCCTGAGTAATCCTTATTGTGGCTCCTCTATATTTGAATTGTTTTTTTTTTCCTAGCTGCTTATGGTATTTTTTCCTTTGATAGTTATGGAATTTAGCCACAATATTTCTTGAAGTTTTGATTTTGGGGTCTCTTTCAGTAGGTGATTGATGGATTCTTTCAATGTCTATTTACCCTCAGTTTCTATAACATCTGGGTAGTTATCTTTGATAATTTCCTGGAAAATAGTGTGTAGCCTCTTTTTTCATCATAATTTTCAAGGAGTCCAATAATTCTCAAATTATCTCTCCTAGATCTATTTTCCAGGTCTGTTGTTTTCCCAATTAGGTATTTGAAATTTTTTTCCATTGTTTCTTTTTTTTTTTTTTTTTGGTTTTACTTGACTAATTCTTGGTGTCTCCTTGAGTAATTCATTTCCATTTGTTCAGTTCTGATTTTTAATGAATTATTTTCTCTATTTACTTTTAAAATTTCTTTTGTAATTGTCCAGTTGAGTTTTTAAGTGAGTTGTTTTATGGAATTTTTTTCCATTTTGCCAATTTTATTTTTTCAGAGAGCAATTTTTTTTTCTAATTAACTAATTCTGTTTTCCTTGGAGTTGTTTACCTTTTCCAATTCACTAATTCTTTTTTTTCAAGGATTTGATTTCTTTATCCACTATATCTTTAAATGAGTGGGATGACTTAATCCAGACCCTCTTGCCAAGCTTCCTTTTCCTTTCCCCATTTTTCTTCTAGCTTTCTTGTAAGAGCCCTTTAAATTTCTTCTAAGAGAATCTTTTGTGGTAGGGACCAGAACATATTCCCCCTTTGGAGATTCATCTAGAGACAACCTGTTTTTCTTCTCCTCAGAATTTAAAGTCTGCTCTCTATCCACATAGAAGCTATCTATAGTTAGAATACGTTTTATTTTTTTGCTCATTTTGTCAAAGAAGAATCAAAGAAAACAAACAAATAAAAAAAACAAATGTAGTCTGCTTTTTTGGGGGGCTGGGGGGTGGCATATGGTACTACCAAGCTTCCTCTATAGACTGCAGGAAGTAGCAATGAAGCAACAGTGGAACAGTAATGGCTGTACTGCCTGCACAGGGTTTGCACTCCGAGACTCTGAGAATGTGCTGAGTCACTCCCGGTACTGCATGGGTGTAGCCTGGTCCAGAGTTTCGGGATTATAGTCTTTATCCCATACGTTTATAGCTTCTTTGCTGATCTACTGGCTTGTTGCTAGGGCAAAGTAGCTACACTGTGGTAGAGTTCTCCCCTCAAATTTTCTGCTGCCTGAGATCATACCCCACCTCCCTCAGGTCTGCTCAGTGTGTGAGCTGTCTTCCATACTCTTGCTGCCTGCCTACAGTCTGTGCCTGATCTAACCGTCCCTGCCAGCAAGCAAAACCAAATCTTTTTTGTCTAATTTCGGGGATATCTTCTGTTGGTAATGTATTTGTGGATTTTTTCAGTCAAGCACTAATTCTGAGGCCTTGTCATGAAAAAATGTATTCTGAGGGCAAGAAAGAGCTTAGATAGATGCATGTGTCCTCTCCACCATCTTGGCCAGAAGTATCCGTACTTGGCTGGAAGTCCCCGCACTATTGCATTTTAATAGTACAATTCATGAAATGAAATGAAGTAACTCATTTTTTACTTAAGAATGACGTTAGCCACACTGTAGATGACAAAATTTGCATCTTAGTTTAAATATCAGTTTTTATTCTCATTTTTCACATGAAATGTTAAGTAACTTATCTAATGAAGTTAATACTAGGGATGTAGACATGATCCTTGACTCTTCAGTGTTTTTCACCCCCCAATCCAATCTGTTTGTAAGGTTTATTGACTTCACCTATTCAGCATCTCTCAAATCTGCTGTCTTCTATTCTGTAACACTGCTCCCCTACAATGTATGCCCCAAATACTTTGACTGTTGCAATAGCATTCTAGTGGGTCTCCCTGACCTAAATCTCTTTTCACACTAATCTATCTTCTATTCACCCACCAACATGAACTAATTACAAAATATCTATAAAAAAGAATTTAGCAAAGAGCCTGGCACATAGTAAGTATTATGAAAATACTTATTTTCTTTTCCCTTTCCCTTCCAAAAGCTGAGGTACGATCATGTTAACCTCATTGCTCAATAAAATTCTTTGGTTCTCTTTCAGGTAGTTTTACTCCTCTATGATCAAATAGAAACTTTGGTGTTCAAAGTCTTATAAATCTTGCCCATTCTTATCTTTCTAGTTTTTTGATACCTAAATCTTTACCATGACCTTTTTGATGCAGTTAACATTGATTTTCTTGCTATTCCACAAATAACACTCTCCATCTTTCAGATCTGAATATTTTCTTTATCTCTTTTACCTCTTTGCTAGAATGATCTTTCTCCTCATGCTGTCTTCTGGCCCTTGTTATTGTTGTTGTTTCTTGTCCTTCCTTCTGCAAGAAGACTATTACATTAGAGAAGTGATGCCATGATAAGCTGGTGAATTGGATTTAAGTGAGTGAGTGTTATGCAAGGTCATTTGTCACTTAACTCTCCAGAGCCATTTGTGTCCAGGGGCCAGATATATATTGGAATGACTGGAGATGGTTTTTAATGCGTTGGAAGACCTTAAAATCTAGGCTAATGTCCCATCATTGCCTAGAAGTCTTATCTCTTAATTTTAGTGTCTCACCTCTTTTAATTAATGCCTGTTTATCTTGTATATAACTTGATTGTACATATTGCTTGCTTATTCTCCCCCCATTAACTTGGGAACTTTTTAAGGAGGACTATTTTTTGCCTCTTTTTGGTTCCACAATGCTGATTGGTGACTAAAAAATGTTTATTGATTGACTTGATCTTTTAAAGTATCTTTTGCCTTTCTTTTGATTTTAGCATTTAGCATAGTTTTTAGTATGAAGTATTTAATAAATGTTTATTGACTAATTGGCTTTGTTGTTATTTATCAAATGAAATGTAATAGTATAAATATTTCTTTAAAGAGTTTTACAGAATTCTTCATTTTTATATAAAGTGGTTTCACAATATTTTTTCAATGTATTTCATTTGGAGATGTACCTGAATTTGCAAGTGAGCTATATCCTTTCATGAGATTGTCTTCACTCAATAGTTTGTAAGAAATGTATTTAGCTTTGGATTGGCAAATGTGACTGAGTTGGAAGGTCTTTTCCAGATTGCTGAAAAACAAAATGCCCTAGCACATGATTACTTCTTTTTAGCTCAGTGCTTCAGGAGGATAATGGGAAATGTAAGAAGAGCTAAATAAAGCTCTTTGTATTTGGAGGTCATAGACTTACCTTCTAACTCTCATGATGCATTTTGATTATTTAGGTCACATCATTATTAATATTTTTATCATGTAATTATTGTGAGATATTTCATTTTAAATCTTTGCAGCCTCAATATCTTTCAAGAAGTAAGCTTTTTAACAAAATTTAAACAAAAACTTTTTAAAGTGAATTAACAGTAATCCAGGATCTTTTTTAAACCAAGATAAATTGAGATTTCTTTTTCTTAGGTTTGAGCAGCTACACTTATTAACAATAGGCAGAAACTGGTATATGATCTAATTTCTCTTTCCATTTCTTTATTCTTTAAAAAATCCTGTTATTGTAATTCTCAAAGAAAGTAAGTATGTCACATTGTTATAATTACATCATGTGGAAATGTGTTTATTCCCAGGATTCTGGATTTGATTTAGGAATTGGTTTTCTTGCTTTCCCTGTTTTTCATGTCACTTCATGGCCATTAATTAGTCTTTTGTAGTAAGACTTAAAAGTTACATATTTGAAATGGTCCCTGTCTAAAGCACAAGGATCTGTTTATGCTGGGTGGGTAGGGACATGATTGAAAATTTGATAAAATGCAGAAAAGTTGAATAAGACTTTAATAATTTGGCCATGAGCCCAGTTTATATTATGAATTCATCCATGTCTCTTTCTTATGTAAACATCAAGTTGGATTGGACTTTTTTGAGTACCCTTGATATTTACTTTGTTGGTGCTAGTCATAAGGTTAAGTTTGCTTTCTTAGCTTTTATATTCCAGAAAGCCAAGGTTTTTTTTGTTTTTTGTTTTTTTTTTGAGGGAAATAAAGAATTTATTATATTATGATGGAAAAATATTTTTCAAGAGATTGAATTTTTTTTGTTTAGGGTTCCCAAAATATTTCAACAGTCATAAGTCTAATACTTTGCTCTATTAATTGGACAGTTTTTATTCCCTTTTTTTAAGTGTGACTGGATTAAGAAATCAATTTTTGAGGCCCAAAGAGTGAATAGCAAGAAGCCAGCATTCTAGATGTGTTATCTGGGCATAGATATTCTGGAAATATGCCATTGTGGAGCAAAATATGAATAATTTAAGATAATATAAAGCCTTGTCACTATCCACTGTGCTTTTCATCTTACATTTTAAAATAACTTGAATTCTTGTTGGTTTAAATGCTAAGTATCTTCAACTGATACTTGCCAAGACTCCATGCATAGTGAAAAATTTGTAATATGGTTACAGTTTCCAAACACATTGAAGCTATTAATTTTAATTAGCTTTTTTTTTTGCAAGCTGTTCAATAACCTCATTCTGCCTCTTATAGGCATCTTTCCTTTTGATGCTTCTACCCATGGATTCTGAGTTAAGAAACTGGCATTTTCCCTGAACTTTGGTCTTTGTCCATTTCTTGAAACATTGATACATTGTTTCTTTTTCCCTCCATTTAAAATTTTTTTCAGGGTTTATTTTATTTTATTTTATTTATTTTTTTGCTAAGGCAATTGGGGTTAAATAAATATCCCAGAGTCACACAGGTAGGAGTTATTAAGTGTCTGAGGCTTGATTTGAACTCGTGTCCTCTTGACTTCAGGACCGGTGCTCTATCCACTGTTCTGTCTAGATGCCCTTGAATTTTTCAGTTCTTCTGCTAAAAATATGAAATCTGAGCTACAAAGTATCGTTCAACTGGTTATAAGTAATTATAATAGATATTTCACCATCTTGCTCTATTGAATTTATTTTTAGATAAGTTTTTATGTCTTTTTCAGAAATATCATCTAAATTTTTCTAGTATCCTTTCCTTTCAAGCCATCTCATATAACAAATAGTGTTTTTGAAAGACAATAAAAATGAAAAAAGAGAGGTAAAATCAGCATAATTGATCAATACATAAAAAAGAGCAAAAAATATATATGACTTCTAACCTCAGCAAAGAGATGAAGTAAAGTTAATGTTTTAGCTAAATTTACCTTAATTCATTTCTTATCTTCATTTCATAGTATGAATTACATAATATATTTTTGGACTGATTCTCTTGTTATTAAAATTATTAGTTCTGGGCCTGAGTGTTTGTTGGCTGGCAGTTGATATCTTGAGTAGTGACTTTTGTTTTCCTATAGCTTCTTTGGAGTAGGGAAATTTCAAATGAAAAATGGAAATTAGGGGACAGTAGCGTTCTAATCTGGTCTCAGACACTTAAAATTCCCTAGCTGTGTGACCCTGGGTAAGTCACTTAACCCCAATTACCCCAGTTTAAAAAAAAAGGTAATTAGGAAACTAGGTTATCTAATAAAGTCCAAGTAATGAAGATAATCAGTTGTTTTTATTTTGTTTTTTAAAGTCCTCCTATGAATTTAACCAATTTATTTCAATGTTGAATAGTTTGAAAGTCAATTTTTTTCTTTCAGTATAATAATATATAATTTAAAATAATAATATATTTTTGTGGGGCTTTTGTTTCACATGCTTTATGTCATTTGATTTTCAGAATATCTCCATAAAATAGATGTACTGGAATTAAAATCTTGCGCACATGGGTTAGATTCCATTTTCCCTAAAAGGTAACAAAGTTAGGACTTGATTAGTATAGCAATAGGGCAAGGTGACCACTAGATATGTTGGTTTGGCTTTTCATAGCAAAAAGTTTATTTAGGCTTCTACTGATGCCCATATCAGATTCTTTCAGATTACCATACTATGTCCTTCTGATAAGAGACAGGTTACATATGGAAAAAAAAAAGAAGGGTATATTAACTATCCCTTAGTGATATTGTTTTTGTTACTTATCCTTGCTATGTTAGTGCTGAGTCAACTACTTTTGTTAAATGTTCAGTGACTTGTTAGTCTTAGTTCCATCACCAAACTTGAAATAAGAGAATGCTAGCATTAGACTTTCCTTAATAATGGGCCAGTGACTATTGTGGTCTTACTAATGAAGAATCCGGGATTTAGAAAAACCAAATCATTTACTCACAGTTAAGTCCTTAGTAAGTTGAATAATAAGGATTAGAACCCAAATTTTCTTTTAGTCTTGAAAATGGTATGGTGAAAGGAACATGGGAATAGCAGCTAAGACATCTGAATTCAAGTGCCAACATTGTGACTTAGAAGATGTTGGTCAAATCAGTTTTATGGATTTCATTTTCTATGAAATTGGATAAAATGATATCTAAAGCTCCTTTGAGTCCTAACATTTGCAGTTCTTTGATTTTTATTGCTTGCTACAGTTTGACCATTTCTTAATATCTGATGATGACATGAGATGAGAAAAGATATGATTTCTGTCATTTCTCATACAGCAATCTTGTGTACTTGAAAACTTGTCACATTCCAATGTTTATTTCTTCCAGTTAAATAATTTGTGTCTTTTTAATGTGTCTTCCTAACTTATTTGTATCAATTAAAAATATTTTTCCTATAACTGTATTCTCTTCATCTCTTGTTTCTTTTTTCTAAACTTTTAAATGTTGGGAATGTTACTTTATTAGTGTTAAATAATGAGTTTCAATGTTGGGTCTTGATCCTATATATGTACAGAATGAGATGAAGATAATGTCCTTAGAAAAAGACACATAACTTTTAAAATACATTGAGAGGTAGGGATGTAGTTAGGGGTGCTGGAGACTTCTAGAAGGAGTGATGAGTTTCTGGATCAGCTTCTAGTCACCTCAGTAGTCACTAGACAGAAACTTGCAGATAAAACTATGCAAACCTCTATCCCTTTAATACTTTTTTCCCCCTGTGTTTAAGTTAAACTTAAAATTCTTCTGGAGAGAGTTGAGTTTGTATTGGAGAGGGATTCTTTGTTGCAGCAAAAATATAGAGACTCTAATTTTTTTAAAAGCTTATATAATTTTCTGCCATTTAAGGTGAAGATAAGGGAGGGGGAAAAACTAGATGAATATTAGTGCCAGATCCAGAACTGGGAGAAACCAGCTAGAAAAAGAGAACATACTTTGTTTTCTAATGACTTTTGTGCTTTTTCTTCACAAGGAAGGTTTCAGGACCAAGTCCTTACCTAGTTTTCTCTCCCTAAGTTGTAGTGCAGAATGATCCCAGAATATCTTATCTTAGTAGCTCTGATGGTATGATAAGTCATTATTTAAAGCAGCAATTTCCCAACTGTATTTGATGGATCCTTATTGATCTTGTAATGTGAACAAATGCTCCATGAGCTAAATTTTGGATAGTATTATATACCAAAAATCTTAGTTCAGTTTCAATTTTTCTTTGAAATGTTTAATGCAAAATTATATATGTATAAAAAATACTGTGTGAAACAATTTTTTGGTTTTGTTTCTTCTTTGGTTCCAAAATTTCCTCAGTATTTTTTCTTTCCTCAGGGAAATCTCAAGTTTTCTTATATATATTTATAAACCATGATTTATATCTCAAGCTCCAAAGTATTAGTTTGTGAAATTCTAACTTGATAAGAAAAGCCTCAGTTGTCATCAAAGAAGTGACAGTAATGGGGATTTTGGGCCTGGAATTTCTCCAAAACTCAAATTATGTGTCATGTATTAGGTGGTCAAAGAGCTTTTGCTAACCCTATTAGTTTTTGGTTTATTAATTGTGAGTTTTCCTTCAAGTATTCATGTATTCAGTTTGTTTTTAAGTGAAGTGCATATTATATTCTAGGAAGTATGTTGATTATAGTCGAGTCAACTTCAAATTTCTTGAGACCAGGAGTTAGTTTTCATTTTGTCATATTCCCCGAACACTGATCTTACACATACATATGTGCTTAAAAAAGGCATATGGAATTGAATTTAATTGAGGAAATTTAATTGCAACCTTCAGTATGGATTTTTAGAGAGTTAGAAGTTTTAAGTATGGTATGCCCTTTAGGAACATCCAGAAGGGAACTATTGAAAATATTTAATGCTTTTGAGATATAATTTAGCATATCAATGGGGCAGACAATTGACTCCTTTAGTTGGATGGTAACTGCAACTCTGGAGGTAATGTGTATAATATCACTTAACAAATTTCCTCTATCTAATAACTCTGAAGGGGGATAAGTGAGACTTGGGAAAATGCTCCTTTCACACATACCTATTATAGTTTATTCCTGTCAGTATTAAGTGGGTGAGGATAGACAGAAAAGGGAAAACTCTAAAGATTAAAAGGTCAATTTACCTATGTTGCTATTGCCTTTTAAGATTTAGAATGATGAGTTTCTAATGGGAATTTAATGGAAACATCTAATTTAAGAAAATTACCTGAGAACATTGCTTCCTTATTTATATATGAATGTACATCTCAAAGTCTACCTGTTTTTTAAACAGCAACTCTGTATTTCCAACTTTGAATTTGTGATTCTCTATGATTTCTGGTTCTTTTTTTGATAAAATATCCTATGACCCATTCTCCTAAATTCAAGTTTGTGTTGTTCCTGAGTATTTACTCTTGGATTCTATCTTTCCTTTTAAACTCCCTTCCTTTTCTCTGTCACTTTTTTTCTGTGGATTTCAATATATTTCTATCCTTAATTCTTTATTAGAGCATATGTTTCAACCCTCCTTTGAATGATTCAGATTATAATAATGTTCTGAGATGCCTTTTCTCCCTTCGCTTTCTTCCATGTTTGTAAACTCTTGCTTACACACTCCAATTAAAAGAAATATTAAGTTGTTCACTTTTTTTCTTCCTTTGTGGAATTCTTTTTGTCTTCCAATTCTATTCTCACTTAAGATCAGTGAAACAGAATTCAAATCATGCTCAGGTTTTATGGTTGTCTGATTTAAACCCCATTTAAGGACCATTTAAGGTGTTGGGATTTTTGAAAGATGCTTGTTTCGCTTTTACGTATTATTGCATGGGCACTTTTATATTTAACAATTGCTCTTAAATGGCTTTTTTTGTTTATTCTTATATTTAAATTTCATTGCTTTTATGTTTCAGCTAGATTAGTTGAAAGTTATCTACTCTGGTATAGGTACTCATTTCTTCCCTCCTAAGATTATGTTCTGTTTTGCATCATAAATTACTCTACAATGTAAACATTGAAATAACCATGTGCCAAGACATTCTATTTTTTTAAAAATAGCAATCTGGTACTACCTTTTCTTGATTAAGTTTTATTGACTCTCTAATCACTGCTTCTCTTTCTAGATTTTCACCATCTTCCTATAAGGATCTTTTTGGAAATTTTCCTAGAAATTAAAAGTCAAGCTTATTAGAATATTATTTGATAAATTTTTATCTGTCTTCAATCTTCCACTTCTCATGCTACTTTCACATTGTAGTGACACTCTGACAATTTTATCAGGGCTAAGTGACTTAGATTTATGAAGGATTGCCAAGTGTTATTAATCTCCATATTTTTGGCAAGAAAATAGAAATAAAGTAAGAGTAAGTAGATGGATAAATAAAACATCTATTAAATAATTATTGTAGACTAGTAAAATTCTCAAGATAAAAATGCAAGCAAGACAATCTCATCATCAAGGACCTTCTTTCTTTTTTTTTTTTTTAAATTATAGCTTTTTATTTACAAGATATATGCATGGGTAATTTTTCAGCACTGACAGTTGCAAAACCTTTTGTCCAATTTTTTCCCTCTTTCCCCTCACCTCCTTCCCCAGATGGCAGGTAGACCAATACATGTTAAATATGTTCAAGTATATGTTAAATACAATATATATATATACAGGTCTATACAGTTATTTTGCTGCACAAGAAGAATTGGACTTTGAAATAGTGTACCATTAACCTGTGAAGGGCTGAGTTCTTTCACTGTGTGTAGCTGGTTCAATTCATTACTGTTCAATTGGAACTGATTTGTTTCATCTTATTGTCGAAGAGAACCATGTCTATCAGAATTGATTGTCATATAGTATTGTTGTTGAAGTATATGATCTCCTGGTCCTGCTCATTTCACTCAACATCAGTTCATGTAAGTCTTTCCAGGCCTCTCTGAAATCATCCTGCTGGTCATTTCTTACAGAACAATGTTATTCCATAACATTCATATATCGTTGTAATAGGCTGAGGCTTGAGTTGATGCACTGAGGTCCCAAGCAGTGAGGTTAAATAGTAATTGGACTATACTCTATTAACATACATGCTTGGATAAAGAATGGCCCCCGCCCACTCTCTGTGCAAGTCCTGATGTGTTGTATAGGAAATGACGATTTTGGTGGGTGGAGGAAAGAGACGAGAAAAGAGGCGGGGAGAGATTGGGCCTGGGTTTTACTCTGGTGGTGCTGGTCTTGTGGCTTCTGGTCTAGCTAGCTTCTTGACTCAGCTGCACACATTGCTATTGCTGATTCTCTCCCACCTCCGATCTTTCTTCACTGAGAATAAAGATTGACAATTTTCCCCTAACCTGAATTCCTGACTCTGGCTGATTTTAAAATACGTGGTCATCACATATTGTAATTTATTCAGCTATTCTCCTATTGAGGGGCATCCACTCAGTATCCAGTTTCTGGTCACTACAAAGAGGGCTGCCACAAACATTCCTGCACATACAGGTCCCTTTCTCTTCTTTAAGATCTCTTTGGGATATAAACTCTGTAGTAACACTGTTGGATCAAAGGGAATGTACAGTTTGATAATTTTATGAGCATAGTAAGGACTTTCTAACAAATTATTTGTGTTTGTTCAGGTTATCCATGGAAATTCATTCTTTACATATTTCCATATGAGTCTTATTGGCAGAGAAAAATCAGAATAAAAGGGGAAAATTCATGAGGAAAAAAACAGTAGAAAAAAGATGCAAATATAAGGTTTCTATATGCATTCAGTGTCCCTAGTTCTCTGTCTGGATGCTGATGGCTTTTTACATCCGAAGTTTATTAGAATTCCCTTGGATCACTGAATTGCTGTAAAATGTCAAGTCTGTCATAATTCCTCATCATACAGTCTTGCTATTGTTGTGTGCAATGTTTTCCTGCTTCTTCTTGCTTCACTTAGTATCTTTCCAGTTCTTCCTAAAATTATTTTGTATAGAACAATAACATTCCATTATTTCATATGTTGAAACTTATTCAGATATTCCTTAATTGATGGGCATCTACACGTTTTCTAAATCTTTGCCACCCCAAAAAGAGTTTCTAGAAAGATTTATGATTTCTTCTCTAATTTCTTTTTGATACAGGCCTTGTAGGGGTAATGTTGGATTAAAAGGTATGCACAGTTTTATAACCATGTGGGCATAGTTCCAACTTTCTTTCTAGAGTGATTGGATTATTTCTCAACTCCATCAACAATGCATTAGTGTCCTAGTTTTCCCGCATCCTCTCCAAAATTTATCATTATCTTTTTCTCACACCTTAGCAAATCTGAAAGGTGTGAGGTAGTACCAGTACCTCAGAGTTGTCTTAATTTTAATTTCTCTAATCAATAGTAGATTAGAGAATTTTTAATATGACTATATATTGTTTTAATTTCTTCACTTGAAAATTGTCCATATACCATTATCTTTTATCAATTGGTGAATAGCTTTTATACTTACACATTTGACTCAGATTTTATATGTATTAGAAATAAGATCTTTATCAGAAATAATGATGTAAAAATTGTTTCCCACCTTTCTGCTTTACTTCTAATCTTGTCTGTAATGATTTTATTTGTGTAAAACTTTTTTAATTTAACATAATTAAACTTATCCATATTGTAATTCATAATGTTCTTTAGTTCTTTGACCATAGATTTCTGCTTTTTCCAAAGATCTGGTAGATAAACTATCCTTTGTTCTCCTAATTTTCTTATCATAAACATTTTAACTCTAAATCTTGTACCCAATTTACCTTATCTTTGTGTATGATGTGACATGCTGATCTGTACATAGTTTCTATCATACTATTTCCAGTTGTCCCAGGAATTTTTGTCAAGTAGCAAATTCTTATCCTAAAAACTGACCTTTGAGGGTTTATGAAATAACAGATTACGATACTCATTAACTATTTTGTCTAATGTACCTAACCTTTTCTGCTGATCTACTACTCTATTTCTTAGTCAGTACCAGACTTTTTGATGATTGCTGTGTTAAAATAGAATTTTACTTCTAGTAATGACCTTTCCAATTTTTCATTAGTTCCCTCATGTAGGAATTTCTATAAGGAGAAGGATCAGATAACTAAGGGAGTTGATGCCAAGAGATGGGGTGGAAATTCTTACAAAGTGGTATGGAGGCCTGGTTCTATTTATGATTAGGCAAAATCCACCTTTTATAGATATTAGATTTCGTTCAATCTTCATCAGGAGTAGGAGTAGAGGAAGTTGATTGCTTGATTATAATTGATATTATGAACCATCTCCCTTCTCTCTGCATTCAAGTTACTGTCATCCTCTCAATCACTAATATCACCATCTTCTCTTGGTTCTTCTTTTTTCTAATAATATAGCTAAAGAGAGAATCTCTTTTTCTTGCTCATAACCTCTGTTAACATCTTAAATTCTTTCTGAGCTTTACCTTTTCAGGCTCAGTTTTTAATAGGACCATCCTTTATTCATGTATTTCTATTTTTTAATTTTATTTTGTTTCGATCTTTTTCACATTTTTAAAGAATCTAAGTGATTTGAATCTAAAGAATCTAAGTGATACCTATGTATCCACCTGGATTTCTTGAGACAAATGTCATTTTTTTCCATTTCTTTGAAATAATTCATGTATTTATTTTTAGATTTCAGTTCTTGACAGTCTCCCATCCTTCCAGGATTGAGTTCCTTTAGAACAATTTAATTTCTGGTATCCTACCTATATTTGCTCTGAATTCTTTGAAATTTGTTTTCCATATATCTGAGATATTTGTTAGAATATCTTTAAATTTCCTTTCCTCTGTCACACAGTGTAGGCAGAATTAATCTTTCCTTTGTAAGATTTTCATCATTTTAACCCCAGCAGTCAGTTGTTGTTGTTGTTGTTTGTGTTTTTTTATTTTGTTGACAATCAGACTAAGAATAGAATTTTTTCTCCCTGATTGCTTTTATTTTTAAAGAACTAAGTTTCTATAGAAATCCTGTTTCAGAGAGAGGTAAGGAGAAAGGAGGACTCCAAGAGTTAAGTGGACAATTAGTCCCCCATAACTATGACACTATTGTTCTATTTCAGACGCTTGATCCATTTACCAAAATAATCATAATTTGTATTTCAAATCTTAATTAATAGTGTAGCATTAACAGATTCCAGGGCAGAGATGAGACAAATCTAAAAAAAGGAAGCAAGAAATTATCAAAAAGGCAGAGTCTGGAAGTAACCTATTCCACATGTTGATATTATAGAATTGCTGCAAAGGAGGAAGAAGTATAGTATCTGAAATAGGAAAAAAATCACAAGACTAAGCATTCAGCAAACGAGCTAGTATAAAAGTGATGGTATTAAGTATTATTTTATAATAGTTTGTATTGTATTGCATTTTTTCATAATACAAAGTAGGAGTTGAAGAGCTATTTGTCCTCCATGATATAGCATAATTAAATCCATATCTAGATTATGGCTCTGAAAAATTATATTTTACTCAAAAGAAATGCTATAGGAAAAACTTGGAATAGAGCTTGATTGTACACAACTATTTACATATTGTATCCTTATCAGATTGTGAGTAAATATTCATTGACTGTTTACAAGGAGGAAGGCATGAAGCAATGTACATGAAGATGATATACTCAAATGAGGAAAATCAGGAGACAAGAAAATTATGAAAAAGAATATTTTCATGAAAATCACTGGAGTGAGAAAAAGAAGTAATTTTGTCACTGGGGCTTACTAGAGACTACCTAAGGAGAAGAAGATAAATTGAACAAGCTATGTGGTATAGTGAATAGAGAGCAAAAGACACATATCTTCTTTCTCCTCAGAGCATCCTATTCTTTCCTCCTATATCACGAAGGAAGGCAAGAAGCAAGGAAAGAAATAAGCATTTATTAAATATCTACTATGCACCAGTCACCATACTAAAGACTTTTTAAAATATTGCCTTATTTGATTCACATTCATAATTTGAGAGGCATGTGCTGTTATTATTTTCAATTTATAGTTGAAGTATTTGAGGCAGGCAGAGATCTATTGTGGTGTTCTCTTCTTTAAAATATAATGGTTCTCTCTGGGAAAGATCAGGTTTCTTGGGGAGGTTTTCTGGAGGCAGCCTTAGTTTCAGTTACAAGTAATAATCACTCCAAATACAGCCAGGTGATAAAAGTTCAGATCTTTTATTGCTTCCTCCAAAATATCCCGGTTAGTTTTCTTGGTGGCCTATCTCTCTGCTTGGTTCTAAGAGCTCCCTCCAAATGTCTCCAAATCCAAAGGTTTGTCCTTCAGCCTCCAACCAGCACAAAGGTGGAAAATGGAATGAATCTGACTCCACCTCCGAGAATGGGCTTGTGGGCTTCCTCCCAGAGTGCTCCTCTCTGACTCCTGGCAATGTTCCAAAGTGTCTATCCTGAAGCTCTAAGAGCTTCTTTTTATATGATCTCCCAAATGTTGACTCCTCCTCTGAGAGAGGGATTAAGGGAGATGTGAATTCACAAAGTTATAAAGTTAACTTTGTGAATGTCCCATACTTGTGAACTCCAATGAGTACTTAAATACATTAATGAGTTAGAGAATTTGCTAAGTATCATGCTAAATTAGGCAACTGACATCACTTTGTAAGGATTCCAACATCTCCTCCTTTCTTTTGATTTAGAACATAGGTGGTCATGACCTCCCTGACTTCTCAAGGAGGTGAGAACCCCAAAAAGAAGGTGATCACACCTTCCCTGACTGCTTAAAAAAGAAGTGAAAACGCCATAAAAAAAAGGTGGTTATACCCTCCCTGCCTTCTCAGGAAGGGAGATGAAAACACCAAAGGAAATGGGAAATCAAATCAGATTATCCAGTTTCTAAAGGGGCTCACTTGAAACAGGTATATATAAATCCATCAATATGGGAGGTATTACACATAATTACATAAATTACATAAGCACATAGCAATATAACACAGGCTAGTAGTAATGTAACAAATAACATGAATCAACATGAAGAATTTATACATGTCCATAAGTTCTAGAAATAGTCCAAAAGGAATCCATTGTCCATTAGTTCATGTGCCAGGAATCCAATAATTCCTGCAAGCTTTGAAGTACTGCAATAGTCTCATCAACAATTTTTCATCTCAAGGAAACAGTATCATCTTGTGTTAGGAAATCTAGTGATCCTGAAGATTTTAAAGTTATTTTAACAGTCTTATTGTCAGCCATGCTCTTTCAGTGTCAGATGTTTCTTAAATCTTCTCTTTTGTTTTGAAGTTTTTCTGCTTTTCTGTTTCTCTCTGATGGACAAGGCGAATATGGCTTGGTGACACCCATCTGATTCCTTCTCCACCTGTAGAAATACAAGCAAACCCTCTTCCCCAAGCAGTTAACCTATCTAATTCCCTTCTATTTACCACTTTTGGGATTTCTCCTCATCATCTGACAATTACATTGGACCTATTTGCACTGGACACTGCTCTGTTGGGTTAAAAGGCCTGTATTCTCCCCAAGTGTAATCTCTTTCTGCTATGTGACTATTTTTAAGCTGATTGATCACATCAGAATCCTGACCTTGTAAAGACTCTCTGGGTGTAACCTCAGCTGCCATCATGCCCCATCTGTCTTGTGTATGATATCTTGGAGCTGGGCTCCGCCTCTCTTTCCTGGGTCAATCTACATTCAGAGGCCCAGTGAAAGCCTCAGTTGCATTTTGGACATGGGGTTTTGGGTTTTATTCTCTCACTCTCTCCTCTCACTCTATGTCTATATCTACACTGACCTCTAACATGTCCAACTTTTCCACACTGAAAGCATCTACAAGTTTCTCTAGAAGTCCCTTGGCAAGAGGGATCCTGTCTTCCCATGTTCATCATAGTTTGGGAATAATAAGCATTTGTGCCCACTGTGGCACAGCACCTTATGATCTCCTCTAAAGGAGCATCTTTGTCTAGTCCCCATATAATTTTTTTGCAAACCTCATTGGCATTTTCCTTAGCCAGATGTCTGGTCATTATTTCTGTAGCTGCATTATCTTCAATGGTTCTTATTACAGCTGTTTGCAAATGTCCCACAAAATCCGCAAAAGGTTCATTGGGACCTTGCTCTATTTTGGTAAAGGCTTCCCCTCAATCTTTTTGTCCTGGGAGGGAATCCCAAGCTTTTATTGCAGCATTAGAAATTTGCTCATACACTGGTATGGGATAATAAATCTGTTATGAATTCTCTCCATACTGACCTTCACCAGCTAGTTGGGCAAAAGTGATTTGTCCAATAGCTCCTGTATGCCTATTGCGTTGGGCTTGAATCCTACATAATTCATGAAACTCTGAAAGCCACAACAAATTTTGTCCAGGTTCTAAACATGTTCTAGATATGGATTTCCAATCATTTGGGGTTAAGATTTCATAAGACAAATTATCTAGTAACAGCTTAACATAAAAGGATATAGCCCCATAAAGAATGCAACCCTTTTTCAAATCTTTAATTTTTTCCAAATTAAAAGGAGTGTATCTTCTCCCTTTTTGACCTGAAGAGTCAAGCTTTTCAATCACAGGATATGCGTTTATAAAATCAGATATAACTTCTCCTTCATTTTTTGCCTTAATTAATGCCTCTTCTAATCTTGTCATATTCTGCTTCACAGAAGAAGCTGATTGTGTTTTTGCCTCTCTCCCTCCTCCTTCTTCCTCTACCTATGAAGGGTTAATTGAGGGGGGAGGGTTATGAGCTGTGGAATGATCTAATTTCTCCTGCTGTGAAGTATCACACTCAGAACTGTACTTAACTCCATTCTTATGTGATTCTTCCTGCTGTTTACCTACTTTAGTTGGCACTTCCACTTCTTGCTCTTTCTTCGTTTTCCTTATTTTAACACTTATAAAATTTCCTAAAGCCAGTTGTATTAAATTATATGTATTAAGTATGTCTTTGGAAATTGAATCAGGTCCATTTTTATTATAGAATTGGCAAAGGTCCTCTCTTACTAATTTCCAGTCCTCTAGATCCAATTCTTTTTCCATAGAAAAACAAGGACATATGTGCTTTACAGTTTCTAAAAGTTCAGTGATATGCTGCAAAATTAAAATCAAACCTTGGATTTTCATAACTTTGACAATGCTCTCTAAACATTTTCCTTGAACAGAAACAGAAAGCTGTTTTCTAAACATCTGTCCCATCTTAGCTGATATTCTACTTTTACTCTTTTAACAAAATTTCTTTGTTGTACTCATCCTAATTTCTGGGTTGAGGAGACTTTTCTACTGAATCAGGATCAGAGGCTTTTCCACTGAGATCAGGATCCTGTCAGTCCCTGTTCGGGCGCTAAAATGTGGTGTTCTCTTCTTTAAAATATAATGGTTCTCTCTGGGAGAGAGCAGGTTTCTCGGGGAGGTTTTCTGGAGGAAGCTTTAGTTTCAGTTACAAGTAATAGTCACTCCAAATGCAGCTAGATGATAAAAGTTCAAATCTTTTATTGCTTCCTCCAAAATAGCCCAGTTAATTTTCTTGGTGGTCTATCTCTCTGCTTGGTTCTAAGAGCTCCCTTGGATTCTCTCCAAATCCAAAGGTTTGTCCTTCAGCCTCCAACCAGCACAAAGGTGGAAAATGGAATAAATCTGACTCCACCTCCAAGAGTGGGGAGTGCTCCTCTCTGACTCCTGGCAATGTTCCAAAGTGACTACCCTGAAGCTCTAGGAGCTTCTTTCTTTCTTCCTTTCCTTTCCTTTCTCCTTTCCTTTCCTTTCTCCTTTCCTTTCCTTTCTCCTTTCCTTTCCTTTCTCCTTTCCTTTCCTTTCTCCTTTCCTTTCCTTTCTCCTTTCCTTTCCTTTCTCCTTTCCTTTCCTTTCTCCTTTCCTTTCCTTTCTCCTTTCCTTTCCTTTCTCCTTTCCTTTCCTTTCTCCTTTCCTTTCCTTTCTCCTTTCCTTTCCTTTCTCCTTTCCTTTCCTTTCTCCTTTCCTTTCCTTTCTCCTTTCCTTTCCTTTCTCCTTTCCTTTCCTTTCTCCTTTCCTTTCCTTTCTCCTTTCCTTTCCTTTCTCCTTTCCTTTCCTTTCTCCTTTCCTTTCCTTTCTCCTTTCCTTTCCTTTCTCCTTTCCTTTCCTTTCTCCTTTCCTTTCCTTTCTCCTTTCCTTTCCTTTCTCCTTTCCTTTCCTTTCTCCTTTCCTTTCCTTTCTCCTTTCCTTTCCTTTCTCCTTTCCTTTCCTTTCTCCTTTCCTTTCCTTTCTCCTTTCCTTTCCTTTCTCCTTTCCTTTCCTTTCTCCTTTCCTTTCCTTTCTCCTTTCCTTTCCTTTCTCCTTTCCTTTCCTTTCTCCTTTCCTTTCCTTTCTCCTTTCCTTTCCTTTCTCCTTTCCTTTCTCCTTTCCCCTTGCTCTTTCCTTTTCCTTTTCACTTCCTTTCCTTTCCTTTTCCTCCTTTCACTTTCTCTTTCCTTATCTCCTTTCCTTTCCTTTCCTTTCCTTTATCTTCACATTTCCTTATCCTTTTCCTTTCCTTTCTCTTTCCTTTCATCTTTCTTTCCTTTTCCTTTCCTTTTGCACTTCACTTTTCCTTTCCTTTCTCCCTTTCCTTTCTCCTTTCCTTTTCTCCTTTCCTTTCACTTTTCCTTTCCTTTCCTTTCTAACTATTTTCCTTTCCTTTCTCCTTTCCTTTCCTTTCCTCTTTCTCCTTTTTCCTTTCTTTCCTTTCACTTTTTATTCTCTTTTTCATACATTTCCTTTCACTCATTCTTTCTGACTTTTCCTCTTCCTTACCTTTCCTGTTCAGCTTTATCCTTTCCATTTGACTTCTTCCTTATCTCTTTCTTCATTTCAAATATAACCATCTGGGTAACATTTTTTTATTTTAAGCTTCCAACATAATAATCCCTATGACTCCTTATTACAAAAATGAACTTTCATCTCTCCCTTACCCTAACTCCAATGGCAAAATTCTATAGATGTTGGAATATGTCACCGTATAGCCTAGAATGACACTATTATTTGTGCAGAACTAACATGTTCTTAGAGCATTTTTTATGATTAAACTTTTCCCAAAGTTGACTCCTCACTCTAGGGGAGGATTAAGGGAATTGAATCACAAATTAAAAGTTAACTTTGAATAATCATTGTAACTTCTGTTTTAAATTCATGAAGTTAGAGATTTCTCAGTATTCATGCTAAATTAGGCAACTGACTATTATTTTAATTCAATTCATATCTGTAGTTCCATATTTTTTGATTTAATAAATTTTAATTTTTTATAAATACATTAAATTAAAATTAAAGTAAATAAAAATTAAATAAAAAATTTAATAAAAATAATAAATAAATAAACCAATGTAACTTTCCTTTTGTTTTCCTTGTAAAATGTCATGACTTATGTTTTCAGCTTTTAATTGAAATATAAACATAACTGCGGTGTAAGTCATTACAGGATTTTCTATTCAATTCATATCTTTTGAGATTTTCCATCATATCTTAAAACTTCATGTGGTTGTTTATACCCCAAATTTGACTTCTTCATTTAAATTAAACGTGTTTTCTTCAAATTTTATAAATTATTTTTATTGAAAAATTCTACAGTAAACATTTCTAATACATATTTTAAGCTTCCAGATTATAAAAATAATTCATATATGACAAAATCTTATTACAAAAAATGAAACTTTATAAAATCCTAAAACTAAATCTTACAAAACACAATATGTATATGTTGGTATAGAGGAGATAAAATAAATGACATCTTTAATTTTGGTTAAAATGTTTTAAAGCCATTTTGTTGAATTAAAACTTTTTACAGCCAACCTGAACTTCTCTCTTGGCCTTGTTCTTGATGTTCTGTACTTCAAAATATGCCTCTGATGTAATTTTACTTTTCAAATTTCCTTAGTATTTGGAACCTATTCCTCTGAAATATTTTGCCTGCCAAGAGTTTCTGACAGGAATTTCACTTTACAAGGCTACTCCTTTCTCTCCATAAGTGCTTTCCTCTGGTGACCTTTATTCTGTGGGTAAAGCCCAAACCTACCTGATCCTGTTTTTGACTTTCATAATCATGTTTCTGGGCTCATGCCTCTCTCCCCCAATTTTCTTATTCTTTTTGTATATTTTCTTTTCCATTAGAATATAAACTCCTTAGGGTCATGCCCTGTCATTTTCACTTACATTTTTATCCCCCTAAATTTAGCCCAATACTTGGCATATAAAAAGCATTTAATAATGCCTTTCTTCCAAGCACTTTGCTGCATGCTTTAATCTGCTCTAACAATTTTCTTTATCCTCTTTTATTCTACTTAGCTTTTCTTGGCTTGCTTTTTCCCCAGTTATATTTTCTTTACTTTTGCTAAATCTTCTCTTTTGAATGCTGCTTCCTAATTTTCCTTAATCCTTTTTACATCCTCAATTGTTTCCCAGATTATTTCTTTTTAAATTTGCAAATAGGATTTTAACTAGTAATTGGGTCTGATAATTGTTCTCTTTGACATTTTCAATTTCTTAAAACTTTTTCTCCACAAATTAAATTTCTGATTTATTTCACTAGTTCAAACCAAACCAAATAGCCCACATGTTTTCCTTTTCCTTTTTATGTGGCTTAAATCCTTTTCTTTCCTCCCCTTCTTTTTCTCACAGAAACTAGAAACTGATTTAAATACCTCTTTTTGTTAGTTGCCCAGTTGTTTTTCTCTTGTATAATTAGGTTTCCCATTTCTGGACATGTCATTTTGGTGCAGCTTAGGCTTCTTGCCTCGTTGGAATATACTTTTCTTGGAATATATTCCATTTTCTTATGATTGTACATCAAGCCATGGTTATTCAAATTGCTATTCCTTTATAGCAAAATTTCTTACTTTTTGTTGAAATTCTGAAATGTAACTATTATTCTCTTTGGAATTTTTTACATCTGGGTTTCTTCAATCATATTTTGTCAATATTGATCAGTGTTTTCTTTTTTGTAACAAGAAATATAGTATAGTGGTGAGACCTCATTTTGAAACCAAGAGTATAAGTTGCAAATAAGATGCAGACTTTGATTTGTTGAGGAGATTTCATCATTGGAAGCTCCTTATTTTTGTGAAATCCTTTGGCCCATCTCCTTATCTTCTTCTTTGTATTCAGAGGTCTACTATCCAATGTTCTTCTTTCTTTTATTTCCTGTCATGTGGTATTCAGGAATTTTGATTTGTCATATTCTCCTGGGAAGTCTAATATAATTCTCTGTATCTCGTCTTCAAGATTAATCTCTTTGACTTTTGTAGACTTCATTCATTCTTTTAATGTTCAATTTTGCATTTTTTTCAGTCAAATTTTCCTTCAATTTCAATTATTTTTTCTTTAATTTAGGATATAAGTCTATCTTTTCCTCTTTCAGTACATGTGATTCTTTGGAGACTGTCTTCTTTATGTGTTTTCAATTCAGAATTTTACTTGTCTTTTTAAACTCCTTATTGATAATTCTATTTTATGACCTTATTTCATTCCTATTATTTTCTTTTAGAACCTATAGTTCTTACTTTGGACTATTATGCTATTTTTCTATAGGAAATGAGATTCAAGATGTCTCTTTTCTTTCCTTTTTCTTGTTTCTTCATACTTGTTCTTTGCATTTTGACCTTTATTTGGATTTTAATGCAGTTTTTCTCCCATCTTTTAAAATTTTTTTGTCTTATATGTTTTTATGCTAGATTTATATTAAAACTTTCTATCTGGAACTTTATTTTTTTACAATTTTATATTTCCCTTTGTTTCTACTTTTTCTCCTCATTGTTTGACATTCTTTCACTCCTGTACATTTTCAGTTCTCACTATTAATCATATCTCTTACAAATTTGGCCATAATCAGCTGCCTTTTTTGGGGATAGCGAAAGTTTGTCCTTTGTTGCCTAGGAATCTGGCCTATCTGGATTTTCATTTTCCCTCTTCTTAAATATGGAAGTAGTTAACTTTTCCTTTAGTTGATTTTCTACTGAATGCATCTTTTGCCCCTTTGACTCTGAAATTGTTCAATATTTCCTTTTTGATAGCTAGGCAAAATCAATATAAAGCCTCTTGAGATCTGAGTTGATTTAAACTGATGCATTTCTTTGGGGTGAAAGAACCCTGAAATCTGGATCCTAAGGCACAAATTGGTGAGATTACTTGTATTCTTTGTGCCCAACATTCAAGTTGGGGAATTGGGCTTTAGGTTTTTTCCTTGTGCAATGTTAATTCATGATATTTTAACTTTGTTTTGTGTTTGTATTTTCTTATTTTGGGGGTTTATTTTTCCTTAGTTTTCTTGGTACACAATTTGTTTTTTCTCAGATTTTAGGCTTATCAAGATTTGCAGAAAACAATTATTCTACCACTTTTCTAGTTTTGCAATCTCAGAATTTAGCTTAAAATATTTATGAAACTCTTTTATCCTCTTCGGAATCTTTGGAAAATGGATTATTCAGTTTCATTACATATGCAGCATGAAATGTATATTATCAGAAAAAAAAATATAAGACAGCTGTTTGGGAAAGAATTGTGAGAAATTCATGTAAGACTAATTCAAAGGCTAAATGAAAGAAGAATAAAATTGAATGTTAATCTAGAAGCTCAGAATAAGTTTTTAGAAAATAGATATCAGTCATCTAAAAAGCAAGCAAATTTATGCTAAAAAAAAAAAAAAACCTTTTCATGTGTGTTGCATTTCTTTTAAATTAGCTCAACACAAATTATTTACTCTAAATGACATAAATACATTTCATGTATAAAATGTGTAGTGAACATGGAAGGACATTGTTCCACATGCCCTCCTGTAATGGGCTGAGGCTTGAGTTGATGCACTGAGGTCCCAAGCATGTGAGGCTAAATAGTAATTGGACTATTCTCTATTAATATACATGCTTGGATAAAGAATGGTCCCCGCCCACTCTCTGTGCAAGTCCTGATGTGTTGTATAGGAAATGACGATTTTGGTGGGTGGAGGCAGAGAGACAGGAAGAGAGGCGGGGAGAGATTGGCCTGGGTTTTATGCTTGTAGCTACTGGCCCTGTGGCTGCTGGTCAACTAGCTTCTTGACTCAGCTGCACACATTGCTATCGCCTATTCCCTTCTACCTCTGATCTTTCTTCACTGAGAATAAAGAGTGACAATTTTCCCCTAACCTAAATTCCTGACTCCGGCTGATTTTAAAATACGCGGTCTTCACACCCTCCCAAAATAATTAATAACTGAATGTCCAGATATCTTTATTCAATTGATTTATGTATCAAATTTTCTTGTAAACTAGTTGTAAACAAATCCTTACTCGTTTGTTGAGGAGGAGTAAAATATTTTGATCATTGTTTGAAATCAGATGATGATGCACTTAATTGGGATTGTTTGAAACAATTAGGCAAACGTTTATTTGGGCCACTATACAATAGAGCATGCCAGGTAGAAATAGTCTAAAACAGGCCATAATAATGGTGGTTGATGGACCCATGAAGGTAAGAAAGATTAAGTTCCTTTTCTTCTTATCAATTGTACATTTACCAGAAGATGACTTTGCAAATTTTGAAAGGATAGAATCTTTGGTCTTCCATGAGACTGGGTAATAGCATCTCATTAACATTAGTGGTTGGTGTCTTTCTTCATTAGGAATTGAGAAGCACATATCAAGCACAATCTGGAGCCAGCCAAGAAAGGAAGCTTAAACAATTCAAGAACATTGATTTTTATGAAGGAGGCATATCTACGAAGTTTGATACCTAGGTTAAAAGTGCGAATTTAAAGAGAGGACAGTGAATGGGGACTAACAGTTGATAGTATCAGAAACCTCAGAACCCTTAGAGCAGATACAGTTAGCATCCCTCTAGAAATTTGGTGAACTCATTTAAGTTGCTATTAGAGAATGGTCCATAAATTGTGTGCTACATGCTAGGGCTTATCCAGCTCAATTTTTCTATAAGTGCATATAGTCTATGGGAAAACTGAGTTTAAACATAGAGAGTAACTCCATGCTCTTGGTACCTTGAATTCTATTTTGTCCTACATGATATTTGTCATGACGTTCCCCCTGTATACTGTTGTGAATCTTAACTTGTGCACAGTGCCTGAATTTAGATCTTATTAATTTATTATTTTTTTGGGAGGGAGTATTCCTTTTTCTTATATTTTTCCTATTTAATAACTCTTTATTTACAAGTTATATGCATGGGTAATTTTACAGCATTGACAATTGCCAAACCTTTTGTTCCAATTTTTCCCCTCCTTTGCCCCACCCCCTCCCCTAGATGGCAAGTTGATCAATACATGTTAAATATGTTAAAGTATCAATTAGATACAAAATAAGTATACATGTCCAAACAGTTATTTTGCTGTACAAAAAGAATCAGACTCTGAAATAGTGTACAATTAGCCCATGAAGGCAATCTAAAATGCAGGCAGACAAAAATATATGGATTGGGAAGGTTCTTAGTCATGTCCCAGAATTCTTTCGCTGGGTGTAGCTGGTTCCATTTGTTACTGCTCCATTGGAACTGATTTGATTCATCTTATTGCTGAAGATGGCCAGGTCTATCAGAATTGATCATCATATAGTATTTTTTTTCATTATAACTTTTTATTGACAGAGCCTATGTCTGGGTAATTTTTTTTTACAACATTATCCCTTGCACTCACTTCTGTTCTGACTTTCCCCCTCCATCCCTTTACGCCCTCCCTCAGAGGCAAGCAATCTTATACAAGTTAAATATGTCACAGTGTATCTTAGATACAACATATGTGTGCAAACCAAACAGTTCTCTTGTTGCACAGGAAGAATTGGATTCAGAAGGTTAAAAATAACTGGGAAGAAAGACAAAAATGCAAGCAGTTTACATTCATTTTTCAGCGTTCTTTCTTTGGGTGTAGCTGCTTCTGTCCATCCTTGATCATTTGAAACTGAGTTAGATCTCTTTGTCGAAGAAATCCACTTCCATCAGAAAACATCCTCATATAGTATCGTTGTTGAGGTATATAATGATCTCCTGGTTCTGCTCATTTCACTCAGCATCAGTTCATGTAAGTCTCTCCAAGACTCTCTGTATTCATCTTGCTGGTCATTTCTTACAGAACAAAAATATTCCATACCATTCATATACCACAGTTTACTCAACCATTCTCCAATTGATGGGCATCCATTCATTTTCCAGATTCTAGCCACTACCAACAGGACTGCCACAAACATTTTGGCACATACAGGTCCCTTTCCCTTCTTTAGTATCTCTTTGGGGTATAAGCCCATTATTAGCACTTTTGGATCAAAGGGTATGCACAGTTTGATAACTTTTTGAGCATAGTTCCAAATTGCTCCCCAGAATGGATAGATGTATTCACAATTCCACCAACAATGTATTAGTGTCCCTGTTTTCCCACATCCCCTCCAACATTCCGCATTATCTTTCCCTGTCATTTTAGCCAAACTGACAGGTGTGTAGTGTTATCTCAGAGTTGTCTTAATTTGTATTTCTCTGATTAATAATGATTTGGAGCATATTTTCATATGGCTAGAAATAGTTTCAATTTCTTCATCTGAGAATTGTCTGTTCATATCCTTTGACCATTTGTCAATTGGAGAATGGCTTGATTCCTTATAAATTAGAATCAGTTCTCTATATATTTTGGAGATGAGGCCTTTATCAGAACCTTTGACTGTAAAAATGTTTTCCCAATTTATTGCTTCCCTTCTAATCTTGTCTGCATTAGTTTTCTTTGTAGAAAAAGTTTTCAATTTGATATAATCAAAATTTTCTATTTTGTAGTCAATAGTGATCTCTAGTTCTTCCTTGGTCATAAATTCCTTTTCTGCCACAGGTCTGAGAGGTAAACTATCCTATGCTGTTCCAATTTATTTATAATCTCAATCTATGCCTAGATCATGAACTCATTTTGACCTTATCTTGGTGTATGATGTTAAGTGTGGGTCAATGCCTAGTTTCTGCCATACTAATTTCCAATTTTCCCAGCAATTTTTGTCAAATAATGCGTTCTAATCCCCAAAACTCTGAGGTCTATGGGTTTGTCCAACACTAGAATATTAAAGTTATTGGCTGTTTTGTCCTTTGAATCTAACTTATGCAATTAATCAACTAGTCTATTTCTTAGCTAATACCAGATGATTTTAGTAACCGCTGCTTTATAATATAATTTTAGATCTGGTATAGCTAGGCCACTTCATTTGATTTTTTTTTCATTAATTCCCTTGAAATTCTTGAGCTTTTGTTTTTCCATATGGACTTTGTTGTTATTTTTTCTAGGTCATCAAAATAGATTTTTGGGAATCTGATTGGTATAGTGGTATATTGGTATAGCGCTAAATAAATAGATTAGTTTAGGTAGTATTGTCATCTTTATTTATTTATTTTTATTATTATAGTAACTTTTTATTGACAGAATCCATGCCAGGGTAATTTTTTTGCAACATTATCCCTTGCACTCACTTCTGTTCCGATTTTTCCCTCCCACCCTCCACCCCCTCCCCTAGATGGCAAGCAGTCCTATACATGTTAAATAAATTACAGTATGTCCTAGAAACAATATATGTGTGCAGATCCAAACAGTTTTCTTGTTGCACAGGGAGAATTGGATTCAGAAGTTAAAAATAACCCGGGAAGAAAAACAAAAATGCAAACAGTTTACATTCATTTCCCAGTGTTTTTTCTTTGGGTGTAGCTGCTTCTGACCATCATTGATCAATTGAAACTGAATTAGGTCTCTTTTTCAAAGAAATCCACTTCCATCAGATTACATCTTCATACAGTATTGTTGTTGAAGTGTATAATGATCTCTTGGTTCTGCTCATTTCACTTAGCATCAGTTCATATAATTCTCTCCAAGCCTCTCTGTATTCCTCGTGCTGGTCATTTCTTACAGAACAATAATATTCCATAACATTCATATACCACAATTTACCCAACCATTCTCCAATTGATGGGCATCCACTCAGTTTCCAGCTTCTAGCCACTACAAACAGGGCTGCCACAAACATTTTGGCACATATTGGTCCCTTTCCCTTCTTTAGTATCTCCTTGGGGTATAAGCCCAGTAGAAACACTGCTGGATCAAAGGGTATGCACAGTTTGATAACTTTTTGGGCATAACTCCAGATTGCTCTCCAGAATGGTTGGATTCGTTCACAGCTCCACCAACAATGTATCAGTGTCCCAGTTTTCCCTCATCCCCTCCAACAATCATCATTATTTTTTCCTGTCATCTTAGCCAATCTGACAGGTGTGTAGTGGTATCTCAGAGTTGTCTTAATTTGCATTTTTCTGATTAATAATGATTTGGAACACTCTTTCATATGAGTGGTAATAATTTCAATTTCATCGTCTGAAAATTGTCTGTTCATATCCTTTGACCATTTATCAATTGGAGAATGGCTTGGTTTCTTATAAATTAGAGTCAATTCTCTATATATTTTGGAAATGAGGCCTTTATCAGAACCTTTAACTGTGAAGATGTTTTCCCAGTTTGTTGCTTCCCTTCTAATCTTGTTTACATTAGTTTTGTTTGTACAGAAGCTTTTTAATTTGATGTAATCAAAATTTTCTATTTTGTGATCAATAATGGTCTCTAGTTTGTCTTTAGTCACAGATTTCTTCCTCCTCCACAAGTCTGAGAGATAAACTATCCTATGTTCCTCCAATTTGTTTATAATTTTGCTCTATATGTCTAAATCATGGACCCATTTTGATCTTATCTTGGTATATGGTGTTAAGTGCGGGTCCATGCCTAATTTCTGCCATACTAATTTCCAGTTATCCCAGCAGTTTTTGTCAAATAATGAATTCTTATCCCAAAAGTGAGGATCTTTGGGTTTGTCAAACACTAAATTGCTATAGTTGACTATTCTGTCTTGTGAACCTAACCTGTTCCACTGATCAACTAATCTATTTCTTAGCCAATACCAAATGGTTTTGGTGACTGCTGCTTTATAATATAGTTTTAGATCAGATACAGGTAGGCCACCTTCATTTGATTTTTTTTTCATTAATTCTTTTGAGATTCTTGACCTTTTTTTGAATTTTGTTATTTTTTCTAGATCATTAAAATATTTTCTTGGAAGTCTGATTGGTATAGCACTAAATAAATAGATTAGTTTAGGGAGTATTCTCATCTTTATTATATTCGCTCGACCTATCCAGGAACACTTAATATTTTTCCAATTGTTTAAGTCTGACTTTGTGTGGAAAGTTTTTTGTAATTTTGCTCATATAATTCCTGACTTTCCTTTGGTAGATAGATTCCCAAATATTTTATCCTGTTGTATTGTCATCTTTATTATATTTGCTTGCCCAATCCACGAGCATTTAATATATTTCCAGTTGGTTAGATCAGACTTAATTTGTGTGGAAAGTGTTTTGTAGTTTGGCTCATAAAGTTTCTGATTTTCCCTTGGCAGATAGATTCCTAAATATTTTATACAACCAGTAGTTACTTTAAATCAAATTAATTTTGTAACTCTGTTAGGTTTTGTTAGTGATATATAAAAATACTGATGACTTTTGTGGGTTTATTTTGTATCCTGCAACTTTGCCAAAGGTGTGGATTGTTTCTAATAACTTTTTAGTAGAATCTCTGGGGTTCTCTAAATATACCATCATATCATCAGCAAAGAGTGATAATTTGGTTTCCTCATTGCCTATTCTTATTCCTTTAATCTCTTTCTCAAGTCTTATTGCCAAAGCTAGAATTTCTAATACAATATTAAATAGTAACCGTGATAGTGGGCAACCTTGTTTCATTCCTGATTTTATTGGGAATGGTTGCAGTTTGCCCCCATTACATATCATGCTTACTGATGGTTTTAAATAGAGACTACTGATTATTTTAAGGAAAATTCATTTATTCCTATACTCTCAAGTGTTTTTAATAGGAATGGATGTTGGATTTTATCAAATGCTTTTTTTGCATCTATTTAAGATGATCATATGGTTTTTGTTAATTTGGTTATTAATATGACCAATTATACTGATAGTTTTCCTAATATTGAACTAGCTCTGCATTCCTGTATAAATCCTATTTGATCGTGGTGTATTATCCTGGGGATGATTTTCCGTAGTCTTTTTGCTAATATCTTATTTAAGATTTTAGCATCAATAGTCGTTAGGGAGATTGGTCTATAATTTTCTTTCTCTGTTTTCAACCTACCTGGTTTAGGTATCAGTATGATGTCTGTGTCATAAAAGGAATTTGGTAAGACTCCTTCATTCCCTATTTTTCAAATAGTTTATAAAGCATTGGGGCTAATTGTTCTTTGAATGTTTGGTAGAATTCACATGTAAATCCATCTGGTGCTGGGGATTTTTTTTGGGGGGGAGTTGATTAATAGCTTGTTCTATTTCTTTTTCTGAACTGGGACTATTTAAGCAATTTACTTCCTCCTCTGTTAATCTGGGAAGCCTATATTTTTGGAGGTAGGCATCCATTTCACTTAGGTTATCAAATTTATTGGGATAAAGTTGGGCAAAGTAACCCCTTATTATTTCTCTAGTTTCCTCTTCATTCATGGAAAGTTTTCCCCTTTTATTTTTAAGACTACTAATTTGACTTTCCTCTCTCCTTTTTCTAATCAGATTTACCAAAGGTTTATCAATTTTATTGGTTTTTTATAAAACAAATTCTTAGTTTTATTTATTAGTTCAACCATTTTTTACTTTCAATATTATGAATTTTTCCTTTTAATTTTAGAATTTCAAGTTTAGTAATTGATTGGGGGTTTTTAATTTGGTCTTTTTCTAGCTTTTTAAGTTGCAAGGCCAATTCATTGATCTTCTCTTTCTCTATTTTATTCAAGTAAGCCTCTAAGGTTATAAAATTTTTCCTATTTACCACTTTGACTGCATTGCACAAATTTTGGTATGATGTCTCATTGTTGTTATTATCTTGAGTGAAATTATTAATTGTGTCTATAATTTGCTGTTTCACCCAATCATTCTTTAAGATGAGATTATTTAGTTTCCAATTACTTTTTGGTCTATTTACACCAAATTTTTTGTTGAATGTAGTTTTTATTGCATTGTGATCTGAAAAGAAAGCATTTATTATTTTTGTCTTCCTGCATTTAATTTTGAAGTCTTTATGTCCTAATATATGGTCAATTTTTGTGTAGGTTCCATGAACTGCTGAGAAGAAAGTATACTCCTTTCTGTCACCATTCAGTTTTCTCCAGAGATCTATGATACCTAATTTTTCTAATATTCTATTTTCCTCTTTAATTTCTTTCTTATTTGTTTTGTGATTTGATTTATCTAAATCTGATAGTGCAAGATTGAGATCTCCCGCTATTATAGTTTTGCTGTCTATTTCTTCTCGCAACTCTCCTGACTTCTCCTTTAGGAAGTTAGATGCTATATCACTTGGTGCATATATGTCTAATACTGATATTGATTCATTGTCTATAGTACCCTTTAGCAAGATATAGTTTCCTTCCTTATCTCTTTTAATTAGATCAATTTTTGCTTTTGCTTGATCTGAGATAAGGATGGCTATCCCTGCTTTTTTTGACTTCACCTGAAGCATAATAGATTCTGCTCCAGCCTTTTACCTTTACTCAGTATGTATGTCCCTGTTTTAAATGTGTTTCCTGTAAACAACATATTGTAGGGTTCTGACTTTTGATCCAGTCTGCTATCCACCTCCTCTTTATGGGAGAGTTCATCCCATTCACATTTACGGTTAAAATTACTAATTCTGTATTTCCTGCCATCATAATATCCCCAGATTATGCTTTTCTTTTTCTTGCCCTCATTACCCCTTCCCTAGTATTAAACTTATTGGTCCCACTTGCATCACGCAAGGATCCCTCCCTCCTCCCTTTGAATTCCTTCCCCTTTCTTGTACCCTTCCCTTATTACTCCTTTTCCTTTTTCATTTCCTCTCCCACTTTTTAATGAAATGAGAGAACATTCTCTGTAAAACAAATATGTCAATTATTTTCTCTTTGAGGCAAATCTGATGAGAGTAGGATTCACACAATGTTCCTCCCCCTCTCTAAGTTCCCTCAGATATGATAGGCTTCATTGTTGCATGTAGTTTCCCTCTTTTTATCTCCCCTTTTCCCTTTTTTTGACACTATCACCTTTCCATTTCTACTTCCCTTTTTTATGTTATATCATTAAAATCAAATTATACATGTGGTTTTTATGTATATCTACAACAGAAATACAGTTCTCAAGAGTTCTTTTTACCATTTTCTACTTCTCTTGAGTCTTGTTGTTGGAGATCAAATTTTTTGTTTAAGTCTGGTTTTTTCCTTAGAAACAAATCGAATTCCTCTCTTTCATTAAATGTCCATCTTCTTACATGGAAAAAAATTCTCAGCTTAGCTGGGTAGTTTATTCTTTGCTGCATTCCAAGTTCTTTTGCCTTTTGGAATATCAGATTCTAGGCCCTTTGATCCTTTAATTTTGAGGCATCCAGGTCTTGCGAGACCCTTATTGTGGCACCTCGGTATTTGAATTGTTTTTTCCTGGCTGCTTGTAATATTTTTTCCTTAGTTTGAAAATTCTGAAATTTGGCCCCAATATTCCTTAGAGTCTTTATTTTAGGGTCTTTTTCAGAAGGTGTTCGATGAATTCTTTCAACGTTTATTTTACCTTCTGGGTGTATTACTTCTGGGCAGTTCTCTTTGATGATTTCTTGTAAAATAGTATCTAGACTCTTTTTTTCACCATAATTTTCGGGTAGTCCAATGATCCTCAGGTTATCTCTCCTAGATCTATTTTTTTAGGTCTGTTGTTTTTCCAAGTAAATAGTTGACATTTTTTCCAATGTTTCATTTTTTTGGTTTTGCTTGATTGATTCTCGATGTCTCAATGAATCAGTCATTTCTATTTGTTCAGTTCTGATTTTTAGTGAGTTATTTTCTTCTTTAGCTTTTTTTACTTTTTTTGTATATGTCCATTTGAGTTTTTAAATAAGTTTTTTTGCTCTATGGAATTTTTTTTCCATTTCACTAATTTTTTTTAGCGAGTTATTTTCTTTTTCCAATTCACAAATCCTATTTTCTTGGGAATTCTTAACCTTTTCCAATTCATAAATTCTGTTTCCGTTCACTTCTTGGGAGTTTTTTACCTTTTTCAATTCACATTTCAGGAAATTTTTGCTCTCTTGCATAGCTTCTCTTTCCTTTCCCCATTTTTCTTCTAGTTCTCTTTTAAGGTTTTTAATAGTCTCTTCTAGGAGAGCCTTTTATATTGGGGACCAACAATTGTCTCTAGTTCTATCCCTGCTTTTGCTGGTCTGTTCCCATCCCTCAGGACAAACCTTTTCTGATGAAATTCCAGATTATCTTCAGCTGGTGAGTTGTTGTACTTCTAATCTTCGTGGGTTTTACTAGTCAAACCCTATTTTTGAGGCTGAATTTAATAACTGGTTGTGAAGGTGTGAGAGAGCTTAGAAAGTCATGTGTGCCTTCTCTGCCATCTTGGCTCTGCCCCTCAGATGTAATTAATTTAGATCATATAATTAAACACAGTGTGAACAAGGGTATGACGGTAAGGATTACTGGAATATCTCTCAGGTATGAATTACCTAGTGGTCACTTAGACAGCACTTGGTTTTAATAGCTCGTCAAAATCTTCCTTAGCATGGAACTATAAAATCTGTAAGAAAAGGTAAAAAAAACAAAAATGGAAGGGTTGATGATCATGAAGAGAATGGTTTTTAAATAAAAGTATTTAAAGTAAACTGACTTGTTTAATCTCTGCCTCATATTTCCCCTTTTGTGAAACAGGGGTAAAAATGAATATTTGCAGACGTAGAAAGAGCTCTCATAGAGTACATAGAGCATATATATAGCCTTCTGCAAGGAGTAAAAGGATGAATAAGATCACTGGAAGAAATATTTCCTTCCTCTGCAGAGAAGATAATCCAAGATCAGCTCACCCAAAGTAAAAAACATTCCTGAGGGCTGTGTTGAGGTTCAAAGAGAGGCTGGTAGTAAAGAAATCTTACAAGTCCTCCTCTTTGTGTGGCCTCTGAAAAATAATCCCATGTCAAAACATGGGATTCTGTGTGCCTTTAAGAGCATAAGCTGAAAGGGAGAAGCATTAGGGAAAGACAGGAGTTTTATGAGTGATGAGATAGATCATAGGGCCAGAACTTTACCTGAGGACCAAGGTAATGGGTTGAGACACATGTTATACTGAAGAGAAAACTTATGCATTTCATTATGCTAAAAGAAACAATGGCTTATTTCCTTTACCCATTTCTCTCTAGTTTTTTTTTTTTTTTTTGGTTGTTGTTGTTGTTCTATATTCCCAGTATTTGGGGGCAGGAGTCCAAATGTGATCTCAGCTACTTATTACTTTTGTGGCATTGGACAAATCACTTAAAATTTTTGCCTTGGTTTTCTCATCTCTAAAATGAACTAGAGAAGGAAATGGCAGCCCCTCCAGTATCTTTACCAAGAAAAGCTCAAATCCAGTAATGAGGAGTTGATCATGACTGAATAGCCAGCCTCATCATCACCCCAGATTAAAAACTAGGTATTAGACCATATACAGGTCTTTTTCTTTTAGGTATCAGGTAATACTTTTCAATTATTATGTAAATGTTTTAAGTTGCATGGTCAATTGTTATTTCTGTAAAGCAACTAAAGATTCCAAATCAAAATTCATTACTTTAAAATAGGAAAAGTCAAGATGTATATCTTTTCTCCCCAATATATGCATAAAGGGAAATTACCTATTTTGTTCACACATTTATGAAATTCTTTACTCCATCTGGTTCATTCTCTTGCTGTAAAGGGTACATCCTCCAGGTATCAATCAATGTGTACTGGAGTTTTAGCCTAATATTCTTCTAATTTTAACATTCTCATGATATTCCCCCTACAACACTGACTCTACAATAATCCAGACTCTATTTAGGAAGGATTAAAGGAAACAATAATATTATTAAGTGCCTACTAGTGTTCGGCACCATTAACAACTATGTAGTCCATCATATAGTGTATACTATATCATTAGTGTATGGTACAGTGCCAGGCACTATCCTGAGCATCACTGAGATGCTTACACAAATACAAGGGAAATGAAGGTTCCTGCCTCTAGGATCTTACATTTTAATGAGGGCAGTCAGCATATACAAGGGAGCTAAACTGAGGGGGAGGGGATGGGAAAAAGGGAAGAGAGAGGTCATTTTTATGACTGAAAGAACTCCAAGAGAAATATGAACACTCCCTTTTTTAAATCACAAAATGAGTGGTTCATTTGTGGGAGAAGGACACAAAACTTTAAATAGTGGTATTCCAGTGTCAGACAGCCACAAAGGTAGCTGGATGGTCTAGGGCATGGAAGCCTCAAGCTGTCATGGAAATTTCAAGATGAGACAACAGTAGTTTTGATGTTTAGAAGGAATAGGGCTAGCAGAGGAAATGCTAAGTTCATTACAGACTATATAAGAAGCACAGTTGAAAATATAGGGATAGTTTACCACTATACATTCTAGTAATATTTCTCATATTATCAGGCTGATAGATCCTTTGCATTTCTTTCTGTGATAATTTTTTAAAAAGTTATCTTCACATTAAGATAACAGGTAACTATTCACATTTGTTATCCAGATACTTGCCATATAGGCTACAACATAAATTTCACATTATAGATTGACATACTTCAACTTTCATCAAGATAATCAGTACATTTTGTTGTTTTTATAATTGATTTTCTGTATAAGTTATTTCTGATAGCCATCCATCATGACCAAGTAAAAATATAAATAAGATAGAATTAGGTTTTAGTGACTGATCTTTTATATATGTGGTTTGTTTGTTGTAGTGAAATTTTTTTTTTTTACTGTTTTTCACAGTTATATACAGCCTCAAAAGTATATTAGTAATAAAAAGGAACAGTAGTGGTAAATATATTGGAGGCAGAAATATGAGAGTTTTCAGCAGGAAAAGTAATTACATAAACCCATTCAATATACAATTCTAAAATAGTCATTCATAGGGACCCACACGTTCAAAAATGTTTGTGGCAGTCCATTTTTTAGTGGAATAAAAACTAGAACCTGAATGGATGTTCATCAATTGGAGAATGACTGAATAAATTATGGTATATTAATGTTACGGAATATTGTTATTGTGTAATAAAAAACCTACAGGATGATTTCAGAGATGCTTGGAGAGACTTAAATGAACTTATGCTATATGAAATGAGCACAACCAGGAGATCATTATATATGGCAACAACAAGACTTTACAATGATCAATTCTGATGGACATGGCTCTTTTCAACAATGAGATGATTCAAACCAATTCCAATTGTTCAGTGATGAAGAGAGCCATCTACACCCAGAGAGAGGACCATAACATAGCATTTTTGCTCTTTCTGTTGTTTGCTTGTATTTTGTTTTCTTTCTCAGGTTTTTTTTTCTTCTTGATCTTGTTTTTCTTCTACATCAAAATAACTGTATAAATATATATGCATATATTGGATTTAACATATTTTAATATATTTAACATGTATTGGACTACCTGCCATCTAGGGGAAGGGATGGGGGATAAGGAGGGGAAAATTTGGAACAGAAGGTTTTATAAGTGTCACTGTTGAAAAATTACCCATTCATATGTTTTGTAAATAAAAAGCTTTAATAAAAAACAAAATAATCATTCATAAAGTATATAAATTGCTTCTTCAGTTTTAGATATATTCTAAATATTTCATAGGATATTTTAAAATTTATTAAAGCTTATTTTTGCAATTAAATAATTATATTTCACAATTATATTTATTTTGATGCTATACCTCTATATATGTGGGAGGTATTATGTGTACACATTTGTGAATGTACTTTTGTATATAAACAGATCTTCATCTGTTTGTTGATTGAAATGAAATATACATACAAAATATTTAATAACATTTCAAATTTATATAAAAAAGTTTTGTCTAACAAGTGTTATTAAAAACAAGTTATTTGAAAAGTCAGAAGCATTATTTTATCTTTCAAATCATCCATTTAACAAGCTTAGAATTGTTTATAATCATTTGCTCCTTCAGTGAAATAAAATAAATAGTAATTAACAATAAGAATACAAGCTTCTTTCTTGGGAGAAGAAAGGAGCCTCCTAAAAAAATAAAAAGAAAACAACTAGATCAACAAAAAACCATCTGAAATCAAAACACCTTTATAATCAAAAACTATTTTCAACATGTACATGTTGAAACATGTATATACAACATATAAGTGTATAATATACAAAAGATAAACTAACTTTTCTTTTATGATATTTATAGATACCTGCTGTATTAAGATACTGTATTGAATGTTTTTACAGAGATATCTTAATCACTAGCAGAAAATGAAATAGCTTAATGTAAACTGTTTTCATCCCTTTCAAGGCCATTTTGCTTTTTAAAATAAGAACTTATGCAATTTCCCTTTTAAACCACATATTCATCTTAAATTATTACAGATATAAACTTTAAAATACCAAACATAGTATGGTCAGAAGTAAGGGGTTAACCTAACAACTTCTAGTTCTAGCCATAAATTATCTTGGACATACTTTACCTCGTAAAGCAATAAATAATGCTTAGCAAAATACTCAGCCTTTCCTGGGCCTGGTCTGTGTTGGGATGGATGGCAAACATTCTAATTTTTAATTCCCAGTCTAATGCAGTTTACCAAGATATAACAGATTCTAGCAATTCATTTAATTTGGAGCCTTTTTTCTCCTTTTCATGAAATAAGTACTTTGTTAAAAATTTTGTAGTTGGAGGTTTTCCCTATTCAAAAATAAGACAGCTAAATTCAAAGCAGTTTACCATTCACACTAAACAGATCATGCCATACATACATACATTAAGAAAGACTCTTTATGACAAATATTCATCCAGAGATAATTTCTTTTTTAAGATCTGTGCTAGCTTTTGAGATTTCCTTTTTACTTTTGCAATTTGGATTCTTATAACACATGCTTCCTTCCCCCCTGTCCTCTGTTCTCACTTGATTTTAAATTGATGAGAGAAAAGTTTCTTATGAATTGAAGTTTTCTCTGTCTTTGGAGAGCTAAAAGTTACACAGTAATTTATTCAAAAAACCAGTTCCTCAGTTGTGATTTCTGAATCTATACAATTCACAATTACATTTAGAAGCTTCTTTGTTGAAATAAATGTTTAAATACTTGTTTAAAATACAATTTAAAAATGTGAGCAAAAGTTTTCTCAAATAACTGAATTTTCACTTTTTTTTTTTTTTTTTTTTTTGATTCTGCCTGGAGGTTGTCTTTATCTTTTAAGACAACAATTTAGATCAACAATGCTACCAGAAAAATAATAACAATTAAGATATAAAATTTTATTGTCTATAGAAATACATATTTAATATATACATGAAACCATCCAAATGACTTTAGTGTTATCTAGGTTTGTTGATCATTCTTTTCTTTACCTGTGTTCTAAATCATAAGTTTGATTTATCCTGTGTAACCCATTTTACTTCTGGTTACCTCAGTCTTTATTCTTGGATATCTTAGAGGCCCAAATTTATTTCTTGTCCAAATTACCTGGACTTTTTTAGGTTAGAATTTTATATCGTCCTTCTTGGACAGTATATAGCCACTTGTTTGCCTATGGGAAGATTTGTCCAAATGAAAAGTGTGAGAAAAGTTGCCTTTCCTCAGTCTAGTTATTCACTATTCCAATTTCCAGTTAGCGGAAACAAAAATGAATTCCTGCTTTCTATTAAACTAGGTAAGAAATGAAGCAGAGAAAAGCTTCTTTTACCTAGTTTTAAAAATATCAGTTTGGGAAGGGAAAGTCTTCAGGATGTGTTTTTTTTTTTTTTTTTGTTTGTTTGTTTTCTTTTCTTTTCTTTTCTTTTTTTTTTTTTTTTTGCCAAAACAGAAATAATTACTATTAATTTTCTGAACTAATCAGGGCTGAAACAGTGATTAAGTGGGGTTTAGCCTGGACCATATTATGAGTATATTATTGAGAGCCAGATTGATTTGTTTTTTAGGTGTGGTTTGTCCTTAAGAAAGAAATCTACAAACTAAGATAAATAGGGACCAGAAATTTATGAACTACAGATAGGAAATGTGAGATTTCCTATCATTAATACTTTATCTTAGAAATATAGCTTTAACAGAAATTTAATTATGTATTTTGGTAGGCTATTTACAAGCTTGCACAAGGTAGAATCTAAATAGAAGAGTTATTCACTGAATATAGTAATATGCTCTTGATATTCTTCTTTATAGGTTACATAATTATAGTTGTTGTTTGTCCTTCATTTTCAAAGAGGATCTTGATATCAGGGAGGTGACATGCAAGTGAATTGCATTAAGTGAGGGAGGACTGTTCAAAGACATTTGCCTCACTTTCCCCTCCAGAGCCATCTGGGTCCAAATGTCAGATACAGATCCAGACGACTAGAATTGTGTCTGGATGTAGTAGAAAATCTAGACTTTTTTAAGCTAAGATCTTCAATAGATCTCAACTTGACTGAGGCTGTACCCATTCATTCATTAAGGTTAGGAAGCAATCAAGGCAAAGAATGGACTCTCACCTAATCCAAAAAGCATCAACAACAAAGCAATAAATAAGAAACACAAATAAGTAAATAGATCTGGAAAGGGAACACCCTCAGGGTTTCTGGTCTAAGCAGAAAAAAAATTGCTATTTTACATTCAATCTGAGTTAATCAAGAAGTAAAAGGAGGAGATCTCTCTCTCCTTTCTTTCCCTCCCTCCTTTCTTTCTTTTCCTTCCCTAACTTCTTCCTTTCTCTTCTTCCCTCCCTCCCTCCTTCTTTTCCTGCCTTTTTCCTTCTTCCCTTTCTTACTCTCTCCCTCCGTCCCTTGCTTCTTTTCCTCTCTCCTTCCCTCCCTCTTTTCCTCCTCTTTTCTCCCTCTGTTTACCTAGGGTATCACACGTTTACTTACAGATGCTTTTCAAAGTATTTCTTCCAAGAAAAATTTTTTTCCTTCTATTTTTAAACCTTTGAACCCTTGAAAGATCTCTTACATGAATCCCCAGAATGTTTGCAGCATTTTAAAAATGAAATCAGCAATCATTCAAAAGAGCTCATCCAAATATTCACATGGGAAAAATCATAAGGATGACTAGGTCCTATTGTCTAGGGAAAGTTATTGTCTAGGAAAATAGAAGTCTATCTTAAATGAAAAATGAACTTGAATCCCAAATTCAAATGAAGAAGGTAATTCTTCTACTTTGCATTTGGAAAGAATTAGTAGTTTCTTTGATGATCCTAAGCTTCTTTCTGAAAATTTGTCTCTTTTTAAAAAAAATTATTTTTTTTATTTTGTAGTTAATCATTAACACACTTTAACATTTCTGGTGGCAGTCTATTCTTTCTCTTGGTGGTTTGCTATATTCAGAACTTCTGAGCATGCTTCTTGTATTATTTCTAGCATTATGGTGTTTGATATGACAAATATTTTATGACAAGTCAAATTTTTTTTACTTATGTTCTTGTAAGAACCCTCTAATCCTTAAGTAATCTCAGTGTCCTTGAGCTCAATGTGTTTTCTTTATACATAGATCATATCTTTTTGAAAAGAACTTTGCTTACTTACCCAAAAGCTATTAGAAAAGTAAGTGGATAAGTGTAGAGAGTGCTTGAAATGGAGTTGGAGTCAAGAAGAAGTTTGTATCTCTGTGACTCTGAGAAAAACACTTTAATATCTCAATCTCAGCTTCCATATTTGGAGGTAAATTGCTCCAGAAATGGAAATAACAATAGAATTTACCTTATATGGTTGTGGTAATGATCAAGTAAGTAATGTAGTTAAAGAGTGTTGCAAAACCTTAAAGTAATATGTAGATTATTGGCAATTTTTTATATTCTTACTGATTCTCTTTTACTTAAGTTTATTTATATTCTCAGTAAGTTTTTCCTCTTTTTTCATTCATTGTAGAAACTACTTACTATAAATTCAAGTTTCTATTTCGGCTATTATTTCTTTTGTGTAGGTCATAAATCGTACCAATTACTCCTTTTTATTTCCTTTCAGGATTCTCATTTCTCTCATAGTAACAGTAGTAACTGCAGTTCTTTCCTCTTTTGGAAATCCATACAGTCTTCTGTTTTATCACATGTTTGTTTAGTTTCTTTTTTGTGTCATCTGTTGAATCAGTTTTCTTTGTCCTGAAATTTTTATTTAGAGATGTTTTTAGTCATATTGTCCTAGTAGCCATATTATCTTCTGTTTCAATATCTTCTTTGTTGGCTAAAAGATTTAGATGATAAAATTGACAAAAATTCATGGTTGTTTAATCCCCATCAGAAAAGGGAGAGAGATAACTGTGTGGACACTGGGGACTTATCAGACTGGGAACTTGGTGTTTTGGTAAACTCTTACACCCAGTTAGTGACTAAGCAGTAAGGTTGGCTCATATACATACTGTGTCCCCACTGCCTCAGACCCATACGAGGCAATTATGTTGAAGTCAGCTGCCAACTGTTAGATTTGTAACTCAATCTCTTGTTCTGGGTGATAAATGTTGGGGTGAATGAAAAGGGGACCTTTTTTTTAGCAGTGATATTTTCTGGTAGAGAAGTACTGGCCTTCATAGGGAAAAAGGAAGAAGTTCAAAAACCAGCAAAGCTGAAGCAACAGCATCAGTAGTGAAAGCAGCATCATTGGTATAATTCAGACTTAGGGTTCAGAGCAAGGTCTCACTTCCAAAATTTAACTCAGCCTGCAAAAGAATAATTAAGGTAAGAGTCTCAGACTTATAAGGATGGTACAATTTTGCTTTTCTGATCCAATAGGGCATTCCAATTGGCTGCTAGGGGCAGAATCCAACAGTAGTATATTCTTATTTACATCTGGACCCAGGTCCTGAACCTCAGACCATGGAGAAAGCAATGAGATTTTGTCCTAGATCTGACCACTTTGAGAACACTGAAAACTTAATGTTTTCAGCCTATCTGTGAGATTCTGAAATAACAGAACCCCCCAAAAAGCAGTAATAGGCTCAGCCCACTTCTTTCCTTTAGAAGTATGGGAGAACATCACCAACATCATATCTAAAATTAAATCTGAACAAATGGATAAACAACAACAAAAGAAATCTACCATACTGACTTATGGTGGCAGATATGTTCAAAATACAAACATAGAAGAAAATGATTCCAAAGTATTATCTGATACAAAACATAATCTGGTTATGCACTTAACTAAAAATTCCTAGAAAAGATAAAACAAGACTTTTTTGTTTTTTTAAAGTTAATACACACACACACACACACACACACATATATTTGCTGAGGCCATTGGGGTTAAGTGACTTGTCCAGTGTCACACATCTAGGAGGAAGTTGAAAATATTTTTATAAATGGATTGAGAGTACTTACCAGAAAAGTTACAAAAGAAATGAGTTATAGACAAAAGAATTAGGCAGGGAATATTGAGCTCTTTGTACCAAGCTCTTTGTACAAAATCTTGCCCACGCAACTACTTCCCTATTAATTTGAATAGATGAAACAGAAGACAATTAGTCCATAAGGTACAAAGAAATATTAAAAGTAAGTCAAATTGTTGGAAAGAAAATAGAAGAAAATGTAAGGTACCAATTCATAGGAAAAACAACTGACCAGGAAAAAAAGAATGACAAGAAAAAAAAGTTAAGAATCATTATGAAACAATGATGTAAAAAACATCCTATATAACATTTTAAGATGTCTTCAGAGAAAACTGCCTAAATCTTTTAGAATCAGAGGGCCAAGGGGAGATGGAAAGAATTAATCAGTGACCTCTTGAAGGAAACTCCAAATTCAAAATGCTTAGGAACATCATAGCCAAAATCTAGATCTTCTAAATCTAAGAAAAAAATATTAAAAGCAACCAGAAAGAAAGAAATTAAATATCAAGGAGCTATATAGTCAGTATTACATGATCTTTTAGCCACAAATCAAAAGAAGCATTGAACAGAATATATTATTCCAGAAGGCAAAGGATATTGAGTTATACCCAGCAAAATTAAGCCTATTTTATGTTAAGGAAGTCAGGGGATGGGCATGGAAGGAATTGTAACTTTGATGAAATGGTAGATTTCATTCTATTTTTGGTGAAAAGACCATAGATGTGTAGAGAATTTGAAATACAAATACTGGAGTGATAGTTAAGGGAACATGAATGAACAGTTATCAAATCTCAAAAGGATAAATTACTTATATTCAAATATGAGTGAGAAAATAATATATCCCCTCTGATTTCTCTCATCATTAGGGTTTATAGAGAGAGTCCAGTTAGAAATCCTGAGTGTTGTTCTATTATATATGGGTTATCTTATGGAAAAAAAAAGGAAAGTTGAAAAGGATTACACTAGTGGGGAAGAGGAATAAAAAGAAAAATTAGGCAAAAACTTATGTTATATAATGAGGGAGCACAAATAAATATCTTCATAGATAAGAAGGAAAGATTTGAGGGATTAGCTGACATTAATCTGACACCTTATGACTGATTGAAATTGTCAAAGCAAAGAAGATTACACAAACTCAACTGGTTACACAAAAACATTTCATTCAGCAGTGACATAGAAGCAAAAGAAGGGAAAGAGGAAAGGAAGGAAATTTTTATTTTTAAGCAAAACAGATTCTAAAGATTTACAAAACTATTTTTGATTTCTTAATATACAATGTAACAAGATGTTTTTAATCATGGTTTTCAGAAAGTTCACTGCTTTTTAAGTTAGTTTTTCTAAACTAATTTTCAGGCACAAAAAGGGGGACATTGTGGAAATAGTAGATCTTTTCTTGAGAGTTCCCTTAATTTCTGAGTCTGTGGGTACTTTGTACAAGCCTTTTGCATGTCTTTAGGGCCAGTTAACCAATTTGATAGTTTCATTCTCCCCTATAGTTCTGTTCTGTTTTTTCTTTCTTTGATTGCCCCATGGTTACGGGTTTTTTATTTTCCTTTCTTCTCTTAGGCCTCCAGAATCAATATCCACTTCTGATAATATTTCTTTCTGTTGTATAAATTTAATTAGAATATAACCAAGACTCTTGCAATGACTGATTTATTTTTCTGAGTTCTACCAAATAGCTACTGAGTAGTCGCAGGTTTAACTATGTCAGGAAATCACATATCTAAGAGTTGGAAGCAACCCCTGAACATATCTCGTCCACCTCATGTATGGAAGAGATTCCTCCTATAGCACTCTGGTCAAATGGTTGTCTAGCTTCTGCATAAAAATGTCCAAGAAAGCAAATCCAGCATCTCTCAGTGAATCTCATCTTACTTTTCCTGATGTTTTCTCTCAGTCCTAGTCCTGAAACCATAGGCAACTATGAGTTCACTTTGTTCCCTAAATATCTCCATTTCAGTTTTAAAGTTGCAGTATATATATCTTTTATTTTATCCCCCTGTACTTTGTTAGTTCTTGAACCATAATCAAATATACTTTGTGTTTGCTTTTGGAAATGGAATGTCTGTCTTCTCTTACATGGCTCTACTCCTAATTCCTGTAACATTTTTAACCAAAATATATTTCTTGGCCTCCATTCCTCTATATGTGTTTCCTCTTTCTGTCATGCGATCTTCAAGGACTGTCTGAATTATTTTCTATGAATTCCAGCACTTAGTACAGCATAATATTTAAATGTCCCTCTTCTCCCTCTCTCCTTCCTTTTCCTACCTTCTCTCTCTCCAGTCTCCCTTTTTCTCTTCCTTTCGCCTTCTCCCTTCCTTTTCCTTCTATGCTTTTCTTTTTTCATTGGGAGTTTCTGAGTCTTGGGTATATATATTTTTATTTAGGAATAACTCCAATACCTACATGAGTTCTATACTAGATTTAGGCTAAATCCTAAGTGGGAGTGAAAAGTTGATTGCTGGTTTTGTCTTATGCTTAGCCTCTGTTAACTCTGAAAAGTTTCTCTATTGTTTCTTTGTTATTTTGTATGAGAACTATATTTTGCTGGAATCTTGCTGTTATGCTTACCTGAATCCTGGAAAACTCATCTTTTTATTTTTGTATTCTTCCCATGATGTTATTTGGCCATGATATTTAAAGAATCGAAATTTTGGCTTTCTCAAGGAGCTGGAGAGAGATGTCTAATGACATAATTTTTTTTTTTAACATCTTGTCAGTGACACACAAGAAGCCAAATCAGAGGTATCATCCAAGAGATGTATGAATATAAAAGGAAATGATTTTGTCATATAGCAAGAACAAAAGATTTCAGATGGATTGCCCTTGCCAATCATATAGTAATCAGTCATTCTTACAGAATTTATTAAGATTTTCATATGTGCTAGACATTATACTAAATGTTGAAGTTACAAAGATAAAATGAACTAATTCCTACACTAAAAGAACTTTCATTCTGTGATTTTGAGGGTTTGTAGATCAACTGACATAAAAGGTACACTTAATCTTCAATATTCACACAAGGACATTATCCTAAGTTTTGGAATTACAAAGATAAAATGAAATAATTTTTACACTAAAAGAACTTGCATTCTGTGGTTTTGAGGGTATGTAGATAAACTGCCATAAAAGGATAAAAGGTACACTTTATCTTCAGTATTCACACAATTAATATTCATGATGTAAGCATTTATAGTCTATTAATACATGTTATTTTCATGCTGGTGAGCTCAGTTCTTTAGGTTTTTTTTTTTTTTTTTTTTTTTTTTTTTTGTAAGTATGACACTGTTGAGGAATGTGTGAATTCATGGGATGAAGAATAGCTTCCTTGAAGGATGGATATTGGGGTGTCATTTGTTACCAGCAACAAAGAAAACCAGCTAGATAATGGTTTGCATGTGAGAAGATTATATGCATGAAATAATTGTATGCATGAAAGAGAGTAGTTTTTTGACAAACCCGGAAAAGATCAATCCAGTTCATGAAGGACTTTAAATTCTGAATAGAAGAGTATTGTTTGGTCCTTCGAAGTATTTTGAATTCAGAAGATTGATATTATCAGATTAGTGTGTTAGGAATATCCCTTTGGTATTTGTGAGAATGATTGAGAGAGGGAAGAAATCTGAGTCCATAGACTTTTCATTAAGAATTTGGTGGCTGTGGGAATGTGAGGAAAGGAATTGTTTTTAGAGATGTTATGGAGATAAAAAAAAAAAAAAAAAAGACAGGGAAAGTGAGAATGACTGAACTAGTGAACCTGGGAAACTATCACAATGATTTATAATACTTTGGACATAAGTGGGGATGTGTTGAAGAGGGCTCGGCTTTGGGTGGATAGATAATGACAAGTTTTGAGCATGATCAGTTTGAAATTACTGTGGGATATCCATTTTGAAAGATCCAGCAAGACGCATAAGAGAATCCAACTCAGGAGCTTTATACATATGGGAGTCATTTGTATAGGGATGATAATTGAACTCCTCACACTGACAAGGTTATTGAAAAAGCATGTCATACATATTAAGCGTCTCAGATGGGTTTATTGAGTTTAGAAAAATAAGGACTGGATTGTGAAGGAACTATTTTACAGGCACTAGTTAATTAGGGGAGTAGAATGGACAGATCTGCACTTTAAGAATATCACTTTGACAGTTATGTGGAGACTGAATTTAAGTGAAGGAGGACCTTGAAACAATCTTGCTGAGAGTGATGTAAGCTTAAACTACGTTGTTGGTTATTCAGTATATTTAATTATATAATTTTTTTGTGTCTCTTAAGAAAGGAAGAATTTTTGTTACATGGCGTGATAATTAACATAGATCTCATTTACATTATAAAATATTAACAATAGTTATTTTAAGGTTTCCTGAGTTAGCAGTTATGAAATGTTATATCTTCTAAATATTCTGTAACTTTTCCTGTTTGGTAAATATATGTGACTTGATCATGTGGGCTGGCACAGCATGTATCTTAGAGATACACAAGGAACGTACAACAATATATTTGGACTTGTGTTCATTATTGGGCGATCTAAGCACATTTCAAAATTATTAGGGATTTAAAATCTGCCTGTAATAATTCAGATTTAATTATCATATGATCAAGCTGGGGTTCCTATTTTCATACAGACTTGGGAAATTAGGTCTGACAGCTGGGTTGCAGCAGAGTCCCTGTTGTGTTCTGCTAAACTGAATCTTGAGAGGAAAAGTGGAAGCATTTTTTCTTTAATATTTAAAAATCTTAGTAGAGTTGAGGTTGTGAGCTTTCCTTATCTTGTTATCCAATGGAATGCCTGCCAAGTTAATATTTAGTAAGAGAGGCTTTTCTTAGCTGACACTTATATATCTTGTATAGCCTTATATATCTCAGCTGTAATTTGTAAATTATACAAATGTACTACTTAAAAAAACAGTTGCCCTAGATATTCTGAGAATTCAAACCTTGATCCCTGTGAGAGGGTTCAATCTATACTGTCAAAAAATAAGTTGCTTTTTTCCCTTGGTCTTTGACTCTTGGCATCTAATTAGTTGTTCATAAAAATCTTTCAGAGCTACTCTGTAATAGGTAACTACACATATACCAAACATCTATTTTTGGTATATTTACTTTATTTCAAATGGCATATTGTGAAATTAATTCCAACTTTTGAATTAGAAAAGTAGTCTACCTGGATTCTTTCTAACAATGAGATGATTGAATCCAATTCCAATGATCTTGTGATGAAGAGTATGGGAACTGAGTGTAGTTCACAATATAGCATTTTCACTCTTTTGGTTGTTCATTTGCTTTTTGTTTTCTTACTTATTTTCTTTACTATTTTATCTGATTTTTCTTATGCAGCAAGATAATTGTATAAATGTTTACATATATTATATATAACATGTATAATATATATTGGATTACTTGCCATCTAGGGCAACTAGGGGGTGAGGGAAATTTGGAACACAATTGCAAGGGTCATTGTTTAAAAATTATCTATGCATATGTTTTGAAAATAAAAAAAAGGCTTTAATTAAAAAAAGAAAATTAGTTTACAAATAGTTAATATTGTTTTGTCATTGATATTACTTATTGGAATCAGTAATTTAAAAGTACTTTGGAAAATCTTTATTGGAATAATAAATTATAGCATTGCATAGTAGGAGGATCTAGAGTTCAAATCCTATCTGTTATACATATTAACTTGATGGTTATTGTAAATCAGTTAATTAATGTTTCCAGTCAGTTTTCTAACACTATAAGTTAATATATTTAGTTTGATTTATATCCTTGTGATTCCACATACCCATCATGTCATATGTCCAGACCATAATAGGTCTTAAATATTCTTTGAATGAATTAATGTTCTATAAGTATTACTTTATTAATTACGAAAAAAGAACATCACTGATGAAGTGTGAAAAGAAAACCAGCTAGTCTATGTGGAGCTATTACAGTGGTGAATGTGTTCACTTTGATGTTCCTTCCTTTCCCCATTTACTTCCCCATAGAAGCTTCTTGTCTTTCTATAAAAACCCACAAAATCAATAGGCATTTCTTCCTTATCCTGTTGACAGGATTCCCCATGTATATCTAAAATTATTCTAACTAGGCTCTTTGTTAATCCAATCATTTTATGATCTTTTTAATCCTTCATGGTATTAGGGTAGAAACATCCTGTAAGTTTAAAATGAATTTAATCATTTGAAGGTCATTCTACAGTTAATAGAAAGAGGATAACTTAGAACTAATATAATAAAAATATATAGTAGTACTTGGTCTTATCATCACAATCCCCTTCACCCACTTTAGTAATAGAATTAGCTATTACATTATGGCAATAAACCTCTGCCTTACTAAATATTCTGAGTAAACTCTGGTACATGTCCATGAATCAGATTGTGGTCTTTGGGTTAGAATTTGATAATACATTCTTGTACCATGGAATATAATAAAAACTATTTTACTTATATGATTTGAAAGAATATAATTTCTTAATTCCATTCCAATAAAGTGTTATTCCCTTCTGCTTCAATAATTACCACAAAATTAACAATACTAAATTTCTGTAGCTCTAAAATTTCAATAATACCCATTTTCCATAGTCTGCTTCTCATTACTCAGACACCAAGAAATCAAACTAATAATTCAAGCACTAGACATATGTTTCTTCCACAGAGTGCCCAGTTCCTTATTTATCAGGAAAAAAAACTCATAGTTATTACTTAATTACAAGTGTTTACTAGTTATTCTTCTATACTTTTTTTTTCTTTTCCACATTTTTCAACTTCTAGTTTCTCAGAATTCATTTTATTTCATTTTTTCTATTGTATGTTACATTGTTAATCACTCTAACTGGCATTCTTGCCTTTTTTAACTTGCATGACACTGTGATCTACTGGTTCTTCCCCTATATGTGACTGATTTATTCACACATGTTGGTTTTTCTTTGTCTTTTCTGACACTTATGTGTTAAGTCAGGAGAAAAATCGATTTGTTGAACTCCTAATTTTAGGAATATTACCAAGAATGACAGTAGTGGTTTGCTCCCATGATAACTTTTCATGAAAATTGTGACAGCTTCCACAGCCAATCATATATTAACATATCATATTTCTTTCTATTTGAACTTTTCCAGTGTTAGTATTCTCTAATTCAAAGGAATACAGGGTCCTTTGAACAAGGCAAAAATTATGGTTTTTTTAAATGAATTGAACAAAAATTGAAATCAGATAAAAGTGGCTTTGAATTCCAGAGAAAATAGAAAAGGTTGTCTTGCAAAGGTTTTATGCTCTTTTTTTTTTTTTTTTTTTGTCTTGAAAATTTATGGGATTAAAAGATACAAGAAGGGTCAATGATGCTTTGAAATTCTCTCTGTCTATTAATAAATGTTTCATTTTGGAACCTGACTGAAATTGCACTAAAAAGAGGTGATGTAACTGACTGTATTTTAATATTTTTCTTATGTACAGAAAGACATATTTATTTTCATTTTTTTTAACCAATTAGTAGGACTTGGGTGGAGAGTTAGTACTTATAAGGAATATTAACAAGTAGATGATCTTCCTGCTCTAAATCTTATGATTTTACTTTATAAAAAAATCACTCTACTAAGTACTGTTAGGATCTGGTATCTTATACAAAGTAAGGGGTAAATAAATATAATCTGCCTAAATACAAAGATAAATATTTGTGATAGTCTTTGCTTTCAAATAGGTTAAGATTTAATTAAATGTTTGTTATTTTTATTTAATATATTTCATTTTCTCCATTGCATGTTAAAATAAAATTGTAAAATATATAAAAAAGTTTTGAGTATCAAATTCCACTCTTCCCTTTTTCCTCCTCCCTGAAATAGTAAAGAATCAGATCCACATTATTTATTTACAATCATGTAAAACATTTCTATATTAGTAATTTTGTATAACATATAAATAAAAGAAAAAGAATGAAATTGAAAAAAAGCATACATAAGTTTGTATCCAAACAATATTAGGTCTTTCTGTTGGTAAATATTTTGTCATGATTTTCTTTTTGGATTGTCTTGGGCCATTGTATTGCTGAGAATGGTTAAGTCATTCATTGTGAATGCCCTTGTTAATGCCCACTCAGCATTCACTACTGTCAGTCATTCCTAATTCCCAGGCCCTCAGAGAAATCTTTGGCATTGTCTTTTGCAGTGCTTAAACCAATTTTACCAAGCTTTCCTCTGTTGGAGGTTTTCAGAGGTCTCTGGTTACCATTTCATAGAATGGTGGTTTAATGTACAATAGAGCACTGGAGAACAGCCATGTGCAAGCTCAAGATCTTTTATTCTACGGGTTCACATCTTGCCCCTAGCTGACCTCCTGCTGACTCCTAGTGAGCTCCTGATGAACTTCTGGGCAGAGAGACCTACTTCCTCATCCCACAGCTTAAATAGGGTCTATGAGGTCACACACACAGCCAATCAGAGAAGGGGACGCCTCCTGTTGATGATGTGGATCTCATTGAGACCAGAGTTGCTGCCCATGAGGTAGTCCCTGATGGTTAACAGAAATCACATCCGTGGATCTCAGGCTTCATATGCCTCTGCTACTTCCTGATTGTGCAGTGCCTGACTCCTCCCCTGACCCTTACAATTCATAGTTATTCACTGTGCAAAAATGCTGTCACTGTATATGATGTTCTTCTGGTTCTGCTTACTTTACTTTGCCTCAACTTATGTAAGTCTTTCCAGGTTTTTCTGAAATCATCCTTCTTGTTATTTCTTATAGCCCAATAATAGACAATTAAAATTATATATCCCAGCTTCTGTGACCATTCCTCAATTAATGGGCATCCCTTCTATATATAATTGTTAGCCATAAGAAAAAAAGAGTTTTTGTAAATATTTTTGCGTAAGTCCTTTTTCCTTCCTTCTTCCCTTTCCCATACCCAATGTACTTGACATGTAGACCTAATAGGAGTATTGCTGTAATCTCAAAGTACATGTACAATTTATCATGTGAACTTTGGGCATTATTTCAAATTTCTCTCGAGATTGGTTGGATCAGTTCGTAGCTTCACCAACAGTTCATTAATGTCTTCATTTTCCCATATCCCCTCCAAAAGCCATAATTTTTGTTTTTTCTCATATTAGCCACATATCCAAGCTGATAGTAGTGAGTTGGTACTTCAAAGTTGTTTCAATTTGGATTTCTGTAGTAAATAGTGATTTAGAACATATTTTTTCATGATTATAAGTAGTTATCAACTTTAGCAATGTTGAAGTTTACAAAATAAACCCACATAAATTGTCAAGATTTGTATACTTTTACAGTAAAATCCAGAAGGAAGAAATAGAAAGAAAAACTTCATTTAAAATGAGTGTAGACATAATAAAATACTTGGTAGTCTATTTGCCAATATAAGGTACAAACTATGGAGTTCTCGGTTTTTATTTATTGTCTTCTGTATTTCCCCATCATTTTCATTAAACCAATCTTCATGTTTTCAAGTATTCTGAACCAGATAAGCAACTGCAGTGCTGTCCATCAAAACTCTTCAGGTAGTTCCCTTCTTTTTTGCTTTATAATTGCCAACTGTATGTTGGGTCAACTTATCCTCCTAATTGGCAACATCTTTCCTCTCAGAGAATATCTCTAATTTGTTGACATTAATTCTTCTAGTAGTCTTTTTGCCAAGGGGTCATTGCTTTTGTTGCGTGGGACTGTTTAGCTCTGAGAGGTTAAGTCTATGATTAGTCCAGCACTCTGCACTACATATTCCCTTCTTTGTTCTCACATCCTCTATGTCTGTCTCATTGTCTCTCTCTGTATGTCTACCTCTCTCTATCCATTTACATGTATGTGTGTGTGTACTTTTATACATACATATATATACACACTCAAACTTTTTTTTTTGACTGAGGCAGTTGGGGTTAAGTGACTTGCCCAGGGTCATACAAATAGGAAGTATTAAGTGTCTGAGGTCAGATTTGAACTCACATCTTCCTGACTTCAGGGCTGGTGTTCTATCCACTGCTCACCAAGCTGTCCCTATATATATTTTAAAAATAATCACAATGCTAGTATTTGCCATGAGGGCACATCCATAAAGTCTTCTTGCAGTAGGTAAATGGAATATAGTGTTACTAATAAGAATGTCGTGAGATTCACAAGTCTTCTTTAATAAATGATCTTTGCAATTGTTGTTCAGAACTCCATTCTTCCCAAGGTACCCTTTCCAAGGTAATCTGAGCCTATTCTGGCAGTAAAGTTACCTAGAATCATAAGCTTGTCTTCTCTGGGCACATTGACTGATAATAAGGGTTTCCAGATCTTCACAAAAATATTTCTTTGACTTGCTCTGGCACTGTGATCTCTGAGCAAAACAGAATTAACTCAGTAGAAACATGAGACGCCAAAGTTAGAGAAGCCACCCCAGATGTTCATTTAAGTAACTGTGTTCTACCTGTGGTACAGGATTCTAAGTTTGTTTTGGTCTGATCATCCATAGTTGGATACAACATAATTCGACTCTAACATAGTGAGTTCATTTTATTTGTCTTTGAGAACAAAGAACAATAAAACAAGAGACAAGGGAAGAACTTAGGATATAAGAAACTATAGAGACCATTACTATATATATATATATATATATATATATATATATATATATATATATTTATATACACACACATATATATTATATATATATAATTTTGATTATATAAAATAAAAATATTTTGCACAGATAAAACAAATGTAATCAAAATACAAACTTATAGAGAATATTTTGGGATGTTGACATAATAGGTTAGATAACTTTTAGCTCTCCAGATCTCCTCCACAGAAAGAAGCAGAACATTCCTTCAGAGTAAATTTACAAAGTGGTTGTTCTTCTAAGACAACTTAAGAAGTCCTTATGAAAGCCCTGAACTCCAAGGCCAGAGATTCAGCCTGAGTGAAGTGCAAACAATTCAGTCTGAGTGAAGTGCAAACAACTCCAATGTGACTATTGAATCGGCAAACAAGCTCTTGGATCATTTGGAACTGGTAGACAGCCCCCATCTTAGAAACTTAAATCTCATGGGAGTTGTGGGAGTTTAATGGGTGATTTAAGACTGACAGTCAAATAGAAGACTGAAGAATTGTCTATGAATGTTAAGCACAGCTGTGCTGATCAGATGTGAGGAGCGCTCAAGTTTGAGTCCTGGGACAGACCCTAAAATGAGAAGGACCTAAGCCTTGAGACATTATTCCCCATACCTCAGAACTTGAACTTGATTAAACTAACAACCTGCAAACATGAAATAAGACACAAAATAAATGAAAATGAATAAGCAAAGAAGAAAGAACCCAAATATACATAGTTATTATGGGAATAGAGAAGATCTGAGTTCATATTTGGAAGAAGATAATATATCTAAAATGAGAAACATCAAATGGTTGCAAGCACAAAAATATTTAACTGAATTTTAAAAGGACTTTAAAAATCAGAGAGGTTGCAGAAAAACTAGAAAAAATTTAAGAGCAATTCAAAAAAATTAAGAAAAGTAATTCAACTAGCTTGAAACAGAGAAACCAAAACTTTATGAAGAAATTAATTGCTCAATAAGTACAATGTGGTTTGCCACATTGAAAACAATGAAACAAAAATGAAACAAAATTTTGAGGCACAAATAAATAGTAAAAATTAAAAAATGAAAAATTCTCATCAGAAAAGCAATTTATCCAGAGAACAGATTAGAAGAGACTTGATAAAATAATAGACAGATTGCTTGAAATTATAGGAAAAAAAGGAATCTTGATACAATTTTACAAGAAATTATGAGGGATAATTGCCTTGAAGTCTTGAACAAGAAGGCAAAGCAGAAATGGAAAAAAATGCCTGCATCACCACTAGAAAAAAAATCTCAGAAGGAAAAATTTACAGGAATATCATAAGCAAGTTTTATACCTTCAGATTAAGGAGAAAATATTGGAAGAAATGAGAAAAAAACATAATTTAACAAGGATCTAACAATCAAGATTATCTAAGATGTAACAGACACACACACACACACACACACACACACACACACACACACACAACACTACATTTAAGGATTATAGGTCTATATTTTGTAGAATAAAACAGCTGGGATTATGATCAATGGTAACTTAACCAGCAATATTGTATAGAAGCAGAATGAAAAAAAAAAGAGAGAACATTTAAGGAACTGAAATACTTTCAGGTATCTGTGACAAAAAAAACTGCAGAAGTTAAGGGAAATTTGAATATCTAACATCCAGGAGAAATATAAACATTAAGGATAAGTGACTCAATAAGGTAAAATCTTTCACTTTTTACATGTGAAAATATGCCATTTTATAATTGCCATTTTTATTTTGATAGTTCGGAATGAAAGCTTGGCCTGAGATGAGTTTGATGAGGTTATCCTAAAACATCTGTGTAGGAGAGATACAAAAGGAGTCATTAAATACATACAAATGATGGGGGGGGAGGGGAGGAGGGAGAGGAGAGTGAGGGAAAGGGGAAAGGAGAAATATTGATACCAAAAAAGTTAATCAAACAATCGTAGGTAGAACTGAAAACTTAATGTCAACAGGAATTGGTTAAAGAAAATATATATATATATATATGTAAAAGAAATTGTATTTATGAATGTCTATTTTATTCTTTACCTTATTGCAAATTGTTCTTTGGTTCTCTGCTGTTTACCTCATTAATTTTATTCTTTTTTTTTCCTTTCATCCCCCAACTACCCCTAAGCAAAGCTACAGTTTAAAAAAGGATATATTTATGTATACATGTATACATACACACACACACACACACACACATACCCCACCTACATACTTGTCTTTTCTTATCCCTGCTGACTAATTCAATTCTGGTCCATAACTGACTGATTATTTAACCTCTCCCCACCCAAGGATCCCTCCCTTATCATCTTCCCTCACTCTTTGCTTCCTCATCTGCCCATCCCTTCCCCTTTATTTCTTTATAGATTTTGGAGGGTACCATACTCTTATGGTATATATGTAGTGTTATCTACTGAATCCATTCCTGATGTAAGTAGGTTTTCAGAACTATGAGCCCTCATCCAATATCTCTGTGCGTGGTTCCTGTGCACCTAATTTTTATTATGTGATTATTGTTTTTATCGTAACTCTGCTAATCTTTCTCTTGATCTTACTGTTAATATGAATCTTAAACATATGATACATAAAAAAATAAACAATTTGTCCATTTTAAAAGTTTTTCCATGTTGAGTTCCTTAAAATTGATCCTTGATGTTGGCTTTTATATGTTAAATTTTCTGTTAAGTTCTTGTTTAGTTGGTAAAAAGTCTTGAAAATCTGCAAGTTCATTAAATGTCCATTTTTTTCTCATTCAAAAACATAAAACAAAAATTATGGATGTTATTTTGGGCCACATTGTCAGTAGACAGTGATTCCAGGACCTGTGGTCTTTTATTGTGGCAGCTGATAAGTCCTATATATTTCTAATTGCTTTTATTCTATTTAATCTTATGTTTTGCAGTATATGCTTTGTACTCCTTATACTGATAAACCCCTTGTTAGATGGGAGATGTCTTTTCTCATTAGACTAATAAAGCCCGTTTTCTTTTTCTTACTCTGAGAGTCTCTGATTGTTTTTGTTATCGCTACTGTTCCACACACTGCCTAAATAATATTTCTAAAGCACAGGTCTTACCTTGTCACTTCCTTGCTCTTGAATTTTCGGTGACTCCTTGTTGCTAGGCTATAATGTAATTCCTTTGTTGGATATTGAAAGCCCTTCACCATCTGGTTTCATCTTGCCTTTCTAGAAGTGTTTTACATTAATCCTTTTTCCATACTTTGCATTCCAACCAAACTGTTACCTCAGTGTAACATTCCATCTCCTGCTTTCATGCCATTTCATTATGGCATATTTCCCCTACTTTCCTCCCCCCCCATGCTTTGAATTCCCCCTCCCTCTTTGAATCCCTGGCTTCATTTAAGTCTCATTCAGGGGCTTCCATATGTGACTCACCTTCTGTATAGAGTCCTTGCTAATGCTCTCCTTGGTTAATGCCTTCCCTGTCTTGAATTTATTTCATATTTGTTTTGCACTTGCCCTATATTTATTTATCCAGGTGCATGTTGTATCCCTCCACTAGGATGTACTTAAGGTCACAACTTACATCATTTCTATACCAGAACTTGAACTATTTCTATATTTGTATTTAGCTAAATAGAGTTACTGTTACTGCCAGAGGCTTTTAACTCTTTTCCCCTTCTAGCCAGACTGTCATACATCACTGCCATGACTGGGCAAAAGAATATCAATATTAATGCTCCCTTTCCTTGCCTTCCAGATTTGTTGTGTTGTAACTTGTCTCCAGATTTTACTGAAATGGAAATATTGAGATAGACCAACATCTTGACTCACTATCTGTTTTGCTACTGCCTTTTCAGATCCTCTAGTTTTATTTCTCTGGCCTTGTCATCTTAACTATTTAATTAAACCAAACACTTCTGGGCTTTGCCTTCAGTTCCTGGGTTGCATGCTTAGGAATTTTATGCCTTCCTGAATTTTCTTTTGTATATTATCACTATTATAAAGTTAATTCCTTTAGATCTGGGATTATTGAGTTTTTCCACTTGGCATCTCTAGCTTTTAACACATACTGAATATTTAAAAAGCCCTTATTAATTCTTTGGTTCATTCAGTCCCTTGCATAATGCCTTCTATATATTGGACACTAAACTAAGTGTTTTTTGAAGTGAATAACTGGTATTAATATCTATGACTCAAAAAATGTGTGTACTTGTGTTATACTGCGTTATAGGAAGAGAGGACCTGTTGGTATAACTATACTAATGGTTAGTGGTTTCTGGGTAGAATGTTTATATTCTCTTTAACGAAAGCACTTTTAAAAAATATGAACTCTAATGCAATAGAACAAACTTGGGAGGTTCCATTTTAGCAGAAGGTAAAGAAGACAGGGATATGTTAGAGGAGATTTCTGTAATGAGTGGGAGGTTCAATCACATCTGAAATTGCCCTTCTATTTTAAAGATTTTGTGATTCTAAATGCCTTTTAAGTGTAATTAATAGAACTACATTTAAAAATTGTTTTCTATGCTAACATTTAACATTTTTGTTTTTATTTCAAGCACTAATTTGGTAGGAAATCTGAATAAAATTATCTAAATCTCTTGAGTTTGGAAATAGGGGAAACATACTTTTTTCTATTCTAAAAATAAATTTCACATTTTTTTGGTCATCCACAATTCTAAAAAAAGTAGAACATAAATAGGTAGGTTACCTTAAAGAAACAGAACGTTCTTGTTTTGCACAAACTGTTCCCTTCTAACTTATGAAGAACCGTGTCCTGTACATATATGACTGGGCTGCACAATTCTAAAGTACTTACTTACCTGATTACTATTTAGTTTTGCAATTCTAGAATGTTATTGATGAGAGGTGTTGGGGGTTTTTTGTTTTTGTTTTGTTTCTTTTTTTCTTTTAATTCCCCAGTGTGGCAATTTATGAGATGAATGGTATTAAACTATACATTTGGGCAGTTTCATGATAGAATGGTCATGCATTTACGTTTCTTGTAATATCTTTCCTCCTACCCCTTTAATGATGGTTTGGATTAGAGGTGGAAGAAGAAAATCCAGGTGCACTTAGTAAAGAATTTTTGTTTCTAATTTCATTGAGGCTTAATAATAGATTGTGGAAAAAAAGAGACCATTTGTTCTGGATCTGGCTCAGCTACTGATATCTTCTGAAAAATAGTCTGTTTTATCAACAGTATACTTTACATAATGTTTATTACTTAATTGAACAGAATTCTGCTTTGTTATTTTTCTTGTAAAGGCCTAAATTTTGCAGGCTCTTATTTGGCAATCTTGCCTTTTGTTTTTTCTGAATGAGTTATCTAAAGAAGGCATTTCATTTCTCCTTATGTATGCTGATTTCATTTATTCATCAGACATTATGTAATGGAAAGAGTCCAGTTAGAAGACCTGAATTCAGATTCTGTATTTCAAGTTTTTTAATTGTGTGAACATAAGGAAGTTATTGTACTTATCTGAGTTTTGGCTTCCCTATGAGGAAAATAATTCTTATACTACTTATCTAAGTAGTGCTTTGTATAAGTCTAAGTCTTAATAAAAGGTACAATTGAAATTATTGTTGTTGGTACTCTCCTCATTGTTATCTTGTTTTGATATTTTTGAAGGAGTTCAGATGGAAAAATATGAAGGTAGTTTTAATATTTTGATCTTTTATATAGATAATTAAAATGACTATTTTTTAATTGAATAAAAGTATTAATTTGGAAGCTCTTTTTGTTGATTCACTGAAAGCATCATAGGTCCAACTCAAGTAGAAGAGAATATGATGTTTATCTCATCTTGTTTTCCATAGAGTTTTAATTTCCATACTGGGTCTTTAGAGGTTTAAAGTTTTTCCTTCCATGATGTTTATTATTTACTATGGGGATATCCAGTAATATGCTAATTTTTATGGATGAATTTTTATTTTTGGATGCTTGTTCTTAATAGCACTATGTAATGTTACTCTGCTTCTAATTCACTTATTTGGCTGAATTTTCTAGGATTTTTATTTGTTTTAAGGAATTTGTTTTCTGCTAATTTATAAAGGATACTTATTTTGTGACATATAATTTTAGCGATTTGATCATGTCTTTCTAGCTACCAGGAGCCCAGCATAAAGATAATGATAATTATGTGTAGTGTTCTCCAATTCCATTTTGTTGGGATCTCTGGGGGCAGCCTTTGTTTCAGTTCAGTAATCATCACAAGGACAGCCAGGTGTTAAAGTCCAAATCCTTTATTATCTCCTTCCTGGGGCCCAGGCCAGCTTTCTGGAGAGCTTTTTAGACAAGCCTTGGTCTCTGTGGGGGAAGTGCAGGAGGCCAGGCCAGCCACCAGGAGCCTGACTGAAGGTGAAATGAATTTCTGTCTTTTTGGCTTCAAGAGCTTCTAGTGTGCTTGTCCTCTGTGGCTGTCAGTCCCTGCTTATATGCTCCACACTGAGTATAAACCAATCTTTATATCACTAGGAAACCATTATTTGGTTTAAGATTAAATCAATCATACTGAACCATGCTAAACTAGATAACTAACCATTGTGTCATCAATTCCACTTAGTTAGTACCTTGTAAGCATCCTTGTTTCAGATTCAGAGTTCTGGCCCATTACATCTCCTGCTTTCTTTTGTTTTAAAGCATAGATGGTCATGCCCTCCCTGACTTCTCAAGAGGTGATAACCCCCCAAAATGAGGTGATCACGCCTTTCCTGACTCCTCAAAAAAGGGGGTGAAACATTAAAGGAGGTGATCATAACCTTCCTGACGTTTCAGGAAGGGAGATGAAAACACTAAAGGGAAATGGGAAATCAAATCAGATTAGTGGGCTTCTGAAGGGGCTCACTTGAAAGAGGTATACATAAATCAATCAACATGGGAATTATTACACATGATTACATAAATTACATAAGCCCATAGCAATATAACACAGGCTAGTAGTTATGTGACAAATTATATATATCCATAAGTTCATAAGTTCTAGAAATAGTCCAAAAACAATCTATTGTCCATTACTTCATGTGTGTAGGGAATCCAATGATTCCTGCAAGATTTGAAATCCTGCAATAGTCTCATCATGTGTCAGAGAATTCAATGATTCCTGCTAGTTTTGAAGTTTTATAACAGTCTTATAAACAATTTTTTTTTTATCTTAAGGAATCCAATGATTCTTGTGGGTTTTGAAGTTCTGCAACATCTTATCAACAATGTTTTATCTCAGTAAATCCAATGATTCCTGCTGGTTTTGAAGTTCTGTAACAGTCTCATTGTCAGCCATGCTCTTTCAGTGTCAGATGTTTCTTAGGTCTCCTTTGTTTCAAGGTTTTTCTCTTTTTTCTGTCTCTCTCCAATGGACAAAGTGAATATAGCTCATTAGCACCCATCTGATTCCTTCTCCATCTGTAGAGATACAAGCAAACCCTTTCCCCCAAGCAGTTAATCTATCTGGTCCCTTCCATTCGGCATTTTCTAGATCTCTCCTCATCACCTGGCAATTACATTGGAGCTGCTTGCACTGGACACTGCCCTTCTGTTGGATTAAAAAGCCTGTATTCTCCCCAATTATAATCACTTTTTTCCATCTGAATGCTTTTTGGCTGATTGATCATGTAATCCTTTTCTTCTATCAGATTGCTTCTCTGCTGATAGATCACATCAGAGTCTTTAACTTCTAAAGACTCTCTGGGTGTAACCTCTGTTCCCATCATGCCCACCTGTTTTTTGTTTGAGGTTTTGGAGCTGGGTCCTGTCTCTTGTTTTCCTGGGTTAATCTACAGTCTGAGGCCCAGTGGAAACCTCGGTTGCATTTTGGACATAGGATTTTGGGTCTTATTCTCTCACCCTGTCCTTTTACTCTATCTCTATACCTACACTGGGCTTTCAGATGCCCAATTTTTCCACACTGAAAACATTGATGACTCTCTCTAGCAGTCCCTTGCAAGAGGGATCCTGTCTTCCCATGTTTATCATAGTCTGGGTATAAAAGGCATTTGTGCCCACTGTGGCACAGAGTCTTATAATCTCCTCTAAAGGAGCATCTTTGTCTAGTCCCCATATAATTCTTCCGTAAACCTCATTAGCATTTTCCTTAGCTAGTTGTCTTATCATCATTCTTGTAGCTGCATCTTGGGACAGATGCAATTTGCTCATGTGCTCCTATGGGGTAATTAATCTGTGCTAAATTATCTGCATACTGACCGTTACCTACTAGTTGCTATATTAACTTCAGTTTGCCTGTTGTGTTGGGCTTGTATCCTGCATAGTTCACTGTACTCCAAAAGCCACAAGTTTTGTCCAGGTTCTAAACATGTCCTTGCTATAGGTTTCCAATCACTAGGGGTTAAGATTTCATAAGCCAAATTATCTAGTAACATCTTAACATAAGATGATGTAGCCCCATAAAGAGTACAACCCTTTTTCAAATCCTTAATTTTTTTCCAGATCAAAAGGAGTGTATCTTGTCTTTTGTTGACCTGAAGAATCAAGGTCTTCAATCACAGGGTATACATTTATTTTTAAATCATATATGTCCTGTCTTTTTTTTGCTTTAACTAATACCTTAGGCTGCTTAATAGGTGGTGCTGATTGTGTTACTGCCTCTGCCTCTCTCCCTCTATCCATTTAAGGTTAATTGAGGAGGGATGCTCATGAGATGAGGAATATTCTAATGGCTCCTGCTGTGAAGCACCACACTCAGAATTGTACTTAACTCTATTCTTATCCGATTCCTTTCATCTAGTTTATCTGGATGCTCCCCTTCCTGTGCTTTCTTCTTTTTCCTTATTCTATAACTTATATAATTTCCTAAAGCCAGTTGTATCAGGTTATATGTATAAAGTATTTCTTTGGAAATTGAGTCAGGTCCATTGTCATTGTAGAATTGACATAGTTGCTCTCTTACTAATTTCCACTCATGTGCATTTAATTATTTTTCCTTAGAGAACCAAGGAGATATATACCGTACTGTTTCTAAAAGTTCAATGATCTCTCCCAAGTTTACAATCAAACTTTGGTTTTTCATAAGTCTGACAATGCTCTCTACACATTTTCCTTGAATTGGAAAAGGCTCCTTTCTAAACATTTGTCCCATTTTAACTGAAGTACTTGCTTAACCCTTTACAAAGTTTCCTTCTTGTACTCACCCTAATTTCTGGGTCACAGATGAAGGTTCTTCGTCCCACGTTCAGGTGCCAAAATGTAGTGTTCTCAGGTTTGGTTTTCTTGGGATTTCTGGGGCAGCCTTTGTTTCAGTTCAGTAACAGCCAAGTGTTAAAGTCCAAATCCTTTATTATTTCCTTCCTGGGGCCCAGGCTAGCTTTCTGGAGAGCCTTTTAGACTGGCCTTGGTCTCTGTGGGGGAAGTACAGGACACCAGGCCAGCCACCAAGAGCCTTACTGAAGGTAAAATGAATTTCTGTCTCCTTAGCTCTGAGAGCTTCTATTGCACCTGTCCTCTGTGTTTCTCAGTCCCTGCTTATATGCTCCACACTGAGTATAAACCAATCATTACATCACTAGGAAACCATTATTTGTTGTAGGATTAAATCAATCATACTGAACCATGCTAAACTAGATAACTAACCATTGTGTCATCAATTTCACTTAGTACCTTGTAAGCATCCTTGTTTCAAGTTCAGAGTTCTGGCCCATAGCAATTATGAACATTTTTGTTGTTGATGTAATTATCATGATGATGATGATGATTTTCATCATCATCAATAGTCATCATAGTGATGATGATAATGATGCAATTTAGTTTGAGGTGCTGGGGGAAATTCAAATTTAAAAAATCAAATATTATATGCTTATCTAGAATATACATCATACGATGTAGATATTACAAAATGAAAAATTCTATGATTTGGAGATTCATACAGTGAAGGAGAGAGTAGTAAAAAGTAGAGAGTTCTGGAGTTGCTTCATAGAGATGATATTTCTTGAATAGAGTTTTGAAGGAACTATGTGATAAGCAATTCTAAGAGATTGAGGTGAATTTGAAATACATTTTACATATGGGAAGCAGCCATTGGAAATCACTGAGATCAGAAGTCAAAAGCATATGAGAGAAAAAAAGCAAAAAGGCCATTGGAATTACTGCTAGAACACAGAGGTTTAGAAAGAAGATAATGTGTGTGATAGGTTGAAGTTTGGATGTGAAAAACTTTAATAACTTATACAAAGGAAATTCTCTATAATCATAGGACCACTATAATTTATTGAATTAGGGGAATGATCTGATCAGTGATTTATTCTTTATAAGTTCCTTTGTGCAGGTATTTGGTATGAAGTAATAAGTATAGAGAAAGCACAGTTCCAATAGATGTCGTGGTATTGTAACTGATGAGATATGGCAAGTGATTGGATTTATGGGGCAATCCAGAATGAAAAGTCAAAGATAATCTAAGATTTTGAATCTTTGTAACTAGAATTGGTGGTGACCTTGATAGAAATGCTGTTCTCTAGGTCACTGTCTTGTTTGAGCTCTAAATATTAGAAATTTGGCTGAGTATGGAAGCTCTGCCCAAGAGAGATAGTTGAATCCTTTCAACATTTGTCAGATTGTCAGTTATATGTTGTCAGTTACTAATCTTGGATTGTTCTTTCTCTCTCTCTGCCTCATTTTCTCCTGTTTACATGCTACTGAATAGAGCTTTAGGAAGTCATGAAACTCTGTTGAACTATTTACTTCAAATTTATGTTTATATAATCTCAGTTGCAGTAAATAAAACCCTTCTAATTTATTATTTGTGCTACTTCTCTTATTAAACCTCCACTTTCAGTTGATGACTTTGCCTTACACAATATTAAATAAAATAATGAGGACATTTCTGTCATCTCTAGTATAAACGCCATTCTTTTGTCAAACGTAATAAAAGTTTTGCCTTCTCCTTGTTTTCGTATATCATTGTCACATCATCCTTAAGCATTATTTTTACTACAAAATTCTATCACCACTGTGTAAGCCATTGGAAAGACTTTCCACCAATCCTGGAATGTACTGCCACCTCATCTTATGTAATACTTCTGTTTCTTGAAGGTGCAGCTCATTCAGTAACATCTAAATAAAGCTTTATTTAACTATCCTCTCAATATTTCTTTTTATTCTCAATATTGCCATATGTCTTTGGGGTACATTAGAATATAAGTTCCTTGGAAGTAAGAATTGTTTCATTCTTTGCATTCATATCTTCATAGTCTAGCACACAGTAGTGCTAGTAAATGCTTGTTATTGTTTTTACAAGTATAATTGTCACTTTTTTCTCAATTATGGAAGCATATTCACACTATTCAGTTTTTTTTTCAGGATAAGTAGTCATTTCTCAAGAATTCTCAATATTTGTTTGCAAGATAAAGGTTAAACTCATTTCTCTCAGAAAGTTTGTCTTCAACAATCTTGGTTAATATCCTTTACATAATAACAGACACACTTAATAGCTCAAGATTCTCTTGACTTTTAAAGATATAGTAACAATCGGAAGACCAACAAAGTTGGTGAAATTGGAGGAAGTAGTATAGCCTGGTGTTGCCCAACCATTCTAACAAAGATGTGGAAAGAGCTTTCCCCAAGAGTTGTGATGGGAAAAACCAAAAAGAAAATATAGTGACTCATTTTTCCAACCCAGAGTCACAAAGAGAGCCTGGCTGAAGGCATTGGGGATTGTTTAGTCCGACAAACTGTTTTGTGAAAACTTCTCTCGTGACTTCAGAGCTGGACCTAAAACCCAATAGCTGCAAGACTTAGACAGGGACAGGTTTGAGCCTGTATATCAGGCGAGGAGTAGGAACAGAAGTGAGCAATTGTAACTCAAACCTCAGAGCAGCACTACAGCTTTAGGTAGCAGCCTCTGCTAAGACCTGTGCCTGAGTGATCGGTGAAGACATATCACCGAAAAGAGGTGGCAGGTTCTATCCATAAGAGAATGTAGAGCCAGCCTACAAGCCAGTTGAGTGTACCTCAAGTAAAAAGCCATTTATTGGACCTCCAACCAGGTAACAGCTTTAGAGTTGTGCCACCCAGATCCAAACTGGATCAAGAACTTGCAGATCTCCGACCATCAGAACAACGATCAAACTTTACCTTCAATTAGGCTACTTTTAAGAGCACTGAAAATTTTCAAGATTTTCATAAAACCTCCTCTAAGATTCTTAAACAAAATTGCTTTTACTTTTAAATCAAAGCAGAATCTAAATAATAAAATATTCACGCATAACTATTCCCGCTTAATTCTTACTTTATTCCTGCCTAGGTCTAGTTCTCTTTCTCATAGATTAACTTCTCAACTAATCTTTTTTGTTTCTATGTTTCTCTTCACACTAATGCCTAAGTAATATTTCTTTAAAAAAAAAATGCAAACTGAGAAACTCCTCCAAAACCTCCTCTTTTAAAAAATTTTCACTGATTCCCTGTTGCTTACAAATAAAAACAGTTGATTCCTTATTCAAGTCTTTCTTAAATGTGCCAAATATTGTTTTACTCATATTTTATTCTACTCACCATCATCAGTTCTATATTTTGACAAAATGAAGCATTCTTGTACTGTCTGATCCCCTGGCTTTATGCTGTTTCCTTTGCTCTCATGCCAGGACCTCCTTTTTGGGAGCAACTTAGTTTCCAGCTCCATGAATGATGCCTTTTCTAACTCTCTCATTTGAAAGTTTTTCCTCCTTCAAATTTCTGCTGGCCTTTTGCCTAGCCCTCTGGTTTGTACCTCTCTCACATTTCTTGTAGTGTTATTATTTGTGTACATGTATTTTCCTTCATTAGAGTATAAGCTACTTGAAAATGGAGTCCGTGTTAACATTTATTTTGTCCTCTATGGCTATCCTAGTGCCTTTTACATAATGTGTACTTTATCTACTTTTGTTGAATTTATAAAGAAACAAGTCCAATTTTATAGGTAATAGATTCAGAAAGTTTGAGAAGAGCTTGCTTGTTCAGAGAGATTTATGTGTATATGTGTTTGCAAGGTTTGATGGTCATTTAATGTCTCACAGTTCAGTAGGATTATCTTCATAAGAGGTCATGTAATAGGCAAAGCCCCTCAGAGGATTTTTCATAGTAGTAGGTGATGATAATTATATGTAGATTAGACTTAAAGAACATCTTATGTCATATGAAGTACTTATCCTTGAAATAATCATGTTAAGTAGTTAATATATTACCATCACATTTCAGATGAAGAAAACCGAGACTCATAATGGTAAAATAGCCATGATAAAGATTTCTGCTTTGTACTTTGGTAAAGTTTATCAGTCTTTTAAGGGAAATGCTCCATTTTGTGGGGTGGGGAGTATAATTTTCTAAAGAACAAAATGAATATAATTTTGCTAAAACCACAATCTGATCATGTTACCGCTCTGTTCAGTAATTTCATGTAGCTCCTAATTATCTTAAAAACTGAAAATATAAAATGCTCTGGCATTTAAAGCTTTTCCTGGTCTTCTTAACACATTACTCTTCACTTGCTGATCTAGTTACACTGATCCTTTTTTTGCTTGAGACACTATATCTCATATCTTTGCATTGTTTGTCCCCCATAATACTCTCTTCATCTCCACTTCTGGTTCATTTGGTCCTAGGATACCCAGAAAGAGGGATAGAGGGAAAAAAAAATAGCATGCTTAAACCTTTATTTAGCTAACATCAGTTCTTTTGAGGTTTATGGCAATTTTCATTATGATTCCTATGGGGTTATCTTAAATTATTGTATAGCTCAGAATAGCCAATTTATTCATAATTCTTCATCATACAGTTCTGCTGTTACTGTATACCAATGTTCTCATAATTCTTGTTTCACTTCAGCATTAGTTCATGTAAGACTCCAAGTTTTTTTTTGGAATCTTCCTGCTTGTCATTTGTTATACCACAGTAATAATCTATTATAATTATATATTACCAGCCATTTCTCAGTTCAGTTTCTAATTTCTAATTCTTATCCATAACAAAAAGAGTTGTTATGAATATTTTTGGAGAAATATGTTCTTACCCCTTTTCCTTTATTATCTCTTTGGAATACAGAGTATAGATTTATCAGTTGTATTCCTGGACCAAAGGATTTGTTTATTCAGTTTTATCGTCCTGTGGATGTAGTTCCAAACTGTTCTTTAGAAGCTGTTGGATCACCAACTCCACCAACAATGCATTAGTTTCCAATTAACAGTCTGTTATTGGTTTGCAGTTAAAGCTTGGTCTAGCTCATATCAATTGGTGAAAAATCTTCTTCCACAATTTTTGTCAGCGATTTGAAATCAATTTTAATAATTTGACATCACATTTAAATTTTTATTTTAGGTAGAAAGGTCACTTACCTCTAGCCCAAATCCTGTTTTCATATTTTAATGAACCTACATTTTCCAATAGTGGACAACCCAACAGCTTGATCCAGGAAGAACTGAGTTGAAAAACAGGTAGATATATGTAATTGGAGCTCAGTTAAAAAAAAAATTGCTACGTGTTGTGCCCTGCTTTCTAGAGCCCCAAAGCTGGGGGTGACTAGGGTGATTAAAATATACCTTTTGGAGACTCTCGAGGATGGTAGAAAAATGCAGTCCATTTATTTCAATGACTTTCCCTTTATATAATGTAACAAAAACAAGACTGTGCACATGGGACCACATAAACAACTTGCTATTGTACGTAGATTGCCACCTGGTATCACTCTGCTTCAATCACAACACAGGTTGTCACTGCCTCCTGACTTCTCAGGAAGGATGAGAGCTCTTAGGGGAAATGGGGAGCTAAACTAGACATTGTCAGTAGGTTCCTTCTGGGCTGAAGGGTCATGTACCTCACCCAGAATTTCCCCCATTGTGTGACCCTCTACATCTCGACCTTTCTTTTGTTTTAATTGAAGCAGGTATATGCCAGCGGCTAAATCCATCATGATGGGAGGAATTACACAGGCAAGTTGTAATTTCATACAAGTAAGTAGTAATATAACAAACAATATGAATAAACAAAATATTATAAAGATTTCCATGAGTCCCAGAAGGAAGGTGTTAAAAATAACTATCAATTCACAATCACATATAGACCTCCTTCAGGAGCCAAGAAATAGTCCGAAAGCAATCTATTGTCCATCACTTTATGTGTCAGGGAATCTGATGATTCCTGTAGGTTGTGAAATCTTGCATCAGTCTCATTGAGAATTATTTCTGATGTTCATGAGTACACAAAGGGTTAACTGCCAAGCTCTTTCAGTGGTGGGCACAGTCAGCACAGTCACCTGATGCCTCTTGGGTCTTCCCCCACTCCATCCCTCTCCCATGCACAAGGCAGACAATGGGGACAATGGCTTGTTGGTACCCCTCTGATTCCTTCTCCTTCTGTAGAGATAAAAACAAACCCACTCCCCAGGCAGTTAACCTGTTAGGCCCCTTCCATTCACCACTTTCTGGATCTCTCCACATCACCTGATGATAGTGGAGCTGTTTGCACTGGACACTGCCCTCCTGGTGGGTTATGAAACCTGCCTGCTGGAGCCAGTGCATCTTCATCAAAAAAAAAAAAAAAATTTTTTTTAATACATAAAGTTAAATTTAGAAGTTCTCTAGGGTTATCTGTGGCTCTTCTTCTTCTCCTTCTCCCTTCTTCCTTCTTCTTCCTTCTTTCTTCTTTTTTTTTTTTTTTTGGAGGAGTGTCTTGATCCTGGATTCTGTTGTTGGGAGTCAAAATTTGGATAAATATCACCAAATTGAATTTCCGGAGTGTGTATCAGTAGGCCTGAATTTTTTCACTGATTAAGAAACACTGTTCCACCCACACCAGTGTATTAATTTTCCATTGAATTGGGAATAGGTGAGAGTACTGGCTGGTCTTCTATAGCAGCCCTGCCTAAAAAGCTGAAGTACTTAATTGTTGTAAGAGGTCTCTTTCCCATAGATGGATGGGGATCTTTTTTTTTTTTTTAACACTAAAAAAATGAGCAAAATCCCCTAATCTCCACCCCAGAGGAGAAGTCCCAAATTCAGTTGCTAGTGATCCTCCTATGCCAAATTTATAGGCGTTTGCCATAATCTTTGGCCAGTGAAATCAGTAAAATGCTTAAAAAAAAAAAAAAAAAAAGCTTCCTTAACTCTGCCCTAGGTGCTGTACCCTCCAGGGCTAGGGCTACAGGCAACAACCCTCTGCTTGTTTTTTTCCTTATACTTCCTGGTTTGACCACCCAAGTTAAAATCTTTTCTTGTTTTAAAACTTGTGGGATTCATTAAAACCAATTTTTACTCCATTGTATTCAGTAGTTATTCTCCCACTACCTTCCACATCTCTGGCTCCAAACTCTCCTTCTTACAAAGCCACAGAGATGTGCACTCCAGAGCATCTGAGAACTCAGTGATCTGCCTTGGAGTTACCAACAAACCTTGCTTCTAACCTAACTAAGCCTGCTTCATACTTCCCTCAGTAGGGAGGCTCATTTTTGAGTATTTGCCTCATTTCTGTTGAAAAACGAAAGTGACTAAATTAACCCTTACCAATTCTTCCTGATTGAATATTTTTATACTTACCCTTCCGGGTCACAGGGACTTCTCTACCAAACTCTGTGGATCATGTTAGTCGAGCTGATTTGTGTAGAAGCTTCACCTAGAGCCCTAAGTTTGGGTGCCAAATGTTGTGTCCTGCTTTCTAGAGGCCCTAAGTTGGGGTGACAAAATGATGCGGGAAAGATTCCAATCTTTGATTCCCAACCCCCCTAGGTAATGTAAATTACCCTTTGACTCACAAATCCTGGTCCCTTTGAATTCCAATAGAAGGTCCGGACCTGTCCCAGCCCCACCCGGATCTGAGCCAACTCTGGGGCTACACCCCAAAGCCCCTCGAGCTAAGTCTCCGACTTAAAAGGATCACACTGGGAACCCCTCTTTGCAGAAATTACAAACATGGTCGCCATGTGAGGACCCTCTGTCCACTGGACCCTCTGTTCAGTGCCCTCCTTATCTCTACCTTCACCTATCTCCTACTTCTAAACTCAGTAATAAACCTCTTTTATTAATCTAGCTCTCTGGGCCAATAAATGCTTTTATTGGGAATTCTGCCCCGCTACTAGACCTCAAATACCGCCGTATCCTTGCGCCGAATCTAAGGGGGTTGCAGGGGAACTCTGTTTGACCCCTTTACTCCAAAACCTGCCACTAGACCTAACTAAACCCTAATTTCATTTAGGTACCCCAAATGTAGACCTCAACATGTGGTCTACACCTCAACATTCGGTTCCTGACCTCAACAAAAACATATCTTTGCTTTCTAGAGCCCCCATGCTGGAATGATTAAAATATACCTTTCTAATGAAGAAGTGATGAGGCAGGACTCCTGAGGATGGTGGAAAAATGGAGTCTGTTTATTTTAAGGAACTTCCCTTTTATATAATGTAACAGAAACAACGTTGCGCATGTTGGATCACATAAACAACTTGCTATTGTACATAGTTTGCCACCTGGTATCACTCTTCCACCTGATATCACTTAGCTTCAATCTCAACACAAGTTCACGCCCCCTGACTTCTCAGGAAGACCAAGAGCCCTTAGGGGAATTGGGGAGCCAAACCAGACATTTAACAATGTCCCTCTGGGTGAAGGGTCTTATACCTCACCCAGAGTTTCCCCACTGACTGTGATCCTTTACAACGCTGAGATATATAGATTTTTTTTTTTTAAAAGAATTATTTTATTAAAGCTTGTAATTTACAAAACATACATATGGGTAATTTTTCAACATTGACCTTTGCAAAACTTTCTGTTCAAAATTTTCCATTTTCTCCCAACCCCCTTCCCTGAATGGCAGGTAGTCTAATACATGTTAAACATGTTAAAATTTATGTTAAGTCAAATATATGTATACATATTTATATAGTTATCTTGCTGCACAAGAAAAATTGGATCAAGAAAGAAAAAAACAACCTGAGAATGAAAACAAAATGCAAGCAAATCTCAACAAAATAAGTGAAAATGCTATGTTGTGGTCCATACTCAGTTCCCACAGTACTCTCTCTGAGTGTAGATGCTCTCTTTTTCTTTCTTTTTTTAAAATTTAATTTAATTTTATTTTATTACAATAACTTTTTATTGACAGAACCCATGCCAGGGTAATTTTTTACAACATTATCCCTTGCACTCACTTCTGTTCCGATTTTTCTCCTCTCTCTCTCCACCCCCTCCCCAGATGACAAGCAGTCCTATATATGTTGAATATGTTGTAGTATATCCTAGATACAATATATGTGTGCAGAACCGAACAGTTTTCTTGTTGCTCAGGGAGAATTGGATTCAGAAGGTAGAAATAACCCGGGAAGAAAAACAAAAATGCAAACAGTTTACATTCATTTCCCAGTGTTCTTTCTTTGGGTGTAGCTGCTTCTGTCCATCATTGATCAATTGAAGCTGAATTAGGTCTCTTTGTCAAAGAAATCCACTTCCATCAGAATACATCTTCATACAGTATCGTTGTTGAAGTATATAATGATGTCCTGGTTCTGCTCATTTCACTTAGCATCAGTTCATGTAAGTCTCTCCAAGCCTCTCTGTATTCATCCTGCTGGTCATTTCTTACAGAACAATAATATTCCATAACTTTCATATACCACAATTTACCCAACCATTTTCCAATTGATGGACATCCATTCATTTTCCAGTTTCTAGCCACTACAAACAGGATTGCCACAAACATTTTGAGATGCTCTCTTTTTTTCACTGAACAATTGGAACTAGTTTGAATCATCTCATTGCTGAAGAGGGTCATGTCCATCTCTTTTTTTGGGGATGTAGTTAAAGCTTGGTCTAGCTCATATCAATTGGTGAAAAGTCTTCTTCCACAATTTTTGTCAGTGATTTGAAACCAATTTTAATAATTTGACATCACATTTAAATTTTTATTTTAAGTAGAAAGGTCACTTAACTCTAGCCCAAATCCTGTTTTGATTATCATATAGTCTTGTTGTTACCATGTATCAATGATCTCCTGGTTCTGCTCATTTCACTTAGCATCAGTTCAAGCAAGTCTCTCCAGGCCTCTCTGTATTCATCCTGTTGATCATTTCTTAGAGAACAATAATATTCCATACCATTCATATGCAATAATTTATTCAGCCATTCAGCCATTCACTCAGTTTCCAGTTTCTTGCCACTATAAAAAGGGCTGCCACAAACATTTTTGCACATGTGGGTCCTTTTCCCTCGTTTAAGGAGATATATAAATTTAGGAATAATTCGTATATTAGGAGGAGAAATTTGTAGGAACTGATTAGGTGACAGTATGAAATGCTGAAGAATATATTCAATAGTATTTCAGTAGGTAAATGACTGCTTACCTATCTTGATTTTGCTATTGATTGCTTGGATTAGTTAATCTAATTGTTCTCAGCCACTTATAATTAGATTTATTATATTATTAAAATATATATTAGATGTCAATTTTATTTGTTCATAGAATCTTTGAACAAGTTTGTGTAAATGATAAATTTGATAGAAAAGTAAGTGCTCAAAATTTATAAAACAAATTTTCTTCTATTGACATATGTACTAAGGTCTATCATGGTAAATGGCACCTAACTTAATTGCTACATGCTGCAGCAACTGTTACTATTTCGTCAAAGCATTTTTTTTTTCTTTCAGAGAAAGAAATCCTGTCTCTCAAGTTCGATTATCAAAGGTTTTCTTGTATCTTGAGCCCAAGATGTACTTTGGGAACTTTTTGTCATCTTTTTGAACTGAGGAAGGAAAACAGTTTTTAAAGGGAGAAGCACTTAAAAGAAGTTAAAGTATTTAGCCTCCTTAAACACCCTCTTAGCCGCCTAACATTTAAGCTAATAACAGGTAATTTAGCTCATTCTAGAGGCTAAACTAGCCACTCCTCTGCAAAGCTCTTCCATTGTGTGTAAATGCTTTACTGAATTTAGTAAAGGAGACTCATTGTATGAGTGAGTAGAAAGGAAAATATATTAAATATATAAAATTTCTGAGACTGAGTTGGAAATTGCATCATTTGTGCCTATAAGAAGTACTATGGACTAGTCCCAAATTGTGTAATTTTCTAATATAATAGGTAATTTTTTATAACTGCCAAGTGAATGGTTAAGATTTTAAATTTTAGAAATGACAAAATGAATTATTCAATTCTAATAAATTTTTGTTTTGTTTTTTGTTTGTTCTACTTTTCCTCTTTATTTATTTGTTTGTTTTCATTCATATCTATCAATCCATGTGTCCATATATCTATTTTGCAGTAAATGTATCCTTACCTAAAGAAAATTTATTTATGTAAGCCTATAAAGGACACTTTGCGAATTTTCAAATTTAGTATTTTTTTAATATCTACAAAGTATGTAACATTTAATTTTAATTTTTTTATTATTATATCTTTTTATTTACAAAATATATGCATGGGTAATTTTTTTCAACATTGACCCTTGCAAAACCTTCTGTTCTAAATTTTCCCCTCCTCCCCTAGATGGCAAGTAGTCCAATACATGTTAAATATATTAAATTATGTGTTAAATCTATTATATGTATACAAAACTATAGTTATCTTGCTTCACAAGAAAAATTGGATCTAGACAGAAAAAAATACCTGAGAAGGAAAACAAAAATGCAAGCAAACAATAACAGAAAGAATGTAAATGCTATGCTGTGGTCCACACTCACTTCCCACAGTTCTCCCTCTGGGTGTAGATGCCTCTCTTCATTACTGGACAGTTGGAACTGGTTTGAATCATCTCATTGGTGAAGAAAGCCATGTCCTTCAGAATTGATCATTGTATAGTCTTGTTATTGCCATGTATAATGATCTTCTATTTCTGTTCATTTCATTTAGCATCAGTTCATGTAAGTCTCTCCAAGCCTCTCTAAAATTATCCCATTTCTTATAGATCGTTTCTAGTAGAACAGTAATATTTCATAACAGTCATATACCATAATATATTCAGCCATTCTCCAACTTATGAGCATCCACTCAGTTTCCCTTTTCTTGCCACTACAAAGAGGGCTGCCACAAACATTTTTGCACATACCCTTTCCCTCCTTTAAGATCTCTTTGGGATATAAGTCCCTCTACAAACACTGCAGAGGATGCACAGTTTGATAGCCCTTTGGGCATAGTTCCAAATTGCTCTCCAGAATGGAACAACTACTAACTACTTTTAAGGAATGAAAATTCATATAGAGGATACAAGTACACAATAAATGTAGCACTTCTTTGGGTATATTTTTCCTTCCAATTTATACACAGAGATTTATAGATTGGATCCCTACTGGGCAATTGCTGTTTTTTTTTTTTTTTTTTTTTTTTTTGGTTGTAGAGGTATTCTCTTAGTACCTATTTCTATAACTATAGCACATGAGCCTCCATCCTAATCGATCCTATCAATAGCCAATAGATATAATTTGTTCTTTCAGAAGGCATTTTCTAAGATGATGCAGACACACCAGTAACTGCAATATTCTATTCCTAAACCTGGATCAATTCTTTCACTAGTTCAAAAGGCTTCCATGGGAGGAGTTTGTATACTATACATATACCTACATTGTAATGGGGGAAGGCAGATGTGTAAAAGACATTTACTCAAGACTACTCATTCCTCTTGTCCTTTCCTTCCTGAGGAATCCTTACAAAGCTTTCTCACATCCCCAGAATCAGTGTCTCTAGTGATCACTTATTTAGTTGGCTTCCCAGAGTCTGTTCCTCTATATACATCAATTTTGTATTGGCTAGGTTAGCTGTTTTTGAAATGTAATTCCATTTCTTTAAAAAACACAATAGAGTGGATAACGTCCACCTCCAATTCCCTACCACCTCCAATCAGTAAATCAACCAAAAGTATTTATTAAATTCATTCTAAATTTTAGGCACGTGGCTAGGTTTTAGTAATATACATACTAAGAGTGAAATTTCTACTCCAGAGTAATTTATATTTTCAGAGGCAGTATATCCTTCCAAGATTTGAATTTTTCCTCCACTTCTGGATCCAGGTTTGGACCACTTACATGTTAGCAAGTTAATCTTTTTGTGGACACCCAAGATGTAGCTGATTTTCCCAGCCAATAAAAACTGCTCTTTTAATTCTACCAGGTTATGATGTTAATACTTGGTATGATATAATACATTGTACTTGATTACTGGGGGTTAACAGCTTTTAAATATATTAATACTTCATTCTTTGTTATTGTACCAATTGATTCAGCAGATGTATTAAATATTGAAGAATAAGAGGAAAATGTGGGAGATAATGTCTAGGAATTTGGGGATGAAGACAATGGGAGAAGAGAAAGCTTGAGGCAATGGCTTTTTTTAATGTAAAATAAGAGATTAGGTTGTCAGTTGAGATGATGGTAGGAGGGAGAATTGTGAGAAGACTGAGAAAAGAAAAATTTTTATATAGTTTCTGTTGTGAGTAGGGTATTGAAGCAAGTAAATATTAATAAAAATAGATTACATTGATTCAGCACGGACCCAGTTTTAAATTGGAATATAGGAATTTTTAGTGTATCTATTCAGCCAAATTTTATGACTTTTCCTGGCTCTATTCAGTAACATTGAGTATTAGTGCGGATTGTAGAATAATCTAGGACTCAAATTTGTCAAGAGAAGAATAAAAATAGACAAAAATTTAAGAGATTCAAGAATATATGAAAGTTTAGCTTGAATTGATTTAATATTTGGATTATGTAAAAGGGAAAAAGTGAAATAAGAGTGATTATAAATGTCCTGAGAAGGTAATATTTCAAAGAATGATCAGCCTTTTGATGAGATATGGTTTAATAGGAGTGAGAAATAGGGACAGTTTGAATAGTATTATATTAAGGATCAAAAACAAAAATGTCAGAGTTTTTTTTTTTTAATTTTATTAAGTAGAATACTTTTAGGTAATTTTGAGATACAATCTCTTGCCATTAATGTATGGCCATGAGGTGGAATTGTTGTGAAGGTGATTGAGAAATTAAAAGGTAGAGAGTTCAAAAGAGTATTAAAATATATATTTAAGTTGTCTAGTATAAGGAGAGGAATTGAAGAAAGTAAAAGTCAAGTTCTGCCAAACCCAACTGTTTTATATCCCAAATCCACACTGCCCAGACCTTAAGAAGAAGTGGTCTCTGGTATTTGCTCCCAGGCAGTTGTGTCCTACTTTTTCTATTTACTATCTCCAGGAATTTAATTTGGACCCAGCAAAAGCAGAAAAAAACATAAAAAAACAATTTTCCCAAATATACATTAGTAGAAAGCTAGAGGAAAAATATTCCCATCTGATCCAGAGAAATTCAAAAGTCAATCCAAGGGAAAAGATTTAATTCCATAGTAAATGCTAAGACAACACCAGTTTAAAAAATGACTATCTCAAGCATCATAAGAATGACTGAAACACCTGAAGAAAGGGTTAAAATTTAAAAGACCTATAAAAGAAAATGTGTATAGAAGAAAAAATAGTTTATAACTAAAAAAAAAGAAAAAGAAAAAACCCTACCCCAGATGACAAACCCTTGAAAAATCAGAATCCATTCACTCCAGGAAAAAACATGAAAAAGTAGGGCAGTCATAAAGATTGGGGGGCAGGGAGAGAGAGAAGTGAAGTAAACAAAGTAGGTGTCTTCTACCAAATACAAGTGATTTAGAAAACAATTCTGGAGAAATAATTTAAGAATCATTTCTTAATTGGAAAAAGATTTTGACTCATTCTATCTTTTGCAAAACCGTGAGAAAAGAAAAAAAAGTATTTGAAGAAATATGAAAATTAGTCAGATCTATTAGAATCATAGACAAGTTAAAAATAGAAATGATCCACAGCTCACTACCTAAAAGAAACTTCAACTGAAAACCCTCAGAAATACCATAATAAAAATTCATACGTTCCAAGTCAATTTATATGTGTTTCTATAAGTATTCATACACACACACACACACATACACACACACACACACACACACACACACTTGTGTGTGTGGGGGTGTATTTACAGAAAGAATGTGTTTAACCATCAAGTAACCACAATCAAGATCACACAATACTAAGTTATAATGTCATTTAAAGATTGAAAGCACTAGCAGTTGGGGAAGATTAGAGAAGGTGTTATGAGGAAAATGGTCCTTGAACTGCATCTTAACTGAAGAAAAGGACTCTGTGTAGCGGGAAGGGAATGGGATAAGCATTGATAGAGCGCCTATCATGTGTCAAACACCATGATAAGTGCTTTATAAATTTTATTTTCTTTAATCTTTATATGAGGTAAATGCTGTCAATATTTCCATTTTTTGGCTGGGCTATTAAGGGAAAAAAAAAACAAAACAAGTTTCATGTCTTTCCCAGAATCACAGCGCTAATAAGTATCTGATATCACATTTGAACTCGCACCACTTAGCTACCCTATAAGTAAGGTAGTTCTATAAATGATATGACCAGTGCAAAAGTGTGGAAATAGGAGGTATGGTGTTATAGGGGAGGAATATAGAGAGAAGTGCAGTTTTTCTATTTTGCAGAATGCAGGAGTAGAACTTCCTTAGGTAGGGATTTAAAAGCTAAACTGAGGATTTTTTAATTTATCCTAGAAGTAACAGGAAGCTGCTAGAGTTGGGTGGACAAGGAGATAACCCTTCTGAGGCTTGAACTTAAGGAAAATTATTATGGCAGCAAAGGATAACAGACACTGGAGTAAAGAGTACAGATCCCAGTTAGGAGGTTACAACAATATTCTAGATTAAAGATGATGGGGGTCTTAAGTAAGGTGGAGCTATATTAGCTAAAAGAAATGAGATTTAAACTTTGGGAAAGTATAGAGATTTTTTAAAAAGGTAAAAAATATTTTTTTAAAAAATTATTTTGTGGAATTGAGTACATGAAAAAATTATACAAACATATAGCAAAGTTATAGGTTGAACAAATATTTCATGAGTTTGGCTTCCATGTGAATAAAATAAAGTAGGTTAAACATTTACACACATATGCATACATATACACAGGGAAACAAATGGGGTTAGGGAAGGAAAAAGAGGGTTTTAGACACAAGTAAAGCAAAAATCATTTTCCAAAGACCTTTTATGAAGACAAAAGTCAAAAATAAGGAAGAGGGAGTATCAAAATCAAAGATAAGAATTTAGGAGAGGTTATTGAGCCAGGAGGAGTGAAAAAAGAAGAACAATGTCTTTGAATCATGAATGAGTAAATCTTTTTGGTCAGAGTTTTCAGTATACTTGGGTTTGGGGCTAAAAGACCTGCTTAAGCTCAACGTCTCACCTGAAATTTTATCTGGAAAAATCGCTGATTGTGGTAAAAATTTGGATGGGCAGATCCAGTTGACTATGAAGTTATATTCTTTTTGTCCTTGTCTCATCAGAAGTGTGCTAGAGCCAGCTGAAATTTGCTTTGGAGATCCAATTCTTAAATTTTCAATGATTTTGTTACCCCTTTGAAATGGACAAACATGACAAATTAGGACTTGATTTGTCGTTTCATTGGATTGCCTCGTATTCAGAAAGTGGTGGAAAAAAACTTACTTGTGAAACTTAAATTTAAAAGTATGCCATGAATAAAATTTTTTCTCACAAAGCCAGTTGTTTAACAAAAGCATTCCCTTGACTACCTCTCTTCATAGTGACTGGGATTTTTACATCTGACTGTGATCATCTTTTTCTGTTTCAGATATATTCTTTATTGTTGGATAGGCCTGATGCACGAACTGAGAAAGTTGAGGTTTGATAATTGTAATGGAATGAATACATTGCTTCTTTACCTCTCTATTCAGGACTCATCCTAATTACCAAATGCTAAGTGAGGTTTTTCCTGTCCCTCTTACTAGTAGTATTCCATGAAACTACTTATGTCAATTTTAATTTAATTTACTTATATGTGGGTACACACACACACATACACACACACACACACACACACAAACAAACACACACTCAAAATCTAAGCTTTTTGATGGCAAGGAATGATTTTATTTCTATATGTTTTTATCTCTTCAAATCCTGTCTGGTACATAATAGACCTTTAATTACATAGCTTTATTTGATATTTGTTTCAGTGCTTTAATCAATTATATTGTTTTCCTAGTTTGGTTTACTTTACCTTTTATATTTCTCTGAATTCTTCTTATTTGTAATTTCTTATAATAATGAATTGCATTTATATTATAGTACTCGTTTTTGCTAATTCCCCATTTGTGTACATCTGTTTTATTTCTAGTTTTTTGTTAAGCATGAAAAAATTCTTAAGAATATGTTGGTATGTATGGGAATTTTTTTTCTGATTTCCTTGGGATTTTGACCTCAGAATTAGAAACCCAAACTGTTCTTAGCTCTTTTTAATTCACTAGAACCCTACTGAAGCCAACTAAATATTTCATTTACTTTCTAACCAAATCTGTCTTGATTTGTCAGATCACTTGATCAAGCAATCAATTTTTGCCTTGAGTTTGTCTTCCTTAGTTTCCCCAAGCTGCTATGGAGATAATTACAGCACTTAGCTCTCCCAGGGTTTGTTGTGAGGAATAAATGAAATAATATATGTAAAACACATAGTACTGTGTGTGGCATATGATAGCCATTTAATAATTCCTCCCTTCACCTCCCTCCTTTCCTTTTTCCCTCCCTCACTCCTTTCCACTTTTCTTTCCTCTCTCTCTCTCCCTCTCTCTCTCCCTCTCTTCCACCTTCCTTTTCTTCCTCTCTCCCTTCCTTCCTACCAATGTATATGTACAGAATTTCCCCTTCACTCCCACCTCCCCCATATAAAGACTAGGTATATCTCTGGCAGTCTCTTCAAATAGCCCACCTCTTTCACAACCTCATTTAATAAATATCCATTCATCTGTTTCTTCTTCTTATGTTTTGCTCTTCATGTTCTGCCTTCACTCTTAAACTACTCCCTTCCATAAATCTTTTTCCATAATCTCCATTCACCAAGCTCAAATCCCATCCCTTAGTTTATCTCTGGTTATGATGGCTACAAACATAGTTGTTTGACTCATTGCCTGTTCATCAAAATATATTTAGTGCACAAAGGGAAAGACAGACTATATATCCCTAATTATTGGTTTTTGTAGGTAAATCTTGTGTTAAAAATATGTGATCTTATGAATAGAAAATAGGGATTTTTAATTTAAAAGAAGATATAATTTAAGTACTTTCCTGGGAGCACTTATATTGCTTATTTCGAACCATGGTTCCCTAAGATCATTTTTTAAGGACCAGAATAACTGGCAAAAAAAAAAAAAAAATCACTTCATCTGTTAAATAGGGCTATGCACTGCAAGCATTATTTTTAAAACACTGGGAAAATTTTTGACTGATAATCTAAACTATTTATTAATAGAGTCCTACTTTTGAAATCTGTTTTTTATGAATTTCTCTTTTACATTTCTTTAGCTTTTTTTGTTTGCAGGTATTTTACTGGTTTTACGATTAATTATATCTTCTAACAACTCTTTGATATAGGATTAATATTGTCTCGATTTTACAAAATCAAAAGCTGAGACTTTGAGGCCTGAAGTGGTTGGTGGAGAATTTCAGAGAAAAATAATTACAGAGCCAAGTTTAAGTCTTCTAACCCTTGAATTTCTCATCTGTTGTGTAGCTTGTCATATATTTCAAATAATTTACTGCACTCTTCAATGTTTAAATATAAGTATATCTTTTTTTAATAAATTTTTTTAATAAAAAGAAAAAAAAAAACATGAAAACTGTTACTTGTGAAAGATTATGACAAAGCTTGAAAATCGAGAAATTAGATTCCAAGATCCTTAATTTGATTACTAGTCTTCTGACTTTGGTCCAACAAGCACTTATTAAATCCCTATTATATATAAGCCAGGCTCTGCTCGGGAGATCCTAAGATAAGTGAGGGTGGGCCTGTGCCCTCTAGGATTTTATTTGTTTTTTTCCTGCAGGCATTATGGGAACTCCACCTGCTTCTCAGGTCAGTGAGATTTGTAATCCATTGTTAGTGAAGTACTTTGAAGTCCACTCACAAAAAGAGCTTGAACTGCACAATGTTATTATTGATTAACTTGAAATGACCCTTCTTTGTCTGAAAAGTTCCCAGTGTGCTCTAGACTGAGGTTTTGGTGGACATATTAGGTAGGGTGTGGTGGGAACCTGTTTGTATCTCAGTGATTTGTTTTA